>NC_070602.1:66839019-68039019 GCF_027172205.1 Podarcis raffonei
AGTTGGGAAATCTGCTTTAAACCTACTCACCACCAATGTGCATTGTGTTTTAAAGCTATATTGCTACAAGCTTGTCTTGATGTGTTATTTTTATAATTAAAAAAAAACTGAGCTGTGAGCTGTCTTGAAGACAAATTCCATTATTTATTTTTAAAACAAATAAGTAAAATAAATAATTTTATTTATTTATTAACAATATTTTGTGCTCTTGCTCATAATTTATTCAGATGGTTTCCCACTGTATAGTTTCAAGAACATCATGTTTCTGCCAAGGCTTTGTGGGTGGAAAGAGCCATAAGCATCATGGGTGAAAAGGGAAAAAGAAACTTGTAGCTTCAGCTCAGATGTTAAAAGACAAGCATCTCTCCAAATCACCCCGAATCTGTGAGCCGTATGTATTTGTAAAATAAAATTAAAACCTGGCAACCTGAAGCACATAAAACCCACCCCTTGTCAAAAAATTTACTTTCAAGATGGTGGTGTGTGTTTTTTTTTTAATAAACCTCAAAATGGCTGTCTAAAAAATACAGAATATTGCTGGAGGTTTTCCTACTTTAGGCCCACTGGTAGTGTTAACAGTCCAGTGGCGTAGCGTGGGTTGTCAGCACCCGGGGCAAGGCACGTAATTTGCGCCCCCTAACCCATGGATTTTAGCACTCGAGTGCGAGCGCGCCCCCCCAGATGTTGCGGCCGGTGCGGCCGGCCCCCCCTGCACCCCCCACGCTACGCCACTGGGGCTGGGGGCGAGCGAAGGAGCCAAGGACCCCCCCCAAAGGCTCAGCAGGAATTTATTAAATTTATTATTTGCGGAGCCCCCGCAGGCCGAGGCAGCCAAAGCCCCCTCCCCTCGGGCGTCTCCCCGCCCCCTCCTCTCCTTGGGCTGTAGGTGGAGCCCGCACTCCAGATCTGGGCTTGGCGAGCGCCTCTCCTCCTCCCAGCCGGGTCCGGGGGCTTCCAGCCGCACTCCGTCCTCGCCCCCCCCCCCGCAGCTGAGACTTGCGCTGAGAGCCAGAGCCAGCAGCGCCCCCTTCCGCCGGGAGACCCTCGCCCACCCGCCGGCTTCGTCTCAGAGGGTTTTGGGGAGGGCAGGGCGCGTCGAGGCCCCTCGGAGCTCTCCTCCCTTCCAGTCGGCAGAAGCAGCCGCCGCCTGTGGCTGGGCCGAGGGGATGGCGGCGTCGGCGGGGTGCGGAGGCTGCCCGTGCCCGGCCAGGCGTCGGTGGCGGCGTCAGCGCTGCTGCAGCGGCTGCTCCTCCTGCGAGCAGTGAGTGGAGTGCAGCCGTAGCAGCAGCGGGGGGCGCGCGTGCTAGGGCGCAAGGCTGGCGGTGGCGGCGGGGAGCCCGGCGGAGGAAGGAACTTGTCCCTTCCCTCTGGACTCGCGCCCCCCCAGATGTTGCGCCTGGTGCGGCTGGCACCCCTGGCACCCCCCACGCTACGCCACTGTAACAGTCAATGTATGCAGGCATACGATACACAGTCCTGACAAAATAACATTTACATCTAAACAACCTTGTTCTTATACACTTAACATTATGAGACTTCAGATACACTGTACTTCATTGTTCCCCATCATTCAGAAATCAATATACCTTCACTGCTGCTTTTCAGCTGCAGATTGTCATAGATATTCTACAGTCATTCTTTTGAGCATTTCCCCCCTTTTTTTGTCATTTGAACCTAAAGTAGCAAGAACTTTTGGGAGGGAGGTGGGGACTTTTGTTAGTCAGTGAACAGGCTAACAAAAGTATTTGGAGTGATCCAGGATTATCTTGGAGACCAAGGCCAAAAGCCTGAGAATATATAACAAAGTAAAGCTGCTCACAGACACATCATTGTAAAGCTGTTATTTGAGATGTATGTCAACAGCTTTGCACTCCAAGAAGCCAGTTAACAGTTCTGGGAGGAAACCATCATCCCAACAAAATGTTGCAGTAATGCCATTATAATATACCCCTCCTCTCTCACTCTCTCTCCCCCTCCCTTCAAAGCAAACAAAATTATTATTTGTTAATACACTTTAATTACCATCTTCAGTCCTCAGAAAATGTTCCTGTCTGTGCCTACCTCAAGTATAATCAGTTGAGGACCTGCTTTATTTTGTACACAAGGTAATAGAGAAACAGATCCTTGCAACTCATTAAAATGGATCCTGTTACCAGTGATCAAAAGCACAAAAGCTGCCCTCTAAAACCTACTAAGATTACTCACTCACTTGTTGCTTATGCTCATTTATTGGATGGCCACAATCCATTTTCAGTATCTTCCCGGCAGGCCTAGAAATGAAAGGAAGTCACACACAAAAAGCAGCTGTTGTCTTGCACAACTTTCTCTCACGTCAATTGGCTTGGTGAGGAGAGATTCCTGGGAGCTTTGCCCAATTCATATATATGAGAAACCAGTCATGAAAGGCTTCAGGGATTTTATTGGGTGAGATATGGTCTAGGAAAATAGCATGTTACACTTGTAAAGGCAAAGTATTCTATACCTGAAAGGATTAGATTATATAGCAGGTGTGCTCAAAATGTACAAATAAATCTCTATAGTATAGTTGTGTAAAAAGAAGAAGAGATCATTTTATTTGCTACGCCCTCCCATCTCGCCACCTGAGGTAAAACAGGAATTGCCAGCTCCTGGCTGCCCAGCCATGTGACCCCAACTTTCTCTACTGCCCCACAGCTCTCCCCAAACTTGGTGAGAAATGGGGCGCTCTTCAAAGCATTGCCACTTGCTCAGTTTCTCTGCCCTGGGTGCAGGGAAGTCAAGTGACAATGCTATATGCCAGAACACCTCCCTCTCGGTGGTGGAAGCAGTGGGACGGGCTGAGTGCCGCCTCTTGCATTTCTGCCGCTTGAGGCGGGTGCTTCACCTTGCTACACCTCTGAACTAGAAATTCCTGTCGTTTAAGAAAACTTCACTTTCAAATAATCATTTTTTTTTGTTATCAAGAGAAATGAACGATCCATTCTACATCAGGGGTGGGCAGAAGGTAGATCTGTATCTGCAGTAGTTCTTGGGGTGATTTGCGGTAGATCATCAAGGATGATTTCCAATGATTTTACGACAGCAACAACAAAATGACTCCGCTCCATGCTCCAGCCCTAAACTATACTGGAGTGGAACTTTGTGTGGAAGTCTGATTCTTTTCTTTCTGTATAAGACCAAGCATTAAAGAGGCCTCCTAGCCCACTCACAGGTCCTTTATGAGACCAGTGGTAACAGTTGGCCCTGGAGAATATTAACCACTCTCAATTTTACCCGTGGACTGCCATCTGTCCAGATTTTAATTTGCTCTGAACTAATTTTAAGATGGGACACAGGTGGCGCTGTGGGTAAAAGCCTCAGCGCCTAGGGCTTGCCGATCGAAAGGTCGGCGGTTCGAATCCCCGCGGCGGGCTGCGCTCCCGCTGCTCGGTCCCAGCGCCTGCCAACCTAGCAGTTCGAAAGCACCCCTGGGTGCAAGTAGATAAATAGGGGCCGCTTACTAGCGGGAAGGTAAACGGCGTTTCCGTGTGCTGCTCTGGTGCTGGCTCACCAGAGCAGCTTCGTCACGCTGGCCACGTGACCCGGAAGTGTCTGCGGACAGCGCTGGCCCCCGGCCTCTTGAGTGAGATGGGCGCACAACCCTAGAGTCTGTCAAGACTGGCCCGTACGGGCAGGGGTACCTTTACCTTTACCTTTAATTTTAAGATGTATTTTAATTAATTGATTGCCTGTTTTATGTTCTTATGTTCTTTGAATACTGTGTTAGTTTTATGATGTTAGCCGCCCTGAGCCCGGCTCCGGCCAGGGAGGGTAGGGTACAAATGAAATCATCATATTATTATTATTATTATTATTATTATTATTATTATTATTATTATCATTATTCTGTTTAGGAGATATCAGAACTAAATGGTGTTCACAGTCCTTCCACACAAAAATCCACTCCTGGTTACCCCAATCTTTCTTTCTTTCAGCAATATAACGTAGGGCTGGAGGAGAGTCATCTGTTATATGATCCAGAACAAATTTCTGGGATTGGAATTCCTTGGTTCTAAGTGTATATCTTTTGTTCCAGGCTCTGTTTGGTGGACTGAGGTTTCTAGACCCTACATGTCTAGAATCTGCCCATCCCTGCAGTATATGTTAGTATACAAACTAACCACATTTAGTGAGGCTGCCTCTCTGCTTTGCTTTCACTAGGAGACCAATTTTCGTGTTTAGTCAGGACATTGGCCACTGTGGCAGGGGTGGGTGTTGTATTCCACCCTTGTATTTTTAAATGGCTTGGCATGTCTTCGGTGCTGTTTTTAATTGGGTTACTTATTTAATTGCTTTTTAATATTTAAGTTAATTGTGTGTTTTTAGTTGCATCTGTTTTAATTTATGCTGTGGGCCCTACACTGGGGAAAAGGGGATATATAAATTAAATAAATAAGTGCACTACCACACCTGTGTGTTCTCAACCTAATATGCCTATCAAGAATATAAGACCTTTCCATTCCATAGTTCAGGCAATGTTACTCCACAGTCCCATTTCTTAATCAGCACTTGATAGACTCAGGTCTTATTTTCATCTACCTATTTCTCCCAGAAGTTGCTCGGTCTTTAGTCCACCTCCCCCACACACAAACATTTCCCCCCAATGAAATGCCCTTTGTCTCCTCTTCCTTCAACCACCCTGTTGTCCCTCTTGAAAATGGTTGGCTGTGTGAATTTGAAGAATAATGCAATGAACATGCATAGCAAGTTTCATCCATCTTAATTTCTAGGGAAGGGGTAGAATTATTAACTGAAAGCAGCAAAGAGAAAAGCTTCCTATATAAACTGGAAAATGTTAATATTACTATTCCAAAAAAATCCTTTAACAATATTTTTTTTAAAGATAAAAACGTGATTGCTTCCAATATTTTCACATGAGAATTAAGCTGATATTTGCTGGTTGTGTTTTATTGTGCAAAAGTCTTATATGGGGTAGGTCTACCTGCTGTTCAACACAAAAATCTAAAGGTGTGAAGGAAGGAAATGAAGCAAAAATCATGGGAAGCCTCACTATTTGTCCTATATTGATGCTGAGGGTTTTTTTAATGACTGTGTTGAATGAATATTATTTATTGCTGAAAAGGAGACCAATGTTCTTCTGGGCTTTGGGGTCTACAGCTAATGGCTCTCCAGCATAATGAAAGCATTTTGGCAAAGGATTGCTTTTCTCCTTTTTCTGTTATGTTGTCATTTGTCTTTCTATTCACATTTCTGTCAGCACTATGTATACAAAAGCTTTGTGTGGTAGGTGTTTCCCGGCAAGTTCATTGCTATGCTTCCTTGGATACTTACTAAGCCTGCCAAAAAAATATGTGGCTTTTATGAAAGTGGGTGGGGTCAAATTCTTGTTGGAGGCTCTCTCAGGAACGTAGTGTCTCATGAACTAGTTTTGATTTGTAGCTACTTTTTCTTCTTCTTAAGTAGTTCGGATGAAATGAGACCTAACAGTGGCAGACCTGAAAGTGTCTGACTGAACCCATAGCCATAGAACTGAACCATTCTGCACCCCACACTATCTCCTCAGAAACTGCTTTGCCCCATCTGGTTTTCTCCTGGTGGAGCTCTACAACCATGTAAGTGCTGAGGATGGGCTAGGAAACAAGGAAAAAACACATCACCACTAAGTAGTGGTTTAGGTGAGGGAGCTTACAAATTTTAACCATAAAGTGACCTCCAGATCTGAGTTTCTCAAAGAGTGGGTTGGCAACAGAAGTTAGGCCATCCCTGTCCAGATAATGACATAGCTGAGCCAACGGAAGGCACTCTGCAACACTGAGACTACTTGAGTCTCAAGTGACAGTGATCAATTCAGAAGCACCCTCAAGCTACATAGCTACTCCTTCACAGGGAGTCTAAGCTCCTTCCATCTATCCATTCTAGGGAACCACCCACTAACAGTGCCTCAGTCTTATCTGGATTG
Source organism: Podarcis raffonei (assembly GCF_027172205.1). NCBI lineage: Eukaryota > Metazoa > Chordata > Lepidosauria > Squamata > Lacertidae > Podarcis > Podarcis raffonei. The sequence goes on from NC_070602.1 coordinate 66,844,958, forward strand.
AGCTTCAGTTTATTGGCTCTTATCCAGTTCATTACTGAGGCACATGACACCCACTGCTGCACCTGCAGATGTAAAGGAGAAGTAGAGCTGTGTGTCATCAGTAGAATCATAGAATCATAGAATCATAGAGTTGGAAGAGACCACAAGGGCCATCGAGTCCAACCCCCTGCCAAGCAGGAAACACCATCAGAGCACTCCTGACATATGGTTGTCAAGCCTCTGCTTAAAGACCTCCAAAGAAGGAGACTCCACCACACTCCTTGGCAGCAAATTCCACTGTCAAACAGCTCTTACTTATATTGCTAACATATTCGAAGACTCTGGATGACCCCACTAAGCAGCTTCATGTAGATGTTAAACCATACCCTGCAAGTGTTCCAGAAAAATGGGAACATCCCATTTTTTCTCAGTAGAAGACGGTGGCCATTTTGGGCACCATGATCTCGCACCACAATTCCCCCCCCCCAAAAAAAGTGTTTTTTCAGGGTCACAATGTCTGACACTGTGCCCCCAAAGTGCTTTTTCAGGGAGGAGAATGGCATCACAAGATCACGGTGCCCAAAATGGCCACCATACTTTCATGAGAAAAAATGGGAAGATGGCATCATCCTAGAATATGGCATCCCAGTGTGTTGGAAGATATGGTTAAACATGGAGAATAAAACTAAACCATGTGGAAGTTTCCATGGGGACAAACAACACCCCCAAGCATCACCCTCTGAAAATGACTATCCAAATAGGATTGGAAACATCGCAAAGTGTTGCCATCTCCTGCCTCGGGACTCAGATAGCTGCTGATGACAGAAAGTGATGACAGTAATTGCCAGTAGATAATGCCAATCTCTGTCTCCATTTTGTGACTGGTGGGCCTCAAGTGATTTTCATGCACCTCCAAGTTCAAGAACCCTACTTCTAGAGACCTGTGCCAGAAAGAACAAATGATATCATCAGCCTGTGCAGACCTGGCTGCATGCAGATTGTACAAATCTTCCCCTGTTACTCAGCCACCTGTGCACAGGCCTCTCCTGTTTTTCTCCCAAGGTTCAAAAGGTAACTTCTGGTTTATTCAAAAGACAGGAAAATTCATTTAGTCGCTTTTCTTTAAAATTTACGCAGCCTAGATTTAAGCATTACTTACTTTTATCCTTTAATCCAACTGTCTGAAATTGTTTATGTAACTCCTCTTGTATAGCAAGGGAAGAATAGTTGAAATAAAAACAAAAATGAATACATTCTGGAAGACAGAAAGAGGCTATAATGAGGTGACCTCATTTTGCCCCCCTTATGGGTTGAATGACTAAACTGCCCAGAATTTGCCCGTTTAGAATATGGAAACCCAAAAGGTAGCCTCCCCCCCCCCCCAGATATATGAATAGCCTTTCAGAGGTCTACACTTGGTGACTTCAATCGGCAGCAGAATGAGATAAGAAAATGCTGAAGTGGTAAAACAGACTGTACCCTTTTGAATTGTGTTTGTGTGAGGTTTTTAAAAGTTCCTTTGTGTTTTAAAAAACTGTCTTCGGAGGTAGAAAACTAGCGTCGCAGGCATGAGCAGGGCTGCCTTGAAGCTACTCTCCTTAGCATTTAATTTTTTTCAGGAAACTTCTTTTTTTAATGTGGTGAAGCATGCAGAAGAAGTATCCTCCACTAACATTAGTGCAGTGCATTGTGCCATATCATCATTCTACCACCCACCACATTCTGCTAAATGTGTGGATCCAGTCTGAAACCTGGTCTCTGTGGGAATGTTCAGGGAGGCAGGAGAGAATATATTGTTTATTAATATCCTTCCTAACTTGCGCTAGCAAGTTCTATAACTTAGCAGAGTTTTACATTCCCCTTTTAAACACACAGCAGATAGCTGGTTGCAGGCTCTCAGTATTAGATTCCTGACAAGTTCCCTTATATCCCTCTTATAAGAATAAACACGCCACAAATTTGTGTAAAGTATATAAAAGAAGTTTACTCACATCATCAGTTGGATCCCTGAAGGCAGACTTAGTCACAAAGTATATACATGTGGATCTATCCCATATGGAGATAGTACCAGTGTCTTCTGTTGGCTGAGAGCCAACAGAGCAATTCTAGCTAAAATCTGCTGCTCCAACGATGGAAGAAGTCAAAGAGAGAGAGAGTGCGCATGCCTTGTTCCTTTTGTTACCTAGACAAGTAAGGTCACGCCCACCTCTAGTCACATGCAAAGGAAGTATGTCCCAGCCAGGAGGAAACAGGAAGTTATCGACTGGCTGGACCAAACATTCCCCCACATGTCCACTGTAGGAAAACAAGGAATGTTGTACTTGACTGCTACTTATGTATCACATCCCACAGTCTCAAATTAAGCAAAATAAAGGTGGTAAAATCCTGAGGGCCATAGCATTTCAAGCTGCAGATGTGGATACGCTCTCAGATTAAAAACATGCACGCAACCCTAAAAACCTCCCTGCAAATTAAAAAAAACCCACTATCATATCAGGGAGAAAGTCAAGTTCACTTGGGAAGTTTTATCCATTCAGAAGGTGCTACTATTCCTGCACATTTAATCAAATTCCTTTAAAATGTTACCATTATTTGTTGCTTTTCCTATGTTAGTCAATGCTTCCAACTTGCCAAACAAGACTTTGATTTGACCTTCAGGCAAAGTGGGTCCTGGTCCTGGTCAAAGTGGTCTAAAATGAAACAATCAACTCTCTGAATTCCTGAAGCAGGACCCAAATCGAACCTTGTTCTCTATGCATATCTTGAGGCATATCTTCAAAAATCAAGACTCTTATCTCCACTTTCAGTAAAATAATTCAATAAGTTTCCTGCACCCCCTTAGCTATGCCAGAGGTTCTGCTATAATTTAAGTCTCTGTGGAAATAGTAATAAAGCTTTTAATGTATGTATCATATTTCATCTGAGGCGTTAAAGTGATTTATGAAAATTTATTAAGTTTCAAACTCTCTGTAGACCCTGGCCCAATAATTCTCAGAGACATTTATTACATTGCTCAAGATCTCTGTGGTGAGGAATATATCAGTGCTAACAAGTTTTTAGGGATATTCTTTTGCCATTCCAGACAGTATTCCCTTTGTCAATATTTTTATAAAGGGGCTTTTTTCAGTTTCCTCCTGTTCTTTCTGACATTCATGCGGAAATCTGAGAGCTGTCAACAGAGCCCTACTCCCCTATATAAATCAGTTCTGTTCCTTTGTAACGAGGATTACACAGCAAATGCTGAAGGCACTTCAATGCCAGCAACCTCTGTATTAATGCTCATGGGTTCCAAGAATCAACTCAGGGGTGGAGCATGTCAGAAGGGACTCTACACACACACACACACACACACACACACACACGTGTACTTGTGTGGAGCACTTCCACAGAAGGCAGAGTAAGAAGAAGAAGAAGAGTTTATAATAATAATAATAATAATAATAATAATAATAATAATAATAATAATTTATTATTTATACCCCGCCCATCTGGCTGGGCCTCCCCAGCCACTCTGGGCGGCTTCCATAAAAACCAAAAATACAGTAAAATATCACACGTTAAAAACTTCCCTGAACAGGGCTGCCTTAAGATGTCTTCTGAATGTCAGGTAGTTGTTTATCTCTTTGACATCTGCTGGAAGGGCGTTCCACAGGGCGGGCGCCACTACCGAGAAGGCCCTCTGCCTGGTTCCCTGTAGCTTTGCTTCTCGCAATGAGGGAACCGCCAGAAGGCCCTCGGCACTGGACCTCAGTGTCCGGGCAGAATGATGGGGGTGGAGACGCTCCTTCAGGTATACTGGACCGAGGCCGTTTGGATTTGATATCCCGCCTTTCACTCCCTTTAAGGAGTCTCAAAGCGGCTAACATTCTCCTTTCCCTTCCTCCCCCACAACAAACACTCTGTGAGGTGAGTGGGGCTGAGAGACTTCAGAGAAGTGTGACTGGCCCAAGGTCACCCAGCAGCTGCATGTGGAGGAGCAGAGACGCGAACCCGGTTCCCCAGATTACGAGACTACCGCTCTTAACCACTACACCACTCTGGCTCTCTATAGGCTCCATACTCCCCTCCTCTATTGTTTTCCCATGTCTATTTTAGATTGTAAATCCCTTATCCACAGCATTTCCCCCCTATCATTCAAGAATTTCTTTACCACTTAGGACTGTGCCTGGGTACACCTGGCCTCTGAGAAACTTGTATTCTAGGTCAGCCCCTCCATTGTTTCTTAACAGATAGACTTCCTGTTCTGGCTCCAGAAAACATCTCAGTTCATAGCTGAAACCATCCATTTCTTTCAACAAGCTCAAGGCAGTCTGTGTGGTTCTTCCCCTCCCCATTTTACCCCCTCAACAACTATGTGATGTAGGTTAGGCTGAGAACTAAGGACTTCCAGAGGGTCTCCTAAGTTAGTCAGTATTATTTGAACAGGTGCCTTCGGTTTCAACTTTAAAATGCCTACTGAAAACTCTTCTATTCCATCAGGCTTATGCGGGCAATTAGGAATAGATCTTTTCATAATAGCTAGCTGATTTATGATTTTAACATTTTATATGGTTTCCTATTGTACATAATTATTGTACACTGCTCTGCTATATTTTATGAACAGCTGCATATAAATATTTTTATAAATAAAATAAAATAAAGTAGATCTTGGTTCTGGTTCTGGAGCAACATGCTGTTAATGAATTTTAATTGTCTACAAATCAAGGTCTACAATTGTCTTCATGGTTTTTTTCCTCCTCAGAGATCACCCCCTCATAAATTTAGGTGCTTTGGAAAGGGCCCTATCTGCACCCTTAGAGAAGAAAGAAAGAAAGAAAGGTTTGTTTACACCTCTCTATGTGTATATTGGGGGGGGGGGATTTCCAGCAATTTTTCTACTTCCAAACATGTAATTCTTTGCCATGTAGCTTTTATAATCATATTTTCTCTCTGCCTCATGTTGGAATAAGGACAAAATGTTACAGGGCAAGCTCTGCTTTCTATGTTAATTGCTCCGGTTAATTAGAGATATTATCATACTTGTAACCCCAAACTGACTCCCACAGGCAGCTAAAGACACACCTATATCAGTAAGCACTACAAAAGGCAGAAACCTGCCTCAGGACGTTGGGGTAGAAAACAATGGAGTAATAAAATAAGGAGCGATAAGCAAATGCACTGGTGAACAATTTTGCTTTTATACTCCTTTAGATTTTTCTAAGTGAAGTGTGAATATGGGAGTGGTAATTAAGATCACCAAAACTGAGATTAGCAGCAGAACTTCACACACACACAAAATAATGCTTTAATAAAGAGGTAGAAAAAGGAGGGGAGCGCTGAAGCATTTTGATTGGGCTTCTCCTTTCTTCATTTGTTTAAGATGAATAGGTCCTATTTGTTTGGTTTCACGCTATAATTAACTAGGTGAGAAATCAAGATTAGTGTCATGTATACTTTAATATGCAATGCTTGAGACAGGAAGATTAAGAAATGCTCATAAACCCATATTTTGCTCCTGTTTAAAGAAATATATTGATCTTTGATTTTTTGCTTTGCATTACGTGCTGCTCAGTTTGGATCAGTTGCTGTGTGCAAATAATTTAAGGTTCTCTTGAGAAGGTGCCAGATAAAATTGACAAAAATACGCAAACTGGATGTACAAACCAAGCAATGAAATGACAAAGTCAAGCTTCTTGAAATACAAGTATTGATTGACTGATCATATTTCCACAACAGAAAAGGTTATGCCCAAAGGCTAGTAATCCTATGAATTGCTACACACTGGCCAATGTTAAGACCTGTCAGCTCCCAAAACCAAAATCAGGTGAGACCTCCTTATCAGAAGTTGACCTCAGTACACATTTTACCACAAACCAGCTGGAATTAGAGCACCATGAAGGAGCTCCTACTCCAGGGAAACATCATTATCCAGAAAACTTACAGAAGTAAGGAACCAAATGAAACCAACTGGGTGCACCCCTCCCCAGCTCTGGATCCTGTGATTACCACTCAATATTTCTTGGCCATGCTAGGCACCTCATTGCAATGCTCAGGAGAAAGAACCATGGCCTTGTCAGCATCAAGGTCTTACTATTTCCCCGGAAAGGGTGAGAGCAGCTAAGCCGGCCATAAAAACCATCAGGTCACAGCAGAACAGTCACACCTGCTCCTTGATCTGGCTGCCTCTTGGGCTGCTTCCCTGTAATTCAGTACTTGGCCTTCTGACTTTGGGCATGGACTTGGCTGGTGCTGCTGGACAGCTCCCCTGTGGACTCCTATTCCATCTGCCAGGTCTTCACAGAAGTTCTCTAGTTCCCTGGACTGCTCCTCTGACTCACCCAGAAAATAAAGCTCCGTATGGCCAGATGCAGCCAGGTGGTAGCGCATGGAACCAGAAGACAGCAAAGATACAAGCATAGAAGGTATGGGCAGGTCAGAGCAGTGCTACAGAAAGTAAGGGCATTCTAAAAGCTTGGGGAACTATGAGGCATATTCCTGCCTGCCTCGTACACAAGAAGTATTCTTATCACTGATTGCAAATGCAACCAGCCCTTCTGCATCTAGCTAGGACACATTTTTAGAATTAAAAGTTTTCATAGGGCCCAGAACAGGGTTTGAAGATATGGAAATGCAGAAACAGTGTTTTCCATATATACAACTACTGGCCTGGACAGTCAATAGTGCTAGTTGTTATGTACTGAAGTTCTCACCCTGGGCCAGCAGGGGGATACTGTAGATAGTTTTCACTCAGGTCTACATATGCAAATAAGGGATTGAAAGTGACATTCAGTGATTGGATAGTTGCAGAAAGTGGTTACTGTTGCGTTGTAGTGGAGCTCTGTATAAGCAGGCTGACTGAACCCTTCAGTTCTGTTCTGGCCTGTGAATAAACAAGAGCTGTCTGAAGAATCGCTGTGTCGTCTGATATGTTCACCCACAACTTAACACTAGTGTCATCCTTTTTTCTTTTTTTTTTACTCTACAGATAGCATTGATGAAAAATAGCCATTCATGTTAACTTCCGCAGCATGAAGGAAGAAGCATGTGTCTCTCTCACACATGTCATTCACAAATGGAGGTTTAGATCCAAGCCCTTATTCACAGGGCTAAAGCACATATGCAGTCCTGTCACTGTTCATGAGGATCTATGGATTGGGGGTCAACTACTTCCCCAAAGGCAACCACTTATTGTATAGTATATTATATTAATTTTATTCCCCACCCCCCGCTATGTTCCCCCTATCTTTATTTTGGTTGTTTAGTGAGAGTGCAGAGCATTGTTTTAGAGCTTTCCCCCCTTAATTTATTCATTCTCATATGCCATTGAATTATGTGTTCTTGATTAAATAAATAAATAAATAAAAATTTTAAGACCTGTTCATTGTCAAAGAATTACAGTCCCTACATTTCCCTAGGCAAAGGGGGAATGCAGGGAGATATATATAGAAGCAGCAGGCTTCCTATCTGCAAAGAGGAGAAAAAATAAATACTCAGGTTTCATAGAGGAGGAAACACACAGAGAAAGACGGACAGACCGACTATATGAGGCTAGCATTTTCTGACTTCAAGCCTCAATCATGCCTAAGTACAATTTTCTCTCAGACAGGTGGCAAAGGCCCTGTCTGGCTCAAATCCTGCTTAAATAATCACACACAATAAAAATGTCCGCTGGATGGAGATACACATTCATCCTGTCCACACTGAACTATGAATCTAGCCGGTTCAACAAGGCCTGCATGAGCATTGCAACACCATCACAGGAGGAGAAACTTATTTCCACATACTTATCTCCCTTGATGGACACCGATGAAAATGCCTGCTGATTATAAGAGAGCTGATTTTATCTGAAAGGTACATGAGGATAAAACTGTTTTGAAGTAAACATGTACCTCTATGGCAGGGGTGGCTAACCTGGGCCTTCCATATGCCACTGTGCTCCAAATCCTACCAGCCCCAGGCAGCAGGGCCCAAGAGCAGGGAAGACGGGAGCTCCCATTCAGCAACATTTAAAGGGGCATGGAAGGGCTGTCCCTGCTCTATGGGCTAGAGACATGAATCACACTAGAATGTAATCATTACCATTTTGGCATTTTGCCTGTGTAAAGCCAATCCACAGAAACCCTAAAATGATCAATTGGAATGATCCAAGTGCTGGATTTATGTATAAACTATAGAGAGACGCAGGTGGCACTGTGGGTTAAACCACAGAGCCTAGGACTTGCCAATCAGAAGGTCGGTGGTTCGAATCCCTGCAACAGGGTGATTTCCCATTGCTCGATCCCAGCTCCTGCCAACCTAGCAGTTCGAAAGCACGTCAAAGTGCAAGTAGAGAAATAGGTATCACTCCAGCGGGAAGGTAAACGGCGTTTCCGTGTGCTGCTCTGGTTCGCCAGAAGTGGCTTAGTCATGCTGGCCACATGACCCAGAAGCTGTCCATCGGCCAATAAAGCGAGATGAGCGCCGCAATCCCAGAGTCGGTCACGACTGGACCTTTACCTTTACCTAAACATGCTATAGCTTAGGGCTCCACTCTCTTTCCTCCCCCAAAATTAAATTGGATGTACATTTCCAAAATATAAGATAAAAAAACAAATAAAATAAAATCTACATACAGCAACAGTGTTATGTGTTGTGTAGGCTCCTATGATGTAAGTAATGGGCCCCACCTGCTAGCCTTCTCCCTAAAATATCACATATAAAGAGCCCCATTACCTTCAGTAGCTTAGGGTCTCATCAAACCTAAATCCAGCCCTGAGTGAGCCCTATGGGTATCCCACACAGAAGGACCCATAGGCGGCAACTCCTAGGGGCCGAGGCAGTCTCTCCCCCCCCCAAAAAAGTATTTTTTTAGAGGAGCGGGGCCCCTCAATTTTCAGAGGGTGTTTGCCTCTGCCCCCCTGGCACCTTGCGATGTTGTGGGCATGACACTGCATTGGGGTTGGGGGTCCCCAATCTGCTAGTGAAGCCAATGCCTCTGGAAGGACCATAGTTAAGGCAGCATGTGAAGCTCCAGTGTCTGCCACAGGCAAATAGATTAGCTGGCAGGGCAACCTAGGGTTGAGCACTGGAGGGACGGGAATATCTGGCTCTCTTAAAGCAATTCTTGCATAACAAGTTCTCGTATTTCTTTGATGTATGCTATAATGAACTGGCTACTATTATTATCATCACCACCACATGATCATATCACAGTCCTATCATAGACATTCTCATTTTGCATGATTATAGCCTCCAAGTATCAAATGTCTAGAAAAAAAATGAAGTTCATCGAAAAATTAATCTCATATTTTCTGAACTACAAATTGATTGCTCACTGCTAGCAATGCAAAAGCGGCTGCAGGAAGATGCTGTTCTTTTGCAAATTTTGTGTTATTCATAAGGAATAACTCTGGGGTACCTAATGTCCAGAAGTTGGCAACTACAAGTCCCATCATCCCTGACTGCCCACGCATGAATGGAGCTGCTGGAAGTTGTAGTCCACAACATCTTACCACAATGGCCACCCTTGTAATAGCTGCATGAGCTAAAGTTCGAGAGCATTAAATCAACACTACATGGTGTGTTGTTGTTGTTTTAATCTTTGTAGAACGTAAGAATATTCTCAGTAAGCTTTGCACAGGGTTTAGGAATATGAAACTAATGACAACTTCCTACTTTTGGACTTTTTCAGCAGTACGTGAGGTTAGCAGCATTCCCTTGTGACTGTCAACAGTCCTGAACACATTATATGTTCTCTAGCGATACAGAGGTGAGTCTTTGAAAATGGAAAATGGATAGCTAAAGGCCTGTTAACAGTGGACAGCGCAGGTAATAAGACAAGTAGATTTGCCAATCAGCACTTGCAACTTGTTGAATACTCGAGTGGAAGATACATCTCCCATCCCTAGCAAAGCAGAGGACAAAAGCTCTGTAGGCAGCGGCTCAGCGTGCGTTTGCTCTGTGCCCTCTGGACCAGCTGTAGGCGCCTGCTTAAGAATGAGTGTCAGTGGGCTACTGCCCCTTTGAGTGTGCTGGTTTTGTTATCTTATTACACGATTTTTAAGAGGACAAAGGCGATAGAGATGACTGAAGGCTTTCGCAGTGTATCTGCGGTGACCTTTCTAATCTTCACCGTATTATGAAGACAGGAAGACAAAAGCAACCCCTCCTACTATTGTGACAAAGACCTGTGGGGAAGAAACCACAGGACCTACTGCACTGCAGAAGGTTTTGGAGCCCTGAAAGTCGAGGCAGGGTAGGGGGGGGAAGAGAGTTAAATCTCTGAAATATTTGTCCTGAGAAACAGCAAAAATGGTCGCTACCACCCACCACGGTGTTGCTTGCTTAGAACACATCTCAAAAACTTTGTCTTTTGATGTCCTACTTTAAAAAACAACAACACAAAAGACTCTGTAGATATATAGGCCCAAATTTGGAGGCTTAATGTGTGTTGTCCTTTGCTACCTCAAATACAACATGACAGGTTTTATTTCCTGACATTTATCACTGTCTTCAGAAATCTGCACAAAGATTCAGACATGTTTCCTGCTGGCATGTTTGCGAGAAAGTGCATATTGCTTTTCTGCAAAATGAGCAGTCAGACTCGGTTATTTCAATGACTGAAATTTATAATGTGAGAGAAATGAACAAACTCATTTAATTTTAAATCAAGTGTAAATAAACTGATCCTAAAGAACTAGATCAATCACACTTGGAAGCTTCCACACAATTATGAATCCCGATAAGGCAGAGTCCCAGATGACAACGAGGCAGTAAACACAACATTTGATTCTGGAATCAATGGAGAAAGAGTACTTCTATCTTCTGTCTACACAGTCCACACACAACCTACATCTATTGGATATTCTCCCCTCCCCAAAAAGCACTTCTTGAGAAACTGGTTTCATTCTGAATATAAAAGCCTCATTGCACATTGATTCTGCATTACCCCTCACAGTGTGTCCTTTTAGAAACAGATGAAAGCAGATCTGGGTGGTTGAGAGCCAGTGTGGTGTAGTGGTTAAGAGTGGTAGTCTTGCAATCTGGGGAACCAGGTTCGCGTCTCCGCTCCTCCACATGCAGCTGCTGGGTGACCTTGGGCCAGTCACACTTCTCTGAAGTCTCTCAGCCCCACTCACCTCACAGAGTGTTTGTTGTGGAGGAGGAAGGGAAAGGAGAATGTTAGCCGCTTTGAGACTCCTTAGGGTAGTGATAAAGCAGAATATCAAATCCAATCTCCTCCTCCTCCTCTTCTTCTTCTTCTTCTTCTTCTTGACAACTAGAGGTAGGGGTTTATACACACCTGCCCAATGGCAGTGTGAGTAGGTGTATACCAAGACTGCAATCACCACTTCCTTCATTCACCTGGGGTATGTGCAGGGAGGAAAAAGCATGGGGAGCCTAGTCCACAGGCGGGTTTTCAAATGTGCATCAAATAACCCCAACCACCCTTGTGGATGGCAGGATCTAGAATCAATCTAGGTGCTCAGCTAGATTGGTAAAGATATTCCTTTTATATGTGTTGTATATGTGATATAACACTGTGACACCAGATAGCTCTGTGGAGTCCCATCTTTCCCTACCGGATTTCCCTGAATGAGTTTACAACACATTTAACTGAATCGCTTCTTAGACGTTCCTAGATCCAGCCTAGATTGAAAGCAGCATGAAGAAGATGGTCATGAATAATTCTGGATTCACAAAAACTACATTTTGGGGGCTACAAATGGTTTAGTGTGTACGCAGCCTGAGACTTCCAGCCACATTAAGTCAAATGGACACTGGCACTCCCTTCAGATCTTCCTGATCAACACACAAATATCAAAGAGGAGCCCTCACACTAAGGGATGTTGGGGGCTGAGCTATTTTTTTTTAACAAGGACCAGGTGGCAAGATCCATGTGCATCATACCTGTTTTTAAACAACTTCATTGGAACTTGTTCTGTTTTTGGCTCAGTTAAAATGCTGGTATTGATCTTTAAGCCCCACACCTCTTGATCATAGGGCAAAAACTTTTAATTTTATTTTCCCTGATGTTTTAAGCTGGGTGTTTGTATTCTTTTTCTGTGTTCTGTGTCCAAGATATAACAGCTGTCAACAGCATTGGATTTCATTGTTTATTGTAGTAAGCTGCATTGAGAATACTTCCTGGATTCTAGTCCCTTCCCATTATGGTCTGAAAATGTCAGTTTTAAAGAACATGAAACATGTCAGAGTGAAATATTACTTTAACTTCCTGGATGGCATTCAGAGGTGACTTTTGCGAACCTTTTTTTAAAAAATAAATAAATCACATTTTAAGACATGCGAATAAAGTACTGGTGGTGAATCTAGTGTTTTTCTTATTTAAAAAATGAGGTGTTAATATATAAACTAGTTGAATGATAACCATGGAGACTGCGGAAATAATAGTAGATACATCTGACTGCCAGTGAATGAGAGAAAATCATGAAGAGGACATAAATTAAGAAAACAATGAAATATTTAAAATAGGGGGGAAATTGGGGCTATTGTCTATTATTTCTTGTCAGTGAGATATATTAAACCAGAAAAAAAGGTAGCCACCTCATCATCATCGCTTTGGGTCTGGAAATTGGATTAGAAAGACTTGGAAAATGGATAATTTAGAAAGCAATCTATTGTTGCTATAGAGCCAATTACTGCCATTCTTATGAGAAACCGATCGAATGAAATATTTCTCATTAGGATTCTTTTAGAGATTTGTAGTAATTAAAGCAATTTAAATTGTAGATTTTCTAAAAGAAACCATTTACTGTCTTTGGGAACTGAGCCCTTTCTCAAATAACTGTGAAATTAAGACATGCTTGAAACAATCACATCTGCTCCAGAAGTTGGTTCTTTCCAAAACACTGTGTTTTGTTTATTTATTTTTGCTTCTTGCCTTAGTGTATAAAAAGGAGTGGAAAGCAAAATCATTATGCTGTGATGTATTTCATGTAAAATGAGTGCTTCAGATACTTTGGGTATGCAATCTGCACTTCAGTCTCTGTGGCCTCATAGCCTTATTCCTAGAGGAGAAGACTTTCAACAGCTACTAGCCACAATGGCTACACTTTGCCTCTGTGGTCGGAAGTACTATACCTCTGAATGCCAGTTGCTGGAAACTCAGGAGCCAGAGAATGCTCTTGTGCTCATGTTCTGCTTGGCGGCTTCACATGATTTATCTAGCTGGCCGCTGTGAACACAGGATACTGTACTAGATAGGCCACTGGCCTGATAAAAAAGTGTAGATAAAATTCCTCCAGAGCCATCTCTCAGCAAGTAAAATTGATTACGATGCAATTAAATTACAGTGGTACCTCGGGTTACATACGCTTCAGGTTACATATGCTTCAGGTTACAGACTCCACTAACCCAGAAGTAGTACCTCAGGTTAAGAACTTTGCTTCAGGATGAGAACAGAAATCATGCTCCGGCAGCGCGGCGGCCCCATTAGCTAAAGTGGTGCTTCAGGTTAAGAACAGTTTCAGGTTAACAATGGACCTTCAGAACGAATTAAGTATTTAACCCGAGGTACCACTGTAGTTCTTATTTCATTTCACATCCTGGCAACTTATAGGATATCTCTGACCTACTATCCCTCAAAATCAGTCTCCTTCCCCCCAACCAGAAATGTGGAACAGAACAAGGAACTGAAACAAACCTTATCATCCGCTTGGTTATTATTATCACTTCCATGGATTTAAATCTGTTAGCCTTATGGCATATACAAAGTTTAGCCCTTGTGGATCTTTTATCATAATTAGAGCAATGGAATGACAGTGGATTTAAACTAATAGCCCTTGATATCCAAACCCATTTGGATGCTCATTGTATCCAAAGAGTTAAATAAAAGATTTATCTGGTCATTCTCACCCTTCTTTCAGTCACTGTCCATGTCAGTCAGCTTGAGCCTAAGAACAGGAAAAGGGTTGGTCAGCATATGAAAACGCCCCAGGGAACACTGAATGATGACTTTGAGGGATTTGTGCGACATGTGACCTCGCTATATTTTTTTCACTTGCATCAGCAGGAGGATCTTTCTTTTCTAAATTTACTTATAGTTACTAGCTTCTGTGGTTAGTGTTCCCTGGCCGCTCCCGTTCTGTGCTTTTGGCAGGCTATAATTTTATGGGATCACACGTTGTAACATTATGAATCTGTATTACGTTTGCATATAATTACATTTACACCCTTGCTGATTTGCTGATTTGTCATCTTACATCCTAGCGCCATGTACGCTGAGGGCACCAGTGCTCATAAAAACAATAACCTGTGGGATTCAGTGCTACAGGAAATGGTTCAAGGAGCCCAAAATTATCCCCCATGAAACAGTCAGCACCATTTGGCTAGGACTGTGAGAGCTGTTGCCTCCTGGTACTGTAATTTTACCCTCGAAGAAATAGCTGTTGCAGTTTGCAGCTCACCCTGAAGTCAACGCTTTTGGATTTCTTCACATGAAAGTAAATAACCTTCATTAAAAAGTAGTGACATGTCCTCATGTTGCCTGGGTCATTATCACTGAATGCCCCTCATCCTAGCCTTTCTATCTATCATTTTCTTTCCAGTGCGCTTCTGGCTCAAATTTCCATACAATATTTATGTGACATTCAGCAACAGATTAGCATCAACCGGTTGCGAAGGTGGAGCCACTCGCTGCTTAACAACAGAGTACATGCTTTGCTCGTAGGGTTATATTTACTTATTTTAAAATATTTTATATGCTGCCTGTCATGTAAACATATCCCAGCAGTGTAAAAAAGAAAGAAAGAAAGAAGATGTACTAAAAGCCAAAGATATAGCACAGTCAGTAGCTGAAAAGCTCAGTAGCTGACACCTCCAGTGAAAAGGAACAGGTAGCAGGTGGTAGAAAAGCCTCAACTGCTGGCAAGGTGCTATCAGTTAAAAGTTGGCAATATCTGGCTAAGTGGACCAGTGATATAGCTCAGTAAATGGCAGCTTCATATATAGCTTCAGATATTATTATTATTATTATTATTATTATTATTATTATTATTAAACTTATGCGGATTTAAAAATGATTCAGTAAATGGTAGCTTCTAACATTCACCTCAATCTCAAGAGGAGGATGTAGTGGGGTTTTTTTGGGGGGGGGCTAGGGAAACCAAGCCAGATAGGCGGGGGTATAAATTATTATTATTATTATTAGATGTTGATTGTGGGCACTTTGGAAACCCAAAGCTACTGTTGTGAAGCAACTAACAACCACCATGAACTACAAGGACCGCTACTATACAACTTAAAGATCCATGAATGGATGACTTCTGATACTAGACAACAGTGCAATGGTTCAGTGAATTTAAATAACATCAGAGAACCAAAAGAAAATAAAAAAAGTCAGTCTCCATTCACCACCACCACTAATGCATCTCTCTCTCTCATTCTCTCCCTCTCTCTCTCATATTGTTTATTGTGTGAATTCTTTTATTAGGAATCATGACCAACATCCTGACTCTTTTCCAAACTAGGGATTTCATTCTGGTTCTGAGGCAAGATTGAAAGAACATGCCCTAGGGAGACTGGGGCCTGTGCTCTCAAACAGCAACCATCCCATGGAACTGAGGAGAACTTTCATAACAGTTTGTGATATGGCAGGAGGGAAGAGACATCTCTTGCTCCACCGCAACAAAGGGCAGGTCAGCTGGGTAAATCTCTGGGTCTTGGGAACAAACTACCCATTGCAGACAAATGAGTGAAAGAAGCATCCATTTTACCTCTCCAAATAATCTGCCAGCTCCCTGCCCCAGCCGGGTTTTACATATGTGTTTATATAAACATGCATATGAACTTTCTTCAGGGAGAGAAACTGCTGAGGGGGTGATTTGATGGTGGGGGGTGGGGGAAATAGCACACAAGGATAGGGTTGTGCATTCCCTCCCCTTCTGCATTTCTTTACTCCAAATCATATCCTCCCAAACCTGCTTTTCGTTGTGTTTTTTTAATATGCTGGATATTCTTCACATGTAATTGCATGTAATGTGTAGTTTTCCCCTCTGTGTTCACAGGTCAAAAGACAACAGTGAAGTAGGAAGATGGAGGAAGTTGAAAAGAGGTGTGTGTGTTTGTGTTTTAATGGAGAAATAAAAAGCAAAAAGGGAACGTCTTGGAGTCATGAGAAGTGCTGGGAGACTGAATAATAGCTGTGCATGGAAAAGCAGCTAAATGAATGCTGCCGGCATGATCTCTTCTGACATACGCATTGGGCTGAATGCATTGAGCTGGGCTGCTCAGGACAGATTGTATCTTGCAGTAATTCCCACGATTCCCCAAAAATATCCAGATCGCTTGTGATGTAAAGGATGATTTATGAATCGAAAGATTAATGCTTTTTCTTTGTTTATGTATGGGTGCACTTGGCCTTGCCTTCGCGTAAGAAGAAATGCCGCGCCGAATATATATCCTGAAGCATTAATCACATAATTAGCAAACTGCATGAAAACACGGGCTACAGCAATGACCTTGAAAAACCCAGACAATGTTGGATGGAATTAATTTTCTTCTGGAAGATGTCTCGACAAAATATGAAAAACAGTCCGGAAGTGAAATGGAATGTTACTAACATGCCTTTACCAACACTTATTGAGGCTATTTAAAGCCTCAGTGAAATTGTACATTGAAATTGTACATTTCCCTTAATAAAATACAGTATAGGTTAAAAAAATTCTTCCGTATTTTCCCCTGAGAGTTCTACGAAACTTTCAAAAGGACTGACTACAGAGAGCAGCTGTAGCTCAGTAGTAGAGCTCATGTTCTGCATTATCAGGGTCCCAGGTACAAATTCCACAGAATACACCTTTCTCTGAAATCCTGGAGACTTGCTGCCAATCACTGCATCCAATACTGAGGCAGATGTGTCAGTGGCCTGATTCTGTATGAGACAGTTTCCTGTGTTATTTCCTCAGGATATAACTTTTGTGATTTTTTTACTTTCTTTCTTAATTTTATATAAAAGAGTTTATATACTGTTTGACTGTAGTAAAAACCCTAATCAGTTTACAAGAAACATTAAAATTATCGATAATGTGGTTGTTGGTTTTTTAAAAAAAATTAAAACATTTAAAAATAATTAAAATCAGCAGTGAAAGAGATTAAAACCTGTCAACATCACATGTCTCTGTAGGCTTGTCTAAACAAAAATGTTTTAAGCAGACATTGAGAAGAGTACAGTCAAAGTGACTGCCTGACGTCAACAAGTAAGGAGTTCTACATTAAAATATTGATTTCTTACACGTGCAGAAGGAGTATTATGTGGCTCCTATAACAGGGTCTGTTCCGCAGATTGAAGTGGTCGAGTGGGTGTATCCTGCAAGTCAACTGGTCTTAAGCTGTTAAGGACTTTATATACTAATAGTAAGTTAAAAAGGTAAAGGTACCCCTGACCGTTAGGTCCAGTCTCGGACGACTCTGGGGTTGCAGCGCTCATCTCGCTCTATAGGCCGAGGGAGCCAGCATTTGTCCACAGACAGCTTCCGGGTCATGTGGCCAGCATGACTAAGCCACTTCTGGCAAACCAGAGCAGCGCACGGAAACGCCGTTTACCTTCCCACCAGAGTGGCACCTATTTATCTATTTGCACTTCGACGTGCTTTCGAACTGCTAGGTTGGCAGGAGCTGGGACCGAGCAATGGGAGCTCACCCCGTTGCGGGGATTCGAACTGCCGACCTTCTGATCAGCAAGCCCTAGGCTCAGTGGTTTAGACCACAGCGCCACCCGTGTCTTAATAGTTAGTTACTTGCATGGTAACAAATCAGCAACTGGTGCAGATCTCTGAGCAGAGGGGCTGTATGCTGAAGGGGTCCCCTCTCCTATCAGCAACTGTGGCAGTTTCTGAATCAAGCTCAAAGAAAGCTCCATGTAGAGAGTGCATCGCATTAACCCAGTCTTGAAGTCCTCAGTGCCTGATCTACTGTGCCCAAGCTTTCCCAGTCCTGGGGCTGTTGAAGCAGTCATATGAGGTGTAGCTAATAAAAGGTGCTTCTAGTCACTGAGGTGACCTGGGCCTCCAGTGAGAAAGTTGGATCCAGAAACACCGCTGGATTGTGTACCTGCTCCTTCAGGGGGAGTGCAACCCCATCCAGGGCAGGCAATTGACAAATTTCATGGACACAGGAACCAGGACTAGCCCAGCCATGGGGCAAGGTGAGGCAACTGCCTCAGGCAGCAGGAACCACAGCTGCAGCAAATCCCAATATAGATATTTATGTCCCCCTTGTTCCTGTTGTAGCTCTTCACTCAACCTTTCATCCTGATTGGCTTCTACAAAGCTTACGTGGAGGTGAAGTTATATCTGGTCTTTATTGAGTATTTGTTCTGCTTTGTTTGCAGGGCGATTGCACAATAATGAACATTCACCCTGATTTGCTTGCAGTGTGTTTACATGCTTCTTAGTTATTCATAGATAACCACACTTTCCAATGCATCTCCCATCACTTTCCAAACCGCAAATCCCCAATTATTTTTCAAAGTGGATTCTTTGCCCTAGGGTGACAGAGCCCTTTTTAATCCACTTAAATTGCACAAATCTGAATTTCAAATACACACTTGAAATCCCTGGCATTCAGGAGGCACCCCATGTCTGCAGAAACCTCCCTTTCGTGTGTGGGTGCTGCTGTTTTAATTTCATAAGGATTCACACTCAGAGGGTGAGTCTGCAAATATTGTATAGGATGCACATTAGTGCTGATGAAGTTCTTCATTTGTATTTAGGAAGGTGTTACATTTACATTCAACCCTTCCCCCTGAGGCGCTCAGGCTAGCATAAAATAGATTCCCTGGTGGTCTCCCATTTGAGTACAGTGGTACCTCGGGTTAAGTACTTAATTCGTTCCGGAGGTCCGTTCTTAACCTGAAACTGTTCTTAACCTGAAGCACCACTTTAGCTAATGGGGCCTCCTGCTGCCGCCGCGCCGCCGGAGCACAATTTCTGTTCTTATCCTGAAGCACTATTTCTGGCTTAGTGGAGTGTGTAACCTGAAGCGTATGTAACCTGAAGCGTATGTAACCCAAGGTACCACTGTATTTGGTAGGCTCAAACCTGCTTCGTTTAAAAGTCAGGTCTGCCCCACGTGTCTTCCAAATATCCTCTGACATATAGACCGGGCTCTACAGATTCCTTGCATTTCTTGAAATGTTTCCTTACCCTCTTCCATTTGACTCAAAGTGATTGCAATCCCACAAGCTTTGAAGCAGCACTAAACATTGTATGATTTTGGTATGACGGTCATATACACCACTTTTCTCAGTACAAAGTAAGCACTAAGTGACTTTCTGTGACTGCCTTAGGAGACAGTTGCCATCTCCTGATCATGAGAATGCAAGTCATTCCCACTTCTACAAAGGGACTAGGAGATGGACAACGACATCAAAGAAAGTTGTCATGATTCCTGCAAGGCCAAAGCATTTCCCTGACTATAATTAGGCGGTCTCGTATTACCTATCCTATTCTTTCAGACACAGACGTGACTTGCACGAACACTCCCATGTTGTTTGATTGGAATGGGAAGAACCCTTAATTACTTTGGACACTCTCCAAGACATCTGGAATATACTACAGTCCAAAAGGAACACATACCTTTTGTTCGCTTTCAAATGTATTCTTTACTAGTTTTCTTTTTAAAACAACAACAGCCCTATAATAAGCCCACGAGCACGTGTGCAATTTTAAAATACCACTATATAGAAATATATCTCTGTATAATAGCAAGTTGCCAGCATTCTGTCATGCTCAAATATGAGCAAAAATAAAAAGCAACCTGTGATGCAGATCAACAGATGGGGCTTTACAGACAGCAGAAATAACCCCACTGTTTGTGCAAGATGCAACCTACCTTCCCCCAATCAGTTCAGCTGAACCTAGCTGGCTAATTGTAACCTAGAGAGAACATCTAACATGTGTAATGCTATTTTATCCCATATTAAATAAGAGAACAACCTTGGATTTAATGAGGCATGTTATATCATTATTTTCGGGGAGAAGCAGGGAGGAATCCAAGTCTGATTTTGAATTCCATCCTTGCAGCCTCCTAGTTATTTTTTGAGGAACATAAATCTCAGCAAAGCCAAATCTCTACAACCGACAAATATTCTGTGATCATAGCTGCTCCCTGCTTGTGGTTCTGACTTGTTAGCCATGAGCATAGCTGTCAACGTTTCCTTTTTTTTAGGGAAATTCCCTTATTCCGAATAGGATTCCTTGAAAGAAAAGGGAAAAGTTGACAGCTATGGCCATGAGCAGAAACTGCAATCTTGCATTTCACTAGAAACTTTCTCAATGGGGATTTAATGTTGGTTTGCAAAACTGCATCTTCTGTTTGTCAAACGTCCTGCTAGCCAGAAGTGCAAAGGGAAAATGAAGGAAGAAAGGAACCCAAGATAAGCAGGGCAGCTAGTGTTTCTCTTTTTTCTATGTTCTACACATTTTCAAATCAATTTGCAGTATTTCTTAGAAAGTCTGCATGAAAATTCATCAGCATTTTAGTGCGAACCTCTCCCAATACCTTTCTGCCTAAGATGTTTGCAAATAAATTTTCCATAAAATAATGTACTTGTGTGTGTTACTTTCACCAATGTATGCATTCTTAGTCACACTTTGCCCTAGTAGATGCATTTTTCTATACATTACATGACTGGAGAACTGCATTGCAAAATTCAGAGAGTTTATATTTTGAAGGATGGCTGTGTTTTGGTTCCTGTGTTGCTTTGATGAAGTTATAATTTGGTAGGTTCAATGTTATTATGAGCTAAACTGAATTTCTGCCCATCCCTATTATTGGGTGGTCATATGTGGAACAGATCTGGTATTGGTGTTTTCTAATCCTCCCTGGAAAAGACCCTGATGTTGGGAAAGATGGAGGGCACAAGGAGAAGGGGACGACAGAGGACGAGATGGTTGGACGGTGGACTTCCGGGTTAGCGCCAGCGCTGAATGGCGGATTTCTCCCGGAGCTCCGGGAGAGATCTGCTTCGCGGGTTCGGGTCCCGTAGCTCACGGCGGAGCAAGGACCCTCAAAAGTCACAGGCGCGTAGCCTGTGAACCGGAGACTCGGCGGGCACCTTTGCCCCCCCCCGACGTTGTGAAATAGCCTTTTTAAAGGCTATAGATCAGCGGAGGGTGCGTGGAGCGGTGCTGAGAGTCGCTTTCACCCAGCCTACGAAGCGAAGCCGCGTCGCCATTAGCGGAGAGCGCTGACTTCTTCCGATGATTTTGGATTAAAAAAGAGCAACTTTCCGTGAGTAGGATTGAGCTTGCATTAATAATTGGACACTAAAATTAAAGAAATTGGGCACCGAGACGGATAAGCATTAAAAAGGAAGTCTGCTTTCCGTCCTGCAGCAAGATTAAAGCGAAAGGCATTTAAGCTGTAACTTTTGACAGGAGAGTTTATGAGCCAAGAAACCCAACACCAAGTAAAGAACTCCCCCCCCAGAAGGCAGGAGGGGGGGGGAAGAAGATTTTAAAGGGATTCCCTGCCTGTTTTTAAAGGAGATTGAACTGTTTACCGCTGCTCATCTACCTGGGGGTCGGACTGCCGGAGGAAAGGAACCGGCCAAGGACGGTCGTTACAAAAAAGGTTAGAAAGTAACTGTAATATAGACTCTGGCTACTCTCAACTTGAAACATCGTATTTTGCTATATAGTAAGTTACTTGCAGGACACTATTGATTTGGATCTTTTACAAAGAAAGGGACTTGGAGGGCTTTTGCCTTTTGGAAGTGTGGGAACAATTTAAAGTTTAAGAACTGACTCTACGCCCTCTAGAGGATTTGGACAGTTTCAGCAACAAGTGGAATTTAAAACCTGAGAACTTTTATATTTTGACAGCTTAGGAGTGTGGGAATGACCTTGAGTGAAAGACTTTGTTATGGCAGATGGTAAACAGAAAGAAGATTCACAAGAAACGACTTTGAGATCCGGTAGACAATACAAAGTTGATCTTTCTATGCAAAGAAGGGCCTCTGTATCAGGGGCCTCGGGAACTGCAGCTGTCACAAAGGCAAAAGTGAAAACAATGTCTTCTGAAGACGCGTTTGCAAAGGCATTGGGAAAAATAAATGATTCTTTGGAGGAATTAAAGAAGCAAGGTGCTGAAACAAATAAGAAAATTGAAGAAATCTCTGGGAAAATTGACTTAAATACTAAAAGCATAACTGACCTCGGGAATAAAGTGAACTCTAATGCAGAAGCAATTGGGAAACTATTGGAAGATTCATCTACAACACGAAAGATAGCTGAGGAAGCCAAGGAAATTGCTACTGCTGTTGAAGGGAAACTTCCACCGGTGTACAGGAAACTGGATGAGTATGAACTGACACTTTCTATGCAAGATATGCAACGCAAAGAGAAAAACCTAAGGATTAGACTTGTGCCGGAAAAGGAAGGAGACAACTTGGTGGATTACTTGACAAAAGAGTTTTCCGACTTCTGGAAGCAAGATCTGAAAGAAGAAGAGTTCAAAATAGAGAGTGCATTCAGGTTGGGAATAAGGCAGAGGAAGAATAGACCCAGAGATTGCTTGATAACTCTAAGATCCAAAGAAGAGAGAGATAAAATATTGAACCTGCACTACCAAACAACCCTTCGAATTGAAGATTTTCATATTGAGATCTTTAAAGATATTCCCAAAAGTATTTTGGATGCAAGAGGTCCTTATAAGGATTTGGTGACACTACTGAAGAGGAACTACATACTATTCAGGTGGGAGTTTCCCCAAGGCTTGTCTTTTAAATACAAGGGGAAGAAAAGAAGAATAAAAACAGTGAGTGATAAAGACAAGTTCCTGGGAGAACACGAAGAAGACCTACAGAAAGAGACCTATCCAGGAGAAGGACATCCTTCAAGACTAGACACGGACACAGAACCACCGACAAAGGACGAACAACAACTGGGAGCTGTAGGAGGAATTAAATAACCCCATCATGGCTTTGCAACTTCTAACCTGGAATTGTAATGGTCTAAACAATCCCCGAAAAAGGAAAAATATATTTCATGCTTTAAAGAAAGACCAATTGGACTTGATTTGTCTACAAGAGACCCACGTAACAAGAGCACACAGAAAACTATTAATAAATAAGAGATTGGGACAAGAATTTATATCTTCAGACAAAGTAAAAAAAAGAGGAGTGGTGATCTACGCAAAGGAGAATCTGCAGCCGAAACAAATTTTTAAAGATGATCAAGGAAGATATCTGGCAATTGAAATTCAATTTCAAGGAGAAAAACTTTTGATAGTAGGGATATACGCACCAAATGAAGGGAAAGCAGAATTTTTTAAGAAGTTGCATGAGACTTTAATGGACTATATGGATTATAAACTAATTATGATGGGAGATATGAATGGAGTAGTTTCAACAAATATGGATAAAGCACAAAGACAGGTAGTTACAAAAGATGGAAGACTACCAAAGACTTTTTTTGAAATGACTGACAATATGGATTTGATAGACATCTGGAGAACAAAACACCCATTAGAGAGAGAGGGAACCTTCTTTTCTGAAGCCAAAATGACATGGACTCGGATTGACCAAATTTGGGTGACTAGCAACATGGCGTCGAATATAAAGAAAGTGGAAATCTGCCCAAAAACTCTCTCCGACCATAACGCAGTAAAGATGGTGATGAAGCAAACAACAACTGGTTCCTTCAGATGGAGAATGAATGACACATTATTCAGAGACGAGGAGATCTGTAAAAAGGCCCAAAAAACTTTGAAGGATTATTTTGAAATTAATCTAAGATCTAAAGTAGAAAAAAGAATAATATGGGACGCAAGTAAAGCCGTGATGAGAGGGTTTTTGATACAACAAAACACATTAAAGAAAAGAAAGCAAAATGAGAGGAAAGAGAAAATTTTGGAAAAGATAAAGGAAGGGGAAAGGAAACTAAGATTGAAGCCAAAATCGCAAGTGGTTTTAAGAGAAATTAAACTGTACCAAACACAATATATGGAACTGATGAATCAAGAAATAGAATGGAAAATTAAACAAATGAGACAAAAGATCTTTGAATCTGCAGATAAATGTGGTAAGTTACTGGCCTGGCAAATAAAGAAGAGACAAAAACTCAACACGGTAACAAATTTAGAAGTGGAGGGAAAGAACATATGCAACCCAGTGGAAATTAGGAACTGTTTCCAGAGCTACTTTAGACAATTGTATACACAAGGGCCGCAGAAAGATAAAGACATACAACAATTCCTCGAGAAAAATGGGCTGAAAAAGATTTCTCAGGAAAGTAAGACAATCTTGAACCAGGAGATATCAGCACAGGAAATAGAAGATGCCATTCAAAACATGACGTTGGGCAAATCACCTGGACCGGATGGATTGACTTCCAAATACTACAAAGTTTTGAAGGAAGGGCTTATACAACCTTTGAAGGAAGTCTGCAACGAGATTATGGAGGGGAGAAGGGCACCCGATACGTGGAGAGAGGCCTACATTACACTTATACCAAAGACAGAGACTGAAAAGACCCAACTTAAGAACTACCGACCCATCTCCTTACTAAATGTGGATTACAAAATCTTTGCTGATGTTTTAGCAAAGAGACTGAAAAGAGTTTTGATGGAGGAGATTCATGGGGACCAGGCGGGCTTTCTCCCGAAAAGGCATTTGTCGGACAATGTAAGGAATATAATTGACATTTTGGAGAAGTTGGAAGTGAATATAAACACTAAGGCTGTTTTGATATTTGTGGACGCCGAGAAAGCCTTTGACAATATTTCTTGGAGCTTTATGTTGAAGAACCTCCGGGGGATGGGGGTAGGCCAAGGGTTTGAAAATGGTATAGGTGCAATATATTCTGAACAGAAAGCAAAATTAATTGTAAATAATGTGGTAACAGAAGAGTTTAAGATTGAAAAAGGGACACGTCAGGGGTGCCCTATCTCCCCATTACTTTTTATTTCGGTCCTGGAGGTTTTGCTCAATATGATTAGGAAGGACCAGTTGGTGAAAGGGGTTCAGGTCGGAGTTAAACAATATAAATTGAGAGCATTTGCAGATGATCTAGTACTTACTTTACAGGAGCCAGAAGCTAGTACGAAAAGAGTTTTAGAGATAATTCAAGAATTTGGCCAATTGGCAGGATTTAAACTGAATAAGTCAAAGACTAAGGTATTGGAGAAAAATTTAACGCAGATTGAAAAAGAAAGGTTTCAGAATGAGACGGGGTTGACTGTGGTTAAAAAAGTGAAATATCTGGGTGTGAATATGACAGCTAAGAATGTGAACTTATTTAAAGATAATTATGAAAAAACTTGGACAGAAGTGAAAAAAGATCTGGCGATCTGGTCAAATTTGAAGCTTTCCTTGTTAGGTCGAATTGCAGTTATAAAAATGAATGTATTGCCAAGAATGTTGTTTTTGTTTCAAGCATTACAAATAATGGATAAAATGGACTGTTTCAAGAAGTGGCAGAAAGATATATCTAAATTTGTCTGGCAGGGCAAGAAGCCCAGAATAAAATTTAAGATATTAACGGATTCAAAGGAAAGAGGGGGGTTTGCCCTGCCAGACTTTAAATTGTACTATGAAGCGGCAGCTTTCTGCTGGCTAAAAGAATGGCTGCTTCTTGAAAACACAGACATTTTGGATTTGGAAGGATTTAACAATATTTTTGGGTGGCATGCATATTTGTGGTATGACAAGGTTAAAGCGCATAAAAGTTTCAAAAATCATATTGTCAGGAAAGCACTATTAAATGTCTGGGTTAGATATAAGGACTTGCTGGAAAATAAGACTCCAAGATGGCTATCACCAATGGAAGCTAAGGCAGTTAAAAAGCTAAATATGGAGTCGAAATGGCCAAGATATTGGGAAATCTTGGAAAAGGAAGGGGACAAATTGAGATTGCAGAGTTTTGAAAAACTAAAAGGGAAGGTGAGAGATTGGTTACATTATCATCAAATAAATGAAGTGTTTAAATTAGACAGTAAAATAGGCTTCCAGGTGGAAAAATCAAAATTAGAGACTGAACTGTTAGAATCCAGTACTAAGAATTTGTCAAAAATGTATGATCTGCTGCTGAAATGGAATACACAAGATGAAATGGTAAAATCAAGTATGATTAAATGGGCTCAGGACATTGGTCATAATATTTTGTTTGCTGATTGGGAAAAGTTGTGGACCACCGGGATGAAATTTACGGCGTGTAATGCCCTAAGAGAGAATATTATGAAAATGATCTATAGGTGGTACATAACCCCAGTCAAGCTTGCAAAAATTTACCATTTGCCTGACAATAAATGTTGGAAATGTAAGGAAAAGGAAGGTACATTTTTTCACCTCTGGTGGACGTGCCCGAAGATTAAGGCATTCTGGGAAATGATCTATAATGAACTGAAAAAGGTATTTAAATATACTTTCCCCAAGAAACCAGAGGCCTTTCTCTTGGGTATTGTCGGCCAGGGGGTGTTAAAGACAGATACAACTTTTTTTATGTATGCTACAACAGCAGCTAGAATACTTATTGCAAAGTACTGGAAGACACAGGATCTACCCACACTGGAAGAATGGCAGATGAAGGTGATGGACTACATGGGCTTGGCAGAAATGACGAGCAGAATCCGAAACCAGGGAAGAGAAGCGGCGGAAGAAGAATGGAAAAAGTTCAAGGACTATTTAAAGAAATATTACAAAATTAATGACAGTTGAATGATGTTGGATTAAAATAAATGGTTACTATCAGTAATGGTTAAGATAAAGAGAATAAGGATGATTAACATAAATTTATAGTAAAATAAGGGAAGATTCGCTGAATAATTATAAGAATTTGGAATACAGAAACGGGAGGCAAGGGGAAGTCGAGGAAGAAAGGTTAAAGAAATTAGGATATGAAATGGTACCTGTTTTTTTTTGTTCTGTTATTGTTTGTTGTTTGTTTATGTATGTTTTGTCTGTATTAATATAAAAATTGTTTAATAAAAATATTATAAAAAAAAAAGAAAAAAAAAAGAGATGGTTGGACGGTGTTCTCGAAGCTACAAACATGAGTCTGACCAGACTGCGGGAGGCAGTGGAAGACAGGAGTGCCTGGCGTGCTCTGGTCCATGGGGTCACGAAGAGTCGGACACGACTAAACAACAACAACAATCCAAGAGGCCTGTAGCCTGAAGGTGGGGCCTGGAAAGCAAAGACAATTGATTCTGCTCTGTCGGACAAGCAAGGGTAGAAGACAATGTTCCTAGAATTTGTCCCTATCCCAGCCAATCCAGAAATAGAATACTACTCTCACAGAACACAGATCCTAATGTTGTACTTTCCTAGACTCTTTTCTACGTACAAATCTTGAGCTAAATTAATCTGTTAAGGGCTCAGTGGCTTAAACTGGGAATCTAATAATCTACAATTAATCGAGCAAACAATTCAGTTCCAGAGCTTTTTTAAAAAAATGTTTAGGGGTACTCTCTTTTTGACTCAAGCAAATCACCATTTTATAGTTCAAATTAGGAAAATTAATACAGTAAATGGACAAAAGTACAAAGGTTCACAAAACCTTTAGGGGCATGCGTACCCCCAGAAAAAAAGCACAGGCTTGAATCATGCACTGCCTTTTTAAAAAGTATCCTTTGAATTAAATTTCAAAACTGTCAAATTTGAATTATGAAAACTTTCCATATTTCAGATTTGTGCAAAAAATTGTATCTGTTCTAATTTATCAAATGAACAAGAATTTGTCTCCTTTCTCTGCATTGCTTCATAGGCTGTTCCATGGCACATGACTTCTAAAGGGTAAAGAAAACTATGGATGTATGTCTTGCCAGTGATAACAAATTAAAAAGCTTCTTTTATTCTTAATGCTGAAGGGAGTTGGATTCTGTCAGATTTAGCATCTACACATGTTTGGACTAGATACACCAACAAAATATAATAGATGTTTTAATTAACAGTCATTACAACAGAAGATTCTGATTACATTTTTACATATAAACATTCCCAGTTGAAATTAACTTAATTTCTCCCCCCAGTAATTTTAATTTGTGTTCATCATTCATTGACATACTTTTTAAATCTACTGATGATGTTTAAATAAGTTTTGCCCTTCAAGAAACCAGGTCAAGAAAGACAACTTAATCTCTCTGTGTTACTCCCCTGTTATTTTTTTGAGATGCTTGTGATTCAAATTGCTTTTGGATTTATTGTGTTGACTGCACTGTTAGTATAATTTGTTGAATAATGTGAAGCGTTTTTCAGCCTCTTTCATCAATGAGTAATGTGCATTAACATGCCAACGGAATCTTTCGGGGTTTTTAAGAGGGCCCTGGACTAGCTACAGGATTTCAAATGAGGCCTTGTTGCTCTTCCACTTACAATTCTGATCAGGGTTTTCCTTATTTTGTTCCATGAACAGAATAGGTACCGGTGCTGTGCCAAAGATTTCTACTGTGTGTTTTACCTCCTCCACCAATTAATTAGAAAAATAAATTGTATGACAAAATTATCAAAGGGGACAGCAGATTTCAGTGAAATTCTTCCATGTGCGGTGCAGGGTTTTGTTTTGTTTTTGTTGCACTTACCTTAATTTTGTAGTGGCTTAGGGGTGTTGGTGAGTGTCATATATTTGGTGAGTGTCATATATTAAAAAAAATTCATGTTCTCCAACACTCTGCAGCCTTCCCAGGTGCTGCTAGGCTTCAGTGAAAAGCCATAATGAAATAAATTTTCCCATGGGGCCTTTTCAGATCAGGAAGCACAGGGAGACTGTGGCATGGTGGAGACGACAAAATAGGTACTACTTCCAGCCATGTCACAATTATGAAGTGAGATCAAAACCCCACTCCCACTGTAATTCTGAAGTGCCCTGAGAGTGAGGCATAAAAATGGGAGTCTATTTTGTGGAGGAAGAAAGCGTTTGAGAAATTGGAGTGCAGTTTTCAGCCCAGCACTAATTCATATAGACCAAAACCCCTGGTCTGGCTAGCTCAAATCTCCCTGCAGTGCTGTATTTGCCTTGCATGGAGCACTGAAGAGGAGAAGGAGCAGAAAGATCACAGATATTTAATACAGTCTGCTTCTCCACTCCTTTCCCTCCACAGGCCGTTAGGTGGGAAAGGCAACTTGTGTTTTTTGCCTTATTGTTCGAGGAGGTGAAAAGATGCTCACTGTCTTTCCAGTTAATGTTCTCCTCAGCTTCTCATCTCTCACCAGATCAGTGCCCTCCCTTTCCAGGGGCAGCAGGGAAAAGATGTTTCTGCACATGTATATTTTACCAGCTTCTCCACAAGAATATCTGCACTTAAAATGATCGTTGGGGGTGCAGGTACAAAAATTCCCTGGGGTTCCAAAGAGCATAAAAGATGCATTTATTTAAAATGCCTCCTTCTTATCTTAAGCGTGCTGACATTTATCATACAATTAAATGACCAAACTAATATTTTGTAGTGGTTGAGATTGCCCTTGCAATTTAGTTCGTAGCAAATATCATATCATCTAGCACTGCATGCCTTTAAGAATCTGCTCGTAAAAAACAAAGGAAGATTATATTTATGCTACAAGCGTATGCTGGATTTATACCCTTTTAATTACAGTAATTACCTTCAAAGTATCCTGGGAACTGTAAGATGGTGATGGTCTGGGAATTCTTTGTTACATTTCTCTGCATATAGCTACAACTCCTAGGATTCTGTGAGGAGAGGAATTTCCTGAATATTTTGGAGATGTGAGGAGTGTCACCTAGATGTCAGGAAATGAACATTGGTGTCATTAAAGTAAAGGCTATCATCATCATCTATTAAATTTCTATACTGCACTTCATCTAGGTATCACAAGGTGGCTTACAATATAAAACCACAAAAATACATAACATAGTAATAAACAAACAATACCCCCAACAACACACAGTTTAAAAGGCTATAAATTGTTTAATTCACCAAATGACATGGAGAAGAGGAATGGTATTGCCTGGCACCAAAAAGTATGTATCGAAGGCACCAAACGAGAGAGCATTCCACAAGTGGGGAGCCACCACAGAAAAGGTTTGTTCTAGTGGAGGAGGCACAGGAAGAAGAGTCTCAGATGATGATCTCAGGGACTGGATTGGTTCATATGGACAGAGACAGTTCTTCAGATATTGCAGTCCTGAATTGTTTAAGGTGTTATAGGTCAAAAACCAGCACTTTGAGTTGGGCCAGAATCGGTGTAATATGCTCAAACTGCCTTGCCTCGGTGAGCAACTGGCCACCAAATTCTTTACCAACTGATGTTTCTGAACTGTCTTCAGAGGAAGCCCTATGTATAATATGTTGAAGTAATCTAATCTAGAGGTTACCAGAGCAC
This sequence comes from Podarcis raffonei, assembly GCF_027172205.1. Lineage (NCBI taxonomy): Eukaryota > Metazoa > Chordata > Lepidosauria > Squamata > Lacertidae > Podarcis > Podarcis raffonei. Next base: position 66,875,190 of record NC_070602.1, read on the forward strand.
AGACAACAGAAGAAGCTGGTGGAAGGCACTCTGCACCACCGGGGCCACCAGAGCCTCAAGTGACAGCAATGGCTCCAGAAGTACCCCCAAGCTACATACCTGCTCCTTCAGAGAGTGTAAGCCAATCAAGTTAAGGCCACCTCCTGTTCATCCAGTCTAAGGAACCGCCCACTAACAGTTCCTCAGTTTTATCTGGATTGAGTTTCAGTTTATTGGCTCTCATCTAGTCCATTACTGAGGCAAGACGACAGTCCAGCACATCCACTGCCACACTTTTTCAAGACCTGAACTCTCTCTGTTTGTTTTTCTGAACCTTCATCTTCTGCACTATCAGGCAGTTCAGTCCATCAAAGAAGAAGGAATATCAAATTAGATAGGGATCTCTTTATATTATTGTATACCACTTTGATTTAGGGGCAAACTGCACGGTACACAGCAGTTATGTTAGAGGAGTTCTGGTGGCACCTTCTTTCCTCCTGAAAGTTCCTCCTGAAACACAGAGTTCCAGATCTGGGTTTGAGAGGTAAACACGGACCCAGAACACTGGTGAGAGGACTACACAGGGTTGAAGAGGAATGCACCCAGCAGAGGACCACAAGGGCATTGCTATATACGACTACAGCGTAATAGGCATCCGGCAGAACAGAATGTTTCTGCTGGCAGGGGGAAATCATCCTGAGGGCATTGACTCGCTCTGTTAGTGCCAAGGCAGCCTCTGTGGCTTGCCTTTGAAGCATATCCATGAATGAAATATGCAGAGCAGCTGCTCGGGCATAAAGCCACATAGTTATCAGATTCCATCTGGTGGGCTTACAAGACAGACAGTTGGCAAGCCTAGAACTTTGCCTCAGAGAGGCTGCAACTTGGCTCTATTAGCTTATCAAAGGTTTGCTTGCCGTGGGTCCAATAAAAGGCTAAGAATATGCCCACCATCCAGAATTATCACTATGCATCAGCTAAGGCTTTATTAGGAGGGAAGAGGCAGTGTGGTTTAGCATAAAGTAGAAAGGGGACTAAATGAGAATATGAGACCCATCTCCTGCACTACTTTTCAAAGTCATGGATTTCATGTTCTCTGTTGATTGAGTTACATAGCTCAGGCCCTTGGGTCCTCAGGCCCCCACCCCTGCCTAGAGTCTAAGCTTAAGATACATGCAATATTTGTATAAGCTAATACCAAGCCTGACTCTCTGAAATATCATTTTATTCTGGAGGAAGGCAACTGAGAAAATATGGAGATTGTGCTTTGGTTTGGGTGTCAAAAGGCGCCATTCACACTTCAGGGCTTACCAGAGAGCAAGCCCATTGAACTCAGCCTAACTTCCTGATAAGTTTGCCTTGGATTTGGCATTATGGTGCTCTGCAGACATTTTGGGGGTGTATATTAAATGTGTACCGTATGGATTTTTTTCAATGCTAAAAGCCAAACTTAAATCATTAAATTAATTTACATATGTATATACTTCTACAGTGGAATGCCCTCCCTAGTGAGGTGTGCCTTTCTCCATCATTATTAACTTCCAGCAGGAATTTGAAAACCTTCCTGTTTATTCAGTCACTTGGTGACTGAAGAATTCTGTTCCAGGCAACCTAGATCATTGGGCGGAAGTATGTGTTTAACTTTTGGAATGTTTTGATCTATTTTAGAATGATTTTGTTTTCAAATTGTCTATCTGTTTGCCGCCCTGGGCTCCTTGGAGAAGAAGGGCAGGATATAAATTCAGTAAATAAATACTGTAATTCACAACTGTTGACATAGAGTATCCAGTTTGTTGTAAATGAGGCAAAAACAAATGAACATGACTCTCTCTGTACTTTGGGAGCTGCATTGTGCTGGTATACCTGTGATAAGAACGAAAAAGTGAACCCTAACTACAACATATCTTGGCTTAGTAGTCATTTTGTTCTATCCTCTAACAAGCTGCAATGCATTTTCTAAGCAGAGATGCTGTACTAGCCATGACAAATCTCCTCAGAACACCCTCATGTCACCATGTAGCTTTGAGCATTAAACGTCTCTCTGCAGATAGTAAACTCAGTCCTTTACAGCAGAATGCAGCAGAAACAACTGTGGTTGGAATAGCAACATCAAAGGTTTTATTTATAAAACAAATAACAAAACAACAAGACGACTCTCACAGCCATCTTCTTCAGCAGAGGAGTAGAGAGAGGGAGGAGACATTTAAATAGTTCCCATACTCATACATCAATTAAGTAATTAAAGGTAACTTGCAACATTATGCAATGTGAGAATGAGACATTACAATACTAACAGTAGCATTGTTGTGAGGGACTTCTGGTGAGGGGTGGGTGGCTGTTGTCAGCTTCCCGGAAGACCACCTCACTTTCATCTCAGAAGCATTGTAGAGCATGGGCGGAGGAAGGGGTGTGTGGTGGGTGCGGGCCGCCCTGGATGTCACCACTGGGGGGGTGTGACAAAATGCCGGGCGTCAGTCAACAAGGGGCCTGCAGTGTGCCAGAGCCACGGCTCTCTCCTGGGAGAGACACGGTGGCTTGGGTGCGCGCAGGCGCCACGCTGTCCAAATGGTCCACCCGCTGCCTCCCCCCCCCCCCCAGCTATAGGGCGGCTAAGTGGGAAGAGGCAGGCAGACTCTGGAGGCCCCATGGTGTGCCCCGCCCCTGGGCGAGCTGCCCCAGGCACCCGAACGGCTTCCTCTGCCACTGTTGTAGAGTAGTTTCTTTGTCTCATTCCAAGGACACAGCTATAAAGTTTAGACTGGCCCTTTTCTTAACAGCATCAGCCATTGCCAGTTATAGCAGAAGGAGGGAAAGCAAAACGAGAAAACTAAACTCACAACTGAGGAAGGCTACTTTCTGTTTCTAGATACAGTGACACTTTAGTGCCTTTTTTTCCTCAGTACAATGAGTATTAATTAAAGGCTATTGCTTATCATAACAAGAAGTCTCTTCTGATGGGATTTCTGGGTGGAAATGGTGGCCACCAGCTGCTTGGAGAAGCACCACTGCCACGGTGGAACAGGAGCAAGCAGTAAACAAAAGGGTAGGGGAAGACTTAGCCCAGGGGAAGCAATTTTGCGTTACCCTTCAGCAACTCCCCTCCATGTTAAGTTCAAAATTCACTATATGAGAATTTTCAGAACCGGTGTAATATATATTAGCACATATTAACTGGAGCTGGTCCAGTTAAGTTGACCATGTGTTATGCATCTAGCCAAAGCCAATTTATTCCATTTTAATCACACTTATCTCACAAGGGTTATTGTGGTATATATAAGTAATATGGTGAACTCCATATAGTGGCAAGTGATATTAAAATGTTTACCCATAGTGGCAATAACACTTCTGTATGTAAAAGAAGGCTCAAATTACTAACAGAAGAATTGCAAAGAGGAAACAATAAGCCACCAAATAAAGGGAAAGACTGACTGTGATTTCCATACCGGGGTGGAAAGCTCTTGCCCTTATTCCTTATTATCACATCGGACAGGAAAGCACTTGGAGAAATTACAGTCATTGCAAAATTGTAAAGGTAAACAAATGTGTGAAAAAAATACAGTAAGAGGAGTAAATAAATTATAATGAATGAGATTCCCCTCCAAGGTTTTCCATAGGCTGTAGGCATTCATAATTATAGGAGGTGGTTGTTATCACAGTAAACTGCAGAGGTGGGATTAAGTATGCATATAATTAACACATTCAAAACAAGGTAATTGTGTTCATAAACTAAATTAAGTACTTTAAAAGTGAATTACTTGGGTGACACATGACACTAAAATCAACTGATACCTTGAAATGCCATCAGGTTGGTTTGGTGGCATTTTCCAAAGCGCATGCAGATATTTCATCATGCGTGTTCTAATTCAAAATAATCTCTATAAAGTAGAGTGAATTAATGTGCTCCATTAAATGTTTCATATAATGGGTGGAAGGCACCCATGAGAAGACAGATGTGCCTTGAGTGATTTCCTTTGGACTTAGAGAAGATTGATAGCATCTATGTCAATATTGTGGATGGGAAACGTTGAAGCTTAGTGTCAGGAGGGGAGAATCAGTAAAAACTGGGTACCCTATATTGCATGAGCGGAAATGTTCCCACTTGCCTTATGCCAACATTATAAACAACTAGGGATGTAATTCAATATAGCATGCATCTTTGTTCAGCTTCCATGTGATCCTCAGGCCTCTTCTGGTTCACTACAGTTTCAGTTTCACAATGTTGGTGTTCTTTCGATTTGCCATGCTTCATCTGCAGTGGATTTTGTAAACCATTTCAAAACATTTGAATCAATAACAAGGTGTTCACTTACAAGATCGATTGGGTTACCTAACCTTAGTTATCTGACCTTACTTACCCTTCCCCCACAACCTGTAGTGCAGGAGAGAGAGGGGGGGATAAAAACCAATCATAGCACTTTTCAAGGGTTATTTTGAGTAATGGGTATGTGGGTGTCTGGTTCTTTGTGTTCAAGAGAACACTTGTTACTGCTGTTGGAAGTGGTGTAGACCCCTCAGTTTATTGCAGCTAGCCAGCTTTGGAAAGGAGATCTCTTGCATGAAGTGAAGCTAATGCAGCAGGAACCTTTTATGATGGAAAGATGACTGGCATCCAGTGAAGCTAAATATTTTTGTAAATTTCAGGAAAGGAAGGGGCAGGGCGCCATAATACCATGGACACTTGCAGCATCTCCTTCAGTGTATGCTTGCTTCAAAGGTGGGATGAAACAATGAATTACATGCTTTGTTAGTAATTTTGAAAACTGCACACCTGGTGCACATCCCTGGATACAAACCAGTGCCTTGTATCTGATGCAGAACAAAGTAACCATCCCGTCAGCACAAGTGGGACTTCCCCTCTTCCCCCTCCCCGACACCCCTTTAAATCTGTTCTGTGATTTCCCTCCACCTCTGGAACAGATCTGGGGAGAGTGCAGGGCAGGCACAGGAGGAGAAAAGTGAGGAAGTCCCATTGTTTGTTTGTATGTGTGTGTGTTCTTTATTGAAAAATGGGGGGGGGGAATTATACCCATTATAAAATTATAAGCGCACAAGGTAAAATAAGACATGAAAAGAATGACAATTGTTAAGATACACTCTTGTAATAAAAAAAAGACAAAAGAAAATGAAAGTTATAAATTTACAAGGTTATTATTTTACTTATTCTAAACTTAACCTAATGTAGTGTCCATGGCAAGTTTGTCCATGGCAAGTTTGTACATGACTTGTTCATGTGTTGCAAGATTGAACATATCTTCTATCCATTCATTGAAGAGACCCACATTTTTATTTTTCCAGTTCATCAATATCAGTCTTTTTGCCATAGTAAGGGTGGGGAAGTCCCATTGTGCCCGTGGAAATCCTTGCAATAATGGGATGGCTGCTGGATCTCAGCCTTTGTCATTAAGCAGCTGTCACTTGCTTTATATGTGAAACATGAACAGCTTTCTTTTGTCTGTCCTAAACTGTCTTTCTTTTTTCCTTATCTCTTTCTACTCAGGTTCACTTTACTCTTATCAACTTCTCTTCCCCCATTTTCCCCTCGTGTTGTTGTCCCATAATTGTTGGTTCCCATTGCCTTATCAGTCAATGACTTATTCTCACCCTCTCAACTGCCCCCACAATTCACTACATCCCCAATATATTGTGTTTCAAGCCTATACAAGTTTACTCAGAAGGAAGTCCCATTTAATTCAATAAGGTTTACTCCTAGTTAGTGGGTGTAGAAATGCAGTGTTATTAGTATCTCCATTCTTCTTTCAGTATCACCAAGTTTTTATTGGTAGGGTGTGTTGAACCTCTCCCACATTGCAAAGAGGACCAGCTTTACTAAGATGCAATGTAAAGTCGCTGCTTCAGGCAGAAGGTGTCAGGAGAGAAGCCATTTCTCCATCCTTTCCCGTCTACAAACTCTTTCATTGTTTTTAATAAAAATGGCCAGAGGTGGGAAGGAAGAGGGGATCACCTTTCTTCTTATTCTTCATATGCAAAAACCTGTCAAAAGCTGGTAGTTCTTGTGGATAAAGACCATGTGATAATGGTCTCACAGGGCATAGGGACCTGGTGACAGCATGAAAGGATAGCTTTGTAGCTTCCTGGAAGTCACCACCCTTCTCAAGGATGAGACCCCATTTCAATTGCAGTTCAGGTGCTAGCCCATACAGTGGTACCCCTGGATGTGAACGGGATACATACCGGAGCCCCGTTCGCATCCTGAGCAGAACGCAATCCGTGTCTGCGTGTCTGCATGTGTGTGGGTCGCGATTCGCCGCTTCTGCGCATGCACACGACGTCATTTTGAGTGTCCGCACATGCGCGAGCGGCGAAACCCAGAAGTAACCCATTCCATTACTTCCAGGTCGCCATGGTATGCAACCTGAAAATGCTCAACCTGAAGCAACTTTAACCCGAGGTATGACTGTAATGTGTTCTATAGTATTGTGCTTCTCAAGTCAACAAGGTTGCAAGCCAGAATGCCCATCTGTTCAGACAGGAAGCAATGGTTAACAAAAGCAGCGAGTTGATGGGGTGGTAAAGGAAGGAAAGAAATCTAGGAGAACAAGACCTCAAAAAAGATTTTCCTCTAAATTCTGGGTAGGTAACTCCAAGTATAAGATATATTTGAAATGGAGTAGCACCTTCTCATTTCCTAGACATTAACTGCCCCCAGTCTAGCTTTAGTCAAGTGCAAGTAGCATACATGTGAATCTGTATAAAAAAATGCATCCAGCCAGTTCAATGACCTGATAAGTACTACAATGTGGTTATACCAGCAGATGTGTATTTACATCTGTACCATCTATATCCTTGAGTGTTCCTCTGTGCTGTGGCTAAATAGCAAGGCAAATTTTGGGGTGGTTTTTCCTCTTCCGAAGTAGAACCATTATGTCAACAAAGCACTCTAAGTCAGATCATGGGCCCCAAAAAGCCAGGTTTTTTCTGTACATCATCTCTATGTTTTATGTGTTTTGCTATGTTTCTGTATAGCACTGAAGAGCTCTGGGTGATATTTTTTTGTTAAAGTAGAGTAGCAGACAGGTGTTTGTTGTTCTTTTAAAACTAACCAAAGTTAAAATAAGTTTTTAAAAAATTGTCTGCTCCTCTGCTTTCAGGAGGGTAAGGAATCGCTCACAGCTCTACAGCACTCCATAGGCTCCAGTAAGGGTAGCCTGATTTTGTGATGCCTGTTGGAGAACATCCTCTCCCAACACAAACAAGTGCCAGAAAGTGAATCTAGGCAGTGTGAAGATGCTCATGTTTTACTCTTAATGTTTTAAGAGTAGACTTAGTCTGTTTTTCAGGGCTCCCGTGCCTGCAAATTTCATCCGCTTCTGCCAAAAGAAGGGGAAAAGCAAAGCTTTTTTTCAGCCAGAACTCACTAGAACTCAGTTCCTGTACCTCTCAGGTGGACACCATTGCCATTATAAGAGAAGCTTCAAACGGAAGCTTTCATGGTGAGTTCCAGCATTTCGTTTTCTAGAAAAATAACAATGGAAAAGTATGGCAATTTTTAAATTCCCCATAAAAATTAATGGGGAACGTACAATTTAATGTTACACAGAGTGGCACAGAATCCAAATCGCAGATCAGTACAACAGAACACAGGAAAAAAAGTACAGATACAAAGTGAATGAGGGGGCATGCACTCCCCTACTATATGCACAGAAGCCATCTTCTGTTTATGTAACCTTCTTGCTGAATTAGAGCTATTGAGGTCAGTAGATATTTAAAATGTTTGACTTTAAAAATAAAATCTGGAATTGCAGTTATTAAATACATACCAGGTTGCCTGCTTTCATGAAAACAATTGTGCATTTAGATATTAAAACAAAGGTACTATATCTTATCTGAATTGGACGACAGATTAGATCACTTTCTTACAGCTACTAACCCAAAGCTGCTTTGAACCACAATTCTACTGATGAAAAGTACTTCTTTTATAGATAAACTAAGTAACCAAATCAAACACATCCATTCGTAAGGAAATTAGCCCTGAGTGCTCACTGGAAGGACAGATCGTGAAGCTGAGGCTCCAATACTTTGGCCACCTCACGAGAAGAGAAAACTCCCTGGAAAAGACCCTGATGTTGGGAAAGATGGAGGGCACAAGGAGAAGGGGACGACAGAGGACGAGATGGCTGGACAGTGTTCTCGAAGCTACAAACATGAGTCTGACCAAACTGCGGGAGGCAGTGGAAGACAGAAGTGCCTGGCGTGCTCTGGTCCATGGGGTCACGAAGAGTCGGACACGACTAAACAACTAAACAACAACAACAACAAAGTAACCAAATAATTATGCCATACCTACTCTGCAGCTGTTTAAAATCATGATTCTATACTTCAGTGATACGAATAAGCTCTTCCTGTGAGTCACAGTTACAGAAATGCTATCATTAGTAAGCTATCTACCTCTCCCAGATTCATTAGGGAATGGCTCCACATCTATCATCTACAGGTCATGTGGCAATACTGCTTAACTACAGAGTTCCACATCTGGTGATATCGATTGGAAAGAAGATTACTATAATTCTCATTGTATAGCTAAAGGAATTGATGGGAATATCCCCGTGCTCATAAAATAGATTAAGGGACATGCCCAAGGTCAAATTGCAGGTCAGTGGCAGAGAAGGAAATAAGAATTCCAGCCTCATGATTCCTAGCCTAGACCTGTGAGGAGAAGATGGTGAAATGCAAACAGGGGACACAGAAAGGGCTGAACTCCTCAATGCCTTCTTTGCCTCAGTCTTCTCCGATAAAGAAAACAATGCCCGACCTGAAGAATTTGGAGCAAATGATTCAGCAGAGGAAACACAGCCCAGAATAACTAAGGAGATAGTACAAGAATACTTGGCTAGTTTAGATGTATTCAAGTCTCCAGGGCCAGATGAACTGCATCCAAGAGTATTAAAAGAACTGGCAGATGTGATCTCAGAACCACTGGCAGTCATCTTTGAGAATTCCTGGAGAACAGGCGAAGTCCCAGCAGACTGGAGGAGGGCAAATGTTGTCCCTATTTTCAAAAAGGGGGAAAGAGAGGACCCAAATAATTACCGCCCAGTCAGTCTGACATCAATACCAGGGAAGATTCTGGAGCAGATCATTAAGCAAACAGTCTGTGAGCACCTAGAAAGGAATGCTGTGATCACCAATAGTCAGCATGGATTTCTGAAAAATAAGTCATGTCAGACTAACCTGATCTTGTTTTTTGACAGAATTACAAGCCTGGTAGATGAAGGGAACGCAGTGGATGTAGCCTACCTTGATTTCAGCAAGGCATTTGACAAGGTGCCCCATGATATTCTTGTAAAGAAGCTGGTAAAATGCGGTCTTGACTATGCTACCACTCAGTGGATTTGTAACTGGCTGACTGACCGAACCCAAAGGGTGCTCATCAATGGTTCCTCTTCATCCTGGAGAAGAGTGACTAGTGGGGTGCCACAGGGTTCTGTCTTGGGCCTGGTCTTATTCAACATCTTTATCAACGACTTGGATGATGGACTCAAGGGCATCCTGATCAAATTTGCAGATGACACCAAACTGGGAGGGGTGGCTAACACCCAGAGGACAGGATCACACTTCAAAACGACCTTGACAGATTAGAGAACTGGGCCAAAACAAACAAGATGAATTTTAACAGGGAGAAATGTAAAGTATTGCACTTGGGCAAAAAAAATGAGAGGCACAAATACAAGATGGGTGACACCTGGCTTGAGAGCACTACATGTGAAAAGGATCTAGGAGTCTTGGTTGACCACAAACTTGACATGAGCCAACAGTGTGATGCGGCAGCTAAAAAAGCCAATGCAATTCTGGGCTGCATCAATAGGAGTATAGCATCTAGATCAAGGGAAGTAATAGTGCCACTGTATTCTGCTCTGGTCAGACCTCACCTGGAGTACTGTGTCCAGTTCTGGGCACCACAGTTCAAGAAGGACACTGACAAACTGGAACGTGTCCAGAGGAGGGAAACCAAAATGGTCAAAGGCCTGGAAATGATGCCTTATGAGGAACGGCTAAGGGAGCTGGGCATGTTTAGCCTGGAGAAGAGGAGGTTAAGGGGTGATATGATAGCCATGTTCAAATATATAAAAGGATGTCACATAGAGGAGGGAGAAAGGTTGTTTTCTGCTGCTCCAGAGAAGCGGACACGGAGCAATGGATCCAAACTACAAGAAAGAAGATTCCACCTAAACATTAGGAAAAACTTCCTGACAGTAAGAGCTGTTCGACAGTGGAATTTGCTGCCAAGGAGTGTGGTGGAGTCTCCTTCTTTGGAGGTCTTTAAGCAGAGGCTTGACAACCATATGTCAGGAGTGCTCTGATGGTGTTTCCTGCTTGGCAGGGGGTTGGACTCGATGGCCCTTGTGGTCTCTTCCAACTCTATGATTCTATGATTCTAGGTCAGTCTGGTTCTCAAGACATGTCTCACTTCCCAACAATTCCTCCTGTGCAGAGAGCCAATCAAAGGCCCATTATTAACGCTCAAAGTCAAAAGCCAGTAGTAACACCAAAGTGCAGGGCAGAAAATTGCCTGCCAATTCTCTTCAGAAAAGAGCTCATTATCTTGGGCAAAACATAGCTTATTCCAGAACATCTGTCAGGAAAGAGGCTTATTTCTGCAGACTCCAATGGTGACATTTCTATCGCTATAAATAAGGTGCAAAAATATTATGCTGCATATAGAACACAGTATTTATATAACATTTTTGGGGTCTCTTTACTTCTTTTTAAGCAGGCTATGGAACTTGGTTCACTAGAAGAAGGACTGAAGGCCTAGTCAAGCTTTTGCTCTGAATCTTGGTGAAGTTTTAAGCTTACACATGCAGCTGATAAGAATATACCTGTAGAGAAGGATGGCATATGAAGGTCATGTCTTGATCAGGTGCCTTCAAGGAGAATTAGTTTTAACTAAACTGGAAAAAGGTCCTGGAGATTTGACATGACTTGGAAAGGATGTTAAGGAAAGGAGAGAGTGCTGTATGTGGAAAGAGGAGTGTGCAAAGGTCAAGAGAACAACAGGGTAGTATCCAAGCCAGATGATAGTTAACTTGTAGACCAATGGCATACATGTCTACCCAGAAGTTTTCATCCATTTGTGTTTAAAGGGGCTTACTCACAGATATGCTGGCACAGGGTTGCAATCTAGGATTTTGCTTAGGGTTAGCACTGCGGGAAAGCAGGGTTATTGTGCCTAACAGCTTGCTGTATTTGAACATAATTTTTATAAATGTCAATTTTGTGTGGATATTGATTTGAACATCTGGGGGTTTTATATTGACTTTGTATGTTTAGTTTTGGAGGGAACAGTGTGTGTTGTTATTGTATTTTTCTTTTCCTTTTTAAAAAAGCTATAGAGTGGTACCTCGGGTTAAGTACTTAATTTGTTCTGGAGGTCTGTTCTTAACCTGAAACTATTCTTAACCTGAAGCACCACTTTAGCTAATGGGGCCTCCTGCTGCCGCCGCGCCGCCGGAGCACGATTTCTGTTCTCATTCTGAAGCAAAGTTCTTAACCTGAAGCACTATTTCTGGGTTAGCAGAGTCTGTAACCTGAAGCGTGTGTAACCTGAGGCGTATGTAACCTGAAGCGTATGTAACCTGAAGCGTATGTAACCTGAGGTACCACTGTATTCGTTTTTGCTTTCTTCTTTGTTAAATTTGACTAGATGGATAGATAGATGATAGATCAAGACAGACAGACAGATAATTGATGAAAGAGAAACTGCCCGGCAGAGAAAGGTTAAAATGTGAAAAAGCTGTTCCTAAATGTGCACAACTTTACAGAAAAATGACTAGTGGACAAAAGACTAAATGCAAAGTATCTGTGTTAACTGGAGATGTCCTCCCACCCCACCCCCAGCATGTTGAAATGCAGTTGCAAATCCATGTTCCTGCATGGCCACCCATTCATTTAAAAAACCTGGCAAGGATGCTTCTAATAAATCTGCATCTCTTCCTTTTGTACGAGCACATCCAGAGACACTCAAGAGCCCTTTAAGTGGCATGTGTGAAATCTGTTGGTGTCTGACTGCCTCCCTAACTGGTCCTTACAAAAAGAAAGGCTATATGTAAAGCTTTCAGATAAACATCACAAAGTATTATGTAATGGGCATTTCTAAAGTCATTCCCCATAGTTCCCACTAGATGTTATTTCAGTTATGCTCCATATTGACCTCATTTTTTTTTGCTGAAAGTTTAATTTCCCGCCCTAGGACTAAGCTTCTAAGTTCATTTAGCCAAAGTTCATATTAAAATGACCTGTTGGCAAACAGTAACATCTGTGCACATTCCCTGAGATACAAAAATGCTCTTTCTGAAGATCCTCGCTTCAAAGCAAAACTGTAAAGCCCCTACATTGGATGGTCTGTCGCAGTTGGATGCTCTGTGCCGCATGGCGACGTGGTAATCATTTGTGATGGCAGCATGTAGAGAAAGCATATTACTTTTAATGTGATGTCATATCCATGTATTGGCTTATAGCACAAATATTTAAAGCTGTGGCAGTTGTTGTTTTCAGTCAGCTGATGATCACTTTTAGGAATGCTGCCAGGAGCAGAATAATTGTGTGGCTGGAGAAATACTCGTGTGGGAAGGAGCTGCAGGACGGACCTCTCCTATGCAGCTTCAGATTCAATGTAACTTTAAGGAGATTGTTCCATTTCTGCTTGCCCAGTGAAATAGTCCCGTCCCCCGTCCCCCCATTCTGATGGTTGCTCCAACCCCCCACAGCAGATTTGCAAATAGGCATGGGATTAGGAGAGGTAGGGAAGCCCTGTTGTACTGACAAGAATCCTTGCAACGGGCTTCTGCTAATGAAACTGAGTACAGTGGTACCTCGGGTTACATACGCTTCAGGTTACAGACTCCGCTAACCCAGAAATAGTGCTTCAGTTAAGAACTTTGCTTCAGGATGAGAACAGAAATCGTGCTCCGGCAGCACGGCAGCAGCAGGAGGCCCCATTAGCTAAAGTGGTGCTTCAGGTTAAGAACAGTTTCAGGTTAAGTACGGACCTCCGGAACAAATTAAGTACTTAACCCGAGGTACCACTGTAGTTGAATTCAGTCCCAAGATTGCTGGCCAGCAAAGAGCCTTGTTGCAGTGGGGAGCCTCCATCCTGTGGGTCTATAGCTGGACTCCTCGTATGGCCTGCGAGGCCATTTCAGCCAGGCCAGGCCCACCTAGTCCAAATGGAAGGCCCAAATGGGTTTCAGCGGGTAGCCCAAGAAATGCAGAATATGTCACCATTCTAAACTATTCATAACCAGCCCTTATCTACCTGTGCTATCAGCATTATTATGTTTGGCATGCATCGCCACGAACCAGTTTGGTGTAGTGGTTAGTGTGTTGTATTAGGGTTCAAATCCCTGCTCAGCCATGAAACTCACTGGGTGACCTTGGGCCCATCACAGGCTGACTGCCTCGCAGAATTGTTGTGAGGGCAAAACGGGGAGGAACAAAACCATGTATGCCACTTGAGCACCTTGGAGGAAAGGTGGGATATATATGTAATAAAAAATAATAATAAATGAGCAAGTTTTGTAGGTGAAGATGTGGTTTTTGAATGAGGTGGATGTTATCAATAAAAAAACCAAAGCACCTCACTTATGTTCAAGCATTGTATAAGCTTGTAAATAAGCTTTGTTGTAAATTCAACAAAGCAGCAACTTCTATCAAATCCTAATATATCTTCAAAATTAATAAAAAAATGTAGAGCTTGGTTCAAAAGGTATTTCTCAATGGGACTCCCATGTATAAATTCTGTTTTGTCTCCACTTGTTCTTCTAAAGCCAGAAGAGCATTTTCTTCCTCTTTTAAAATTAAACTAGAGTAGTCATAGAGTTATTGATGCATCATCACACATTTCCTGTCCCACAGGTTTGGAATACAGTGCCATTTTAAGGAGGATGCTGACTAAAACATTGACCTGATCTCACGTGTGTTCTTGTTGTTTAGTCGTGTCCAACTCTTCGTGACCCCATGGACCAGAGCACTTCAGGCACTTCTGTCTTCCACTGCCTCCCGCAGTTTGGTCAAACTCCTTTTGGTAGCTTTGAGAAAACGGTCCAACCATCTCATCCTCTGTCATCCCCTTCTCCTTGTGCCCTCAGTCTTCCCCAACATCAGGGTCTTTTTCAGGGAGTCTTCTCTTCTCATGAGGTGGCCAAAGTATTGGAGTCTCAGCTTCAGGATCTGTCCTTCCAGTGAGCACTCAGGGCTGATTTCCTTAAGAATTGATAGGTTTGACTTTCTACATTGTGGGTTGCCTACAGCTGCTTCTCTTGCCTGCAGTGTTTGCATTGCAGTTTAATAGAGCATGAGAAATTAGAAATCACATAGAATACTAATAGGACTTACTGAGATGACAGGATTCTGAAACTTGAGTTTTCTGTGTTGAAAGCAGCTAGATTAGTGCATATTCTCCATCAATATGCATAGGTCTAAGGCAGCAAGGCTCATTTGTGTTCCTTTTCCACAGCTTTGGTCTATTTTTTCACGTGTTAACAAGCAGCGAAAGAATAAGCAGAAAGACAGGATCCTGTTTTTCCATCATATTTTTTCAGTGTGGCACTCAGTTAATCTGGGACGGAACAACACTTTGCCAACTTCTGTCCTCAAGTGAAACCTTCCACTCCTTTCAGCTTGGTTTTGGTACCTAATAAAGGAAGAATAAATGAGACAAGAAGCTGGGAAAGGTAATAATCATGGACTAGCACAAAAAGCTCTGTGATCTTTCCTACCTCCTTTTTATAGCATTGTGAGACAAGTATATAAACTGTGGCTTTAAAATGTCAGATGCACGAGTCAGACCCCTAGAATTAGGCTTAGACTGCCAACTGGGCAAGAGGGACACCTGGCCAGGGTGCTGTCTTGACTCAACCCCTAGCTGGCCTTTCTTTCCAGCTGTCATGGAGCAACCCTTTGTGATTGATTGCATCCACCTGAAGCCGTGCTCCTTTTCTAAGCTGATAAGAGGGAGCTGGTTCTTTATCTGTCTGTTAACTCTGCCCTGCCCTGCCCTTCTTCCAAAAAAGACCTCAGGATACCAGACATGGCATAACCTACTTTCATTCTCATAACAGCCATGCAAGACATAAGAACATAAAATGAGTCTTGCTAGATCAGATTAAAAAAAATGTATCTAGTCTAGCATCCTGCTTCCTACTGTGGTCAATTAGATGCCTCCAGGAAGCCCACAAGCAATAGTCCTCTCACTCTTGCTCACCAACAGCTGGTATTCAACAGTTGCCTCTTTCCTTTCTCCTTCTCATTTCTTTAGTACAGTGGTTTTCAAAATGTGCTCTGAGAAATCATGGGCACGTATCAAGGAGAGTTATTTATAAGAAGGTTGATGAAACTAGACAAGTTTCCTCAGAAGACGCTATTTGTGATCTTTCCTTTCCATCCAGAGCTGCATGAAAGTGCTTGATCAGCTCCAACAGGTATGTAGTGCGTCCTCTAGAATAGGCTTCAGAATCTTCTACAGTATGAATGAGGTCTTCTGGTTGTTGCTATACTCTGACTTCCATCATCCTCAGCCAGCATCGGCCGATGCTCAGGGATGATGGAAGTTGTAGTCCAGCAACTGGTTCCCCAAGCCTGGTTTAGAATCATAGACTTGTAGAGGTGGAAGGGACCCAAAGGGTCAACTAGCCCAAGTCCCTGCAATGCAGGAATAACAGCTAAAGAATCCTTGACAGATGACCATCCAATTTCTGCTGGGAAACGTCAAATAAAGGAAGTCTGCCATCTTCCAAGGTAGTCCATTCCACTGTCAAACAGCTTTAACCACCAGAAAGCTCTTCCTAATGTTTAGTCTGAATCTTCTTTATTGTGATTTGAATCCATCGGTTCAGGCCTTACCCTCTGGAGCAGCAGAAAGCAAACTTGCTCCATCTTCCATGTGACAGCCCTTTCAGCATGCAAGGGTTCCCTGAAATGGCTCATAAGTTACTCAGTAGATAGGGTAATATGAAAAGGATATTCAGAATGTTTGGAAACCACTGTTTAAGGAAACATAAATACCACAATAGTCCGGAATTATCCAGGGACAAAAAACAAACACACACACCCCCTCAGATTGTTCCCTCCCAGCCTCCCTTCAGTTCTGTATGCTTATCCATCTCCAAATTGCCTAAAGATCTGAGTCAGGGTTTAGGGCAGCAGACATCTGGCAAAACCTACTGTGAATAAAGTTAAGCTCTGCGTGCTGAAATAAGCACAATGACACTTACATAAGGGATTACACTTCTCAAGCAAATGGAAATGGCTATTGTGGTGGGGGGGAGAGGAGATAATAAATGCAGCATACAGGCACAGCAGCTAAGTGATACGGAAACAATTGAAACTTCAAACCTGCGTTACCGCTCAGATTATTTCTTGACATACTGCTCTCCTCTCCTATTTCATGTGCGGGCTATGCCATAATACAATGCAAAAGGCTACCCTGTCTCAAATGCAGACTTTTTGTACCTGCAGACAGAGCCACGGCTACTCAAGTGCTTTCACATGCAATCCGAGCTTCTGGCTTCCCAACTTCTAGTTCCTTAGCATTGGTACGTTTTGTCTCACATTTCACAATACACCAAAGATGTGTATCAACAGCACAGTATGGCACATTCTGTGGTAGCTGATTCTTATTTCTGTCATGTGGGTTTTTTATGTGCTTGGTAGTGCAGCCAAGAGGAGAGTTTACGAAAGCTTGGTGAAAAATAGACGCTATCCACAACCGCTTTCCTTACCTGCCCATTATGTCTATAAATAGTTATAAGCATGCAACAAACCAAAATGGCCTCCACCCTCCAACTGAGTTCTCCATAAGCACTTTTTTAAAACACACACACACACATGGTTCCATAAAGGCTGTGGGCCTAATCTGGTCAGGTGAGTATTTCTCTCCTTTGACCTTAATTATTTATGAGGATGATGCTCATCATCTTATATTCCACAATGCCTTCCATGATTGCTTCAGTCTTTGATTGACCATATGCCATGAGCTCACCTTGACATGCCTCATGCTACAACTGCAGGAAATGGCTCGTGATTTCCCAGGGCTACCGAGGAAGAGCAGGATTTCAACTCTAGAGTGATTCCAGCACTGTGCCTGCTACAAACAGAATTGCCACTGCATAGGTCTCCCTATGACATTGTTCAACTCTGTGCATTCTGTGTCATATTCTTGAAGCTAAATTCACATGTGCTATTTCCCTAGATACAACTGATATGCTTCTCTGCTGTTCTCCTCTTTTGCGTAGTCAGCTGTGTAAACTGAATCGGATACGCTACCAGCTAAAGCAAGTGAGAGGGCTTTTGATCTTTTATTTCCTTCCTTCCTTCGCTAAGTAATGAATGGCCCAATACTAACCATGTTTATTCAGAAGTAAGTTTCATTGAAACCAACTTCCTAGTAACCAAGTTTACAATTTGCAATCTTCCAGGCTGATCTTGTTAATATTTACTTGGAGATATAAATCACACAGACATCAATCGGACTAACTCCTAAGAAGGTATGTACTGTATAGCTCAGAAGTCCTACATGGGGGTAAGCCCCATTGCATAGGATTGTGCTGTTCAAATCAGAATTTTAGCATTCTAAAGACACCATTTCCCCCTGTAATTCCATTGCTTTTCTTAATAATATAGTAAGTAGATATTTTGCAAAACTGCAAATGGATAAAAACAATATCCAATGTGTTATTAATAGCTTGCCTTGAAATTTGTTAGTTGAAAGCTGCACAATTGTACCTGAAGTTCAGTTATATTTCTACTGTTGTAAAGGATGAAATCCTTAGTTTTTACCCTTGAAGGTAGATGTTACTGATGCCTGTGGATACCTACCAAATTATAGAAAGGAATTATGCTGGCCTATGACTGAAATAAAATTTGATACTGATACTGATACAAAGGAATGATATGTTTTAAAGTGTCTAATTATGGTTTACTACATAAATATCAGTATGGTAAATACAGACTGTATCCTTTTAGGAACTGTTCAGCAGCAGAGGATGACTATTTAGCTGAAAACACCAGGTACTGATAATACAAAAAAGTGTTACCGAAACAGCTGAAAATGCTACATTCAGCTGCGTTCTTAAAGGTCCTCTTTGTCAGCCGGGATGGGCAAGCAACTCAATTCAGTTCACAGTTAAAGATGCCATCCTTTAAAATTCGCAATTGTCTGACTTTTGTAATGCAGTTCTCAAGCCAACTAATGTATTCAAAAATACATATACTATTCTTTATTTTAGTCATTTATTTCATAAAAATTATACATCACTTGATTGTAAAAAACCCCCCAAAAAAACTCAAAGCAATTTACAATTAGGATAAAGTGTGCATAAAAACGCATGTGTGTGAAAATAGCATTCAAAAATACATTATATTAAGGGAATATTTTGCTTTGCAAAGATGTATATATCAGTCAAAATTGGATATAAAATGCATATGAGGAGATATTCACATTAAGATGCTGATGAGCTTTTATGCAAATGGATGCTGAAATGTGGATAACTAGAATTAAAGGGTGGAAAATAAGAAACTGAGAGGAGCTACAACTGACAGATATGCCCCTTCTAATGTCACCATATTAATTTCTTCTGGTCTGTGCTCCTGATTTGAACTAAATGTCAAAAAGACACTGCAAGCCATGTTTCTTTCTCCCTTTTTTGGCCCATATTTGTTTGAGCTAAATAATGAACACACTTTCCCGCCACCTTATAGCTCCCACCTACTAATATTCGTTTGAGGGAACACCAAACACCTCTTTGGGTGTTCCTTCCTCCAAGAAAGTTAACACTCCATGCAAGACAAAGTGGGGGCGTGGTCACCCCCACCCCCTCCATTGCTCTCCACTGGTTGTCTGCAGTGTGCAGCCTACCTTACTGGTGTGGAGCAGACCCCAGCTGCAGTCCTCAACTTGTGGAGGGCCACGGCAGGGAGAGATTTAGGACTGAGAGTGGTGCACATGCACTGGGGGCTGAGCCAAGGGGGCATCCTCTCAAAGACACTGGGCTTTGGGAAGGAAGTGTGAGGCTCTGACAGGGTCCTAAAGTCCTCCTTCCTAAAGCCTAGTTAGCACTTTCCCAGGTTTGAAAAGGAAGTAGGAGGGCTCTAGGACCGTGCTAGAGCCCTCACACCTCCTTCCCAAAGCCGGGTGCCTCCTTACCGGCCTTTGGGAAGGCAGTGTAAGGGCTGGGGGGGGTGCCAAATTTTGGCCTCACACAGGGTGCCATACTACCCAGGTCTGCCACTGTCAACAGTGGGGTGGCAGCAGGGATGAGAGGAGAAAAGCTTGTCCCAACATCTTCCTCCATGTAATGTTAATGATATTGAGAAAGGAATACTTGAAGGTTTCCAATCTCGGGGATATCTCATTTACTTTCCAGACAGCACATTTGTTGCAAAATTGGCAGGTGGAACACGGTCGCACAAATGTGACAAGACACTTACTGGACGTCGACCTGGCTCCATAGGACCAAAGGTGCTTTGAACTTACATTTATCAAAAAGTAGCTACTCAAAGGTCTTTTGAAACTGAGTGGAATTCCAAATGCTGCATATAATAGGGTTCGAAGAGGGGAAAGTTGGTGGGCATGCATGCCTGAAGTTGGATTTGGGTCATGGTCATAGTCTGTGAGGCCAACAGTGAGGTTAGCAACTTCGCACCTGCATGCTGTGACTTCCCAATAGTGCCTGTCTACAAAGGTATCTGGTTTTAAATAGCAATTACTGAGGCCCACTCAGAGCTGCTCTTTCCTTCTCCTCCCTGTTCTCAACCAATCACTCCCAACCAAGCTGCACTTCACCACAGGTGGAAAACATCCTTTGACACCAATGGAATTAACACCGTTGGTTCCCCCATTCTGAAACTTTGAAAAATTATTTGAAGGGTTTCCATTTCCCCCTTTCAGACTCTTAACCAAGAGTACACCCCTAACTAGTTTACCCAGTTGGACAACCATAATGTATTATAAATGGGGCTGCCCCAGAAGATGACTCAGAAATTTCGATTGGTACAGACAGCAGCTGACTGTCAGCCTTAAAGGACAAGTTACATTTCCGTCCAATTCAGAGTGTTGGTACTTACCTTTAAAGTCTAAATGGTTAGGGGGTCCAAATATCTGAGGGAGTGTCTTTTTCTTTAGGAACCTGCCAGGGTTTTCAGATCTTCTGCTGAGACTCTTCTCTGAGTACCATCTTTTTCAGAGTTATACTGTTCGGTTACATATAAGAGGGCTTTTTTTTTTTTTTTTTTTTTAGATATGGCACCATGATATGGAACATCATCCCAAAAAAGGTGCACCTCACATTTACACCGCAATCTCTATTCTTTTTGGCTAAAATATTTAAGCTCTCCTGGGCATTTTAACTGGTTAAGGCTTAGTCTTGATGGGGGGGAAGGGTGCTGAATGCTTTTTAAAGATTAATTTCATTGTGGTTGATTTGCATTTATGATATAAGTGCCTTGAAATTGAAAGAGGATAGAGGGCGTTTTAAAGGAATGAAATTAATGTGAAGTAATATTGCTCAGTTGTGGATATTACAGAAGGAGTAGCAAGATATTGTTCCATTGTTACTGAAACGTTATTCAAGGTAGCAGGGTGATAGCTCAATTAAGGCACTGGCATGTGTGATGGGAAGGTTCTTATGCAGCATTGACTTAATCAGCACTGATGGATTACTTTGGCTTAGGCTAAGACCTAATTTAAGTCAATTTTATTTAAAATATACAATTATACTGCTATTGTTTGGGGGTTGCTTATGGGGAAATGGGCTTGCTAGACATATTGGTGTTTCCAAAAGTCTTCTGTTGGTTTTGAGCAAATTACGTTAGGTCTTCTGCATCCATCATCCATTTCTGAGAGGAACAGATGCTACATTTTTTTATGGTGTGGTTTAGTTTTGTTTGCCTTCAGTGGTTCATTATTAACATTTAAATTACCCACCCCCACACCCGCATGACCCCATGTACACATGCAAATGATATCAATTGCTGTTAAGAGCATCAGAACATCAACTGGAATCTATTCCAAAACACTCTACAGCATACACACTTGTGAGTGAGTTATTAATCACCCAGTGTTGCTGCTGTGTCCATCCTTATTATTATTATTATTAATCATCATCCTCAAAGGAGCAAACTAATTATTTCATGGCAAGTTACACAGCTGCCTTTGAAGAAAGGAAAAAAAGATCAAGGTGCTAAGTGTTCTGTTTCAATTGGAAAACATAAATCAAATGAATTCTATAAAGAAATGCACACTGTCCCATGTTTACATTGCAGAACTGAAGGAGTAGAACTTCCCAGTCAACAATCTTTGATGTGAAATAAAAAGGTATGAATCTGAAGGAAACAGGTTATTCCAATATTAAATGAAAGGCAAATACCCCTCTCTTGCTTCTTCTTTAAAAGATAAAAGTAGGAAGGAGTCAGCCTGAAATCTGCCTGCCAGGGACTCGCTTTAACACGTTTCAATGTCAAAGCCACAATTAAGATGCAATCAAACGGCTATGATACAATATAATCTCCCTTCCCCATTCCTTCAGAGAACCCGGCACATCCTCTGCAGTTAGTGGGCATCAAAACGCAGCTGATGTCTTTCCTTCGAACTTTTTGTTTGAAAAACAAATACCTATTGGGTGAGATCCTTTTTAATTCAGAAAAAAAGAGAAGCCGATGTTTTTAGGTGCACAAATGTATGTTATGATTCCCGGTGACCACAAATTAACTACGAACATGAATTTTATTATTATATTTTATCAGAATGAAAGCATGTGCCTCGTTGAGTCGTTTTGAAAAATAGATCTTTGTTGGGAGGGGGAAGCGGAGAGATCCAGGAACTCCCCGTCTGAGCATCTTGCAAAAGACAAAACAAACAAACAAACAATAATAATAATAAAAACCCGAGGGGAAGCCCAACTCTGCGGTCCCTGAGATGACATGTGGGGGGAGGGGGGAGGCCGCCGCTATACCAGGGATTCGCAAACGGGCAGCGAGTCCGAGTCCTGGCTGTGCATGGAGCTCAAGCCCGTGTCGGAATCCTCGTCGTTGTCGTCGCAGTCTTTGCGCAAGCCGCGCGCAGCCTGCTCCCCCCACACCTCCGCGGTGATCGGGGCCGGGTCGGGGGGAAGCTGGCCACCGTCGTCGTCGTCTTCGACGGGGAGCTGGAGAGACGGGGCCGACCCCTGCTCGAGCTGGCCGCCCGCCTCCTCCTGGACGTCGAGGGAGCGGATGGTGTCGAGGAGGCGCTGCAGCTCGCTCTCCTTGTCGGCCCAGACGCGCTGCGTCGAGTCCAGGTCGGCCTTGACGGCCTCCAGGTCGGTGCTGAGACGCAGCCCGATGTAGAGGCTGGTGCTCAGCTGCGTCTTGACGCGCTCCTGCTCGACGTGCAGCTCCCCGCCGCCGCCCACCAGCTCGGTGGTGTTGCAGTCCGTCTCGGAGAGGCTGGCGCTGGAGCCCTTGGCGGCCGCCAGCTCCTCCCGCCGCCGCTTCATCCAGCGCTCGTTCAGCTCCTCCTGGATCTCGCCGGCCAAGTGCTCCAGCAGATCCTCCTGGCGGCGCCACTGTTCCTGCAGCAGCGCCACCTCCTCGCACTTCCGCGCGTACTCCTCCAAGTCGCCGTCGAGGGTCGCCGCCTCCAGTCCCCCCTGCGCTTCCCCTTCCTTTTCCTCCTCGCCCTCGGGGACCTCCGTGTTGCCGCCGCCGCCGCCGCCGCCCACCAGGTAAGTGTCCTGCACGTAATTGACGCCGTGGCGCTTCATGCGGTCGAAGTGGATCTTGGCCTCGAAGCGGTCGATCTCGCGATCCAGCTCGCGGAGGCGCTTCACCTGCTGGCGGATGGTGTGGTCCTGCGACAGCACGAGGTGCACCAGCGTCTCCATCCTCTCGGCGGCCGGCGCCTCCTTGGCGGGCGGCTCGTCGGGCTGCCCCGACGGCTGCCCCTTGCGCTTGTTGATCTTGGCCAGCTTGCGGAAGGCCTTGCGCACCACGCGCCGCTGCCGCTCCTGGGTCAGCGCCAGGCTGGCCCGCGCCGCCGCCGTGGCCAAGCCATGCTGGCAGGGGCTCTCCTTGCTGGGCACCACGCGGGCCTCGGCGCTGCGCGGGCCCGTGTTGGGCAGCGACGCCTCGCTGCGCACCAGCACGAAGCGCACGTTCTCCTGCTCGTCCCCCCAGGCGGCCCAGAGCCGCAGGATCTTGGTCTTGTTGGGCAGGATCCGCTCGAAGCCGCGCCACTTCTCCACGATGCAGTAAGACTGCGGGACCCCCGACAGCATCCCCCTGCCGCACTCCTGCAGCGACGCCAGCTGCTGCTGCCTCGGCCGTCGGCTCTGCTTGCTGTCCTCCAGTAGCACCCGCACCACATCCGAGCAAGTGGTGCGCTTGGAAAGCCCCGAGATCAGCTTCTCCTCCTGGCAGATCCACACCGAGATCTTCCTTCCCTCCGGCTCCATCAGGGCGCGCCTGCGCTGGGGGCTTGGAGCTGCTGGGGCCCGCGGCTACTCCTGCCCAGCGGGGGATCCCCCATAGAAGCGCTCAAGGGAGCCGCGGCGGGCCAAGGCGGACGGCTCGCGAGCCCAGCCGAGCCATGGCTCCAGCCTCTCGGCACCTCTCTCCCTGCCCGACGCCGTCTCCTCCTCCTCCTCTTGGCTAAATGGATTCCACTTTGGGGCTCTCCATGATCCAAGTCCTCCGCTGGCCGCGTAAGACACAGGCTCGCCTCCTTTTGAAGCTTTGCAATCTTTCCCCTTCCCGTCACTCTCTCTCTCTCCCTCCAACACACACGGCGCGTACGCTCAGCCCGGGGAGTCCCGGGAAACTGCCAACTTCTAGAGTTGCAGCTCCTCCTGCTTGCTGCTTCTGTTGCTGCTTCCAGCAGCGCCTCTGTGTGTGTCACAATCGGCTTTGCCTGGGAGTCTGACACTGCCCTTCCTTTGCTGCCGCCTTTTTCCTTTCCTATCACGTGGCTCTCTCCTCCCCCCCACCCCTCTCACACTCACACACTTTTCTCTGTGTGTGTCTGAGCAGCTGTACTGTTTGATCCAAGACGATCTCCCTCTTATTGATTTTACCCCTTTCAGGCAAATCACTCTCCTGCCTGGAAAACAGAAAGGCGCCCACCTATGCAATTGGATCAAATGGCTTGCCAGATGTTAATGTGGGGGGTTGGGGGAGGGAGAGTTGGAAATGCTGCTATCCTGACATCCTACAGCCTCCAAAAGAAAGAAGGTGGGAAACAAAACTTCAAAGCAAAAGGCCAAAATGAGACCACATTTCTTCCGTTTCAGTAAAGTCCCCAGCCCTGTAATTAAAAGGAGTTCATGGGTGCCAAAGCACTTTGCAGATTAAAATGCACAAGCGAACAGTAAAACTTGCTAAGTGTTATTAAAATCCTTCCTTGCTGCCAGGGCTTGAAGAAGAGAAGACTTAGGCTATAAGGCTGCAGTCCTGCTAGGCATACTAAGAGGACACTCAGCCCCACAGAGAGCATAGTAGGACTTACTTCCCAGCAAATGTTGTGCTGTAAGCATAGATTTGGAGTACCAAATAAAATGGGCATGTGGGTGTTCTTTTTAAAAATAATAATAATTGTGTCATATAATAATAAAACATTGCTTTTCCCATAAAGGAGAAAATAGCAAAATGGTGATGGTGATGATGATCAATCCCATGACATTTAAAATACCTTAAGTTTTCCCATCATTAAAAGCCACAAAGCACGCAATCACAGGGAACTTTCTCCTAGTTCCACTGAAATGAATGGGGAGCTGTGCAATTGAGCATCTGTGTGCTTCTTTCACTACTCTTATTAATTTCAACTCGAGAAATTCCTGTTAGACGCACAGATCGGAATAAACAGAGTTTGAATGGTTGCCACCTTAGAGAGTGTTGTCAGTGTCCATGGTTCCTGCTTGATTTGTGGGCACCTATAAAACTGCCCTAAACTGAAGAAGGATGAAATGTATGTGCGTGGATGAAATGAAATGCATGTGCGTGTTCCCCTCCCCCTCCCAAAGTTCACATTTGCCTTAGGACAGATGAACACGATTTCTGAAATGGTGGGTGGGCTACCTGTGGTTTACCCTGTTATTTTTTTTTCATTTCTCACTTTGTGAGGGACTATGCAGCATTCCTGGCTCCCTTGCAAGCCTAAGGAATGGCTAGGCTGCAGTCCATCTTCCTGGTGGACAGGGTGCTTTGGGGGGGGGGGTTGAGCAGGAACTTAAGGGAGCTGAGTTCCCTTACCTTTAAAATAATAACAATAATAATAATTTTGTCTGTGAGGGCTGGAACGATATACACCCAATGCCTGATCCAAAAATCCACCTATATCTGTAATCAATAAAGTTGTGGCCATTTCTTATCCTTATTTCTTAACTGCTTGAGTTTATTATTCACATCTTACATTTAGCCATTGCCCGGGGTGGGGGGTAATAAATGAACAAAGAATGAAAAAAACTAACTTTGTGGTGAGTTCCCCCACCCTTTTTCCAGAAAAAAGCACTTCTGGTGAGTTAGCTCTCCATGTATAGATCACTTTTGATATCGGAGCATTGTCAGTCAAATTCTCTCCCAGGTGCATTCTGCATCACCCCAGCAATGTCTTCCCTTCATGCACATTATTAATTACATTTCTATCCCCCCTTTTTTTTACCTAGAAGAAACTCAGAGGGAGTAACCAGGCCGCCTCTGAACCTTGGGCACTTCTTAGCTTTAACCACAATCCGCATCAGGAGCCATTAGGACAGCCTTCTCCAACCCTAGTGGCTTCCAGGTACATTGAACTACAACAGCCACCAGCCCCAGCCAGCATGGCTAATGGTCGGGCATGATGGAAGTTGTAGTCCAGCTACTGCTGGAGGGCACCAGGTTGGGAAGGCTGCCTTAGGCTATCCTTTAGATCGAACACTGCAGAGCAGTGTGGGAAGCAGAAGCCGTAGGGAGAGAGTGGCCTGTAGCCTGCATTCTGAGGTGGTGGTTCCCCCATGAGGATACCATCCCGTGTGCAAACCCAGCATGTTTGGGCGAGCTTTGCTCAACTCTAAAGCATTGCTCTGCCCGCTGTGCAGCACTGAGCTGTAGCGTGGCATCCGTTGGATAGACTGCGCTTTGTGTGCCAAGGGAGGAGGGCTGAACACCTCCATGGCCTGACAGCAAAGAACTAGCATTTGGAAGCTTGTTAAAGTGTTGGGGCAGTTGGAGTTTGCAAGGGAAGCACATTAAGTGGGTTAATTAAGTGCTCGTCCGTGACGTACGAGTTGCTTCATTACGACTCCACCGTGATCGCTGTAGGCTGTGTGCAAGCTTAGGCATATTTTATTGGTTTGGTCATGCTAGGTTTTCACTTGGAAGGGTTTCTTCAAAAGCATAATACCTCTGCATATGCATATATATATATATATATATATATATATATATATATATATGCATACGTGTATATATAGTACAACGGTAATGACCTCTTGGCAAATCCTCCTCCTCTAGAACCATAGGGCTCTGTTTAAAGTTCCACACTCCTGTTTGGCAGAGGTTTATCCCTTCCCTGCCCAGCCACCATCCCAATAAGAATTACAACCCCTGCTTGGAGTAAGGGATTTCCATTGGGATTGTGACTGGGGAGACAAAGGTTAAACCTCCCATTCCCAGGCACTGTTGAAAACCAGGGGCCCTTGCACCTAGTTTTATATTTAAAAAAAGAACAGCAGACCACACAGTTGCTAACCACACAGTTTCTGCAACATGTAGCCTGGCTGTAATTCATGGTTATAAAGCAGTTTTTTAAAAAATAAAATAAACAATAACCCAAAACAAAACATGGCTTCTGAGCAATGAGATTTTGACTCCTAGTTTTCAGTGTTGTGAAACTTGGGACTCCTGATCAAACTCATTAAAGAAACTGGGGATTCAGGAATGTTTGTGGAAGCTAGAGTAATTCCAAGTAGCTTGCGATCTGGGGAGAGAGACCCTTAAAGTCATGTAAACTACATTGCACTGAGTTTAGCTATAACATTGTGAAGCAGGGAGGGACACATTCAAGGAAGGACATGGTAAGTGAGAGGTGGAGAAGATCCTTAGCTCAGTGGTGGAACTCTTCAGGCAGAAGGTCCCAGAAGGTTCAATCCCTGGAATCTCCGGGTAGGTCTGGGAATGTTCTCTGCTTACTGTTTTCTGGAAGGGAAGTTAGATAGTTCCGGCATCTCATCCAGTGTAGCATAGTGGTTAGCATGCCGGACTAGGACCTGGGAGACCAGGGTTCAAATCCCCACTCAGCCATGAAGCTCACTAGGTGATCATGGGCCCATCACTGCCTCTCATAGCCTAACCTATCTCACAAGGTTGTTGTGGGGGTATATCAAGAGTGGGAGAAGCGTATGTGCCACCTTGAGATTCTTGGAGGAAAAGGTGGGGTATAAATGCAATCAAGAAATGTAGAACCAAGTATGGTTTATAACAGGAATGGGCAATTCGAGAGCTGAGGATCAAATTTGGCTCTCCAACCCAGGCCTCACACCATCTCCCCAGATAAGACCCTTCACTGGCCCTGCTTTTCACCCTCCCCGAGTGTTTTTGCCTGGCTGGAATACATCCTTGTTTCTTGCTTGTAAGGATGGAGGCTAGAGAGGGGTGTGCAAGGGTATGGAAACTTGCCTACTCTTCAAAAGTAAGATTCACATTTTGTTGCCCTGTCCACTTTTGTTCTGGCCCCACCCTCCACTGCCACATGGCCCCTGGAAGTTTGCTGAAAGCAGAACTTGGCCATTCTACTGAAAATGGTCCCCCATCCCCATTTTATAAGATCTGAGAGTATTTTTTTCCTGCCCCCCCCCCCCGAGCAATTCATATGGAGGTGTTCATTTAGGACTGGTGTTTAACTTGGTGACAGCTGCTAAGATCCCAGTTACACCACACTGGAGAACCTCTATTAATCTGCCACTCTGTAATTGGTTTTATACAACACATCTGGAACTGGCGACAAAACGTTGCCACAGGGAGTGCTCGGGTTCAGTATTTCAGCTGTCTCGCTTAGGAAATAGTGAATTGCCTTTATGCGTAGACAGACTCCATAATTTGCGAAGATAACATGTAGCGGCTACAGTAGCTCATGGAAGAAGCAAGTTGTGGCACCAAATCCAAAACTTAGCAAATGTTGAAGGAAGAGCAAGAGGAAGAAGGCGATGTGCAGAGTTAGGCCTGCAGCAGACGCTCCCAAATTCTTTATGTAGGGCTGCTGGTGTGCAGGTCAGGCTGCAGCTGGCTCTGGTCAGTTCACAGAAGTCCTCAAGACAGCTTTAATGAAGTAGGTCTGGGACAGATATCTGACAGGGAGGAAATTCCAGGTGTATGCAGGAGCACAGAGTGCTGAGGGAAACGAGATGACCTTGAGATGAATATGTATGCTCAGGATTAAAGGCATTGAGCAGGAATATACTGAGAGATTTAAAAAAAAAAATATGGGGAGGGGGCAGGATGTCCTCCCAGTGGTTAAGATGTGCTTCTGAAAGAATGTAAGGGCTCTGCAGCTGGGAACCATGGGAGATTGTTCCAGGAGTTGTGTGCTCGTGTGTGTGTGTGTGTGTCCTCAATTCCAAGCTTGAGAGGAGAACTGAGGTTGCCATTTTTACCCTATGCTGCTGAGGAACTTGGAGCACTCCCAAGGCACCATGAATACAGGAAAAGGAAGCTGCCTCATACTGAGTCAGACCTTTGCTCTATCCAGCTCAGTACTGTCTACACTGGCTGTGGGCGCTGTTCTCCAAGATTTCAGAAACTGAGTCACTCCCAACCTTACCTGGAGATGCTGGGGCTTGATCCTTCTGTGTGAATGCCCTTCCACTGAGCTAAAGATACAGCCTTTACTGACTACAAGGAACAACAACAACAACAATTTATTACTTATACCCCGCCCATCTGGCCGGGTCTCCCCAGCCACTCTGGGGATGATAAAACATCAAACATTAAAAACTTCCCTAAACAGGGCTGCCTTCAGATGTCTTCTAAAAGTCAGATAGTTGTTTATTTCCTTGACATCTGATGGGAGGGCATTCCACAGGGCTGGTGCCACTACTGAGAAGGCCCTCTGCCTGGTTCCCTGTAGCTTTGCTTCTCGCAGTGAGGGAACCGCCAGAAGGCCCTCGGCACTGGACCTCAATGTCCAGGCAGAACGATGGGGGTGGAGACACTCCTTCAGGTATACTGGGCCGAGGCCGTTTAGGGCTTTAAAGGTCAACACCAACACTTTGAATTGTGCTTGGAAACGTACTGGGAGCCAATGTAGGTCTTTCAGGATCGGTGTTATGTGGTCTTGGCGGTCACTCCCAGTCACCAGTCTAGCTGCCGCGTTCTGGATTAGTTGTAGCTTCCAGGTCACCTTCGGGGTAGCCCCACATAGAAGATTCCCCCATCCCAGCTCCAAGCTCAAGAGGAGAGCAAGAGCTATTCCTTATTGCCCAGAGACTGCAGAAACATTCTCCCAACCCTCTCCATGCCTCTGAGCTTGCATTCTGAGGTCAGAGACTTGATGAGAGGTCAGGGGCAAGGCCCCATTCCTTATAAGAGGCAGAGTCCTTATGACCACACATTTTTGGTTAGCTACCAACACCAGCTACACAGTGTGTAAATACCCCAAGAGAAGCTCAAACCAGAGTCTGAGCAGTTGGAATGCAGAACAAAGATCGAAATTAGCAGTGTTGTAGCCAGACAGGAAAATACAGAGTACAATTGGATCAGAAAGGTTCCTAGTAGTTAACACAAGAAGCACTGTGTCCAAACCTGACAGGTCATCTTCTTCGCTCATATAGGCTTGGTAGCCTTTATTCTTTATCTCCTCCCTTCTCTTCTCACTGTCATTTTTCCTCCCAAGAAAAAGCAGTGTTACTCACAAGAAGAGTTTCCGAAAAACAGGAGCCTTGCCAAAATTTATAAGCTTCTGTTAGGGAGTTAAGAACATAATGGTAGTCTGTTGAATCAGGCCAGTGGCCCATCTAGTCCAGCATCCTGTTCTCACAGTAGCCAACCAGATGCTTGTGGGAAACCAGTGAGCAAGACAGGAGCACAAGAGCATTCTGCACTCCCATGGTTTCCAGAAACTGGTAGTTGGAAGCATTGCTGCTTCCAACTGTGGAGGTAGAGCACAGCTAGTAGCCATTGATAGCCCTCTCCTCCATTAATTTGTCCCATCCTCTTAAAGCCTTTCAAGTTGGTGGCCATCACTGCCTCCTGGAGGAGCAAGCTCCATAGTTTGACTATGTGCTGTGTGGAGAAGTAGGAGTCCTCTCTTCCAGTAGGGGGCAGTGGCGCACCGGCTAATATGTGGAACAGCTGTCGCTTCCTCAGTGAGGAGAGGACGGCTCTTTCTTCCAAGTTGAACACCATCACTTTGCGATACAGTTACTGGATCCACCACATCAAAATATTCGTAACATTCCTTGATTCAAGTCACAAGACAGAAGATTCTGACTAAACTTCAGGAAGAACTTTATGACGGTAAGAGCTGTTCAATAGTGGACTGCTTCAGAAGATGGTGGGTTCTCCTTCCTTGGAGGTTTTTAAGCAGAGGTTGGATGGTCATCTGTCAGGGATACATTACTTGAGATTCCTGCATTGCAGGGGGTTGGCTGACCCTTCCAGCTCTTTGATTCTAAACAACAATCATCCAAGACCAGGTAAGTATTGTTCAAAATGATCTTTTTTTCCTGTTCTTCTGATCTCCAAAGACTCACAACCACAGTATTCTGAACAGCAAACAATAATCTTCCATGTACATCTCTTCTACCATATACTCTGAAGGAAAATGAAAGTCAATCTCTCTGGGACTTAGGTAACTTCCAGATTATTGGAATAAGCTCCATTGAACATAATGGGATGCACATCTCAGGAAACATGCAGATTATGCTATATATCACAAGGTTTGGGGGGGACACGATGACACACCACTTAATTATTATCCAGCTCTTGTACAAATTTAACTTTTGTAAAGCACACTTACTCTTACAGCGGGCTTGTATACTTTATTAGCTCTCTGTTGCACACTGCTTAGAGATTTAAAAAAGATTAAATGGTTGACCAATGCTTATAAGTAAATAAAAAATAAGTAAGTTCAGGGCATATTTGTCCACACCTAATGCTGTACAGCAGGCATGGGAAATCTCTAGCCACCTAGGGGTCAGCAACCTTTTTCAGCCGTGGGCTGGTCCACTGTCCCTCAGTCCTTGTGGTGGGCCAGACTATATTTTTTTTTGGGGGGGGGGGGAGAATGAATTCCTATGCCCCACAAATAGCCCAGAGATGCATTTTAAATAAAAGGACACATTCTACTCATGTAAAAACACACTGATTCCCGGACCGTCCGCGGGCCGGATTGAGATTGGGCCGCATCTGGCCCACGTTCCTTAGTTTGCCTACCCATGCTCTAGCCTATCGCGGTTGGCTGTGCAGGATGTACAGGGGTTGGCTCTACTCAGGAGCTCCCAACCAGAGCTTCCCTGTGGAATTGCCCAGCAGAGTTTTGGGCAGCGCAGAGCCTGCAGACGCCAGAGCCACTGCATCACTCACAGGAGAGATCCGTGGTTCGGGTGTGGCAAGTGCCGTCCCCGTCCCCCCGTGGTGTGGCACCCCTGCTAAAAGTGGGGTTTGCTGATTCTTTCCTTTTAAGTCATGGTGATGTCAGGTGATTGACAGATAGGTGGTCCACGGAGGACAGGGGATTCTCCTCCCCACCTGCTGCATAGGAATACACGCCGGCCTGGAAGCAAGTCTTACTGAACTCTGTAGGACTTACTTCTGTGTAGATGTGCATAGGATTCTGCTGTTGAGTCCCACTGAAATCAGTGAGTCCATACCTTATTACCAGTCTGTGGCCTGGTTTCTTAAACATTATTAAAAACCCTCCTTTCAGTGCTGAATATGATCACCTGCAAGCAAACAAGTAAGGGTTTTTAAGCGTGCAGTTTTCTTATTAATATCCAGTTTGTTTCAGGAAATAGAATCCTGCCGATGGCATCTGAGCCAAGGTGAGCTGCAGCTGAAACCTTTGAAATGAAGCTGCTCTTTGTTCCTTTCCTGAACAGCAGCGCCATTTGTTCTGCGTCCCTCCCTGGGCTCCTGTTAATCTTATTTTACGAGGCTTCACCGTGGACGCTTTGCACTTGTTGTTTTCCTTATGGCGAGACAAGCAGCAGTGCAGCTGAAGGCACAATAGGGCCATTAATCAGGTTCCGCAACAGGCTCTTCAAGAACCTGCCTGGGATTTGAGAGGCATGAATAGGGAAGAGGCTACTTGACCATACATATTCTCTGGCAGATGTTTCGTTTCTCTAGCACCTATTTGTTCCTGAAAGCATAAAAGAGAATGACCAACCCAGGTTGCCTCGGGAAATCTGCCACTCTTCGTTGGGATACAAATCATGAAGCACTAAGTTCTCAGTCCATAGCTGAGTGGAAGAGCACAATGAGCCATTTCCCCACTTGGGCTTTGTCCTATACTTTGCAACTGGGAAAGAGTTTCTTTTCAAAGAGCTGGAAGGTACAAGTTTAGCTAATCAGGTTGATAACTATTGGCTGCTCTGGCAACATGGAGAAGTCGCACTAGCATTATGTCCTAATTCTTTGCAGATGCTAGTTTTTGCAATTCACTTTCACTTTCCCTGATGTCAAAGTGATAAACAACTACCTGACATTCAGAAGACATCTTAAGGCAGCCCTGTTCAGGGAAGTTTTTAATGTGTGTATTTTTGGTCTCTGTGGAAGCCACCCAGAGTGGCTGGGGAAACCCAGCCAGATGGGTGGGATACAAATAATAAATTATTATTATTATTATTTCCTTTTAAAAATAATTGCTTCTCTCTCTCTCTCTCTCTCTCTCTCTCTCTCTCTCTCACACACACACACACACACACACACACACAGACATGCACCATATGATGCAAACCAGTTTTGTCTGAATGACTTATCTGGAGGGCAAACCCAGGCATCCAGATAACCAAACAAGTAAAGGTAAAGGACCCCTGACCGTTAAGTCCAGTCGCAAACAACTCTGGGGTTGCGGCGCTCATCTTGCTTTACTGGCCGAGGGGGCCGATGTTTGGCCACAGACAGTTTTTCCGGGTCATGTGGCCAGCATGACTAAGCCACTTCTGGAGAAACCAGAGCAGGGCACAGAAACACCGTTTACCTTCCCACCAGAGCGGTACCTATTTATCTACTTGCACTTTGATGTGCTTTTGAACTGCTAGGTTGGCAGGAGCAGGGACCGAGTAACAGGAGCTTACCCCGTTGCGGGGATTCGAACTGCCAACCTTCTGTTCGGCAAGCCCTAGGCTTATTGGTTTAGACCACAGCACCACCCGCGTCCGTAACCAAACAAGTGGTTCTATTTTGAATAGTGTAGAAGTAGACAGCCTTTGTCCCACAAACCTTATTGACCACCAGGCCTCCCTCCACATTTGGCTCACAAGGTTGTTTCAGCCAACCCATGGCCACCTGTTCCATCACGTACCTTCACAAAATGTCACCTTTATGACAGGTAAAGATGAGACGGCAAACAACACTGAATTAAAGCCACCTTTTGCAGTCCTGGTTTGAATCTGTCATTCTTCAAATTTGGCACCTTGCCTTTTTGTGCTCCTTTGCCATATTTCAAACAGTGAAAATCCGGACAGAAAAGTTGTTGAGCTTTTTCTTAGTTTTCTTAGTTTCTTTTTAGTTTGGCCCAAATTCACAAAAGAAGAAGCCTTTTTACTGGGTATATTAGAGCCAGGTATTGCAAAGGAAAATAAGAGAATTTTTCTTTATGCGACAGAAGCAGCAAGAATTCTAATTACCAGAAATTTGAAAAATGAAACAATCCCAACAAAAAAAGAATGGCAAGATAAGTTATTTGATTATTTAGAATTGGCTAAACTGGCACAGGTAATTAGAGACCAATCCAAAGAAAAATTTCAAAAAGAATGAGGAAAATATAGTGAATATCTGAAAAAGCGGTGCCCTCAAATTAATACTTGGACTTGTCTGGACTAATTTTCGCAAAATAAGATATAGTGTAAAAATGTAAGATATAGAGGAAAAATAGAGAAGAAGAATTGAGAAAGAAACAGTTTATTAAGTATATAACCAGACCCGCTTTGAGGGGGGAAGGAAGTCAAATAGAAATGAATAAGAATTGAAATAGGAATGTATGTGTATCATTTGTTCTATATGTGTAGTTATATCTTTTTGTATTCTCGTCTTGTGAGTGACGTCTGTGTTGGTGTTGGTATAATAAGTTAATAAAAGCATTAAAAAAGAGATGAGGAGCTATTTTTAACGGAAATCACCAAAAACTACATGGGTTGTCATAGGTCCAGATTTTCCCAGACATTTTGGTGATTTTCGCCCGGATACTGCTTCAGGGTGGAAATTCCAGACCTATAATAACAATAATTAATAATAATAATTTTTTATACCTCTCCCATCTGGCTAGGTTTCCCCAGCCACCCTACTTTTTGCCAAGGATCAGATAGATCAGAAGAATCTTTATTTGAATCAGCCACTAGCCATAGCAATAAAATAAAATATACTGAAGATAGAGGTAAAAACTTAACTATACCAAATACATTTTGGAGGTTTACGTCAATAATCAAATAATAGACGGATCGGATACATTTAGGAGCTGCTGAGCACTCCCAAATGTATCTGATCTCCCAAATTTATCTGATCCATGCTGAGTGAAGCAGGACAAGGCACCAGATTCCAACAAGTGTTGAAGGTAAAGTCGCAGCTGCAAAGGGACAATCTGGGGTGTGCTCCCCCATTCCTGCCTAACTGTCAAGGTGGCCCACAGAGGGTTCACTCTTTTCAGATCCAGCCCTCTGGCCAAAACTGGTCCCTCCATCCTGGGATAGTGTTTTCTGCCATGGATGGAACAGGAACATGTCTGGATTAAGAGGGGAACTGAAAGTCTATTTTGAAAGGTTTTGCTGTGTTCATGATCTGAAGTTTACAGGTTAACTTTTACAATGGCCATTTCCTGACTGATATAGGAAAGATAGACTGCTTTTTCTAAATAAATAAAAAGCTAAAAGGAGCACACATTCTTCCCTGTCTTTTTAGTGTCAGAGGACATTTGGTTGGTTTGCAACTGCTTCAGCACCTCCTCTGATGTTTCCATGAATTAATAACTAAGTCATTAAAGAAAACCTGCCCTCCATCTTGGGACTGAGAACATCTGTGGACATGATTCACCAGGTGATACCATATCTCTGAACGGAAGCAGCAGGTTTGTGTTTCTTCTTGCCCCTTTGCCAGAACAATTTGCCCGAGTAAGGTTTGTGTATGCTTGGAAAGCCTAGAGTCTGGATTTTCAGTACTAGTTGGTATAAATTAAGACATTGTTAGTCTCACTTGATTTGCGTTTCTTGTTTTCTGGGAGCAATGTGGCTTCTACAGCTAAGGATATTTTCATGATGCCATTGAGGTGCATGTGATATGAATATAGTGCTGCTTTTCGTAACTTTAAAACAAAACTAGCAAGGAGTTGCAAGGGAAACCTACTGAAACAAGCCAAACACCAATCCATAGCTCCGGAAGATGTTGAGTATAGGGCAATGGTTCCCAAACTCCCCTGCCCCACAAACCACTTGGTCTGTCAGGGTCCTGGTGGAGCATGCAATGATTTTTCTGCCTCTAATAGCAATTGGAATCCACCGTGCTAGATGCTGTATGGTTTTTAATTGTATTTTATTGCTGCTTTCATTACATTGTATTTTATTGTAATTGCAACTTGAAATTCTATGAAATTAAAATTGTAATACGATAAAACACAATATAAGAAATCAACAAGCAATAAAAACACAAGAATAATAATGGTTATGCCACAGACCACCAGTGGAGTAAAGTGAACTCCTCGTACTCTTGAATGAAACAAGAAAAAGGTAAGTATGAATGAGAGCCCTGTGACTGGCCCATACATTCCATCTCTCTGTGTGTTTCAGGACCAATGAAAATTGAATTGGTGGAATCCAATTCAGTTCAATTTTTTCATTGACTCCAAAAGAAATGCACATCCACATTATGCATAACGTAAGTTTTTGGTTCAATAATGGACCATTTCAAAACATTTCAGTTCATTATACTTTTCACTGCCTGCAATTCCTAGATTTCAAAGTAAAGCAACCCAGAATTGGAGTTTCTAAGGCCATCACCCACCATTAATGTTGCTCATTCATTGAACAGGTATATTGCGTGTAGAATTCAGGACAGGCCACAACACTCTTGGATACCAGCCAAAGCTAGAAGAATTAGGAAGAGCGAAGAAAGAAAAGGAAAGCTAATATTCTCAGCCTCGGAGGGCATGTTGCCAGAGGTTGCTTCCACATGGCATGATACTCTTGCAGCCTAATGTGCTGTCAGCATTTTGTATATTAAATTCCTGCAGGTGGTACCTTCCTGCCCCTCCAAGTTTCAAGGATAGGAGAATGCAACAGTTGTGCAGTGTTAATACTGATTTATCATATATGTATGTTTGCATATGTTCTCTTAATGTCTGCATCCTCCTTGTTGACCTCAGCTGGGCTTGGATGCAGCCCAAAGGCTCAATTATTGGAAGCTACAAATCCAAAGCTTCTTTTCAGGCAGGCAACATAATACAGCAACTTCATATCCCAGGTATAATTGCTTCAGCAACTGAGGCTCAATATCAACCTTGGCATAGCTTTTGGCACACACTTCCAACTTGCACGGGATCACAAGTTTACAGACTGTAGCTTATTTTGGGGGTGGGGGAAGGGCTAGTACAGCTCTGAAAGACAGAGAATAAAAAGCCTAATTGTCCAAATCCAAGGCAGCAGGAAGGAGAGCAATCCTGAAATTGGTTGTAAGTTCACAGATACTTGTTGTAAGATAACTTACAAGGTGTTTCAGGCCTGCAGGGTAACATGGCTGTCCAAATATCATCCAGTTGATGTTCTGCTACATCCAGAAACTGGAGAAAGACTGAAATGCAGGTGTGTGTGGTGGGGGGAGGGGCTCCTGACAGAACAACTGCATGCAAGATCAGTGTAATTTCTTGAATGTTTGCTAAAGCTTGAAAATCACAGGATGTATGCTACTCCAGTACCATACAGTACAGTTCCCATTTGTGAACAGAATTAGGTTTTCTAGAAATCTACGTCCTTTGTGGATATAAAAGGAAATTTATCCATAATAGAAAATATTTTGATGTTTGTGAACATGATTACAACTGACATACATATGAATATGGTTGAACTGACCAGACTTTTGCTGGGCTTTCAGCAACTGTACATCATAATCACTCATATTTTGTGAATTGAATATACACTGTAAAATGAGACTGGGAAGATTGGATGATGAGATTCTGTGGACAGAGTTCCCAAAATCTGTTTCTCCAGTGCCCTAAAAATCTACTGTAAAGAGTTGGAGGCTGTCTGGAACATTCTGAAAGTTTCTGCAAGGGGAAAGGGGAATTGGCAAGAATCATTTGCCCCTCATTCTGTGAGCAACTGCTGCTGCTGCTGCTGCTGGACTTGTCTCATCATGATGGAACACAGGTCAGGTCAGCAATATCAGGCCAGTTTTCTGTTGCAGTTTTACAGATGGATTTCATGATGTGTGAGGCAAATCTGGTTTCTCTGTCAAATAGGATACATTATGAAAGCAACGCCATGGTCCGTTGTGCAGCACACAGCATCACAGTGTGTGTTACTGTGAATGAATAATTACATATTATTAGACAACACACTGCAACCTTCAGCACATTATTCCAAATTGGAACATGAATGTGAAAAGTTTCAAAAGGTGAAAATTCGGTTTCCCTTCTGCTAGCTATACAAAACAAAACAAATCAAACAAGAGAGGAAAACATGAGGAGGGAAGTCTGAATGTAGCTGGAAGGGGTGCTGGGGATCATTAATTTATCACAGCCAGCATTTGCAACAAAGGCTTTATTGAAAATTTCATAAACAATTGCTCTTTCATGACTAAAGGTTTAAACTGCATAGATTTTTGGGCCCTTGCCATAGGGTTCAGCTGGGGCTGCTGTTGCTTTGAGCTATATGGCACAGTTTTCAAGGCTCTCTCCCCTTGGAGGAATTCACATCTAATAATATATTCACAGGACTTATTCTTCCGTTATTAGCTATGTACTATATATATGTGTATGCCTTCTGGTAAGGAGTTGGAAGGAAATTGAGATTCTGATTGTTAACAATATTTCATGACAATAAGAGGCTATATCTTGTAATATTCAAAAAAGCTTCACCTATCTGTGTTAAGTGGTTTGGTGTGATAGCAGTCATTGACTCTCTCAGGCTATAATTCTGTGCCCAATACCAAGGAATAAACACCCTTTATCTTCCACCATTTAGCTTCTTTATTTTTGCCCCCTCCTGGCCTTCCTCTTTCATCCCTTAACTTCTTGATTTCTGCATCCTCCTGGTCCCTAGTCTTGGTGCCACCATACTCCTGTGTTAACATCTCTAGAGCCCCTGTGAAATATCTCCATCCTTGTACGCCTTTCCCCCAGTGAGCAAGAAGGTGGCATTCAACAAGGCCTCCACCTGCTTGACTTTTCCATGGTTTGTTGTTGTTGTTAAAATCTGCATACTGCCCTTGAGCCAAAGATTTCAGGGAAGTTCACAACAAAAATACAAAATGTGAACACAAAATGCAGACGAAAGCAAAGGCACACCAATAACCCCCTCCCACAAAGACATTTAAAAGGTTTGATCAGCCAAAGGCCTGCATGTAGAGAAATGTTTTCACCTGATGCCTAAAGATATGTAATGAAGGCGCCAGGCGAGCCTCCCTGAGGAGAGCATTCCAAAAATGAGGAGCCACCGCAGAAAAGGCCTGTTCTTCTGTTGCCTTGGATTTGCGCCACAGAGTCCGCCATGGGGGAGAGTTGCTTCTCTGCTTTCCAAGCAGACTTGGAACTCAAGCTCCAGGACCGGCAGACTGGATGACAACAGAGGTAGCCACAAAGAATGAGAGCGCAAAATTGTAGCAGCGAGAAGAGCTACACACTCTTGAGAACTGCTTGCCAGAAGGCTTAGTGAATCATGGAAAGACAGAGAACCGCCACCAAGAGAGTAGATCAAAGAAGCAGAACCAGCTTAGGTTCCTCAGACCTTTTCTCTGCCTAGTAATTAATAGAAATATTTACGGAAGGATGATCGCTGTGTTTTAATTGCTTGGAAAAAGAGGATACATTAATTGGATTTCCCACCAAGGGTGGGGAAAGAGAAATACATATTATTCCCATGTCAAAGCAAGGGAAATTTTAAGTGTGCACTGGCTGTGAAAAAGGTGGACAGGATGTCTAAGGCAGAGATGGGCAGCCTGTGGCTATTCAGATGTTGCTGGACTCCATCTCTCAGTGGTCATGGATGATGGGAGATGACGTCCAACAGCACCTGCCTAACATCCTTACATGTTATAGAAAGGATCAATGCCCATCTTTCCACAGCAAGTTCACCATGTATTTCCTGGTGCATTTGAAGGGGAAAATCTAATCATTTGACTTGTTTTTTGTTGCGCCAGTGCAAACAATGGTCTTCTGAACCCTGTATCCCAGTTTGCTAATAGGGTTGAGGTAGTCTGCTTTGTTTCACTTTAACATTCCTTTACATCTAGGGAATGGGCTATGCGAAGCTGTCCTCAGCGCCAAGCCTATGGCCTGCATCCATCTATTCCCTGTGCCCAACTCTTACCCTTAGCTGTGTCGTATAGGGGGGGAAAGAAGAGTGCTGCCATGCCAATATTTGGCCTATATTTGGGCCCTGGGCCGAAATGGGGAGGCCAGTTGCTCTCTTACACTGGGACAGTGTTGAACCTGTGAGTCAATGTCTAAGCAGAGGTTCATGGGATCAAACCATTAGGGCTGTATGTCTGATCTGGTTGACAGGAAGCCTGGTGTAT
Source organism: Podarcis raffonei (assembly GCF_027172205.1). Taxonomy (NCBI): domain Eukaryota; kingdom Metazoa; phylum Chordata; class Lepidosauria; order Squamata; family Lacertidae; genus Podarcis; species Podarcis raffonei. Next base: position 66,915,069 of record NC_070602.1, read on the forward strand.
TTGAAACAAGGCTTTGGATCCCTGTGAGAAAACTAAGGAAGGAAGACAACGCCTGAGTGAGGAAGCTGAACTGCACATTTATGCATGCAGGAGTGGCAAGCACATAAGCAGACTCCCATTAGCATTACTTGGCTGTCTCTTCCTTTTCAGCCGGGGCTGGAAATTTCTTTTGAAGGGAGATAATTTTATAAATTGCTGAATGCACATTTTCCAGAGCCTCTGGCATTCAGCAAGAGACACTTTGCTTTTAATTTAGCCCTTCTGTTCCTGTATTAAAAGGATACATTTTCAAAGCAATGGGGGCACAGTACTGGTATAAACATATCCTCCTCACAGATAAAGAGCATGTAGGATGTAACATAGATGTAGATGCTTTGAAAGTTCAACCCACCCACCCAGGGGCTGGAGAACAAGTGTTTCTCCCTGACTCCGAATGATATGACAATAAAATGGAAATGCACTTCTTGGGTCAAAGTTCAGCTGTTCTGCTGCTGGGTTGAGGCAAGCTATGTTTCTGACAAATTGCTCTTGCGCCATGCACATAGCCATGTCCCTCTGGGTTGGTTGATATAGATCACTGAGGTAACAAGCCCTCTCTGACTCTCCCAAATTCCCACTGTTTGTGATTGACAGCTACTGCCGTGAAATGAGTTGTGTCAGCTACTGTTGTCAAAGATGGCTATTCAGTATCAATGAAACCCTACGCATTTACACCTGACCATTCCTGTACCACCTAGAATAAATCTCACTATCCCATTTATTTGGAATTAGTATTAGTAGAATGATCAGTTGGTTGTATTCAGATCTTTTGAGGAAGATGAGCTAGGGAGAAGGGGACAGGGAGAAGAATATGGCTGTTATGTTATAGTGTGCCAGTGAGACTCCCCAAAAATATGGCTGACCACTGTTGGAGGCTGGATATTGGACTAGATGGCTCATTGGTGTGCTTCAGCAATGAAATGTTTTATTTTCCTACAGAAATAATGCATGGCAATATATAGTGTGGAAACCAGTTCTTAATAAACTTGGAGGTTCCAGCTGACAATGATCTATATTAATAGGTAACACCGACTGCAGTATTTGGCTTGAATCCAGAAAGGTGCTTTGTAAAATAGCTCACCTCCATCCAAGCTTCTTTGTAGGTCGCCCAGCTTGACACATCTGACTGAATCGGCTTTGTTTAACATCTCCCCATTCACTATTGTAAAATTTTAAACAAAAGACCCCACCCCTTTTGAAATAAGTTGATGAAATTTGCAGGCATGGTAGCCACTCATGATTGGATAAAGCCTGCCAAACTACAGAGATATAGGTCTACCTGTGCGTGCACATACACCTGACAGGAACCATCGCTAACTCTTTTTTGTAGAATTTGCAGGTAAAATTGCCCCTTCTGATAAAATAAGTTTTGTCAAATTTCAGAAGGTGGTTTTCTTGCAAGAACAGGCTTTACATTTCTGGAGTGGCTAAAAATAAAATCACTTAATGTTTCCTGTTATTTGTGGATATTTTGTAGGAGAGCAGCACACACACACAAGAGAAATACCCTTAGGTAAGAAACCTGCTAAACTGCAGACAAAAAGGTCCATGAGCTGTTCTGCTAGCTTCCTACAAGCTTGATGTGTTAGTCACAAAGGAGCTGTCCCACTGAAATCTCCTTCCCCACTCTGCCATTTCCCTTGAACTTTGAGAAGACAAATGTTTTGCCCTTGCGGAAATAGCATTTGCATCCCAAGCATTGGGATTGGTGAGCACTGGTGAAGTTCCCTTTGATTGCAAATTAGACCTATCAGTTGCCTCCACCCTCCTGATCTGGGCATTTTTCTAGACGTTTTGGTTTTGTGAAGCTACTGCCTCTCCCACTTTCTCCACACCACAGCCTTAAAGGTTAAGCTTCGAGACATCATTTCACTTTTCACAGACCTTTATCATTTCTATCTCTTTTTAATGCCTGAGTCAGAGGCTACAAGGTGCTCAGGGGGTTCTGCTTTGACTTGTTCCTGCCTTGTAGAGATCTTGCAAAAGCCCCCAATCCTTCCAAGGCATCTCACCCCATCATTTGTGAATTGTACCAATCTTTAGCACACCTGGACAAACAGGGATCCCAATTCTCTCAGAGCCAGTCCTTCCGTAACTAAAACAGCACTTTCTGGCACAGGATAACGACAGGCTCGGGGAATCTCCAAGTTTGAAAAGATACAAAACAACTTTAGCAATCCCACCTTTCAAGTTTGCAATTCTAAGGTGGGGAAGGGGAAGGGGGACCTGAAGGTGGTCAAACAGTCTCATGACAACCATCAGAAGGGTGGAGCAACTCTCTTGCACACCTCCATCCTTTCCCATTTGTTTTTCTTTTACAAATGAAAAACAAATTACGCCAGCTCCTGGGCCGGCATAGTTTTCTCCTAGTGGTACTACTGGGAAGGGTATGGATCCTTTGAATTGATGCCTTCACCAAGCCTACGCCAAACACACCCACCCTCTCTAAGGCTGGACCCCTGACTTTGGAGAGGGAGATGCTCTCGATGACCTCTGGGGTGACTTCTCAGGGATCATAGGCCTGCATGGTCTGAGGGGGAATCTCATTAAAGCAGACCAGTGAGAACCAAGTCACGTCGGTGGCCACTGAATGCTGACTGAGTGTTGGAGGGTTGAGTCCGCATTGCCCCACTGTTGCAGGTGCCCCTTGCCCTTTTCTTTTAGGTAAGGAAGAAGAAGAAGAAGAAGAAGAAGAAGAAGAAGAAGAAGAAGAAGAAGAAGAAATAATTTTATTTATATCCCGCCCTCCCTGGCCAAAGCCGGGCTCAGAGTGGGTAACATCATACAAGTAAGACAATGCATAAAAACAAGCAATCAATAAATTAAGATACATCCCACAATTAATTCAAACAAATTAAAATTAAAAAACTGGTTACCAACTGTTTCCCACTAATATTATAAGCACCAGTGAGCAGGCTGGGAACCTCCTTCGTGCTTGTTCTTATACAAGGAGAAAATGAGTTAGACTGAACCCTGACAAAGGCTGGGGTTCAGGCTGCTGCTGCTGCTGCAAATGTAAGGAGTAGCTTTGCAGCACTTACTGAGCTTGAGAGTAGATGAGAGGCTTTTCTCTTGTTTTAAAGTTGTTGCAGTGTTTCTAGCTGTTTTTAATTATCTCATATGTAAATCGCCTAGAGACAGTGGTTTAGAAGGCCATTGGCAAATTAATGATGATGGTGGTGGTGGTGATGATGATGATGATGATGATACGTGCGCCATGCGCTTCCCTTCATCAGAGCTCTTTACCAGGAACATCAAAGGAGCAGCTTGAAGGCTGGAAAGTAGGAGCCAGAGCTCAGTGCTGAAGGGGAAGTTGAGGAACAGGCTGGTTGCCACAAAGTCATGCTCTTTTAAAAGCTACTCGTTGGCAAATTTGATTCAAGAAGCTGCTGGCTTGGCAGGTCTGTGGATTCCAAATTTCCCTTACTATCTGCATTGTCAAAAATCCATCTATTACCGTCTGTTTTGTGTTTTAGTATCTTAGAAGCTTCAATAATATACTAGTTTTGTTTTGTTTGTTAAAAGTAATCAACCCTTTTTATTTTCATAGGTTACCGTATTTTTCGCCCTATAGGACGCACTTTTCCCCATCCAAAAATGAAGGGGAAATCTGGGTGCGTCCTATGGGGCGAATGCAGGCTTTCGCTGAAGCTTGGAGAGCGAGAGGGGTCGGTGCGCAACGACCCCTCTCGCTCTCCAGGCTTCAGGAAGACATCCGCAGCCTAGGCAGCCCTGCGGGAGTTCCCGCAGGGCTGTCTAGGCTGTGGATAGCAGCTTGCTTCCTGGAGCGCCGGGCGCGCTGAAAGCAGAGCGCCCGGCACTTCGGGAACATATCCGCAGCCTAGGCAACCCTGCGGGAGGTCCCGCAGGGCTGTCTAGGCTGCGGATAGCAGTCTGGTTCCCAGAGCGCCGGGCGCGCTGAAAGCAGAGCGCCCGGCGCTTCGGGAACACATCCGCAGTCTAGGCAGCCCTGCGGGAGGTCCCGCAGGGCTGTCCACGCTGCGGATAGCAGCCTGCCGCCCGGCGCGAGTGTTGCCCTGAAGCAGAGCGTCCCTCGCGCCGGGCAGACATCCACAGCGTGGGGAGCCCTGCAAGAGTTCCCCGCAGGGCTCCCCACGCTGCGGATAGCAGCCTGCCGCCCGGTGCGAGGAGCGCCCTGAAGCAGAGCGCCCCGCGCGCCGGGCAGACATCGGCCAGCCCCACAAGCTCGGGGGACAGCAGGGAGGCGCAGCGCCGCCATCCCGCTGTTCCTCAACCTGGTTCGGTTTCCCCGACCTGGTTTTGGGGGGGAAATAAAGGGGAAAATTTCCTTTATTTCCCCCCCAAAAAATTAGGTGTGTCCTATGGGCTGGAGCGTCCATAGGGCCAGAGCATTTCCACTCAGGACATTAAAAAAAGAGAACAGCAGTTGTTGTTTAGTCATTTAGTCGTGTCCGACTCTTTGTGACCCCATGAACCAGAGCATGCCAGGCACTCTTATCTTCCACTGCCTCCCGCATTTTGGTCAAACTCATGCTGGTAGCTTCGAGAACACTGTCCAACCATCTCGTCCTCTGTCGTCCCCTTCTCCTTTTGCCTTCCATCTTTCCCAACATCAGGGTCTTTTCCAGGGAGTCTTCTCTTCTCATGAGGTGGCCAAAGTATTGAAGCCTTAGCTTCAGGATCTGTCCTTCCAGTGAGCACTCAGGGCTGATTTCCTTCAGAATGGATATGTTTGATCTTCTTGCAGTCCATGGGACTCTCAAGAGTCTCCTCCAGCACCATAATTCAAAAGCATCAATTCAGAACAGCAGTACATAACCCATAAAACAAGAAACTAAGAGGTACCCATGTGCAGACCTTGCAAAAGTCTTTCCAACAAATTCAGGGTAGTCAATAGCTGAATTTTTAAAAAGAGGGGCTTCCCTTTTGTTCTCTGAAATATTTTTATTAAAAATAAAACTCCATCAATCTTACACAAATGGATCTTTGTGGTCCCCCTCACACACACCCTACATATTCTTGGTTTACCTGCAAGTCGTCTCCACTAGGGGATCTGCCAATCCTTTCATACCAGGCTGTTAGGTTAGTTCCTCTAATATTCTTCCTAGGGCTGCTAATAAATATCCTATCAGGGATTTGTCTGGCATGTTATCATCCAAAATATGACACTTGAGAGTGAACATGTTCGTTCTACCAAGCATATCGAGTATAATTCATCCCCTGCCCCCCATTTTTGTCAACTTTGTATTATTGTTAATAGTTTTGAATGCCACATAAAAAATTAAGTTATCCCAGGATGCAACTCTTACAGTAAAAGGGTGGGGGGAAGAGGTCAATTGGGGAAAGGCAACCGATGTAGACTTGCTGCCCTCTAGTGGCTCATAGTGGAGGGGAAAAATGAATGTGTGTGTTAAGAGAAAAATCCAAAATTGGAGAATGGGGAAACTAAGGTTGAGTACAAGGCATCTTTAATTCTGTGGTTTCTGCATATTACATGCTCACCCACACTGTCATGAGCATGGTTGCGTACCATGCTCAGAGGGGATGCCACAATTGAGAGCACTGAGAGCAAGGGGCTACGGCTGCTACCATCACCAGCTTGTTCCTGCTGTTCTCTAGCTTGGTACCACCATTGCGACAGTGATGTAACTGACCCCCTTCCATAGCCACAGAAGGAAGCCCTGAGTTCCATGCAGACCAGAGTCACTAAGGCACTGAGCAAAGCCAGTGGCATTTATTTATTGTGGGGAGAAAACCTGGGGGGGGGGGAGAGATTTTGAGAGGGAGAGGGTGAGGAGGAATGGGGCACAAGAAAAACATGGTGCTTGAGGGTGAACTGGTTTGTCTTTCTGACTCTGACTCCAAGGACTTTCCTGCACACCAAGACAGCTGTGGACTTCCAGTTAGAACTTTATTCTGGTATTGAGGGGCATAGGTTTTTTTTCCTCCTTTGGTTCTGAGCACACAAACTTCTGCCATTGTTACTGCTACTGCTGCTTCTCTGGGGGTTGTTTGAGTTGACGGTGGTGGGGCAGATTACAGGGGCTCTGGATCTCAGCCTCGTAGTTTGGACCTAGCCATGGCACCAGTTGTGATCAACACAGAAACATGTGGCTGGTTGCTGCTGGGAACTGAAAACTAGACAAGATGGACCAGTGCAGTTCTTAACATTCTGACCTTCTGCTCTGCACCACTGGGGTTTGGAGGGTGGCAGCAGATCACATCGTTTTGCTCTGTGTGTAAGGATTTCCTGCTTGCTCTTCACAAACAAAATCTGCACACAGAAATTGTGGAACCCCAATAGTATGCCATTAAAGAAACGTTAAGACAGAGATCTGTAGCCAAAAAACAACAACCCCTGAAATAAGCTTTCACTGCAGCCTTCTTCAGGGAATACAAGTGCAATCCTGCCCATGTCTAGTCAGAAGTAAGGCCCATTGAGTTCTGTGAGACTTTCTCACAGATAAGTGTGTATTACAGGGGTGTAGGACTCCAACTCCGTCAGGCCCCAGTCAGCAAGGGCAGTAGGGAGGGATGCTGGAAGTCATAGTCCAACACTTGTAGAGTCACATGTTCCACACTCTGCTGCACTATGAAGGCAGCCTTAGTCTTTGCCAGTAATGCACGTTCAGAACTCCCGCTATAGTTATTAAAAAGCAAAATCAAATCCTGAGAATTTCCCATACATTTTTAATTCAGAGCTTCAGTGAAACTGATCTTATAAAAGTCCTTTAATCATTTGTGTCAGGGAACTGCCATCTGAACGAGAGGAGGAGGAGAGGCTCCACGACGATGCTGGAGAGGGGCCAAGTAGGGAGAGAGGCAGGTCTCCTGTTGGGGAAGAAATTCATCGCGACACCAGGGATGGAGGGGGGCCAATGGGGGAAGTGGAGAGCAGGCTCAGAGACTCTTCACTGGACACCAGCGGAGAGAGCACAGGTCCTCCGCTACCCACGCCCACCCTGCGCAGAAGGCTTCCGCGCAGGGAGGCTAGGAGGAGACTGGGCGTCAAACAACTTTTATGTTGGAAAAGGTTGAAGAAACGCCCACTGTCGGATTCTGCCAGCGACTGAGCAGCCACGAAGTGAGGGGCTGTCCAGCCAGGAAAGGTTTAACCAGGCCACCTACCCAGGAGTGGCGGCAACTTACGCACGAGCAACCCCATAACCATTAGAATTTGGTCCAGTTTCTTGTCTTTGGATAATTTCTATGATGTGCGTACATCATAGACAAGGAATTTCACAAAGAAGCCACGTATGTAAAAAAGCACTCACAGACATAAGTGCTTGGTGGGGAAATGTTAATTTATTATGTAAGGTGTTGTTTTTTGCTTTCTATTCAACCATTTTGTTTTGTTTTATTTTAAAGAGAAACAAAGGGGCCATCCATTACAGAAGGTGAAATGTTGATTTATATAATTGTCGTTAGCAAGATTCATTATACCTTTCTGCAGTGGTGAGCACGAAATAATAGAATGTGAAATTAACTCTTCTTCACCCAAATACTAATTCTCCTTATCCTCAGCCAGTGCTTTTGTGGAGCTGTAGATTTTATTCGAAGGCATTCAATGTCACCTTTATTAGTCTGATCTTCCATTTCAAAAAATCCAGACTTAAAATCCCCAATTCGTATGAAGGATAGGCATGTTTGACGTTCATTTAAGTGGACTTTGAGCCTGCCCTTTTCTACAAAACCATTATGAAGAATGTCTGTGCTATGTTCGGCTGACCCTGTGTAAATCTGAATCTTCTGGGGAATAATTGGGTTGTCAAAAACAATGGTGAAGTAGCTTTTTGCTGTCACATTCATACCCCAAAAGACACCCTTTCCAGGGGGACACACATTGGCCGGTTTGTAATTTCCATATATTTGCATGTTTGTGAAACAGGAAGCAGTAAGGGCATCGCCCAAACTTCCAATGTCTTCATAAAACTCTGAATCCGTGTGTTGTACTTCCAGCTCGTGAAATGAAGAAATTCTCCCTACGTGCTGGAAGAGAGAAGGCCAATAGAAAATAGTTTCTCCTTGCATTTTGGTTTTATGAAAATATGTCATGAGCCAGTCTGCGGGAATAACATCATAAAACATCAAGAGAAACCGAGCTAGTTTGGTGAGATCAGAGCTATGATAGAGCTTCCCTATGTAGCCTAGCCTTGAAAATGCTATTGTGGTCCAGGATTCCTCCAGCGTCCTTACATAGCTTTGTATAATGGACACAAAACCAGTGGCACAGGCAGTGTCATCCTCTAGCATCAAATAATACTGAGAGAGATTGGCACAAAAGTTAACTAAATAAGCATAATCTACATTCTGTTTAGATTTATATTTGATGTTTTTGCCCCAGAGATCTACTTTCAGATTGTGCACAGGAGGGTAACTTTCTAGAGAGCTTTGTATGACAAGCAGCCTTCCTGCTTTCACATGCGCACTAAACTGAGCCTTCATCTCCTTCGCGTTTTCCTCGTTCAGTTTAGAATCGTTATTGGCTAGGTATATAACTACGGTGATCAGATTTAATTCTTCTTGGCGGCAGTGACTGAAAATGGAATCAATTGTCTTCAGCAAAAGGTGTTCCTTCTTTTTGTGGAAAGAAGAGATGCCAATGGTCAAGAATCCTAGAACAAGTAAAGACTATAAGAATATTGAGCATTTATACAGCATTTTGTATGTTCAAAGCACCGGGTGCGTTATTTGAATATCACCACAATCTGGTGGCTTTATTATTATTCATGTCAGCTCCCCATCTGCAATATGGGCAGGCCTTTTCCCCCAGCTAGAACTCACTGGAACTCAGTTCCTGCACCTCTTAGGTGGGCACCATTGCCATTCTAAGAGAACAAGGGCGGCATTCACTGTGAGTTCCAGCACCTCTTTTTCTAGGAAAATAGCACTGAATAGGGGGGTGAGAGTATAAGCTCGATCTACAGCAGCATGGGTCAAACTCTGCTTGTGCAACACTCCTTTCCTGGCTGTCTTCTTTCCCACTGCCCCTCCCCAAAAAGCTGATCCTGAGGGTGTAGTTGGGGCTGCTGCAAATGAGCAGCAGTGTCCTTGGAGTTCATGGCAGAGACTCCTTCAAGACTCAGCCTTCTGGCAACTGTGCAAGACCAGCCCTCCTGTCCATAAGATGCATGCCAAGATCCTGCGTTTCATCCTCTCCTGACCAATTAACACATGCCTTTCTCATGGTTACCTCTTTCCAAAGCAAACAGGTGGTTTCTGGGGTGCAAACTCAGCGTGGCAGATCATGGGCATGATTGGTTTATTTCTGCTGACTTTACTAGAACATACTTCAGTAACCACAAGCTATGTCTTAAAGGCCTGCTGACCATTTAGATCCCTGACCACTGGCTGGGGTTGAAGGGAGTTGAAGTCTAACAACATCTGGAGAACCGCTGGTTAGCCACCCCTGATATACAGTGTGTTCAGGGCTAACAGCTGTTCTAAAATGCATTTGTTAAAAATTGACATAGAAAATGATCTTGAGGAAAATCATAATGAGGCAAATCATGTATTTAGATGGCTTACCAGGCAGGGATGCAGGTGGCACTGTAGTCTAAACCACAGAGCCATGGGCTTGCTGATCAGAAGGTCAGTGGTTCGACTCCCCACAACAGGGTGAGCTCCCATTGCTTGGTCCCTGCTCCTGCCAACCTAGCAGTTCGAAAGCACGTCAAAGTGCAAGTAGATAAATAGGTACCGCTCCGGTGGGAACGTAAACGGTGTTTCCATGTGCTGCTCTGGTTCTCCAGAAGCAGCTTTGTCATGCTGGCCACATGACCCGGAAGCTGTATGCCGGCTCCCTTGGCCAGTAAAGCGAGATGAGCGCCGCAACCCCAGAGTCATCCACAACTGGACCTAATGGTCAGGGGTCCCTTTACCTTTTTACCAGGCGGATGATGGGAGAGTTATTTATTTTTTCATTATTTCCCTCCACAAACCATTAAGGTTTCAATTCCCCTCATAGTTACTTACTCTTTATTGAAGGAGGTGATCCCAAGAGATATTTATACTGAATAGGTAAGAGACCTGTAGCACTTTCCATTACACTGAAATCTGGATTCTTCTTCAATATAATATTTTCTGAGTTGATTGTCTCCATTCTATCTGTATCCTTAAATATAACAACAGTAGACTGTTTTTGATATCAGTAGTGAGGCTTCCTTTCTCATAACTCCATCACTGTGTGAATCCTATGTTATATTATTATGCAGAATTCTATACCCTACAAGATGGCATATCCCGTTCATCAGAAATTCTGCAACTAAGCTCAATATGCAGCATTCCTTCATCTGCTTTACCCCGTCTTGCATTTTAGATTTTAAACCCCCGAAGGCAGGGTTATGTTCTCTTGCAAATTGCAAAGTTCCATGCACTCTGGTAGCACTATAATAAAATATAGAAATGAATGGTATAGTTCTGAACAATGTGCTGAATCCATAGATGCCCATGCAGAAGAACTAGTAATGCATCCCGTAATTTGATGTACACACACATTGCAGACACAGCTATTAGCTTTCCACAGGGCTTAGCTTATTGTCCAAGGACTTGGGAAGGAATAGACTGTCAGGTAACCAGTATGTGCGGCATGCAAGGACTTTGATAATCAATAATATCACATTGAACCTGGCATATCAGCTGAGGACAAGCACTCAGGAAAAGGGGAGGAGTCCACAGAGTTCCATAACCAGGTGTCACCGTGGGAAAGACTTTCTTACCCATCTCCACATAATGCACCACTTCCGTTGATGGAGCACTGAATATACTTTCAAGAAATTTCCATTCTCAGTCAAGAATATACAGTGGTACCCAGGTTAAGAACTTAATTCGTTCTGGAGGTCCGTTCTTAACCTGAAACTGTTCTTAACCTGAGGTACCACTTTAGCTAATGGGGCCCCCTGCTGCTGCCGTGCTGCCGCCATGCGATTTCTGTTCTCATCCTGAAGCAAAGTTCTTAACCCGAGTTACTATTTCTGGGTTAGCGGAGTCTGTAACCTGAAGCGCCTGTAACCTGAAGCGTCTGTAACCCGAGGTACCACTGTACAGGGAAAGGTGCTTCCATAAGTATCCAGCTGAAGCTGTTTGGGGCTTTTTCCTCACCTCCTCTGGAGATGCAACATCGCATAAATGTTGTGTGAAGTGCAAATAACCTCATGGGGAAACCCTACCAACAACTCTTTGTTACCTACCTTTAATTCAGATTCTTTCCATTTGGGACATTTGCATGTCTCCTTGCTTTGTTTCCAAATAATAGCAGACAATACAATGGAGAGTCCTAAGAAAAAGCATAACCTAGAAAAGTTCCCCCAGTAGCAGGCTAGTGACTTCTTCAGGCTCCTGTGCACCATTGCCATTTCCCACCAAGGGCCTGTTTAAATGGAAATGGCCAGTCTTAATACTCTTGCTACGGCAAGAAAAGGTTCTGAAATGAAAATGAAAATTATGTTGTTTTAATATATGCACTTTTTTTAAAAAAATAGGTGTTCGCGCTGAGCAAATCTTTTAGAAGCAAAATGATACAAAATTCCTTGTTGTTAAATCTGGGTATACAGTGATATTATGATCACAAAAATGCTAATCATTTAGAAACATTGCAAAATCAGCTTCTCCCTTGGGTGTGGAGCGCAAGTCTACTCAGGATTTTAGGCCAAATTTAGACCTTATTTAAGAACATTGCATTGGGGTTCCTGCAGATTGCTGGAAAGAATATCCACACTGGTTACAGAGGAGCAAAAAGAACTCCTGTCAACAGGTTTGCATAGAGATGTTGCTGAGTTCCTTAATCCCTTGCCTTGGAATATGAACCTCGGTGACTCACCCTGCTTACTTTAAATATAAGATGAGCATTAAAACCCTCTGAGCTCTTTTCTGGCTTGAGTTTTATGAAGATCAGAGAAGAACTGAAGCAGTCTCTACTAGCCAGCTATCCCCACGCATGCTGGTATCCAGTGCCTCTTCCCTCCACCCTGACTACAATTCCCCTTAATGTTTTTTATACAGTAAAGTATGTTTGTCCTTTTAAGGAAACACAACAGGGCTTACCAAGTGACTCAGCTCACTAAGTACTTGTGCAGCAACGATTGTGCAGGAACAGAGAGGGTGTAAAACAATTGTTCTCCTCCTTATGAAGCTTTGGGTCAGTGGCATCCTTCATGGTCTGGTCTGGTGGGGCCCAACTGCAATTCCTTCTCTCTCTTCCCAGAAGCCTCCAACTGCTACAGAACCTGTCAGCCAATCAATAGAACTAGAACCTTCTCCTACGATCCTCTCCCACCACTGCCGTTGGATGGGCCGGTGTACCTCAACACCACGTGATAAGGTAGCTCATATGAATTTATCTATGACCTGTATGAGATACCTGTTGTCCAAATATTTTCCCCATTCCAGTTGTTTTTTAAACAGGAATGTTATTTCCCTCACACACTTCTAGAACTCCTATTTCTGCAGTATTGTGCAAAACACAGGGCCTTCTTTTGAGCTATTGGCCTCCCCCCATACAGGGGTGAATAACTGCAGGTCCAGGGAACAAATGCCAGCCCTTCAGAGTCTTCCCAGGCCACAGCCCTCACTGACTCCAGCAGAGCTCTGTCTCTGAGCACTGGCAAAGACTCTTCCTTACCTGGATGGAGGTGTGAGGGAGGGAGGGAGAGAGAGAGAGAGAGAGAGAGAGAGAGAGAGAGAGAGAGAGAGAGAACCAATTGCTGTATGATGAAAAGAGTTTCATCTGTTCCTCTGCCCAATTTTGCCTCTAGTCCCACCTACCACTGGCAGGCAGCCCAGGAAGGCTCCTCAGGAACAAATGTGTCTCTTGGTCTGAAAAAGGTTCCTCATTCCTATCATAATATGCACATAATAGTGAAGGCTGAAAGCTTACCTTCCAACGCTCTGCAGCCCAAACATGGGACACCATCTTCTGGGTCCGAAATCCCATGTGAATCATGTGACCCATGTGAGATCAAGGACCCGGAAAAATGCTTTTTGGGGCACAGTGCCCAAAAGCATGCATTTTGGGGTGCCATGTGAGATCGCAGACCCAGGAAAAAAATTGTTTTTCCTGAGTGAAATCTTGGCCCCAAATCACATGAGAGCAATATGCCCTAAATGGCCACCATGCTCTCACAGAAAAAAGAGATGTCCTGGTTTTTCCAGGGCAGTTGACAGATATGTGAAAGTGCTTGCATTCATCTGTTGGTGGGATTCAACTAAGTGGTTGCAGGCATGGAACAAGGTCTGTTCACAGATAAGCAAATGGACAGTGTCTTGGGCATGAAAGCCACTCACCCACAGGGCCCCCAGCTTATCACAATTGGCTGTTGCTACCTTGTATGTGTACAATACAGTCACTTCAGCCCTGATCGTGCATTTCATGTACACCTGCAGACACACGTACACTTGTAATCCTCGATATGTGAAGAGGAATCAGCACTTAAGCCTTACCAGTTGTATGTTGCCAGGTAAGGGACCTCTAAAAAGGAGGACCACAAACCTACCCTTTTCACTCACAGCGCTCTTCTCACAGCAAGTCTCCATCCCTGTAGCATGTAGACTGTGGACATAAGACTTGTTCCTGGAAACATTTTAAACATTTTTTTAAAAAAGTTAATCTGTGTATGTCCATCAGCGCCAAAGGTCATTTGTGCTAACAAGTCTCCAGTGAGGCCTTTCCACTTCACCCAAATGCCAAGTCAGTAAATCAAGCCTAATAAGGATGTTTTGTGCTGCCCCTTCTGGTATCCGAAAAATAAGAGTGAGAGTGTGTGTGTGTAAGAGGACATCTCCAATTCCTCAGGTTCCAACTAAAGAGCTTGTAAGCAGTTGCCAGCCGATGACAGCTAATAAGCCAAACTCAGATGCTGAATGCACAGGTCTAGCCCAACACCCCTGCTGAGTCGACAATCTGGAATTTGGCTTCACTGCCTGTGGCTTTCAAGGATTTCGACAGATGCAGCACATTGATTTCATGTTTAAAAGGGACCCCTGCTGCGGCTTCCGCAGCTTGCTCTATTGCCTTGGGAGTTAGGCGGCAACATAACACACAATAGGAGTGATGCCACTCAGCAATTCTGTGCTTATAAACAACATTCAGTGTTTGGGAACCTGGGATTCCAGTCAAAAGGGCATCAAGATTTTTTGGCACTTTCATTCCTCCCATCTGCAACAGGAAGCCATTTCCCTCTCCTGTATGAAACCACAAAATTCTTTATAATCGCACTTATTTCTCTCCCTGGCCCCCTTCCCTATTCCAGGAGTGTCTTCCTTATCAACTTGGTTGAATTAAAATATTTAGCCTTCCGTTAGAGGGCTGTGTTGCACTTCATGCTTCAAAATCAACAAATTGTAAGGTGAACTTCATAGGCAGCAGCTTTTTCAGATGAAAGAAAAGAGAGGCCTGTGGGCCTTAAGAGATTACCAGATTTTTGTACACCCTAACTTTTTGAGGGATTACAGTTCACCTCGTCAGATGGAAGCACTGTTAAAGGCCTGGCAGGGTGAGTCTGGGGCTGAATCCTATTCCACCATTATAATGACAAATGAGGGTGAGGGAATAGATTCTGTGGATTACAGTTAGACAATGGTCCAATGATCTGACCTGAAACCTGTGTCAGCTTGAAGACGGCCCTTGCCGCTTTTGTGGTAAAAAGGCTAGGAAACGGCTTGTTTTGAATGCTTGACGAGACTGGCATGTTGACAGGTGCTGTGCCTTTTTCTTCCATACACTGTGCTTGGGTGATTTTTCTGGAAAGATTTTGCAGTTTGAGCTGCATCTTTTGGGAAAGGCGTTTGTGGTGCTGGGTCAAAGAGAGTATCTCGCATGTGATTTCGTCTAAAAGCAGTGTGATGTGCTTGTAGTTTCTACTGAAAAGGAATTTTTGTGGTCAGTGTTAGGCAATGGAATTTAAGAAGGGTGTTCTCCCAACATGCTCAATACGAATCTGTCATCAGAGAAGTCTAAGTGGAGGGGAGCCATGAATGGAATGCTGGGTAGAATGAGGGTGGATTCAGATGTGGGGGAAATCACTTTAGTTTTCCTGATAATAATGCTCATTCTTCTGTCCTGTTTCCTAATGTTCCTTTCACACTGCAGTACCTGTTGCATTATGGTTCTCTGGCCTTTTGACTGATATACTGGCATGTTGCACTAAATTTCATTCACATCACTGACCATGGCGTGGCACAACAACAAATGTCACTGGACAAGGTCACCAGCCCCCCACCCTTTCAGCACATGCATGTTTCTGTCCCTCCACGATTCCCCTATGAAAACAACAGGAAATGAACTGCATGCCGTCCTTCGATTCCTGCAATTTTCTGAGTTGATGGAGTTGCAAAAGGATTTCCCCCCCCCTGGAAGCAATTAATATGGAAATGAGAACTGTCTCTGCTCTCTACAAGAAAGCCAAGGCTTTTGCAAGTTACTTCTTGGAATCTTGCAGATACAGTTTGGCTGGTATGAAACATTGCTTCCTTACAGCAACATTCTCTTTACGGATGCTTCCAAGATAAAGGCCTCACTCGGCAAATGAGTCCTTGGTGTGTGTGTGTATACACACATACTAAGGACTCATTTGTAGTGTAAGGCATGCATGCATACATACATATAGATATATATACACACATATATATATAGGTATAGGTATAGCTAGATTAAGTAGATAAAAATACATATGGATTAGTTTTTTTTAAAAAAACTATGCATAATGAGCACCAGTCCCATAATTAACACCCATGTGGATGCACCCTGACTTTGCCTTAAAAATGTGTTCTGGAGGAATAGGTCCAACTGTTCTCTTGGGTTCATGTTTCTTGTTTCAGGCAGACCGACCTGCATGAGACATTCAGAGATTCGCATCATTTGAAAGACCTGTGTTGCTTGAAGTGTGTGGCTATCATAGCCAAACATGTTTGATAATTCTAAAACTTAGTTGAATTATTTTTATTATTATTATTGGCCACACAAAATAGTGAGCAACTTTCTCCAGAACTCTTCACCAGCTCAGAGTCTGGTGGGAGGCAGAGCAGGGGGGTGGGGGGGAGAGAGAAAGTGGTGTGGTATTCATGCTGTCAAGTCTGCATTAGCTTCTAGAATAAGATGGGGTATCAGAAGAGACAGTAGCCCTGAAGATAAAATCCCTCATTTTTGAAAATACAAAACCCTGTAGTCTTCTATATTTCTCTCTAGCTGTAATCTTCCACTTGGAGTACTCAAAGTCTTTCTTACTAACTTTTGATATTATGGTAGGCCTAATAAAGGTGTTGCCCTACTATGTTTGTCTTTTTTAATGGGCCTGCATAAATACTTTTCTTTTTCTGGATGATTTATGATGTTACTGATCAATATTAACCACTAGGTGGCTCCATTTACACGGCAACTCGTTTATTCTTTCGACAAATGCAGAAAACCCACCTGCTGCTGGTCAGATGTGCTTTCCAGCAGATGTGATACTGGTTTATGCATATGGGGGCAATTATCATGCTGTGAATCACAACGAGGCATTATTGTCTCGGAGCCACAACCTCGTTGTATAGAGAAAACATATAGGCCGTACATAATTCAGCCTTGTAAATAGCCCAGAAAAGTTACTAGCCTGCCATTTCCTTTTACTAGCCAGCTCAGAGACTTGTAGGCGGTGTTCCCATGCTGGCCACAGCATGATGACACAGGATACCAAACTCTCAGCAGCCTAGTTCTGGGTTTTTTTAAAGCTTACTACCAAAGAAGTTGGCAAAGGAAGGAGGTGCTCAGGGATGGGTTTCCATTCCTCCCTAGTGAGTACAGAAATGAAGTTGACTGGTGGAGGAATGGAGAGGTCCAGCCTTCCATTGCCAATTCAGTCAGCTGCCTGCCTGAAATTTTGTGCATTCACCTGGTCACCTACGGTGTGAGCAAGCTACTTCTCCCCACTTTCCTTACAAGGAATATGCCAAGGTGGGGAGAGGGTGAGCTCTTTTGTGACTTACGTGCCCAGCATCTATTCAGAGAGAATGATTTCACCTGGACTCGCTAATCAAAGTGCTATGGGGGAAGGATGTTGAAGTAATGTATTGTCTTGTTGTTGCCTGTTCAGTGCTCTTTGATAGTTTGGGCAGCCTCCAAAGTGCTTTGGGCCAAGTCATGCACTTTTCCAAAACTGGATTCCAAACTTGATCTTGGTCATGCATACAGGCCCTTACTATGGAGGCACTATCTAGTTGCCACAACTCACAACCACAGATAATATTTATTCCTCATAAATTGCACTGACTTTAAAAACATGTCCAAGGCTCTTTCACCCCTTATGTCTAGCTTGACATCAGTGCTTTCCCTTATACTGAAGGTGCTGTTGTGATGGAGACTGCTGCTGCTACAGTGCAGAGAATGAGACCATTTACCCTTTCTTGATGATGGAAGGCAAGGTCCTGACCCTATTGTTCTGTGACAGCAAATGCCAAGGTGGCTGATAGCTCAGTTGGTAGAGTGTGAGACTCTTAATTTCAGGGTCATGGGTTTGAGCCCTACGTTGGCCAAAAGATTCCTGCATTGCAGGGGATTGGACTAGATGACTCTTGTGGTCCCTTCCAACTCTACAATTCTGTGATTCTGTAATTTGTGATTCCTCAGATGTTGGACTGCAACATCAGTCCCAGTCAGCATAGCCACCAGTCAGAGATGATGTGAGCTGTAATCCAGCAATAACTGGAAGGCCACTGGTTATTTCTCCAGCTGGAGCCCTTAACTGTAAAGCTGTGAGGTAAGCCAGTGTTGTTATTCTCCTATTGCCATTGGCCGAGATGGAGTGACTCGCCTGATGCAAGATTCAAACCAGGAACTTCCTGGTGGTTGCAGCCCTGTCTTTTACCAGTACAGTGGTACCTCGGGTTACAGACGCTTCAGGTTACAGATGCTTCAGGTTACAGACTCTGCTAACCCAGATATGGTACCTCGGGTTAAGAAGTTTGCTTCAGGATGAGAACAGAAATCGTGCAGCGGCAGCGGAAGGCCCCATTAGCTAAAGTGCTACCTCAGATTAAGAACAGTTTCAGGTTAAGAATGGACCTCCAGAACGAATTAAATTCTTAACCTGAGGTACCACTGTACACCTGACCAGTTCTCTGTGGCAGAAGGAGCAACAGAACATATGACTAAAACCAGAATTGACTAAATATGGATTACTAGAGGAATGGCACCAAAGATAAAGAAAGTGGAAATCTGCCCAAAAACTTGCTCCGACCATAACGCTGTAAGGATGGAGATGAAGCAAACAACAACCGGTTCCTTCAGATGGAGGATGAATGACACCTTATTTAGAGATGAAGAAGTATATAAAAAGGCCCAAAAAACTTTGAGAGACTATTTTGAAATAAATATGAGTACCAATGTTGAAAAAAGAGTAATCTGGGACGCAAGTAAAGCTGTGATGAGAGGGTTTTTGATACAACAGAATGCAATAAAGAAGAGAGGTCAAAATGAGAAAAAAGACAAAATTTTGGAGAAAATAAAAGAAGGAGAGAAAAAATTGAGAGTAAAGCCAAAGTCGCAGGAGATCCTGAGAGAAATAAAACTATATCAAGTACAATATATGGAACTGATGAATCAGGAAATAGAATGGAAAATTAAACAAATGAGACAAAAGACATTTGAATCAGTGAATAAATGTGGGAAATTATTGGCTTGGCAATTGAAAAAAAGACAAAAACAAAATACCATCACAAATTTAGAAGTGGAAGGAAAGAATATATATATAATCCAATTGAGATTAGAAATTGTTTCCAGAGGTACTTTAAACAATTATATTCACAAGGGCCACAGAAAGAAATGGACATAGACCGATTTTTGAAGACAAATGGATTACAAAAAATATCCCAAGAAAGTAAATTAATGTTGAATTGTAAAATATCTGATCAGGAAGTAGAAGGTGCCATCCAAAATATGCAACTAGGCAAGTCTCCAGGACCGGATGGGCTGACTTCCAGATATTATAGATCTTTGAAGGACTGGTTATTACAACCCTTGAAGGAAGTCTGCAATGAAATTTTGGAAGGGAAAAGGGCACCAGAGTCGTGGAAAGAGGCTTATATTACACTTATACCGAAAACAGAGACTGAAAAGACTCAACTTAAGAACTACCGTCCCATATCCTTACTAAATGTGGATTACAAAATTTTTGCTGACATTTTAGCTAAGAGACTGAAAAAAGTATTGTTGGAAGAGATTCATAAGGACCAAGCGGGCTTTCTCCCGGGAAGACACTTATCTGACAATTTGAGGAACATAATTGACATTTTGGAGAAGTTAGAAGTGAATATAAACACTAAAGCAGTTCTGATATTTGTGGATGCAGAGAAAGCTTTTGACAATATCTCTTGGAGTTTTATGAAAAAGAACCTACAGGGTATGGGGGTAGGCCAAGGTTTTGAAAATGGTATAGGTGCAATAAACTCTGAACAAAAGGCCAAATTAATTGTAAATAATGTGGTTACGGAAGAACTTAAGATAGAAAAAGGGACACGACAGGGGTGCCCAATTTCCCCATTGCTTTTTATATCGGTCCTGGAGGTCTTGCTGAATATGATTAGAAGGGACCGGTTGGTTAAAGGTATACAGGTCGGAGCCAAACAGTACAAATTGAGAGCATTTGCAGATGACTTAGTTTTGACGTTACAGGAGCCAGAATCTAGTACTAAAAGGGTTTTGGAACTAATTCAAGAGTTTGGTCAAGTGGCAGGATTTAAACTGAACAAGTTAAAAACCAAGGTCTTAGAGAAAAATTTAACATCGTTTGAAAGAGAGAGGTTTCAGAATGAAACAGGTTTGACTGTGGTTAAGAAAGTGAAATACCTGGGGATAAATATGACAGCTAAAAATGGGAATTTATTTAAAGATAATTATGAGAAATGTTGGACGGAAGTGAAAAAAGATTTAGAAATCTGGTCAAATTTGAAGCTTTCCTTGTTGGGTCGAATTGCAGTTATAAAGATGAATGTATTGCCCAGAATGTTGTTTTTGTTTCAAACATTGCAAATTGTGGACAAGATGGACTGTTTCAAGAAGTGGCAGAAAGATATTTCTAGATTTGTCTGGCAGGGCAAGAAGCCCAGAATAAAATTTAAGATATTAACTGATGCAAAGGAAAGGGGTGGATTTGCCCTGCCAGACTTTAAACTTTACTATGAATCAGCAGCATTATGCTGGTTGAAAGACTGGCTGCTTCTTGAGAACACAGACATTTTGGATTTAGAAGGTTTTAACAACGTTTTTGGGTGGCATGCATATTTGTGGTACGACAAGGTTAAAGCACATAAAGCATTTAAAAACCATATTGTCAGGAAAGCATTGTTCAATGTTTGGATAAGATACAAGGATTTATTGGAAAAGAAAACCCCAAGGTGGTTGTCACCAATGGAAGCAAAAGCTCAGAAAAAGCTCAATATGGAGGCCAAATGGCCGAAATATTGGGAAATTTTGGAACAAGAGGGAGATAGACTGAAACTGCAGAGTTTTGAGAAATTGAAAAACAAAGTGCGAGATTGGCTTCATTATTATCAGATAATGGAGGCATATAATTTGGACAAGAAAATTGGCTTCCAGGTGGAAAAATCAAAATTAGAAACAGAACTGTTAGAACCCAAAACTAAGATTTTGTCAAAGATGTATAACTTGCTGTTGAAATGGAATACTCAGGATGAGACGGTGAAATCTGCTATGATTAAATGGGCACAAGATGTTGGACATAACATTATGTTTGCTGACTGGGAACAGTTGTGGACCACAGGTATGAAATTTACGGCACGTAATGCCTTAAGAGAGAATATTATGAAAATGATATACAGGTGGTACATGACCCCAGTCAAGCTTGCAAAAATTTATCACTTGCCCGATAATAAATGTTGGAAATGTAAAGAGAATGAAGGTATATTCTTTCACCTTTGGTGGACGTGCCCAAGGATTAAGGTTTTCTGGGAAATGATTTATAATGAAATGAAAAAGGTATTTAAATATACCTTCCTGAAGAAACCAGAGGCCTTTCTCCTGGGCATGGTCGGCCAATTGGTGCTAAAGAAGGATAGAACTTTCTTTATGTATGCTACAACAGCAGCAAGGATACTTATAGCAAAGTACTGGAAGACACAGGAACTACCCACTCTGGAAGAATGGCAGATGAAGATGATGGACTATATGGGATTGGCAGAAATGACTGGCAGAATCCGTGACCAGGGAGAAGAGTCGGCGGAAGAAGATTGGAGGAAGTTTAAAGACTATTTACAGAAATATTGTAAAATTAATGAATGTTAGAATGATGTCGGATAGAAATTAAGTGGTTTCCAGCTGTATGATTTAAGAGAACCCGGGGGGGAAAGGGTTTAGAAATAGGTTAAAATTTATTGATAAGGATTTGCTGAACTAATAATTGGAATTGGAATACAAAAAAGGGAGGTATGAGGAGGTCGGGGAAATATGTTAATGAAAATAAGCATTGGAAATTATGTCTGTTTTTAATTACTTTTTATTCTTGTATTTTTGTTATTTCTTTTTTCTTTTTGATTCTTTTTTTGTATTAATATTGAAAACTTTAATAAATATCTTTTTTTTAAAAAGTCAATCATTAAACATTAACAACAGAGGCAAAAAGTAAACAACGTTGTTCTTCTGTATCATCTCAGCCCATTCCAAATTGTATGTTTGATAAAGGCTGGCATTTTCCATCTAGATTCCTTGGTGTGTGTGTGTGTGTGTGTGTGTGTGTGTGTGTGTTTTGTCACAATTAAAGTAATAATTATAAAAAATCCAGGCAGTTTTTTAAAAAACATCCATTACAATATAACCTGTAACAATAGGCACTTTTGTCAGCATTCCCAAGGGAGGAGGAAGCCTAGAGGAACAAATTATCTCGTCATGCTTACAGATGGCCTCTGCAGAATAGAGTAATATAGTTGGCAGGTGCACTTAAGGATTTTTATGACCTCAGCTTTCTTCAGTAACTGAATATAACTTTGCTTGCTTTTGTTCACACATAAAAGTTTCTGCAGTTTCAATAAATGTAACTAATGTTGTGTCCTATAGTACTGTATAGAATTGATTCTGAGTTAGCTGTTAAAATCAATTAAAGTAGTTATTTAAACGGAAACAAACATTCGGCTAAAAGTTTGTCTGAATTAAAGTAAAAACCTGATTTACAAGTAAACAATTTTTAGTGTTGACAACAAATAGCACTGGTGGCAGAATTAATTCAGAACTCAGGAAATCAACCACTGAAATAGTCCATCTGCAGATTTAAAAACAGAAATATCACAGCATTTAAAACATGGTAGGTTTTTAAGAATAACCAGCTTAGTAACAGTTACCCTCAGACACTGATTTAGCACAAAGTTATTGGCACCAAATTCACATTGGCTCAACAGGACTTGTGAATTGGGAACATGTGCGCTGGATCATGACCTTACGATATAAAAATAACGATCTTCTCAGCACTGAAATCTTTCCCACAGAGGAACACGTTGCTCAACTTTAGATTTTAAAACCCCCCCACATATTAACAAAGAACCATTAGTGAGTGGATCACCTTGGTGGGAATAATTTACTAAATTAATGCGTTGATTGAATATTTTAGACAACAAGACAAAAAAGGTCTCCCAGCGAAACAAAACATCAAAACCAGCAGCAGCTCAGACACGTTTGAGCAGAAAATTAAAACAGCTCACAGTTTTCAAAAAGAAACTAAGTTTCCATGTTTTTGCAAATCAGTTTTCTGTTAGATATGCAGCAGTAAGCAGCACTTCCATAGCCAATGGATAGATTGCACTACAGAGCATGAAACAAGCGAGAGAGATTTTCTGCAATCAAAACCAGACAACCGATCAGAGACTTTAATCTTATTCATTTTGCTCACCCATGAAACAGGGGAGGGAGGGAAATGTACTGGATCATCATGAAACACTCTATCAAAACAAAAGCTTCCACATCTGTGACAGGAAAGTTACCAGCTGCCATATGTCGCTCCGATATGCATATGCTAACACAGGCCTGGCCAATGGAGTTCCTACAAACTCTTCCATGACCCTGTTGTCCCACTTAATGAATGCCCCATTGTCAGCAGTGCTAATGCTATGCAATCTGTTTTGCCATATTGCAGCACGTAGCCCTGCTCTGCTCGGCGCAGCACATTTTGCCACATAAGGGTAACTTGCCGGATGCCTTGCAATCTGTTGCTCTTGAAGAGGGGAAGCTCTGCTGTCACAATTGACGCAGCCTGTTGGGCCACAAAGGAGGCAACCTCATTGTTCTCCATGTTAGGTATTCTGCTTTGTGGTTCTTCCCCGAGAGCAGCTGTCTCAGAATCTCTGTTTTAAACAGACGACATGCCAGTGACTCCGACTGTTGTATCAAAACAAGCCGGTTCCTTTTATGCGATCGCCACCCAGCTTTTTCAAACCGCATTTCAGCTACATTCAATTCAATATTACAGCCATGCCACAGATTCTGACACAGTTTTATTGGTCTCAGATGGCTGTATGTAGTTACTGTGCTGTGACTTTTACAGTCAACAAGCTGTTCGGTGGCAGTAGAATTTGGGTGTCTGTTGCCATAAACAAATCTACAGGGGGTGATTCAGGAATAAAGTACTCTTTATCCCAGAGTGGCAATTTGTTAGGGAAATAAGTGCCTGGTGTAAGATGAACAACTTCAGGGTTTGAAGCAGGGCTCCACTCTTTCATTCCTTTTCCTGATTGATCACTAGTCAACTAATGAATCAACAAAGTGATTAATCAGTGTGGACCACTGATTTTAATTACTAGGTCTGATTGCTAAGGGCAGACATTTATTTTGGTGAATTTGCTCTGATACTTGTGATAAGGAATGAAAAAGAAAATAGTAAGCATGTAGTGGTAACTTTTGATAAATTTATCAAGTTTTCACACATGTCCTTCAGCATCTCAAAGACATCTATATTGACACCTATAAAATGATCATAGATAATTCAACACATTAGACTGCAAAGAAAACAAAGTTAAAACATCTTAAAAGATGAAGGCTTTACAACCACTGTAATAACAGAATCTGTATTCTAATGGTACATCTGTAACAGTGGGGAAGGATTGCCAATTAATGTGCCTATCTTGCGTATCAAGACAGGGCTGAAAAGCTATGATTACTCAATTAAGATTATTTACGTTCCTGGAAGTCTTACCAAATCATCTCAGTTTAAACTCGGATTTGTTTCACAGAAGCAACGAGTTAGTGTGAGACTGCAGGGAGCTAATCCTAATCTGTGTTTGCAGTTTGGGGTAGCTGACTTCGCAAGCAGTGACACAATGGGATTTTGAAGGTGGCAGAGAAAGCCATGGGGAGAAAGCAAAGGCATTCAGGAGAACACCCATCTTATCCCTGTGCTTCTTGGGATGGGCTTTATAATTATGAGGAAAATCGGCAATCCTGGGATATCTGTGATAAACAGTGACCATAATCAATATTTTACATCCTATGGAAAGATACATCTGGTATCATTCTTGTTTTATATTTGCATGTAGAGTAGGGCTGTGCAAGCCACACACACACACCGATTTGGCAATTTGGATCAGGCCCCAACTCAGTTTAGATCAATTTAGATTCTCAAATCTGAATCAAAATTTCAAAATCTAAATCTTTGTTCCTCTCATTTATTTACTTCCACTGGGAAACCAAACTAGCTCAAACCTCCCCCACCACACCCCATATAAGTGCATGAAATTTTGAGAGATGGTAGTTCCTCAAGAGGGGGTTAACCTTGCCAGATTTCAGACAGGTAGATCCAGCAGTTGAACCAAAGGATAGACAGAAGACAAGCTGAACAAATGAATGAGGATGAGTCTGAAAAAGGACTGGGAAGCAAACAGGTATAGAAGAAAGGTTAGGTAAGGTACTGAGGGATAAACAAAATGGAAGCTGAAGAGATGCCCCCACATTCCACCAAACTCTAACATTCAGAGGGAGATGCTAGTTTTGACATGTCGTGTCCCTCCCCTCAAGCAGCTGCCCTAAGTTTCACTTTTTTTCTATATTAAAAGAAGAAATTAACACTACTGTGAGCTATAGAATGAACTGTGCTTTGCCATAAAAACCACTGCAGATTTTTTCTTTCTTGCTAAGACAAGTACAGGCTGCATAAAATGCATTTTTAAGTACACTACTGACCTGGAAAAGTAAAAGGCTCTGTGTTCTACAGTCAGACTTCAGCCTACCACTTCCAAATGTGCTTTTAAACAGGACCACTGTGGCCTTACCCCTGCCATTCAGAAGAGTGTTTCAACAATGTCTGGGATTTTTTCAATGTAGATGAGCTGCTCAGTTGACTTATGCTCACTAATGAATTCTGCGACCTCACTCTAGTGTTTGCTGTAGAATTTCTGACAGCAGTGTATGTGTGTGTGTGTGTGTGTGTGCGTGCGTGTGTGTGTGTGCGTGTGTGTTAAAATCAGACTGTTAACTCTCAATCTCTTTCAAGACTTTGGTATTTCACTAAACATGTATTTTGGAATGCAGGTCTGCTAAGTGGATTTGTTAGCCCCAAGGCAAATTTTAGGTTGCCTGCCTTTCTGGTTTTAATGCACGGTTGGGCACAGTAGTACAACATGGTTAGGCAAGCCAGGAGCCATCTTTTTGTCCCATTGCCCTCTTCCCCTTAGCAGCTTTGTTGACATCAAGGTGCACCAAGGCTACAGAGAGAACTAAAAGAAAACACTTCACCCACACACGAACAGTGCACAAGTCGGCTGCCAATTATTTATCAAAACATGTTGGTTCAAACAAATCTTTAAAGCACTGCTGAGATCCAGTTACTTAGTGAAAATCTAAAAAGCAGAAACAAAACACGGCAACTTTAATTCAGTTTCTAATGTGCGTAGCTATTTAAGGAAAATGTCCACATTTCTGAAATATTTGAATGATCTCCAATGTCCTGAAACAGCACTGTTCCCTGTGGAATTTAAATCATTCAACTGTAGCAGCTTTACCATGACTGCCAGAGAAGCACTGTGAAGAGAAACACTGATCATGGAAGATCTGCAGAGCTATACAGTCAACTCTGTGGTGATCTGGGAACAAAAGGCGGGAAAGACTTCCACCTCAGGAAAGTGTGTTGGTGAATAAGTTATGTAGAACAAATATCCCTCAGCAGGAGTGTATACTGAGAGAATCAGGAAGGCAACATGAACAGCATAAAGTACGGAATGGAGAGAGAATTTCACAGGAAAGATGGGAAGGCAGAAATATCTATATAAATGTTGACTGATCTGTGTTGCACACACAACACATGTCATTCAAATTAATTTCTCTCTCACCATAACCGCTATATAGATGTACTTGGGAGTAAACCCAGTTGGATTAAATGGTGCCTATTCCCAGGTAAGTGGTTATAGTATATAATTCTACTGATTTTTGAAAAAAAAAATGCATATCCCTCATACCTTGTTCTGAAGGAATTTTAACATCACAGCTCAGTAGTCTGCATATTAAACAGTTGCTTGAGGATGACAGAACAGTTCAAAAGTTCTTGATCATTCTGATGAAAGCAGCAGACTCCCTCTCTCCAGCTTCACCTCTGACCTTCCGTCTGCCTCCATGAATATTTCCCACATCTTCAAGCCTGCCTGCCGTACATCATTGCCATGACATTTCACCGTGTAAATGAAATAGTTACTAATGTGCTCAACCTATCTAGTATGGCTGGTGCAAGTTGCTTTTCCATTCATTGCCTGGGCTGCTATTTATACAGCCTCTATGAGTGTTGTGGAAACATATTAAAGATATATATATATATATATATATATATATATATATATATATATATATCTTTAATATGTTTCCACAACACTCATAGAGGCTGTATAAATAGCATATAGAATATAAATACAATATATATATATATATTCCCCCTCATCTCTCAATGCATCTATCAGTTCCATTATTCTATCAAAATAGCACTACTTGATTCCATGGCTTTAAAGAGAGTTGAGATAATGCCATGTAATGAGGGAACAGGTATTCCCCCCCCCTTATGATCTTACTTCAAATGATGCAATACTCTTACTAAATGAATCTCACATTACTTCATTTTTTAGTCCCCTCCCCTTCCTCGGTAGCTGACTTGTGGTTTAGTGTAAAAGACTTATAGCATGAGAGGATCCTATGCATACTTTCTCAGAAGTAAGTTTCACCGTGTTTGATGAGTCTTGCTCCTAGGGAGAGATACAAAGTGATGGAGCCAAAACATCACCTCAGCATGATTTAAGTGGAGTCAATTCAATCATAGAGTCGTAGAATCGTAGAGTTGGGACCATCCAGTCCAACTCCCTGCAATGCAGGAATCTCAGCTAAAGCATCCATGACAGATTGCCATCCAACCTCTGCTTTAAAAACCCCAAGGAAGAAGAACCCACCACCTTCCGGAGGAGACCGTTCCATTGTCGAACTATAATAACAAAAGGACTTGTGATATCTTAAAAGCTAACAAATTTATTGTGGCATCAACTTTTGTGGACTACACAAAATATAACCCCCATCGTTCTGCCCGGACTCTGAGGTCCAGTGCCGAGGGCCTTCTGGTGGTTCCCTCGCTGCGAGAAGTGAGGTTACAGGGAACCAGGTAGAGGGCTTTCTCGGTAGTGGCACCCGCCCTGTGGAACGCCCTCCCACCAGATGTCAAAGAGAAAAACAACTACCAGACTTTTAGAAGACATCTGAAGGCAGCCCTGTTTAGGGAAGCTTTTAATGTTTAATAGACTATTGTATTTTTATATTCCGTTGAAAGTCGCCCAGAGTGGCTGGGGAAACCCAGCCAGATGGTCGGGGTATAAATTATTATTATTATTATTATTATTATTATTATTATTATTATTTATATAACCGAATGCCACAAGACTCTTTGTTCCTTTTGCTGCAATAAGCAGGCAACCCCTTCAGAAAACCTGTCATAATGACATCCCAGCATTCTCTCTCAAAGGAGATACGCTAAAAATTGCACACCTGGGCAATGTAATTTGTAAGATGTAGAGTATTAATGGAAGCATTGTTGGTCTCCATTGGACATCTTCTTTCAAGGAGGGGCAACTCTTTTAAGAGTTTCAGCATCTCAAGAGTAATTTGATTTTCCACCCCAACTACTAAAGCCCCTGCGGTTGTAGGACTGCCTGGAAATGTGGTGGCACCAGTGTCATGGAACATGGTATAATATAGAACTTCAGTCTTGTCAAGTGACACCGTCCTTTCCTTCAGTTCCCAGGCAATGTTTCCACAACTGACGGTTTCTAGTCAAATTAAAACAGATGCAACAATGACTTTATTTTCTTTATTTTCAATCGATACTGTATGAATACAAAGTTTCTAGAAAGCTACAAAAAAATCTACCACTTTATCAAGAAGGCATCAAAATGTGTCACTTTGCAAAGACATGGAACACCTGCAGTAACCGACACAAAAATAGCATTTTTAGAGTGATGAAATAATTGCACTTAACTGTCATGGATATTAAAGTTATCACACATATGTACCGCGAAAGCTAGAATACATATTTTTTACAAAGCACTTTTATAAAAAAATTCTCTGCACACAAACCCTATAATTTTCATATTACTATCATACTAAAGATAAATTCACTTTAAAGCCAACACTTAAACATTTTTTAAAAAAACAAAGAAGGTACCAGTACCTACACACAGACAACAACAAATACAAGAATACTGTACTGCCAAAAGGTTTGATTGAAACTCATTTTGAAAACTTCAAAATATGTTAAGACAAGATTTGAAAAGTTTCATATATATTTTTATTTTTTAAAAAAGAGCTTTCCCTCCATGTCTAAGCAGGAGGTACTTTGTCATCCAAAGGCAGATTCTACACCCCCCCCACCCAAAAAAAAAAATAACCAGCAGCAGTACAATATTAAAGTAACCACTGACCATATATGAATATGCTTAAGTCACAAACCCAGTTTATACACATTACACAAATAAACAAAGTGAGAATTCCATTAAGTCATTTACAAATGTGAACAAATGCATGTGGCAAATTAAAAAAAATCCAAAAGAAAACTGTTTTACATAAAACGTACTGATATTAAAGAATTAAAGGCTATTCAGGCTTTAAAAACTGTTATAAAATTCTTTTGTCTTTTTTCAGGCACATATCGTTGTTTTTTTATCCGCAGTCATGAGCCTGAAGCAGAGGCCCATTTGAAATAAAGAGAACAGAAACAAAATGCTGAACAAAAAATAGAACTTGTGTGAAAGGAGGTAACTGGGGCATATCCTCTCTGTGAACTGAGTGCACTTAAAGAGTTAACTGACAAAATGTATTTAGTTTGTTTTATATATATATATATATATATATATATATATATATAAAGTATCTCATTGCCAGACCAACTTCCTAAGCTAGAGATCAAGACTTCCAAACTTCTTTTATCTTTCAAATTATCCTGTCTTTCTTTTCAGGGTGCTGGCCAGAAGGAAGAAAAGGAACAGATTTAGAGAGAAAGAAATCAACCTGAGTAAGGACTGAAATGAGGACCACTTTACATGTTACTTGCTGCCCATGGTGGCTGCACTCAAACCCTTCTCCATACCGGTGATCAACGGGGCAGGGAGTGATATTTAAATCCTAAAATTGCAGAGTTGGAAAGAGCCTGAAGGGTCATCCAGTCTAACTTCCCACAATGCAGGAGTCACAGCTAAAAAATTCCCTGGCAGGTGGCTACCCAAGCTCCGTTGAAGAGCCCCCAATGAATGTTTGACCATGCACTGTAGAGGCCCACAGTAGACAGGGCTCGGGGAGAGTGTCAAGGGTGTGCTGCCCTGGTGTGCATTTAGAACGGCAGACATGGCAGATGCAAGGGAGTGTTAGTCTCTGTTGCATGGACTGCCAAGCAAACAGAAGAGCTTCTCAACAGCAGCCAAAGGCAGTGAATGTATATTGGTCCCTAAAGAACCATATGTTGCATGACCTGTGTTGATGATGTGGGCCAGCGTTAGTGCATTGCTCTGTAACTGACTTCTACTAAATTCTCAAAGACATCCCAAGTCATGGTTTGTGCTTATTATGATTTAGGGTACGGCAGGCAAACCATGGTTCTGAGCTACTTGTCTGCTTTCATTTCCCACCTCTGCACATTCAGCTTCATAAGTTCACGCCCATTGCCAGAATGCGACAGCTTCCGGAAGCTGAGCAATGCCCAACCTATGGTGGTCTGTTAATTCAGACATCCGAACCATAGGTAGTGGAGAATATGAATCACAAACCTCCTCGGAACCAGAGTTTCAGATAATGCTTTACTATTAGATTGAATTAACATAGCCATACCTTGTAGACACTACACTAAACCATAGTTAAGCTTCTTTAATCATGGTTTGGCTTGATGTCCAAACTGAGCCATAGAGAAGGAAGAATCCCCTAGGAATTAGATCAAGGAAATAAAGTATAAAGATTTCAACTTTTCAAGTTCTGCAAGCCAACTTCCATTCAGTGTAATAGTTCACTCTGTTACTTGAAGGTGACAAAACAGGAAAGTTGAATTCAATGCAGTTGCCAACCTGAACGGACTCTAGCATGGGTAGGAAGTGGGAAAACAGTTACCAAAGTTGCAAATTATTCAGTATAGTGGTACGGTACCTAAATAAAATCATTCTAGAATTCAAGTAAGAACAACATTACATTTGTAAAGTAAGCTATGTTTCAACTGCCACAAATTGTACCATTATTCCCCCCCAATTTTGTACACCAAACAATAAATAAATTCATTCATTTGCAATAAAATATACTCCAGCCACTTGCTTACCTATATCTGTTGCAGCAGATATATTCAATCGCTGTGGATCTATTTTGGCACCATTTACACATAATGCAAAGCCAAAATACGTCTTGGCATGAATGAGCAAGCATGCGGGTGCACAGTAAGAAAACCACGGCTGCTTTATTCCTCCCTAGCCTTGCCACTGCCACATTACCAGTAGCTAAGCCACAGTTTATCTATGAACCTGGGCTCATGAATTATCTTGCTTCAAGGAAAACACAAACTGTAAGCAAGGTTTGTTCTTGGTGTGCCACTCCTGGGTTGTTTGCGGGCAGACAAACCACAAGCTTGGGTTCACATGTTGTGCTAAGCCAAACTATGGCTTAGTTCCTGGTACCGTTGCAGCAGCAGAAGTGAAGGAGAGTGAAGTGGCTGTGATTTTCATATTGTGCCCCAGGACACTTGCTCATTCATGCCAAGGCCAAGTTTGGCTTAGTGCTAAGTGTGACTGGGGCCCGTGTACTTCTGAAGCCAAGCAATCCTTACTAGATGAAGATGTCAGAAGAAAGTGAACAAATACAAATTTAAGAAAAAGGGAGGGGTAGAACTACATATATTTGTGTGCCACATACTAATTTTAAATAAAAATTATTAGATTTTTTTTTGTCTATTAAAAACAAAAGTGTATTCACAGCTACAAATCTCCTCTGCCAAGCTTTTGGTTTTACTGCTATTAGTTCTCAGTGATTATTAATTATGTTGTATCCCTCTGAACCAATGTCAGTGATGTTGATGTCTCTCGAAAAATATGGTATTGCCCAAACACATGGGTGGTATTAAAACGGCACTCTTTCCTACAATGAAATAGGAAATGGTGCTGTTCAAGGGTCTCCCCGAGGACATTTATTCCTAACAATTTGGTGCTAAAAAGCACAGGTCAAATGGACTGTTTCATTTTCTTCTACACTTTCATTTTCAATTTTAGGCATCCAACTGCTCAACTTTGTAAACAAAACAAGTGCAAATTTAAAGAAGAAAACCATCTTCACAGATTTAGAACTACTATAATGATGATGGTGATGATGATGATAAAGTCAAATTTGTCCTTTGCCTGAACTTCTGCTATTTATATGGGCTCGTGTTACTCAGATGCAAGACTGGATGGAGAGGGACATGGCAAAGGGTGAAATACTGACCGCTTTCCTATCTTTGCCAGCCAGCAATGCTGCATAAACAATCACAAACGGTTGAATAACATAGAGAATAATTTTTCCAGCATGATGCACTCTTGTGATTTGCAAAAAGCACGCTACTATAAAAAGTACTCTTTTGAGAATGGAGGCCTGTTAGTTTTGACTGTTTCCAATAAACCAAAGGCATTATGGTGATCTCTAAATATTTTTGGTCTCTACAAATTGTCATTTATTATGGCAGCACTTTTCTAAGCTGGAATTTCAAAACCAAAGGCACTTGCATGCGAGAGTGCAGAGAGTCACAAAGGTTTAAGTATTTGGTCATGAGAATTTAAGAAGGCAGCATTATTATTCATACAATTCACTTTTTGCAGAAAATTCTAGCGCTGTTAAAAGGTTTCATTTTGGTATCGATATTCCAACTATGTAGTGACGGGGTGACTTATATAGGAAGGTGTTTTAGGGCCAAGTAGCCAAAAGGCTTCTCTTCGGGAAATATTTTTTTCCTTTTTCCTTTATTTAAGTAAACCAATTAATTTACTACATAAGATTGGCATGATAAGCTAAAAGGTACTTCTACTATAGCACTAAGGCACTGCATATTGTAATGCTTTGGCAGCTCGGAATTAAGAAGTTCCTACGACAAAGTAACAGTTAACAAGGGAGATGCTTCCAGCTTACAAAAGAGCTCACAGTTTACAGGCAGCCTTTTGGACTACACAACCCACATAAACATCTGACAGACTTAAGGCTTTCCAGAAGAAACATGCGCAGGGGTGTTTACACCCAACGTAAAGGTAAAGGCAAGGCAAACAGCTCCCAGGAAGGTTTTACAAAAGTGGAGATGCAAGAAACATTGTGACTCTTCAAACAGCAGAGTTATTACATACATCGTGTCCCAGACTGCATTAACGCAAAAGAGAGAAGTGTACCTGGTTTGCAAACTGACTGCTCTTCCACACACCTCAAGGAGTTGCTTTGAGATGCACGTTTATTCTAAAAACGTCCAACTTCTTTTAAAAAACAAATCCATCAAAACCAAAAGCCTCGTAAAAGGTAACATTTTTTTTTAAAAAAAGGAGTTTTAGACTTGTAACACCAAGTGCTTCAAAATAAAGGGCTACTTTAGATGAGTAAGATGCAGTGCTAATTCTCCGTTAGTGTTAAAAACTGATGAAGAGTTACAGCCATATAAGCATCTGATTTTACAGTTCACAGAGTTAAAATGACTGAGAGGTTCATCTGCTTTAATGTCTGTAGGACAAAAGGCGTGCAGCTTGCAGATCCTAGAGGCTATACAGTACTGGACTGACTGCAGCATGCCATGAGAAGGGCTGAATAGGAGTCATGAATGGAAGACTGCATGCAACGTGTTTCAGTTTTGCAGTGTTCCAGAAGTTGAGTAGCTCCTCTGACAATTGAATAGGGCAAATCTCCAAGCTATTTATACCTTGAGCATTTCCTGCCCCCATGTTGGATTCTAACAGTGTGAAAGGTTTTATGCAGGCATCAAGAAGTTTGCTTTCTGAAGTAACAATTATTCTAAGCAGCACACTGAATATGTTTCTTAAGTATGCACGAAGCTGCATTTCAAAGTGCAATAGCTACTGACCTAGTGCCTTAATGTAAAGAAAGACATTCTCCATAGTTCATTTCATCATCCTGTGGGCTATACAGCTTCTCATAAGTCGCTGTAGGCCAGGGGTAGGCAACCTAAGGCCCGAAGGCTGGATGCGGCCCAATCGCCTTCTCAATCCGGCCCGCGGACGGTCCTGGAATCAGCGTGTTTTTACATGAGTAGAATGTGTCCTTTTATTTAAAATGCATCTCTGGGTTATTTGTGGGGCATAGGAATTCGTTCATTCCCCCCCCCCCCAAAGATATAGTCTGGCCCACCACATGGTCTGATGGACGGTGGACTGAAAAAGGTTGCTGACCCCTGCTGTAGGCAGTAGGTGGAGAGAGGCAAATCCTTGAATGGGAACTGTAGCAAAGTTGTTGTGTTTCTAGCTCATCAAACCCTACAAACCTCGTGTAGTGATAGATTTCTGGGTGATTTGCAGTTTCTCACTACCAAACACAACTCTCTTCAATCTAAATTCGGCTGCTGAAATGAAGTAGACTTTTGTGTGAAAGAACTGTATGTTCAGTTTAGTTCTACAATTGAAGCCAAATCTCCAAACTCAGAATGTGCTCAGATGCACCATGTTCCTTCATTCTAACTATGATTTATTTATTTATTTTTTACTAGGCTCTGACTGATAGATTTTGGGGTTGTGGTAAAAAAGCAGACCCAACAAGTCTGATGTTTGCCTGCCATGTATTATAGGTTAACATTTACTAATAACATAAACCAGTTCCAAGACACTTTTTCAGCCTTTCATCACGTTGGGCAAGAATATATATTTACAAAAGCTGCCTCTGAAGGGGAATCAAACCTTGTGTAGTGATAATAGATTTATACCTCTTTGAAAAAAGCTCTTCCTCACTTGTTCTTAGGAGCACCAAATGTTTCTACAGTGATGGAGGGGATGTGGGATACATCATGTCTAGGAAGTCTGAAAATGGATTGTAGGAATTGATAATAAGATCCAGTGTAAATTCATACGCTTCATGGTTTGAGGCCATTAACTATCAGAGTTTTCACCTTATTGAGTGAACAAATCCTATTAAGATAGGCCTACACAACTTGTGATCTACAAGCCACACACATTGTCAGGCCTTTTTTGGGTGACAGTACTCACTGGTAGGAAGTGCATGGGTATGGAGTCACCTCTTGTTGTTGCTGTTGCTCATGGGAACCATTTTGTATGGGCTCCCATGCCATGTTTATCAATATATGAGGATTGTCACCTCTCTTCTAACCCCCCAAAGTACTGCACTTTGTGGTCTGTCAAGTGTTTGACAACCCTCCTGTTTTTGCATTTTCAGGCAAGCTGAAAGAGAAGGAGATTTCAATGGGGCTCATAAAGTAATAATTGTGTCTTTTTTGTTTGGCGAAGCCTGTGATTTTCTAGCATTTTAAAGACATTAAAAACAGATGAACCTTTTGATTGTATATCTATTATCATCTCAACCACAGTGCTTTTTGTGGTTTTCAGCTGACAGTTTAATTGTAATTCAACAGTCACTTTAATTCCACCACCCCCTTTACATTTGCTTATCACTAATTTTGGTGTTGCAATTTATAGACTCATTAGGAAAAACAAAAACGAAAACAAATTGTTCATATAATATATAACCACACACAAAAGATTACGTACACCATAAGTCTAATTTTTCAGTATTTACCTAGTTATTGCAAAACGAGTCATCTTTTAAATAAACAAATGTCCTTATTAGTACAATACTTTATACCTTTTTAATGCACTAGATATAATTAGTAAAAGGGAGGAAGTCTTCTCGCTTTGCAATACCTGCTTGAAAAGTTAAATGGGTTAGAAGATTAGTTTTAATACAGAGGGAAGAAAAATAATATTTTTTGCCTACTTTTAGGACCTGTCTGCTCCCATCAGGCATTTTTAAGGCTATGTTTGTCATTTGGCTTCAAACAGAAATTGAGTTGCAGTTATAAAATAATTTAGTGAATTACATTCGTTTGTATCGTCCACAGTAATCAGTTATGAAGATAATTCTAAGAAGAATTTGTGTGCTAATTTATGCTTATAGTTAAAATTCATTTCAATTTCACTAGCATCTTAAAAACAGGGTTTTTAAAAATTAATTTAGGCAAAACACCTCATAAACTCTTATAATTGCTGTTAAGTTTTCCCATGGCAAACGCTCTGTCTTATATTTTTCTAACACAACAACAACAAAAAATTAAAACTTCCACAAAGGCCTTGAAATTCTTAAATATAGTCTTCCCAAGGAACGGTGGTTTTTTTTATATATAAATTTGAAGAACACTTTGTTTTAGAAAGAATTTGTACAACTGTACCAGAATTTCACAGCTACAATATATATTGACACACTAAAATGAGGTTTAGAAAAATGTAGGGGAAAGCTCAGCCAGAGGAACTGCCACTTAGTGTTGAGGTTGACAGTCTGTGTTTTGATAAGGAGTTAAACAAAACATGTCTATAAATAACTGTTCAGTCCTTTACAAGCCTGTAGATGTGATGCTGTGCACCATGTTCGCTGTTTGAAACTTCAAATACACAAGCCATGCAAAGTAGGGTTTCTTGCGTGTCCCTGTTCGTTACAACCTGTTTGTGTTTTTATACATATAAAGAAAAGGAAAAAAAGACAAGGCATTAGAAACTGGGTCATTTGCTAACACAGGAACAAAAGCAAAATATGTAATTGTAATCACTGGAGATACACACACACACACACACACACACAATTTCACACACACAATATCTGAAGAGACATACACCTCTCATCTGTCAAGGTTTCTTGGTTAATGCCTCTCTAATGCTGACTTTTGACTCAATGCATATAGACATTAAAGAGTATTCTGCGGGTATGAGAGATAGATATTATTATTATTATTATTATTATTATTATTATTATTATTATACCATATTTTACTAGAGTGCCTAATCCTATCTCCCTTATCTCCAGCACTATGTAGTCTACAACATATTGAGTAGGAAACCATCTCAACTGGATTCTGACCTAGGTTCTGCAGTTCCATATTTCTGACAGAGTTTCTGGAAAAGAATCTGGCAAGGCAGGATCTGCTTTTTTGGGAAGCTTCCAGAGGCATATTTTTGGAATACTTCCCGGGAAAACCAAGCTGCTAAGATTTTAAAGGAACAGTTTGCAGGAATCTCCTTTCTCCTCTTTGAGAATGTGCAAAACTGCACAGCAGTACATCGATAAGAGCAGAACCGATCTAGAAGCGAAAAGCCACCATGAGCCAAAATGTTCTGTTCCACTTATCCCTGAATTTAAGGCCAAGCAAGAAAAAGAACACAAGGCTACGATGGAGCTCTGTAATCGGAGCTGCGTAACCCAATCTTTAAGGGCTTGGAAGAAGGGTAGTGGGTAGGAATTCAGAAGCTAGGAGAGAGGAGGGAGGATGAAAAGAAGGAAATATAAAGGTGAGAGGGGTGGGGCAAACAACAAAGAGGGATCCCATGCAGGTCAGTTTTCCAGAGCCCAAAATGTTCTTAGGGTATTCAAAAGCTACTGTGATCCATTCAAAACAGGTGGTTAACATTGAACATAGCTTGAAACGAGTTGTTTCACAAAGTAAACTACCAGGTGTCCTAGAGAATTACTATTTTCTTGGCGCTCTGAACCAACTAGGAAGTGAATTTACCACAACTTCCATGTCTCCAATCAGAGCTATGGCGGGACAGCCAATGTGGACACCAGGCCCAAAACTCACCCAGACCAAGGAAAAGATTAGTGCCCCCCCCCCCCGTTACTGCAAACTCTATTGCTAAATGAGCAGTGGGTGCATTCTAGAAGTAGAAATATTATTTACTACAGCTAGATTTCAGCCTCCTTCCCCTGCTGGGTTCTAGGTCCAGGGTCAAGGCAAAGCGGCTAATGAGTGGCCAACTAGATATATAAATGCATCCAATTCTCCACCACAGAGGTCCAGTTTATAAATTGTCTCTGGTAGATTTGCTGCAGAAAAGCCACATCTCCATGGCTGTCTCCTATATCGGATCAGTAACTCATAAAGCTGCCTAGCACAGGGTGTTTGGACCGCTGTGTAGGTTTAGTAGCAAGCCTGGAGGTTCTGCAAGCCAAGATTAAAGCACAGCACCTACATTTGGCAGTAACATTGTACTTAACTCAAGGGCATGGAATTTCTAATCCTTGCAAAAGGAACCAAATAAAAATCTGCCTGCTCCCAAAGAACTGCAGAAAACCGCCAGAAAAAGTGAAAGAGAGAAACGTTACCAATAAAATTGTAAAGTTTTCCAACACGCTGTTCATCATATATTTTTCTGGTAAATGCTTGAGCTTGTGGATGAAATTGATCATATATTCACACATTGGAGAGCGGTTTATTCTAAACACAAACCGGCCATTCTCAAACCGTGCGTATTCAGTCTAAGGACAAAAGGCAAAAGAGAACAGAACGGAACTGTCAATGAATGAAAAGCTCTTTTTTATTTTTAAACGTGAGCCACTGTATAAAGACATCTTAGGATATTAAAATGAAAATTTATTTCAACTAAATTAAACATACCATGTAGCTAAAATATTGGTTTCTCATAAAAGGAACATGAGGAAATAATATATTGCTTATAAAATAACCTTAAATGCTGCCTTGATATTGTGGCTCTGATATAAACTAGGGTTTGAAAGAACCATTAAAATCCATGTTACAGGGGCTTTCCTGTTTTCTCTGTTGAGATGGGAAATGTTTTGAATGTACTATTAATATTCTCTATTCAATGTGTTGAGCATTCTCAGGCTCACAGAATAAATCTCACATGGAACTCTTTTTGGTACTTTGCAACTCCAGGAACTTTTGGTCAGGGCCACCACTTAATTCAAGTTTTGTGTGCATGTGTGCACTGATTCATTATGGATCATCTGTGAGCAGGAACAGAAGAACGGTGGATCTTTCCAACTGAAATGTAACCCCTGCACTAAAACCCCACTACAGGGAAACATGTGTGCACATGCATGTATGCATCTATACACATACATACATGCACAATGTAAACGTATAATAGAGGGTGCTGCTGCACGGTATGCAGGATGCCC
This sequence comes from Podarcis raffonei, assembly GCF_027172205.1. Classification (NCBI taxonomy): domain Eukaryota; kingdom Metazoa; phylum Chordata; class Lepidosauria; order Squamata; family Lacertidae; genus Podarcis; species Podarcis raffonei. Next base: position 66,953,701 of record NC_070602.1, read on the forward strand.
TTCAGAATATCAGAGCTATCACAGACATTCATGGCTTTGCATGTGCCCTCCTAGAGGAGTCTCTTTCCCCTCTTCCAAATGGATAAGTAAATCAAAACTGGGTTGTAAGGAGTCTATTCTATTCAGCTCATAGTACAAAATTATGTAGAGATCCACCAGGATCCTGCATTAGTATTAACTGCAAACCAGGGGTAGCCTATGCAGAGTTCTCCAGAGCTTGTTGGTTTACAACTCCCATCATTCAGCCCCAGGCGGCATGGCCAATGCTCGGAGATGAGGAGAGATGTAGTGCGACAACATCTGGGTGTCCCCCAAATTGGCTTACTCTGCTGTAAGCTGTGATTTAAACCAAGGACAGCTTGGAGGAAAAAAACACTTCTAGAGAAAACAGTGACCTGGCAGCAATCAGGCAAGCAGCAAGTTTGAAAATCATACCTCTACTTTTTCTACCACTTGCTTCCCGAACGAGCAGACTTTGGTGGAACAGGTGATTGTCATGTTTTCTGAGCTCTCATACTGACTAGTTACACCATAGAATGCTCCTGTATCATCTTGGATGTTGCAGTTTAAGTCCGCCTGCAGGAAAAAAACAACAGATGCTTCCTCAACTACCGACATTATTGCAAAAAAAGAGAAAGTATTTATTATGAATGTCATTTGAAATAAAAATTGATCTGCTTTAGCAATCCCCATCAAAAGCAGACTTAAGAGCACAAAAGAGCAAATTGCATTGATATTTCCTGCAGCTGCAAAAGAGTTGCCAGCAGATTTTGCACAGCAGCTTTGCAAGATGGGACTGGGATGCAGATAACACACCTGCAGCCCCAGGCAAATTTCAAGGGAGTGCCCTGAAACAATTCTCATTGCCAAGGACAACAGCTGCGCTATTTCTCTTAGGCTTGGGTTCTGCGCTTCCAAATCGTAAAAGCTTTTGACAGCCCAAGTACTAACCCAAGGAATTAAAAATATAAAGATACAGCAGTTCCATGGAAAGAATAAGGATTTCTCGGCTTAGACCCTGAAGATCAGACTGGAATTGGATTTGGATAGCTAACCCAGCCACATAGTCAAATAACCGAGGTCCATAAAAATAACCCACCACTACAACCCGAAACGATTAGCAACATATATTCTCCAGCCCCATATTTGGCTGGAAATATGCTCTTCAAGTGAAGGATGAATGCTTCTGTAATGCATGTCTGAATGGTGCCTTTGCATACTGAGACTAAAAAGCAGATGCAAAAAATATTCTCTGTGCCTAAAATTTGCAGCAGAAGGAGTGGCTCCACCTCCATCATCCAGCCCTGTCACTGAGATCCAGCACTGAGGACCTTCTGGCCGTTTTCTCACTGCGAGAAGTGAAGCTACAGGGAACCAGGCAGAGGGCCTTCTTAGTAGTGGCGCCCTCCTTGTTGAGCACCCTCCCATCAGATGTCAAGGAGATGAGTAACTATATAACCTTTAGAAGACATCTGAAGGCTGTATAGGGAACCTTTTAAGATTTAAGGTTTTATCATGTTTTTATATATGTTGGAAGCCGCCCAGAAAGGCTGGGGCAACCCAGTCAGATGGGCGGGGTACAAATAATAAGTTGTTATAAATTATTATTATTACTGACTGTTGATTACAGTATATAATGCATTCGTCTATCAATATACTATAACTGGTCGGCATGGAGCGCTGTAAGTTTTGCATATCAAGACCCTCAACTATTGGACACGATGCATCAAAAAGAACCCCACAACATGCCCCAAAACTGAGCTGGCTGCAGGCAAGAAAAACACTCCACATGGGTAAGTGTTCTCGGTCTTCGGGGAAACAAGGAGGCAGCCTGCATGTGTCACAATAGTCTTGCCTAAATAGAGTCTTCAAAACAACAGAAAAGCAGCAAATGCAGAAAGATTACAAAGCCCTTTTTCACAAAAAGAGGGGGTTTCCCAAGAGAGCAGCATAATTAAAACACAAATATTCAGTAGTTAAAATTGAACACGAAGAGGTCACTTGTTAAACAGTACAGAGGCTTCAATTACAGTGGAAACGCCGTGAGGCGTCAGTCATATGAGCGTATTAAGATTTCCCCTCCTTCTCAATGAGCAGGGCTCAAAGAGCAGAGATTCCAAATTGTGAAGCAATTCACACACACACACAACTGCATCATCTGGATCTTTGGCACACTTTGCTGCCAGTAGTGTGCTGCAGCTTCGGAAATGCTTCCAGGTCTGCCACATGGCTGGGCTTTTGATGACCAGGCCAAGCTACTCTACTTCCCAGCTGCTCTCTGACTCATTCAGGGGAACCAGCACACTTGCACCAAGTTGCAGGTGGGCGGGCAATGGCTTGTGAAGAGCTTTGCACGAGTGCCATAAAGCTCGCTGTGCAGCAACGGTCCTCTCTGAGGCGACAGAGGGGGCAAAAGCAGCAGGAGTGGCTTCTTCCATCTCAGTTTTGTTTCAAATGTCTCTGAAACACTGGCTAAAGATGGTCAGTCCACACAGCTGACCTCATCTCTCTACGGCAACTCGCTTGCCAAGTCTCATTCCGTTATGCAATAAAAATCACATCTAAGGGGGGGGGACACACATTACAATAGCTTTTTTGTGAATGAAGGAGACAAAGAATCAACATGCCTCTAAAGACGGCAGCAGACACACATGAGGGACGTGGGAGGAGACCATGTGGCTGAGCTCTTTCTGAACACTAACCACACTGAATTCATTATTTGTTAACAGTGCCTGACAAAGGAACAGCATTATATTTTTCAGGTCACAGCTATTTTACATGATAAGAATAGGAACAAACCTAACCATCCAACTCATGTTACTTTGCCACTAATTATGGCATATATTTACATCTATAAAATGAGAGAGATTTTTGGACATGATTTAATGCCCTTTTATTGTGCAGATTCCTTTATTTCCATTCCACATTTGAATTTCAAAAATGCTTTGGACTTCAAAGCATTTTTTTAAAAAAAGTGCACTAATTACAATACACATTATTTTCTAGAACTGCTTGTTTGCATTGCAGATTTCTAAAATGATAGGTATTCATTAAAATGCACTTATTAATATCACCCACACTTCTTAGAATGAGAGTTTTGCTCTCCATTTTGCAATGGTGTTCAGACACACAAATAGGTTTTCATTACAAGGCAATATTGCAATCGTCTAATATTGCAACAGCACAATTCTAAACATGTTTATTCAGAAAACAAGGCTCATTGTCTTCATTGGGACTTACTTGCGGGTTGACATGCGAATGCATTTATAAAAGTAATCAATCCTTTCAAAAGGAGGTTATGCACTGGATTGAGCCAGCTCAGAGCATGCACTTATAAAATATCTCAATCTTTCATTCCACCTGATATGAAATCATCCATAATATCTCATGCTAACAGGTTTAGTTAGAAAACTGTGCCAAGATACAGTACAAATAAATAGTACACAAATAAATAGTACACAAAATATGAGAATGTATAGTTAATGATACATTTGTTGATATAAACATTGAGCCTGGCACAAGACGGATGGGGCCAAAGCTGGGAAATACTCTGTAGTAGGGTTCAGATGTATGCATCTCAGCTTAAAAGGCCAAGATATAAACAAGACTTCTGCCCACAGGGTCACAACTATGAAAGGACACCTCATCAAAAAAATGGTATGGTAGATGGAGACATGCCTATTCAACACTTGCAGCAAACTGTGTACATGGTTACACCACAGAGCTACAGGATTACAGCCACCTTCTCCAGCTGCTTTCTTGAGTTTGATGTAATATATAAATAGGGCAAATGTATGTCTATGTGTCCAATCCTTTCCTTCAAATCTGGAGTGAGAGGCAAGTGGTTGCTCGTATCAGAGTTTTGGGCTGTCAGAGAAAATGGGAGCGGAAGTTTTCTGATGTTCATTTATTCATTTCATCTCCAGGCCATAAATCAACCCAGTGAATACAACTGCTATTCGCTGTTGCCTTCTTACCGCAAACTACATTTAATTGATTACATGTCCCCACCTCAATTTGCATTGAATTTCCTTTACACTGAAATGAATGGGCTGGAACAAGGTACTGCAATGTAATTTACGTAAATTATGTAAGTTCCACCATAGCAGACGGTGAGAAGGACAGGTTTTGGTGGAAGTTGAACTGCAGCAGAACAGGAGCACTGCTGCATGGAACCAATATAGGGAAGAAGGGAAAACGATGTCTTCTCGCATATTTTTCTGGGTTACAAACTTTACTGCATGTTGCAGTTAGCTTTGCCTCTTCAGATCTCGGAAGGCTCACTCTCTACCGGCAAGGAACATTGGAGAGGGTTGAAGCACTTGGTGGCAGCTGATATTCCCTGCTTTCCGCTTTCAACCCCCGGGAAAAATTAGGAGAGGGAGAGAACCAATGGAAAAAGCCCGGACAGCAGTTCCTCCACCCCTGTAATTATGACTCAGCACAGAGGAAGGCACAAGATGAAGAAGTATTTAAAGCCTCTTCACCTTAGGGGCTATAGGAAGGGACCCTTCATAGTTCTAAACAGCAAGAATGGGGTTCCTTTTCACATGGTAATTATAGCATATGGAATGGCTCTAGGATGTTAAGGCAAACGCATACCACGGGAGAAGAGTCTGGACAGACAGAACTAAACTGTGTCGTTTTACCATACCTTCAAGGTCCTAACTTGCTGCATGTGTCAACAGTCCTTTTATGACCATTATCTGTTTGTGGATCAGGCATTCTTTGGTGGGAGCTTTCAAAAATCTCATGTCAGGCAAATGTGTATTAATGAGGCTTTTTAAAAAAGTTTCACTTTCCCCCCTTAGAAATGTTATCTTCCAGGGCAGTGGGGCACACAGCATGCAGCCTACCTAAATGTAGGGTTGATGGCAGCCCCCAGTTTGACTTTACAAAAAGCACTGGCTACACAACAGTCATTAATAGCAGCATTTTTGTGACATCAGGGATTCTTACATGCAGGGATGTCTTGATGGTGTCGTCAGCATTGCTAACCTGTTCCACTAGATGGCAGGTGACAGTCTGCAAATTGTTTCAGTACCAATTGTAGAGTGAGCATAATGTCGACAAGCAGTAAAGGAAGCCTGCTCTTGGTAAACTGGATCAGTTTTAAAAATGTTTTGCTAACATGCTAAAATTAGCTGTAAATTACTCATGCCTTTGCAGGGCTAGCAAGATTGAAAACCTGTCACGCTACAGTTCTGAATAAATATTCTGCCTTGGTTCTTGAATAAGATTTTGGCATTACTTAAAAAGACAAACTAGATTACTCAGTGGCTGATCAGAACCATGACACTACTACGACAACAGTTATCTGTTTTGCTGTAAGAACTGTCAGGATTGAAAATAAATTTATTAAATCAAGCGGCTGTTCAAAATTAGTGGCAGCACTGAATACTTCAAATAGTTTTGATTGTGATGACTGGTTAAAGTACAGACACACTGGATTTGTATAATACTATTTTGACACACTGCTGAACTGTTTTATTGAAGCAATGTTAAGTTTTAACTTTGTTTTCACTTTACTTTTATTCTACTGTACTGGGTTCACCACCTGAGGTCCCTATGGGATGAAGGTTGATCAAAACATATAAATGAATGGGAGCATAGGTTTGTAAATCTGGTGGGATAACTGCTGACCTTTGCCATTATTGAAATTGTATTTGGTAAGAAATAGCTTTAAGACAACCCCGACTGGTTGAGATCAAAGGCAGTTCTTTGTAGCCATCATGGGCTACATCATGTAGCCATTGATGGACTAAACCTCCATGCATTTGTCTAATTTTCTTTTACAGACATTTTAGTTAGGGCCCTTCAGCACATATTGGGGCAGAAAAATACATTAATTTTATCTTTTCCCCTCTGTCTGTTCTGAATCAAATGCTGTCAATTATATTGGATGACCCAAAGTTCTAGCATTTTGAACTGTCCCTCCACCCACTTTTCCTACACCAGCCAAGAAAGTACATTAGAACATGAGAAGAGCATGGCTGGATCAGGCCCATCTAGTCCAGGATCCTGTTCTCACAGTGGCCCTACAGATGCCTATAGGGAACGAGCAAGCAGGACCTCAGCACCACAGCACCCCCCCCTTTCTGCAGTCTCTAGAAAATGGTATTCAGAAGCATGCTGCCTTCAAGAACGGATGTAGAACGTAGTCATCAAGGTTAGCAACCACTGATAGCCCTGCCCTCCATGAATTTGCATACTCCCCTTTAAAATCATCCAAGGCTATCACTGCCTCCTGAATTCCATAGTTTAACTATGTGCTTTCTTTTGTGTCTCTGTCATCTTTCAATATTCAGCTTCGTAGGATGTCCCCAAGTTCTAGTGCAGGCATAGGCAAACTCGGCCCTCCAGATGTTTTGGGACTCCAGCTCCCATCATCCCTAGCTAACAGAACCAGTGGTCAGGGATGATGGGAGTTGTAGTCCCAAAACATCTGGAGGGCCGAGTTTGCCTATGCCTGTTCTAGCGCGATGAGAGAGGAAGGGGAACTTTTCTCTATCCGCCTTCTTCATACGATGAAAAAGATAATAGAACATTTAGGAAAGCAACAACAGCAGAGTATTTTGAATATCTCACCCAAAATTTTACGAGGAAGAAGGCATTCTGAGGTCCTTTTCCAAACAGCTCCTTCAAGCCGCCCTTCTTTTCAGGGAATTTGTCATAAATCTGGCGAATGTCTACCGATTCCAGCAACGGATCGCTGTAAGAATGGTTGGCATGCCCAATGTGCACAAAGAGGTGTTTGTTATACTGTGGAAGTAAAGAAATAAAAAGCGTTATTACTGATGTCATAAGAACTTTGCATTTCTAATGCAAATACAGTGGTGCCTCGCAAGACGAAATTAATCCGTTCTGTGAGTTTCTTCGTCTTGCGGATTTTTTCGTCTTGCGAAGCACGGATGCACCCTGGTACTGTATTATAATGGGATAGCGGGCAAAGCACAAAGCGGGTCGCTCCCCAGCAGGAGGAGTTTCCCCAGCCTGGAGGATCTGTTGCCGGGAAGAGGCAAAGACACCCCCTCCCACCTCCCCACGAAAACAGCCCCCTTCCTCTGTCGCCAAGCCTTGCTGTGTCTTCGCTCCGCCAAACCGCGTCCCACATCAAAGCCCCAGCCCGCTCCTCTCCCTCTCTCTCCACGAGGTGCCAAAGGAAGTTCGCGCCCAGGAACCAAGGGCGGATGCACGAAGCGCCCGGCGCGGACTCTCCCTTGCTCCCCCCATTACCTTGCGCCACGCCGCCGGGCTCCCCACAGTCTCGGCAGCTGCTCCCGGCTTCTTCCCACCCCCGCAAAGGCGCCTTCGCGGCGGCCCAAGCGCAGTGGATGCCTCCTCCTCCTTGGTCCCCCTCCTCCTGCCTTCGCGCAGTTAGGGCAAAATGGAGCAGCCATGTGGGGAGGGGGAGAGAGAGAGAGAGGCAGAGGCGGTGCAGAGACCCAGCCAGATCCGCTGGATCCCAGCCCACCTGCCTCCTCTGTGCCCTCTCCAGAAGAGGATCCCTCTGGAAAAGGTAGGTCGCTCCCTCACTCGCTCCCTGCCAGCCCAGTTCCCGCTTCAAAAGGAAACAAACTCGCAAGACGTTTCGTCTTGCGAAGCAAGCCCATAGGGAAATTTGTCTTACGAAGCACCTCAAAAAACGAAAAACTCTTTCGTCTTGCGAGTTTTTCATCTTCCGAGGCATTCGTCTTGCGAGGTACCACTGTAACATTTCTTTGCATTTGTCGGGGCTTTACGCTCTTTCTGTTTGCACAATACCTAGAGGATTTATTTATTATTCCATGTAATAAATAAACATGCATGCTAAAATCAGTAGAAAAACAGGAATATAGGTGATTTGATGTCCTGAAATGGAAGGCAGTGCAAACAATCAGTCATGAAACTTGGTGTGAGGGAATCCGCCTATGCCTGTTCTAAATCTCGGGTTTTTGTGCAGAAAAATGAGGACTAAAAACAGAATGGATGAACTACAGGTGACCAGCAGAAGTGGCACAGGCTTTAGGAGCGTTGGCCACCTCTGGACTGAGACAGCAGAGTCTGACTTCTGCCTGCCTCACCAGCTTGGTAGGCTGGAGGCAAAGTCACAGCACAGCTGAAAGGAAGCACAGCAGGAAGATGCTTTGAAGGTGATGAAGTTAAGTCTGATTTCTGTACAACAGCTGCTAAGAAAAACAGGAGGTAGACAACAGTTAGCAATTTTTAATTGGATATAGAACTGAAATGCCTGGACACTGATTTGTGAAGTCTCTCTTCAAAAGCCTGCATTTATTTATATTCTATCTTTCTTCCATAGAGCACAAGGCAACGTACATGGAGGTTTGACCAGTTTAGTTTTCATTATATCATGTGCGCCCAGACTAGGTCATGGAACCCTTATTTGTCTTTAGCTGTATGACTATTGATGGATATCAATTATAGTTGACAGGACGGAAAGTTTGCAAATTATTAGATCAACCCTTTTCGTGACAGTAGCATTGAGGTTCTAGGCTGCATCTCTGTTTTGCAGAGAATTTAAGGGGGGTGGAGGCTCTTGTATTTTGGACTTGTTGCTCATTTGTCAAAAAGCATGGCCACTGGTGAGATAAATAATAAGTAGCTGATTAGGTCTTATTGTCCCTAATGAAGGGATCGTCAATGGTTGCACCTGTGGAGGCCTTCCCTAGTTGCTGAATTTAGGCTTGAAAACAGAATTAAGTTGTAACCAATAGAATATTTCTGTGTAACATCTGAATCTGAAGAGGGCTTGCAAGCCCTGAACTGGTGGCCTGGGCTTGGTAGTGAGCTGGATGAGAGCTGATAAACTGACTCTGAATCCTGGCCATCATGGCACTGTGGGTGGGTGATTCCAGAGTCTGGATAATTGGTCAACTGCCTGCTTTGGAAGGGTCAGATTCATAGTCTAGAGTGCTCCATCTGTTGCTAGAGGCCATGGGGACCTCAGTGGCCAGGAGTGCTTTTTACCAACCATGGTAGGCAAAACAGTTGTGGTGCTGCTCTAGAAGATGCAGTTGGTGCAGAATGCAGCTGCTCAGCTGCTGACTGGAATGGAATACCACCATCATATTGCTGAAAGAACTTGCCTGGCTGCTAGTTAGCTATGAAACTAAGTTCAATATGCTGGTATTGGTGTACAAAGAGCTATACAGCTTGTGATCTGAATACCTAAAATATAGCCTCATCCCCTACATACACAACTGATCACTGACCGTGCCCCAGTAGTGGGCACACATGGGCACCTGCCCTGGGCGGCATGGATACATGCTTCGCTGCTGATCCATTCTGCACAGCGTCTTTCATGTCGTGGCACCTACCCACTGAAACCTCCTCCAATTATATATTAGGCAAGCACCTTCCCTATTGTCTTTTTGAAACCTGCTGAAGGTGTTTCTCTTTCAGCAAACCAAATGGAGATCTTTATCCCAACTGGCAACTGCACTGGCTCTGAACTGGTTTTATGTCCATGCTGCTGCTGTTTTTTAAATGGTTCTTAATACACACACACAGTTGAATACATTATTTTTTATTATATTCATACATGAAATACACAGTAATAAGTTGTGCTTGACTGTGGCTTGTGTGTGTTGTCTACAACAGTTTCTTTGGTTTGCAAACACACCCATAGGCGACCCAATGTCTTGCTTGTGGACTTCCCATAGGCATCTGGTTGAGCACTGAAGGAACAGAATGCTGAACAAGATGGTCCTTTGGTCTGATCCAAGAGGGCCCTTGTTATATCCTTAGGAATCTGTCTACCAGTTAACTACTTAAAATAACCTCACATGATAAAAGGTAGAGTAAAAAAGAGAAAACATATTAATTTGTACCTGCAGCCAGCATTGTCATATTTCAGTAGCTTCCAAGTCAGGATTTAACACTATATCAGATCTAAATTATATTCGTTCAACTATGAGCTAGTCCCACAGCTTTTCAATCAATTAGGAATATTTTTGTCCAAACTCCCCTTTCATAATAACCTGAATTATGTTACCTCCAAATACAAGTGGAAAACCTATCCAGTCTTTGCTTACAGACCAGAGGGGTAGCATCAGCCAAAAAGGGTGTTTCTTCTTTAAAAAGTAGAGTTCATAAACAAATGAATGGAGGGAGTGAATGCATGAATGAGCAAACACATGAATGAATGAATAAATGAATGAATGCTTATGAGTAAAAGCCTTTGAAAGGGCAGGCTTAACTTGCATACCGATCAGTTACACAAGAATTACAGTAATTATCGTCCTATTCTGTAACAATAAGTAATTACCATACAGCATCTGCACAATTGCTAGCTTTACCATCTTGCTCGAGATGCCAACTACAAAAGCAACAAGCTTGTTATCCTCTTTAAAACTCACGTCTAAAACTATGTATGTAAAAGTTTTTATGTATACACCAAACTGCACCTCTGTAACACCACAATTTAAATTAGACTTTCAGGCTTCAAACCGCTCTCCTAAAACCATTGAAATAGCCGTAGGGATGCTTACTGGACTTCTTCTCAACAATACCTTAGACCTCTGAAGTTAAGAATGTGGGAAATGGTAGAATGTTGCACCATCTAAGGACCTCAAGCCGGTCAGAAGTTGGAACAATCACAAATTAGGGATATATTGCCTAAATAATTCTTACAGCTTCCTTCTGAAAATCACCTTGATTTCTAGGAGCTTTTCCTTTTGACTTGTCATTGCAGAATATTCTCTAGGGATAAGGTGGAGCTGGTAACAACATTTATGCAATGCTTTAGAGTGTACAAAGTATTTCACACGCATTATCACAGCAGAAGCTGCAACCTTCCAACAGTTCAGGGCTGCCACTGAGATTGAGGGGGCCCAGGGCTATGCAATGTCAGCGCATTGTGATTGCAAGCTGACACCATTCATGTGCGCGACACAAGCACATCCTATGGCATGCATGCGCAGCCACCAGGGAACTTGGGAGAGCCCGGCCCTTTAATTGGAAATATTGGGGGATGCTATCCCCCCCCACCTATGCAACAGTTTGACTTCACCCCCAAAGGCACACTCCTCCATTGTCTCCTGAAACAGACAGATGCTAACCAACCAACATTATCGCAGGAATCTTTCCTGCAATCCTGTGAAGTAAGTCTGTCTTATTTACTACATTTATATCTTACTTTCCTTCCATGAAACTTAAGACAGCATGCATAGAATGAGCTTAGCTTCAAAGCAAGATTGCTGCATTCTGTATCTTCAGCCATAATGAGAATGACAAGATGCCGTATTTTTCGCCCTATAGGACGCACCTAGTTTTTTTTTGGGGGGGGGAATAAAGAAAAAAAAATTATCCCCCCCCAGCCGCGGGAACTCCCACAGGGCTCCCTAGGCTGCGGAGAGCTTCCCGAAGCGCAGGGCGCTCTGATTCAGTGTGCTCCGTGCTCGGGCAAGCAGGCTGCTATCCGCAGCCTAGGGAGCCCTACGGGAACTCCCGCGGGCTCCCCAGGCTTATGGATAGCTTCCTGAAGCCTGGAGAGAGAGGGGGGTCGGTGCGCACCGACCCCTCTCGCTCTCCAAGCTTCAGCGAAAGCCTGCATTCGCCCTATAGGACGCACACACATTTCCCCTTCATTTTTGGAGGGGGAAAAGTGCGTCCTATAAGGCGAAAAATACGGTACATATCGTACATGTGAGATATAAACCCAGTCCATCCTGGCTCATAGTGTATGCTCTTAGCAACCTCACCAACTCGGAATGTACTTCCCTTCTGCTTTATTTAGTAAGATTTTCTATGAAGGTCAATTCAGGGAGTGGGAGAAAAGTTCTCAAAAACTCATGTTTCATTTTTGTGGGCACAGAATTCCTTATACATAGTGCAGACCTACACATGAGTACTGCAAGTCCTGCATATAGAGTTTAGTGGGGCAATGGAGAAAGAGACTGAAAGTCACAAAATGATTGTGTTGTTAAACTTCTGACTTAGAAACTTAAGAGACACATTGCAAAAGACAGTGTGCTTTTCAAATCCAAAGCAAAGTTAAAGGCAGCTGTGGAGCTACTACAGTTGTTTGCTGATCTTGCCAAAAGTACCAGATGCTGCTGCAGCAACAGCAAAAATTCCAACATGTTTCAGAGGGACAGATGGTATGGCATCATCTCACAATATTCGAAGGACATAAATGTTTATTTTGACATTGCATGTGTGATTATTTTCTCCTTATGTTACTGTAATTCCTACACTAAACAGAATGATGACTAATCCCTTCAGTCACGGCATGTTTCTAATGAACGACAATGACAATGTAGTAGGCATTAAATGAATAGATTTTCTTATTTAAAAAAAAGAACTCATGTTGGTTTAGAGACAACTGTACACCACTTATGAGATCACTCACACTTAAAAGAACGCAGTCTTAATCTCCTCCACACCCTGGAGAAGAGGAGCAGGGAGGCTCTGAATGGGCAAAGGAGCAGAAATAAGCAGGGAGCAGACTTCTCAACTTGCATGCTGATCAGTGACAGATGGCGAGTGAGGGTCAAAGCCCTTCACAAAAGGCTGTGTCATAAAGGGGCAACTGAGGGGAGAGGAAAAGCCAGTCCAGGCTACCCCTTTCCACCCTGTCCATCCCATTCTGACTGCTGCAGACCCCACTTCCTGGCCTCTCTTCCTCCTCTCGGTGCAGTGAAGAGCTCAGGGCCACTTCTCTTACTTCCGACAAAGAACCTTCAGGCACATGGGTGGCTGAACGCCACAGCCAGACAAGTGGAGGATCTCTTCAGTGTGGTGGCCTGCAGCCTGGAGCATTGATGTACACTCGGGTGGGGCATGGCTCCCTTCTTCCTCACTTTTCCAGGATTGCACTTGAAAGCTTCAGTAACAACACCTCGTACAACTCAGTTTTCAGTAGAAGCTCAGAAAATACAACAAATACCTTTCATTTACATCATTATCCTTTCTGCCTGTTATATGCTAGGTTTGCAGAAGGTCATTTCTAAGGAGAAAATTGCCCACCCCAGTACTTAAGGGTTCAGGACTGAGATTCCTTTAGCATTTTGATGTTATGGCCCTTGTGCTTGTTTTTAAGAAAGAAGTTTAAGAAAGAACTTGAGAACACGCATTCACAGACTGTTTCACCCGTACTATCTAAAGTAACCTCTGTAGCTTTGAGATGGCTGCCTCTTACTGAACTCTCTCGTATTTGAAGAATGCTGCCTGTAAGGCCATGAAAAATGGCTCTTGTCAAAAAATACCAGGAGAAAAAGAAATTATAATCCATTTAGGAATTCAAAGGAACCAAGACAAATTGCTGGTGTCAGGGGATGCTAACATACAAGCTGTGGCAAAACAAAGACAAATCACCTGCATTTGTTTTACTTGCTAACATACAATTAAGCATATCATAATAATGTGTTTTATTTAAAACTGCCATCCCATTCAAAACTCAACAAGCAGGGCGGAAAACTTCAAACAATGCGAGTGTTTCATTATATATATGTTGAAGGATCATGATGTGCTTCAGTCTGAGACCTCTTGTGCATGGAAAGTCAACAAAAACAACAACAAGAACTACCCTGTCACCACAACATAATGCTAAGAAACCTTATGACAAAACGTAAGGTACAGTACGTTTGCTGTTCCAATTGTATTTCAGCTGCATTTTATTGCTAGTCCAAATGCACTTCAGAGATTCTGTGTGCCTCTGAAAGGGCAAATGCAGCCATGGAGAGCAATTGGGATGGAGGCTGTGGTGCAGAGGGAGTTTTAACCCTTTCTTTCCATGCTGTTAATCCAATTCCAGACATACATACAAGCCCAGTGGAATTGGGAGAGGGATTCAGACTGAGAAAAAGCTGTAGGGAAGAGAGTTAAAAGCACCACTCCGATAAGGCCATAGCCCCAGTCCAGATTATTCCCTGCCTCCATTTTCCAAAAAGAAGAGTCTGGTGATCAGGCGGTTTTCCTGCCACCTTCTGCCATTTGGTTTTAGGAGACAGTTGAAGGCCCAAACTAGCAGGACCATGTGCTGTATATTGTGACCTGTCCTTCTGGTAAGCCACAGCAATGCCAGGGACTGGATGCCATGTCAACACCGCTGCCCTCACTGATCATTACGGCTCTTAGGACTGCACATAACATGTTCCTCTTTAGAAAATGAAAATATGGAAACAAGGTCTTTTAACGACCTGCTGAAGCAGAACCAGCAGAGGGAGCTAAAACTGCAAACTTGATTCATGGTGCAATCTTGTACATGCTTACTCAGAAGTAGGTCGCACTGAGTTCCAAGGGACTTGTTCCCACACCAGTGTCCACATCAGATTGCTGCCTTTATTCCAAAGTAGTAGCTACTTTATCAAACGCATCTTAGCAACAATAGAAAATCCACACCAACCTTATGCTCCCTAATCTTAAAGCAGGTTAACATTGGCAAAGGGCAACCCCGCTTTGCTCTCTCTAAATTTTTGGCTAATGTGGAGAAAGTAATGGCTATAATCCTGATGCTTTGATGAGAACCCATTAAATTCACCGTCCCTGTGTGTAACATTATCAGTATTCTCTACAGTGACTGGCAGGGCAGTTACAGGACATGAGGCATACCCAGCCCTATGTGGGAGATACCAGGAATTGAACCTGATACCTTCAGCATACAAGGCAGATGCTCTGCCCCTGAGCTGTGGCTGTGACCAGCAGTTTCCCCATATGGAGCAAGGAAGTGAATGACCCATGCCTGCTCTTGTGAGGGGTAGGCAGCTTCTCCAGCTTCATGGATTATGTAAGCACACCGTTAGATTTGGCTCAGTGACATAATCTCTGGAAATATACTTAGAATGGTAGAGTTGGAAGGGACCCCTAGGGTCATCTAGTCCAACCCCCCCCCCCCCGCAATACAGGAATCTCAACACGCAGTCCCCCACCCAATTTGAAACCATAACAGACCCTGTTTAGCTTTGCAAATATGCGGACAATTTTATTGCTGCACCACTAGGAGGAGGGTAAATGTGCGGTTTGGTCATGGATGACCTACACCTCTAAACCAGGTGTGGTGAACCACTGACCTTCCAAATGCTACTGAAGTAAAGCTCCCTTCATCCCCATCCCTGGCAATGTTTGCTGGGGCTGATGGGAGTTGTAGTTCAGCAACTGGAGAACCAGATGTTTGACATAGCTGCTCTAAACCCTCCAGCTGGCATGCAATCTCTTATAAATCTCTTTTCAATGACATGAAAAAGGAAACAAACACTGCTTGCTGCGGAAAAGGGGAATCTTTCTCCTCTATCCTTGGCCTTGGTGAACAACAGAGAAACTTCTACTCTGCTTCACAAACCACCCCCACCCTATGTTTTCCTTATGTGACTTTTTGGCCATATCACTGCAACTGCGGATGGCAAGAACTCAGTAAATTCCACGTTCAAGAGAATGCTGAGACCCGATTAGGATGTGATGATCAGGTAAAACCAAGTCACCTTCCTATTTCAGCCAATCAAGTACATCTATACAGCTGGAGAGGCTTGAGCTTTCAGGTGTGAAATGCAAGACCTGAATCAAAAGCCTTTTCAGCACGTAGACAATCAGTGTAAACATCTGTCTCCAAAAGGCTCTGTTTCAATAGTTGTATGTTGTCTTCTAAGGGGAAAGTCATGCCTACATCAAAAGCTAAACTTCATTCAACATGTTGATCAGCAGTATTGAAAAAGCAACCATATTGTGCATCTTAATTTCTGTACTGTTGTGCTATTTTCCGCTCACAGCCTTATTGCTATGAAGATTACTCTGATGTAAGGTTGCCACAGTATGTCTCTGATCATTATTGTAGGAAAACACTTTATTGATAATGCCTACTTGCAAGGATACATACATTCAATTGTTCCCAGAAAAGAGTTATAGAAAGCATAAGATGAGGCTCCACTCTACAGACTATTGTATTTTGCAAGGTATTTGAAGCAAAGAAAGGTTTCGTTTTCCAGGTTTTTCGTAAGTGCATTCACTTTTCATAAAGAAATAAAATCTGCATAAAGCAGCAAGTTTAACATGCCCCCCCCGCAAAATGAAACCAAGATGACAATTGACACTGAAAATATTATTATCCTCAGCCCTCGAAGTTTACCAAATCTCTGTGCTATTATAGATAGATGGATAATGATGATAGATAGATATAGATAGCTGAAGTCTTCTCAATGCCTTAAAGCTGATTACAAGAACAAACATAATAAATTCATATGCTCTATTCCTTGAAAGCAGCTAGAGTATATTCTAGGATTTGTGAGGGGCACCATGAACCATCCCTGTTGATCACACAAACAGAACATGTGATTTAGAAGTTTCCATGGTACAGGCAGATGTTTGCATTGCATTAGTGAAAAGATGCGATACAAAACTGCAAGAGTAAAGAGGCACAACGACTGCTATAAAGGATATTTGCGTAATTCAGGGTAATACTTACAGAATCTGGATCTCTTTGTTGTTCAAGAAAAGCTGAAAATTCCACCAATCTGAGTTTAGTTGTTCCAATAGATCGACCTTGCCAAGCAGGAACTGAGGGGGCTGGAGCTGATGCAGGTTCAAACCCTGAAGTATAAATGATCAGCAACGTCTTTGCTAGTTTTAGATTACGATTGCATTGTATTATTTATTATTGTGGATGAAGAAAACTTGATGCCAGCCTATTTTATTATAACTGTTCAAATTCAACTACTTTTAAGCTCATTCTCAATTGCTTGGAAATATGGTTATTTTACATTCATAACATTTGTGTTTTACTTGTTGTTAAAATTATATTGCTGTTTCCTCCCTCAAGTATTACGTACTTCTTTGTAAACAAAAGAAAAGCCTATCCAATATATTGTATTTGATGTATCAGGACTGTGCAATTCCTTCTATAATGCCGTATTTACTCAAATCTAATGCTCACCATTTTTGGCCAAATTACATTGCAAAAATTAAGGTGGGCATTAGATTCAATGGCACATTTACATTTGCCAGCAAATACTTTTTTTGTTTTGTTTCAAGGATCTGAAAATTGAGGTGTGCGTTAAATTTGATGGTGCATTAGACTCAAGTAAATACGGTAATTAGACAACACTTTACAAGAAAACATTAAAATAATCACAGAAACCTCAGTAAAATAAGTATAAATGAAGTAGTCCAAGACTGATGCAACTCTGAAAGATTCATTACTGGGAATGTTTGTATCTGTAAGAGCCAAGGAGACCAATCTTAATGAAGTCAATAATCATTTTAAAATAAAGTCAATTAATTGAATGATTTTATATTCCTTTAGTTTATTGCATATGAGGCCAAAGGGTATGGTTTTAGATTTAGAACGGACAAAGAAATGTGCCATTTCTTCACAGATGTTCCTACAGTGAGGAATTCTGGAACAGGTAATGCCACGATGGCTCTAAAAGTGGGTGTGGATTAGATGATTCGAATGCATATTCCATCATCTCTGCATAGATAAATATTGCATACACAAACTCACAAATACATTCATCCGAGCTAGATGACCAATGAGACTACTGAACTCCCTTGTGTAGATGTAATTAAAGGCTGCAACCTGTGCCAGGCACTAAATACGGAGTGGGTCCAAAAAAATCTAAACAAATGGATAAATCTGTAATTGTTACCTGAAATGGGAGTTGCGACAGTTGGCTGTATAGGGTAGGCTTGCTGGACAAATGGCTTTATGCTGAAATAAACCATTGGACAATGAAGTCAGATATTAACTGAAGTATTTAATAACAGTAACAAGAAAGCACATTTTGTTTCTAGTAAAGACAACAGTGTAAACCTCCTTTTAGAGTAGTATTTCTTAGTCTGAATTAATGGCCTAAAGCAGGCTTCCTCAACCTCGGCACTCCAGATGTTTTTGGCCTACAACTCCCATGATCCCTAGCTAGCAGGACCAGTGGTCAGGGATGATGGGAATTGTAGTCTCAAAACATCTGGAGGGCCGAGGTTGAGGAAGCCTCATCTAAAGCTAATCCATCCTGGGATGAGAGTAGTGTAGAAATTAAAGAGTTGCAGTCCTGAGGAACAAACACAGATTTAAAATGGAGGAATCTTCTCTCCTTGCTCAGCAACTTCAGATTGGCACCTCAATGTGTATGAGCCAGTGGCCCACCTTATGGCCACCAAATCCATTCCCTGCCCCCTTTTTTGGCTCCATAGCTGCTTGCTGCTAATATTTTGGTTCATTGGTCAAATCAAGAAATACACAAAGCTGGGCTGGGGAAGTGTGGAAGCCCTTCCTAGCGACTGGCCTTCAGGATGTTTGTGACATGACTCTCTGCCAACACCTCCACAAAGAGTGTGATTGGAAGTGGACCTCAGGACTGTGCACATCCATTTGTTTGTTTAAAGTTTATTAGCCTCTGTTCAGCCAAAGCGCTTGAAGTGGCCAAGAAGAGGCATGTAAATGTACAATGGGAGTACCATATTGGTCCAAATATAAGCCACACTTTTCCTCCAAATTCTGACAGTGAAAAGTTAAAGTGTGGTTTATATTTGTGACCTTCCCTTTCCCCCAACAGCTCCGGGGAGTCTTGGGAGCAGCGGGCGGGCTGCGTGCCGTTGCCCCATGCTCCCGGACTACTCTTGGGGAGGGGAGGCCACTAGCAAAGCGGCGCGGCTTCCCCCCCCAGGGAGTAACCTGGGAGCGCAGGGCAGTGGTATGCAGCCCGCTCACCACTCCCAAGCCTCCCTCGAGCTGCCAGAAAGAAGGGGGGAAGGCTGGAGGCAAAGCAGTGTGGCTCCCCCTACCCCAGGAAGCAGCCCGGGGTTGTCTTTTTTTCTCTTCCCTCCTTCAATTTTAAAAGTGCGGCTTATTTGCAGGTGAGTCTTCTATTCGGGCCAATACGGTAATTCATTGTTCTAATGAGGAAAGCATTCAGTCAGGGGAAGCATTTCGACTTGCCAGTTGGAACAATCCCCCCACTCCTCACCCCACACACTGTTCCAGGGGGGTTTCTTACACACACACACACACACACACACACACACACACACACACACACCTTTTTTTCCCTGGGGGATGGAGGAAAGAAAGCCCTGTTGTGCAAGCGGAAAGGCTTATGCTGATTGGACTCATTAGTCAAATCCCGCCCACAATATGCACGAATTAGTGCCTGAGCTGAGGCTCAGGTCAGCCTTTGCCAACCTGGTGCCCCTCAGATGTTTAGGACTACAACTCCAGTCAGTGCAGATGTATAGCACAGTTGTGCTGGCCGGGGTTGATGGGATCTGTAGACCAAAACATTTGGAGGACCATAGGACACCAAATACTGCCCCAGACTGTGTAAACACCACACATTAAAAGAACCACCAAAGGAACATGGTAACTGTACATTACCCCTCACAGAATTACAGCTCCCAGTTTTGGAGGAGGCAGTAGGTGGGGGAGAGTGCTTTGAATGCAGTTTGTACGAAGCCTTGGTTATTTGAATCAAGGAACTTCCTTGACCCTGGGGGTAATAAACTTGATCCAAGATCAAGGAAGATCCAACTATCAATGAGCCATGGGGTTTTCCAGGACCAAACAAGACGTAATATTAAATGGATGCAAACATTTACCATACCTGACTTTTGTTCTTTAGTTAGCAGCTGGGGTGGGGAGAGGGGGCAGAAAAATATCCGGGCCATGATATGTGAGGGATTAACCTAGCCCCACTCCCCAGGGTTGTGGTCCAAATAGAAACACATCCCTTCCTGAAATCCTAAAATCTGCTCCTAATCTCATTGGATGTAGAGGTGAGGCTGGAACTAATTTCTGTACAGCTTGAGTATCCCACCACTGACCCTAATTGAAACAGCCTTTGTTTTAATCCTCATTAACAGGCACTGTGGTGGCTGGGTAAATGTGTTGGAAAACTAGTATTAAGTATAGAAAGCATTCTGGTCACACAAATGCTCCATCTATTTCCCATGCCACCACTGCCACACTCATTACGTTCTTTAGTTATAGCCTCTGGGATTGAATTCCTCTGGCTAGGTACACATCATTTTTGGATATACACATGCATTCAAATAAACACATACCTACCAATGTGTACTGCAACATATACATACAAAAAAGTGAAAACAGTGGTGCTCAGTCTCATTTTCCATCACTTACTCTTGTGAAGATCCAGGCTGTCCTGTTTGTATCATCCCTGGCCAAAACTGCATGGGAGTGAAAAAATAAAATTAAATATTTTTATTTTAACACACACAACTTTTTTCAATTGCTGTCTTTTGGGGCACATTTCCTATATATATTTTCCACTAAAGAATTTTATAAGGGAAGGGGGAAGTACATTTTATAGAGAAATTAATTGATCCATCCTTCATTTCCTACCAATCATTGTTCTGAAATGTACTTTTTTTATTGCAGCCAATTAACTTACTCCAGGTGCTCCAGGAAACGTCGGACGGGGAATTCCTGGCAGGCCCAACTTATTGTGAATCGCTGTTGCAGATACTATTTGAGCTGATGACATAGCGGCCATGTGCTGGAGTGCTTTGTCTTTTGCAGTCTGATCCTTCAACATGACAATTACAGGCATTCATTAATAGACTGGACACAACAAATCACACCAAGCAAGCACAGCTAGGAAGCACATATGCTAAAATTAATTTTTTTAAAAAAGGCACAGGAAATGTGAAAAATAAAAGCATACCATGCGGGGGGGTGTAGCACAAGGGGTAAAATACATTTGGATTTCCTCAGGGTAAAGTTCTCTGCTCCATATTATCATGACTTGGTTTAAGTATTAATACAATTCCCTACTGCAAATCGGTAGGAAGTCAGCTAGAATTTAACCCAGGACTGAATTTTATCTCTCCCCCCCCCCCACAAACCAGAACAGAGTCTGAACCATCATTTGAAAGTCTTTGTTGAGCCCAAACAGGAACACAACAGCAGCAACAAAATCAGGTGACTAGTTCATAATAGAGATTTGCCTAAATACGCAACAGCCCTGATAGGGGTAATGATCTGAAGGCAGCTGAGGCTACTGTCTTGCTGAAGCTAAGCAGGTTTGGCTCTGGTCACTGCCTGCAGGTGAGACTACCTGGGAATTGCATGTAAGCAGCCTTGGGCCCCATGACAGAAGAAAGGTGGGTTATTAATGTAGGAAACGAATGATGTCACTGATTGCAACCAGATGGGAACCTGAGACCCTGAAACTAACATCTATAAGGATTTTTAGGTATTTTTGGAATCCACCTGGCTTCTCTTTAACAGCCCTCTCTTCAAGAGCTCGGGAGAAGGAAGCCTGTTGCTTTAAAGGCCACACTTCTCTAAGAGGCTGGAAGAAGAATAGGAAGGCAGGGCAAGGCGAGGCATGCACTGCACAATATTTCACACATGCTGTAGTGCTAAGCTACTGCTGGTGCCTATTAAAGTTGTGGAAAACTGAACCAGAGGATTTAATCCAGCCAAAGTTAAATACTTTTAAAGCCTATTGCTTTCAGCAGCAGAGATTTAAACCTGTACTTAAGGCTTCTGTTGAAACCCAGCTTTCCTTAGGTCTGACTGTACCCTTAAAGGCTCCACACCCACGCCTGGTGAAGTAGGAACCCCAGAAATACTTGGGAAATACTTGTTTCCATATATGTTACTACATATATTATTTATGATACTAAATGCTAAAAAGGTTTATTTTATAACAACCCTCAATCTATAAATGATACTGTTCAAAATCAGCGGTGGACTTGCTCTAATGCAGTTTCTCCAACTTAGGTCTCTGACAGTTTTTGGACTACAACCCCCATCATCCCTAGCTAGCAGGACCAGCGGCCAGGGATTGTGGTAACTGTAGTCCAAAAAGAGCTTGAGATCCAAGTTTGGGAAACCTTGGTCTAAAGGTAACCCTGGTTACCCCCAATCCCAATTATCAGCCATGCCAGGGTCAAGCCAGAACCATGGGCAGGTGCACCATGATTTAGATGTGTGATCTGCAGAGCAGGATCCCTGAAGTAGGTGGCTGGAGCTGGGAGGTACTGGAGTCTAAAGTACAGCAGGCACTGCTCTCTTGAGCAAGCAAGGGCAGCTTGCTAAGCTCCTGGCGCTTATGCCGAGTAAAAGACTGAAGAGGGCTCTGAGGCTTGAAAGTGTACAGTCCATAGAAGCTCAGGTCCCAGCCTGAAACAATCATGTTCAGATCCCAGCCCTGAAGTAAATGACCTCTGGAAGTTAATCAGGCAGCAGTTTTATATTTCTCTCTCACCCTGTTCCAAAGGCTCATGCTAAGGAAGCTAGACACAACCCAAACACAATGAAGCCCTTGTAGGAAGGTACTCAAATCCTACACAGGCCTTCCATAGTACGTCTAGTCTTAGATTTGAATACTTGGCTGCACAACTGCACAGGGCCTACATGTCACTTGGTGGCTGCTTGTGAATAACAGAACCAAGCAAATGAAGTCAACTGCGCAAGGAAGGTGCAAGTCCCTGGCCTCACTTTCCCTGGCATTTCCCAGCATTCACACACCGAGCTCCCTCACCTCCACCATCACCATATGGGACCACAGTGCAGAGAGGTGGCTCCTGTGGGTGGCTCTCTGTGAAGCGGCTTGTAAGCCCTGGATTTGGGGTCCCATTGGGTAAGAAGGTACTGGCAAGGTATGGGAAACAGTACCATGGACCTCCAGGTCTTTCTAGGGAACCATGCCCTTGTTACGAATAAATCTGGCTTCAGCAGAATTCTGTAGCAGCCTTATTTATACATTCCACGCCCCAAGTTCCTCTTGCTTTGAAGGAAAAAATGTTTTGGGCGAAAGCTAAACTTTGGGTATAAGACTGAACGATAAAGGAACACAAGCGCTAAGAGGCAGATTCATTGTTACAAGCAAAATCGCAAGCATGCTAGCCAGGAAAGCATGCCATCCAATATGGTATATGAATCCGCACACATAATTCCCCCCAAAGCCCGTAATGAGAAGTTCAGCAGCTTCTTCATTTCAACAGCTCCTTTAGAAACAGCAGAGGCTAACAGTACAGTTAAAGCTAGCTAAAAGAAAAAAAGAAAGAAAAGGGGGGGGGAGCCTGCCAAGCACAGCTGAAGTATGTAATACTTGCTTTACTGAAAAAAAAAATACTTACCATGCTTGTTACCTGGATGCAACAACAAAAAGTTTGTTAAAATGCTTCTGTACAAGTGTAGTTTCTTAGCAAAATATGCTCTAGCACAATTAAAATTGGAAGGTGTTCCTAGTCATTTCGTACACAGAGTTTAACAGTTATTATTAATTTTCACCAAGGAACTGATTCATCAAAAGAAGAAAAGGACTAATTGTATTAATGCCTACCACGCTGATAAAATTAAATGACCAGCTTGGCAGCTCTTAGGTCCCCATTTAAAAAGCTGTGGAAACTGCTGTAATAAAACTATTACAGGTTGCCTATTTTATGTTGGTTTGCTGGGGGTATGGGCGGCAGGGGGAGCAGCTGCTCTCAGAGGTATCTCCCCCTGCCCCCCCAAAAAAAATCCTGAGCAGAATTCAAGCGGAAACCTGATCAGGTGTTAATGCTTCGAGAAGCGACATTAACACCTGTGGACCCATCTGTAGCCTGCTCTTCCAGAGTCACAGGGGAACTGGCTGAGAGCAATATGGCTGCTGAAGAAACCCGGCTTTTAGCAGCAGCGGGGATGCCGTAGAGTGAGAAATCAACTTATTCAAACAATTATGCCAACTGCTTGACCTATTTTTCGACTCCTGAGGTTTTTGGGTCTTGCATTATTATTCCAAATAGTTAGCAAGGAACTCTTCAGAGTGAAAAACGAAACGAAACTGCCTCTTTCGACCAGATTTATAATGATAAAAGAGGGACTCTGCTTTGTTTTCTTGTATCACAGGCAGCACTCGGTGACTGTACATCTGTTAGTGTCATGGCTGGGCCAGTGGCACTCATGCCAGGAATGAAGCTTGGAGCTTCCATTCCGTAACCAGGCAGGGCAAGCGAGGGCCAAGCTCCTGACCAGCCCAGAAGCTTCAGGTTGCCTGCCAATTGGAGGAGCAATGTCACATGTCCATATTCCTTTTTCGTTCCCAAAGAGAGCTTTTGCTGCACAAGCATGTACAGACCCCAAGGGGCTATATAATTCATTTGTGGATCAATGAAACTGAGGTCAAGTGAAGGATTATATTATTTGAGAAATTTATAACAGCTGTTTTATCATTTCTTTTAATTACATGCCATTGTTTTTGCATTCCATTTGGTCAAAATTTAACAAATAGATATGTGCATATACATTTTATATGTATCTGTGTATGTTGGGTGTGAGTAGGGCAGAACAGCTAACATAACTGCAGAATGCACATAAAAAAGTGTGTCCTTTTGGAAAGAAATTTTCTATTCAGTAGAATGAAAAATCGGGGTGGTAAAATTTCTTACTTGTTTGGAGTCTTAAATCATTTCTTATCTGAGGGAACCCCAGGCAAGGTGTGGTTTGTTTGTTCCGGAATAACTTATGACCCACTATTATCTGGATTAAATGGCTAATTTGTAAAATAAAATATGGTGTATAAAAAAAGGCATATTCCAGCATATTACAGGGCATGGATAGGACTAGGTAGAATTCAGGGTCTCTTCAAATCCTCTGATTTTATTATCAACCCTACATAATGAAAAGGAAGCTTTACCTTCCTCACTCATATGCAGCTATTTCTGATGTAACTCATAACAACTGATTAATCACACATTAAAATGCTACATGACAGTCTGAGCAGCTAGTGAAGAAGACTACATCCAATTAAAACTGGATGGGGAATTTAGGCAGGCAGATTAGTAGTAATTACTGAAACTGGAATTTGGCCAAGATACATGACTTAACACCCGTATTCTCCACCTCTGAGTGCACTGGGATCTTTAATGAACACAAGCGATCAAGACCTTGACTTCCTAAGAAAACGGGTGTGTGTTTCCACTGTCAGTTATGCTGCAGTAAATACGAAATAACTTAATTGTAGTCACGCAAAATTATGCAGTCACTAGGCAAATGTGGAGCAGAATTTGTTTAGATTAGTTTGCCTTCAAGTGCCATGATTGGCTTCTGGTGCTAGTAATGCTAACATCATTTTCCTGTCGTTTACAGTAAAGTGTTCCTTGGCTGACTCTCATCTAGTATTGATCTTTGAAACCTTGGAACAGGCAAGCATTCCCCCAAGGTGACCCTGAAACAGGCCTTGAATGTCTCTTGCAATACGTTCTTTTCCAAAAAAGGGGCGGGGCTTTATTTGCTTCCGTATTTTGTCATTTTTGATCCATAAATTTAGCAATAGCTAAATTCTTGACTAAACTGAGAGGTAGTTTTCATATTTAGACATATAGGGACCATTGCAATACTGTTCCCCAAGAAAAATGATCGCTGCCCAAGTAATTATCTACATAGCCTTGTTCCCTAAAAAAAGTCCCTCCTACTTCTGGGAGAGAATTTGGAGGGTATCACATGTGAGGCATGGACTTCCAATAAAATATGTGGATAAAGTGGTTTGTGGGCGAAGTTCTCACATAAATGGCCAGAAGAGATGGGATGGATGCCTAGGCTGGGAGAAGTTGGTTAAAAAGAAAGAAAGCGGGTACAGTCGTACCTTGGTTCTTGAACGGAACGTGTTCCAGGAGTCTGTTTGACTCCCAGAACCATTCGAAAACCAAGGCTACAGCCAATCGGAAGCCGCGGAAGACGTTCAGCTTTTGAAAATTGTTCAAAAACCGGAACACTCACTTCTGGGTTTCAGTCGTTTGGGAGCTGATTTGTTAGGAGCCAAGGCGTTTGAGATCCAAGGTACGACTGTAAACCTAATGGCATTGCCTTTCTGTCCAAGCTGTTGCCCCTGGTTTGGCTCCACCTGTAAACGTGTGGAGAAGAGAGAGGATCCCAAGAGCTCACTTCACTCCACTCCACTCCACTCCCTGTGCTCTCCAGATTTGTGATGTGTGGTTTCTATGTGCACAAAGTGGTACACACAGAAATTTTTCTGGAAGCCTAATCATGCAGGGTTCCTGATGATTGGAAAGGGTCTACAGAGAAACCCCATTGCTACCATTTGCCCGATGCACAAAAGTCAGGTGGTGAGGGTCTTCTGCCACTATCCTGCTCTCTTTCCCACTTGTTTCCTCTACGTGTAAAGCCAAACGTAAGAAAGAGCATGTGAAGAAAGATTTATTTGAAAATGAATGGTTATGTGTGGCCAACTGCATGAAAAATAGAGTGGTAATGAGCATTGCAGATGGGAGTAGGCAGAACAGCAGGAACAATTGTTGCATGTGGACAGAAAGAATGGAGGATGCTGGGCAAGTAGGGGCTATAAAGCAGGTTCTTGGAAGAGAGGGGTGATCTTTGGTTCAGAGAGAGGGTTTCCTGCTCATTGAGATGTACCAGTTGTGACCAGTTCATAAGCAGTGACTAAACCAGGCATAGGTAAACTCCGACCCTCCAGACGTTTGGGACTACAATTCCCATCACCCCTAGCTAACAGGACCAGTGGTCAGGGATGATGGGAGTTGTAGTCCCAAACATTTGGCAGGCCGGAGTTTGCCTATGCCTGGACTAAACACAACAGCCCTCTCCCCACTGTGTATCTCCAGTATCTTATATTCAGAGTTCTATTTTTCTGTTTCTCTGTAACAGAAAGTGTCACTTAGTGATTATGGTGGATAGGCACAGATAAGACTTGCACTCCACAAATTTTTCTCATTCCCTTATGAATGCACTTTGTGAGTAATTGCTCTGTCTGCCACACATACTCTAACAATAATTTTCATTGGGTGATCCCAAATTCTAAGGTTGTGAAGGAGCGTAAGTAAGATGCCTCTCGATCCATCTCTTCTCCTCATTATGGAATTTTATAAAACTTCCTTATGGGTATCCCTTTCATCTTTTTTTTTATTCTGAACTACAAAATACAATGCACCCTGAGCAAAGGCTAAAGGGAAGGCAATCCACCTCACTGAGAATTTTGGTTGCTCTTCCGGGGTCAGACAAAGTAGCTGTACATGATAAAAGGGGAGGGGAGATGGGGGCATGTGTGTAAAACACAAAAAGAGCTTTGGAGCTGAGGAAAAGAGGAATCAAAGTGCTTGTACAGAGCACAAGGTGCTGATGGTCATCCTATGCATTCGACAAAACTCTTGAGGCTGCATCTGTTATGAAGCTGAGTGTAATATGTTCATGATTAATAATTTTATTGTTTACTACTTTGTTTACTAGTTGCAAGCCATTAACATTAACAGATATGGGATATATTAAAATTAAATGTAAACCAACATTTACATTTGTTCCCTCCCAACTCTACAATGCTATTATATCTTTTAATGAATCAGAGCCATGTATCCTTGAGTGCCAATTGGTTTTGAAGCAAATTCCCTAAAAGATTAACATGCTGGCCATGTTACATCCACCATAGTTTAGTTTGTTGTATACAAACTTCTGCAAGCCTCTGACTAGCACCCTTCCTCCCTTCTCATTTTCTGGTTCAGAAGGGTTTGGAAACTGCTGCTTCCATTTTTGCTTAGCCACAGTTTGTCGTATCATCTAAACTGACAAATGTGCTTAATGTTAATTACAGCTTTAAAAAACTAAAAACTAAACTAAACTACAGACAAGCATGATGTCCAAATGTGGCCATTCCATTTTTTAAAAAACCTGTGATAAAAAAGGTTGGAATGGATTTTTTAAAGGCAAGAAATCAGCAACTTTTGTTCATCATCTGTTCTAAAACTAATGTACACTTTGAAATAATTCATTGAGCCTAAGCAACCTACTCAAAATGCTTTCGTATCCCAGGGAAATGAAAGAGATATGCAATATAACTTTTCAAAATATAATCTTGGTATAATTAAAAGAAGGGATAATGTGCATTTTAAAAAATCAACAGCATAAATTATGTGGTATTACATATTTTCATTAAAACCCACATACATCTAACAAAACATTACTTTAAAAAATGTTCAGGCAAAGAAGCTGCAATTTGCTCTTAAAATGAATTTTACAGTAAAGCATGAAATACTAGCATAAAACAGTTTTCTAATAAGTAATTTTACAAATCTTAGTTCTGCATTTAGACTGTATTGATTAGAATAACCTCTGAAATTATTTGCTGGAGCTAAAAAAAACAAACCATGGAAGTATACAATTGTACTGGGCAAAAGACAGTTGAATAATTGTAGCCATGATCTCCAATTTGCTTATTATTAGAGAAGACAGTAGTAAATACAAAAGCCGGCTATTTCAGCCAGGCAATAGCTAATGCTAAAAGAGAACCCACATTCAAAGCTATTCCAACTTGCTGCCTAATGAGGAGCAATTAATCCATCTTATTGTATCTCAAAATGCAGAAGACTTCATTCACATCAAAGGGAATTTTCCAAGGCTTTTATCATTGTTCATTTATTAAAAACAAGAAAAAGAAAAAGGCTCTATAGAGCTATCTTCAGCATCCTAACTGTCAACAGTATTTTCTTTTTACATGCAGGCAGCATGGAATGTACACTAATGGATTTTAAAGCACCACATACATGCAAACTGTAGGCATTTTTAATTTTTTTTTTTTTTGGCTTCCTTTAATGAATTTTAAGCTTACATGCTAATGAATACTGGAAATCAAAGCCAAATATCTAGTTATCTCTAGGACAAAATACTCTTCTAATATCCATACACCTGCTCAGATCTTTTGGGGAGAGATATCCACATCTATGTTCCCCCCAAGTATGAAACTGTTCCAGTGTTTACAGAAGTAACACACTATGGCACACCAATGCAAAAGGAGGAGTTGTGACATTTCCTAGTTTTAGTGGTATTCTCTTCCTGAACTATCAAAATTACCATCACTAACACTGAGGAAGTTTCCATCACCTATGGAAGGAAACATTTTCAAACTTGGATTAGAATGTGTAGACTTCTCCAGACTATACATGGGGGATTCCAGAGGCGTTTCCCACAGCAAGACTCACGTTCATGTACCTAGAAACCATTCTCTTCAGTATGTGCCTAAAGGTACAGCTGCTGCCATGCTAAAATGCTTTTAGAAATTGCTTGTTTGAATGCATATTTCTTAAAAATGTATTCAGGCTGGCTGTATTCTTCTTGATTATTAAGGCAAAATATGTAGTCAGGCCACACTCTGATTTTAACCCTGTTATCCCACAATCTTTTGTGAGCAAATGGGGTCGTCTCATTTGTGGGCAGCTAAGTTTGTATTTAAGCCATTTATCATTTGGCCTTTGGTTTTTATATTCTGGGACTTGACCCTAATACATTATGATGCTTGGGCAAAATATCCTAGAATTTCTGCTTGTGCAACAGGACTTGCCTCCCTCTGTTTCCCTCACACACACCCTGGATCCTGGAACAAATTTAGGAGTTGTGCAGGGGAGGAAAGAAGGGAAAGTCCCATTGTGCAAGTAGAAATCCTTGTGATGATGAGAGGCACCACTTAGTACCCCCAATGGTTCTCATCATTTCTTCATTTGCCTTTCAATACTGGGTTGCAGCTCCCACAGAACCCAGCAGCTGCCCATAGAAAAGCACTTTTAACAGCTTGCTGGTGTAAGAGATGAAATCTTCCCTGACCCCCTGCAAGACAAGCTTGTTTCCGTGCACATGTGTATTCGACCTGATGGCTATGTGACAAGTTATGCCTATCAAGCATCGTATGTCTGGGCTTGTGTTAACTGAGATGGCGACTGTTGGATTGGCCACTTCTGTTTACATGGTGTTTCTCCCTCGGGTATCATAACTAGAAAGGATGGGCTTGCTGTTTCCCTTCTTGATTCTGCTTATCTCCACACCTAAGGTAAGGGCTAGTTTTCCATATCTGCTTCAGTGGCATTTCTAGATTTCCTAGATCCCCTGAAGCAAGGATGTTGACGCTGCACATTGCCCTGCTCCTATAACATGGCACTTACAGGGAACAGTATGCTGCAGGATCACATCACTAGCAACATTGAGATATTCAGCAGATCTGAAAAAGCCCACACAGATACAAATAAAGTCTGAACATGGGCCATTATTGTGAATACATTCTATTCAGATCTTCTGCGGGACATAAAATGTCATAAATTGGAGAGAGACACTTGATCCCACTGCCCTCATGCATTATTCTGTCTGATTGCATGATGCCAAGTGAACAATGCACTAGTTGAACAGTCGTCATCTGTCAGAAATGGGGACACTGCTGAAGTTCAGAATTATCAAATTCAGAATACAGATTTGCCCAGTTTTTAACATTTTGCTGTATGACTTAAATTGTATTTCCCTGAAGACATACTACAGCTCAGAATGCCAACTAAAGTTCTGCACATGTGCAGAATAAGCTTTTAGCACAAGTCTATTTTCATCCCTAGTCATGGTGGCCTCTGCTTCATACAGAGGCTTACAGAGGAAGTCAAAACTTGTATGAGACTTTGCATCTTCACAGAAAGCCAAAGTCTCTATCTTCTCTGATTTTACAAAGTAATTGAATAGGTTTGATAATATCTTGGCTGATGTGTCCCAAAAGAACTGCAAGGGGACACTACTCCTTAGAATGACTGGTAGTGCAAGAGTAAATGTACTCAGTGCTAAACCTGGTGCTGCAGGCAGACCGAGAGTAGGCACTGCTACCTCAGTCTCCCACCTAATCTGCACCAACTCGGGAAGAGGCTTGGTACAATTAGCTGTGTGCCATTTCTAGTACTGTGCTGGAACTGTCATTCAATTTCTCAAAAGTTTTCTTCCCCTAAGAATGAAGCTTCCATTCCCCCCCTCCCCATTCTCAATGCATTTTTGAATTCCTGTATGTGTAGGGATCTGATCTTGAGTTATCATTCAGCAATAATAATAATAATAATAATAATAATAATAATAATAATAATAATTTATTATTTATACCCCGCCCATCTGGCTGGGTTTCCCCAGCCACTCTGGGTGGCTTCCAGCAAAACACTAAAATACAATAACCTATTAAGCATTAAAAAGCTTCCCTAAACAGGGCTGCCTTCAGATGTCTTCTAAAAGTTTGGTAGTTATTTTTCTCTTTGACATCTGGTGGGAGGGTGTCCCACAGGTTGGATGCCTCTACCGAGAAGGCCCTCTGCCTGGTTCCCTGCAAGGTGGCAGAGGTCTCTTCTTTGCAATAAAGAAGAAGAATTAGTAGTTTGGATTTGATATCCCGCTTTATCACTACCCTAAGAAGTTTCGAAGTGGCTTACAACCTCCTTTCCCTTCCTCCCCCACAACAAACACTCTGTGAAGTGAGTGGGCTGAGAGACTTCAAAGAAGTGTGACTAGCCTTTAGCCCTAGGTCACCCAGCAGCTGCATGTGGAGGAGCGGGGAAGCGAACCCAGTTCCCCAGATTACGATTCTACCACTCTTAACTACTACACCACACTGGTGCAGTATGTAGTCCCCAGTACTTTGCAGCCTCCCTAGCTGCCTGCACTTCCTGATCTCAAAAAGCCCCGTGGGAAGAGTTACCTCATGACATCTTCCCTGGACTTTAATTGAAGCCAGCAGAACCCAAGAAGGTTGCAGAGTGCAGAACAGTGGTGAGATTATTTGTAGAATGAAAGAAATGGCACTCACAAATGGTGCTTGGCAATTGTAAGGCAAGCAAGAGAAAAATTTCACACCCTACCTATAGAATTTCACTGAAAATTTGTCTCCCCTTTGGTAAAAATGCAAGTTAATTTTTTGGCACATCATTAGTCACTACTTTTTTCCACTCAACCCACAGGAGCTAGAAATAAGCAGTCATATAACAACCTGGGCTGAGTAAGACCTACTCAGTCACTAGAACTGTCTGTGTGAATTTGGGAGATGGTCTCACACTTTCCCTCTCCTGCCCCTACCACATTCTTCTGTTGTCTTTGCATACACTGTGCTGACATAATATAAAAGAGAGCCTATGCTTGTAGGTCTCCTGCAACAGAATCTCATAAAGCAAATTCTACTCTACAAGTCAAATACATCCTATATTCAAGGAAATGCAGGATAGCCCAGTTCCATTGTTATAATTATGATAGCACTGAGGAGGATGACAGGGAGAGAAAGTACAAACCTCATACCAACTCCCAAAATCATCATGGATTCTGTTCTGGCGAACCATCTGACTCTTGTCTATTTCTTTCTAAAGGACCATATACATAATTTCTACTTCACATAAAATAATATATTTTGCATGGGTGGAGTCACTGCCACTTCATAGATGGTTGTTATTATTATTATTATTAATAATAATATTATTATCTTCATCATCATCAATCCTTTTCCACAGAAACATCTCCTAGTTATTTTTTCACTGTAGCAACAAGGAAACTCGAGAGCAAGACTTGTGATAATCAGTGGTTAATTTTCATCAGTGCCTGATCGCCCAAAGCATCTTTTACTGCCGCAACTTGTCTCTTTACGCTTAAGTACATGCTGACATTGTGGGAGTGGCAGAAATTATTACTCGACAGATGTATCAGCAGATTTTTTCAGCAAATTCCATGGAACCAGTGCATTCAACAGAAAACATCACTAAACTAAATTCAGTGGAGAGAGAGAGAGAGAGCCCACCAGGAAAAAGGACTTGCAGGTATCATTGGTGTTTACTTTGCTGCCTTGCTCTGCAGAAAGCTTCATCATCATACAGGCAGTGCAGCAATAAGAAATAAGTTCAAATTTAAAAGCGGTGCATTTTTAAATATTTAGGTGTGGGTAAGAAACACACCTGGGTGGTTTTCCTGCATGGCAGAATTGCAACCTTTTAATCCTAAGAATAGGCTCTTTGGTAGAAATCGAAGCAGGTAGCCCATGCTAACAAATGTCTGACTTCAGTTCCACAAAGGAATCTGCAGGTGACCACTATTAATTTAGTACATGGTGTCAGTACACTGCTTGATTTTCTAAACAAGCGCTAAGATGCCTAGTTTTAGCCATTTAGTTGGATAGTTTTAGTCTGAAAATGCTACAGCCTTCTGTATCGTTGCCCCTTGGGTTAAGAAGCAGTACTTTCAGAGTTCCCTTAGTTCTTCACCAACCGCGACTGCTCAGCCAGCCCAGCTCACAAGCCAGCCACCAACAGCCATACAAGCTTGCCAGCATGCTGCCCACAGCATATTGAAAACCCAAAGCTCCTGACAAGTAGGACAGTTACAAAGCCAGGCCTGTTATTTACATATTGCAGTTCCAGGATTGCGGCAAGCAACATCCACAGTGTTTACCACTTAGGGCAGCATAATCACTTTCTGAAATGCTTTTTGCTTTCAAGTGACTTTAAACAAACAAAAACCAAAAAAAAGCTCAGCAAAAAGACAGACAAACATTAGTAGGATCTCAGATGATAGTCAAGAAGATGCTATAGTTTACTGAAAAATTAAAACAAAGCAAAAAAAAAAAAATCACCCAAAACCTAACAACTGAACATTCAGGGATTCTTTTGTGCAAAAATCTGGCAATGGAAGCATTTTTATCACTTCGTCATTCCTCTCAGAAATCAGAAAATGGGGGGTGGGGTCATCACTCTTAAAGTTTAAGGGAAGCGATTAATATCTTTCCCTAGGTTATGCAATTTAGGAAACTACAAAGATAAAACTATTCAAAAAGCCCCATCCTACAAATGTTTACTCAAAATTAAGTCCCACTGTGATTAGTGGAGTTTACTCTCCAATACGTGAGTTTAGGATCGCAGTCAGATTTACACAAATGGGACTTCCCCTTTCTTTTCCTCTCCTCTTTGGAACAGATGGGGAGACCTGAGACTGGATCTCACCCAAAGGGCGTAACTCAAAGTTAATCACTTCTAAGTCACACTGATTTCAAGCCGAGAGCAGATGCCGAACTCTCCCGCTGAAGCCAATGAAAGTGCTTCACTTTGAGGGGATCATAGCTGGAGTCAACATTTTACTTTGGGTAACAAGTGATTTAAAGGTGGATGTGGCAAATTAGAATCTCCGGAAATCACAGACAAATGTAAAATAGCCTGAGGTAGGATAGGAATCTAATGCTGATCAGAAAACGTGTTTTCTTTTATCTATCTATTTATTTATTTATTTTAAAATCCCTGCAAGTATTTTTAAAATCCAGATAACAAGGGGGTGGGAGTGGGAAATATACCATTTCAGTTATCAGACTGCAGCTGCATGTGTGTGCAGACACAAAACTCCTATTTAACTGCAATGCTTTTAGTACAAACACTAAGTTAATGCTTTTTTTTTGTTTGTTTAAAAA
Organism: Podarcis raffonei; assembly: GCF_027172205.1. Classification (NCBI taxonomy): domain Eukaryota; kingdom Metazoa; phylum Chordata; class Lepidosauria; order Squamata; family Lacertidae; genus Podarcis; species Podarcis raffonei. The sequence goes on from NC_070602.1 coordinate 66,987,825, forward strand.
AAGAACCTTTAAAAAGGAGTACACATGCACACAGCAAGTAACATTTTTGAAGGTTGTTAAAAAAAAATAGAGAGAGAGAGGCCAGTGCAGAAATCAGCGAAGGGAAGAGATTAAACACAAAGAAATGTAAACAGCCACCACATGCAAGGAAACTAGGTTACAAGAATCACAGCACCAGGCATTCACCGATCACCAGGGAAAACAGGAAGTGAAAGGCATAGCAACCACAAGCCCAAAAGCAGAAAAGCGCATACCTTCAGCTTGGAATGAAAATCACGAGATTTCCTTCTGGCAAGAACCTGAATGTGACTAGACACCTGCAGGGTAGGGGAAGGGAGGGAAACAAAGGAAAAGCCTGTAACCATGGAGATGAAAAGCCCCCTACAACTGGGCAAGCCAAACGTACCTTAATGGCGGCTTGAATTTCTCGAACTTTCTTCCTTGCTAAGACCTGTATGTGACTAGACACCTACATTGTTCAGAGTTATAAAAGAAAAGGGGAAAAAAAGAATAAAAAAGAAAACACAAAAGAAACACAAAAAATCAAACATCTGTTTTTCTTTTTTAAAAAAATAAAAAAATAAAAGTTTATTTGGGGAAGTTATTTTCATCTTCAGTAAGCTTTGCTGTTAAGAGAAGACATTCCCAGCCACACACCACGCTTTTAGCAGAGTTTACTGATCATCACTGCAGTGACATGATTAAGAAGAAAACATTTTAGACTACTCGATTTATTTTTCTGACAGAGAAACTAGGACGTTGCCTAACGTTAAAGACTGCATGCTCTTTTCTTAAAACCTTTTCAGCTACAGTCTTTGTAGTAAAGGCATGCCTTATGGATAAATATTTGCAGATCTTTTTCAGAACAAATGTTTGCTTAATATCTGATAAGACTATATAAAATTTAAGGACAAGCAGAGTGCCAAGAAAGTAGTATTTTGATGTATTCAATAGCTCTTACGTTTCGTTGCAATTAATTAAGGAACACCCAGTTTCAAATGGAACATGAATGAATATTGCATATACAAATACTGCAGTCATAATTGTGGAGCAAAACTATCTTTGCTAGACTATGGCTACAATAGAAGCATGACAAACTTTGTAAGCAATTTATCTCATGGTCAGTTTCATGTCATTATTTTGCAATAAACCAACGGAGGAGGAGGGGAATGTTATGTCAACTGGACTCAGCTAGACTGGTAAAGGAAAAGTAATTTATATGCTCTGTATGCGCAATATAACATTGCACCACCAGATGATGACGTGGATCCCCGTTTTTCTCTACCTGTTTTCCCTGTTTAAATTTACAACGCTTTAAACTGAAACACTTCTTTAATCTGTCCAGATCCAGCCACAGTTACATAATTAGACACCACCATAATGAATGAACCAAATACTGGGTGTACAGAGTACACATGTTCCACAGGGCCTCTTTTAAAAGACTCACCCTGTATAACCACCATGTTGCCGACTACTGTGTGTCTCACATTCATATCCTATCCCCTTTCAAAGGTGCTCAAGTTAGCATAGGTACTATCTCAATATCACTACAACAACCTTTTGAGGCAATGAACCAAAAAGTTAAGATCATCCTGTGTTCTTCGTTGTTGAGTGCAGATCGAATTCTGGCTTCCTCGCTCCATGTCCTACACACTAATGGTACTACGTGCTACACATCTGTAAGACAGCTCTATTATTATACTGAGGACAGAAAAGACTGTTGTAACAAAAATGTGCAGGAAGCATTAAACTTCTGTATTGTGTCCTGTATGATGAAAATTACAATTGACCAGCAGCATAAGATATCCACACAGCATTTACTGGTGAAGTCCAATCACAAATCCTTCCTCTTGACATAACAAGTTTAATAAACTGTTTCAATAGCCATCAGTTTTTCTGTTAATCATGAGCGTTCATAATGCAGAGAATTTTATCAATCACAAATGCATATATCACTTTAAAAAAAATAAAATCCAATCAGTAGGAATAGCAATGTCCACACAGCTCTCTGGCAATCTCCATAACAGAATATTCTATGTAGATAGAAGAATCCTTAATCCACTTCAGCAATTAAGTATCACATGGTTCCGAATGCAATGAAACTAAGAAACATTAAAAATCTAATGATTGCCCCTCTCCCCACCTCAATGCTCCTATAAAACATCTTCCCAGGGGACAAACTGTCTATCACCAAAAGAAACTTTCAGAACCTTCACCCAAAAGGCAGTCAGTTAATTGGCTGGAATGACATGAAAGTCACTACCTTTATAAATACTTCCTCAGAATCACACATAAAAGATACTAATGGAAGTTATTATAGCCCACATCTATTCATTAGAGGGATATTTTGTGTTACCAGTGTAATTATACAGAGTAATTTCATAGCTGTAGGTTTGCATCAGACAGACCCACAGTCACAGCACAATCTAGTCCCGGGACACAATTCTTACCCATTATAGACAATCTGTATTATTGGATTATTTATTGATATATTTTTACTTTTAAAACTTCAGGAGCCCTTTAATGTTCACTTGTGGAATTTTCACACCAGTAGGCTTTCCTGCTGAATTCAGTTTGAGGGGTTAACACACAGAATCAATGGGAGGAATGTGTGGCATCTGACAAAATCAGCTGAGAAAACCCTCTGTGTGTGTGTGTGTGTGTGTGTGTGAGAGAGAGAGAGAGAGAGAGAGAGAGAGAGAGAGAGAGAGAGAGAATGTGTATTCCTGTAAACTGGAGGAGTCCATGGATTCTGGCTCAGTTCTGTACCACACCAATTTGACTTAAATGTGTTTTCTAAATGAAAATGCAAGGGACTTGGCACTTTTCTAGCTATACGAACAGGTAAGGTGGCGATCAAAGAATGTAAAAAAAAGGAAGTCTTCATATGTAAAATGTCTCCATTATAATTCCTAAATTCTGTTCTCTCTCCACTTCAGTTAAAAGCCCTGTTTAGTAACCTTTGGGAATTGGTGGCAGCTCAGTGGCAGAGCTTATGCTTTTTGCATGGAAAAGATTCCAGGGTCAATTTCTGTTCAAATAGGACTGGGAAAAGGCACCACCAGTCAATGTAGACAATACCACACTAGTTGAACGAATGATCTGACTTGCTGTGAAGCAGCTTCTTGTATTCTGAATAGGAAAACTAACTTTACATACGACTGGTGCAAAGACTGGCTCAATTCAGACATTACACCCACACAAACCAGAGGCTGAGCTTCCAAATATCTAGGTAAACTATAGTTCACAGTTATTTGTGAAATTTCATTTTCCTTCCTCTCTGCGCAGTCTTTAGTTGCAGTAACAATGGTTAGCAAAAATCATGATTTCCACATTTGCAATGGGCCCGCTGGTTCACAAATGATGGCTTCAGTGGCGGAGCTTTAGGCGGGGCGTGCCGTCCGCAGGGGTGGGGCGCCCAGCGCGGGCGGGGGGGCAGCTGCGATGGCACCCTACCGGGATTGCGCTGCCAGGGTGTGCTCCCCCCACACTCCTCTTCCTCCGCCAGTGGATGGCTTGCTGATTTAACTAAGCCATAGTTAAACTTTCTCAACCATGGTTGGCACGGTATCTGAACTGACCGTAAATAAGACAAATGGAACACAACTGTTACTTATCCAGGGAAAAGACTAAGGGTTGAGTGATGCTAATGCTGCCTTTTAGTCTCTTATGAACTCTGGTGCAAATTCTTCAAAGCCATGTGCATCTCTTGCCTGATTTCGGAAGTCATGTCTGATAGGAAATTAAAATGTTACTCGTGAAAACTACCTAAGGCTTAAAAAAAAAAATACACAAAATTCCACATCCAGTTCTGTGAGGAAAGCAGACAGTTGTGTGTGTTTTTTTAAGCCTGCAAATTACCTGCAGGTAAGAGCTTATCCAAGAAACACAAATAACATTGTAGGTTGGGTTACTAGTCTATTTTTTTATGGTTGCTTGCCCCTCATTTTTGTTGCTGCTTGCCTAAACTTCACTGTACTTAGATTTCACCAGCAAAAATACAATTATTTCACTATAAATAAGTAGCCGTGTATACCACTGGCATTTGGCCATTTCCTTCCCTTTTCCCCTCAGTTGGCATTGCCTTTCACCATACCTCAAAACAGGCACAGCATGCCTATGTAGGAACTTCAACCCTTCCCTTCACACACACCAATATTAAGCCCATGAGAATTCTAGATGAGTAAGATGGAGTTCAGAACGCAAAAGGAGGATGGTGTCTTTTTTAAAAATAACAAGAATGTAGAGTTGAGCAGAGCTAAATGGCAGAAAAGCTTTGGTGGGAAGCTACATCAAATTCCAGTCTGCTGCAATTCTGGAAGCTGGAAGGGGTTGCATAACTCATTCTGGGCCTCCATAAAAGTTTGTGATTCTTTTTAGATAGATAGGCTTCTCTTCACAAGGTCAATAGTCCTCTGATACAGAGAGGAGGAGATTGCCTGGCACCTGCTGTGAGCATCCTAGGTCAATCCTGGGATGAAATTACACTCCCTGAATTCCATGGCAGAAGGTATGCAATGCAGCGAGGCAAGAATCAAAACTCTACTCCCTCATTGTTTTGGAGAATTACTGGGTTCATGAGCAAATGCACCACCCAGCTCCTAGAACCAGAGGCCTCCTTTGACTTTGGAGGAAGGCTTAAAGCAGTGTTTCTCAAACTTGGGTCCCCAACTCTTGTTGGACTACAACTCCCATCAACCCTAGTTAGCAGGACCAGTGGTCAACAGCTGGGGACGCAAGATTGAGAAACACTGGCTTAGAGCCTTCAAAAAGGCTTGTCTGGTCTGGAAATGTTTTCTCCACCACCCATCACTCTGGCCCTGACCTGGATCAGCAGAATCACATAGCAACCCCTGGAAGAGAACCTTGTGTGTATTCATTTGTATTAGAGTCATTGCAGAGAAGTAATCTACCAAAATCTCTTGCCTACATTCCTGTACCAACCAGTCCCAACAAGAATGTATATCCTGCAGTGCCAAAATCTGATATATCTGGCCTATGTAGCAACCTTACTAATGTCCAAATAAATGACCTCTGGGAACACATTTGCACAGCCCTCTTCTTAAGAGGTACCAACTTTATTATTATTATTATTCTGAGCACAGGAAATTTTCAACAGCTCCAAATTGCAGGAACCGTAATTGCAAAATATTAAATTTCCTATTTTAAAAAGTGGGTCAACTAATCATAGTTGCACAAATAGGCTTGAAATGTCTGTGTGTCTTCGGTGATCAAAATCCTTTTACAAACCCCATGTTTTTATTTTAAAGAATGTTTTAGGAAATCTTGCAGGTGGGGTTATGATAAAAACAAGGCTAAGTGAGATAATAAACATCATAAGGCGAGGGTGATCCCTACTTGAAAATGAAATGCATGCACAACTCACAAAGGACATGCATAGTGGCATATGTTGATTTACATATGTAAATGAAGAATGTTCCATAATCTCTGGTGAAAAATATTACAAGGGAATACAAAGTTACTAGCTCCAGGTGGAACACAGACAACCCTTCATAGTTTCTGTGTCTCTCTCGGAAGTTGTAATGCACACCAAGCTTTGTAACCTCAGCACATAAATGTACCGTATTTTTCGCTCTATAAGACGCACCTAGTTTTTGGAGGAGGAAAACAAGAGAAAAAATATTCTGAATCTCAGATGCCAGAACAACAAGAGGGATCGCTGTGCAGTGAAAGCAGCAATCCCTCTTGCTGTTCTGGCTTCTGGGATAGCTGTGCAGCCTGCGTTCGCTCCATAAGACGCACACACATTTCCCCTTACTTTTTAGGAGGGAAAAAGTGAGTCTTATGGAGCAAAAAATACAGTACTTTGTATTACTTTCCTGTGTCATAAAAATGTGAGAGAGCAACTATAACTCTAATAATTCAACAGGCTTGAATGGCTTGCACAGCAATGTAAGTAGCTGAAGGAGGTAGATCAGCTTAATAAAATAAAATAAATAAAAAGAATCCCAGATCCCATCTCATGCAAATAGACAGATGTGGATTCTCTGTCACATTGACAGAAGAACATATCCTCCTCTAGATCTTCCACGAAATCTAAAACCTCTCTTTTGCCTATTCTTTCATTATTAGCTAGTTTTCAATTCTCTGTCCCATTGGTTAAAAAAAAAAGCCCTTTCTGCCAATCCTGCTTGGATACACTTTCAATACCAAGGAAGAGACATATGAGATACAATTAAGCGTCTCTTAGCAGGTTCTGGGGACATTCTTCTTTGTCTGGAGAAATTCCAGTTGTAACTTGCTAATCATGGTGTAAACTTCCTGCTTTTTCTTGCTCCTTTGTCCTGAGACAACATGAGGCTGTCCCTGTTTGAAATGGCTTGAACAAAGGACTTTGGGGAACCGTCTTAAGTTTGGATCTTGCATGGCCTACAAACTGTGTGGATGACTTTACCTAAGAAAACATGCAATTTGCTAGCCTTTCTCTGCTCTTTGCTATAAAGCATTCAGTTCCTTTTACTAAAGGATTTCCTTAAATATATTTGGATGACTTTAAAACGACGTGTTTTTATATTGGATTTTTATGTTGTGAACCGCCCGGAGAGCTATGGATGAAGGGCAGTATACAGATTTAATAAAGAACTTAAATAAAAATAAAGATAATAAGGCACCTTGAAATTTGTCAGCCATTGCCTCCCGAAGTCACCACAAGATCCCTGTTACCACTTTTGCTCCCCAAATATTATTAGGATTCTTCTCATAAGAGCAATTTAATAACATGTTTGCGTCAAAAGGAAGGATTTGATTTTGGCAGTCCAGATGAGATTCTTACCCTTTGCAAGAATGGGCTGGGAGGACATGAGCAGCTGAAGAAAACACAACTATGTCCCATCATAGCAACTCAGTAATTCTGAAATTAATTGATTAATGCATCCAATAGGTTTTTTTTAAGATAGGTTTTTATAATATTCAGTTGGAAGCTGCCCAGAGTGGCTGGGGAAACCCAGCCAGATGGGCAGGGTATAAATAATAAATTATTATTATTATTATTATGACTGCAAGCATACGGTGTGCTTAAGGAAGTTGTCACTGAAGTGATGAATGGCACAAACAGCAGTATTTTATTTCCGAACACAAACTCAATACACTGAAAAAGCAAGGCAGGAACTAACCAGAGCTGAAGCAAAGGCAGCCACTGCAGCCAAGACCGCTACATTCTGTCATTCATTGACATGCACAGTTTTTATCCTGCAGGATTTCCTTACCTGTTTCCTGGTCCGTGTCTTTCCCGTTCTAAGTTTGATGTATCTGGCTATCAGTTCATTCCTACCTGAAACAAATACAGATTTACAATGAAGAATAAAAACAGAAATTCAGCATGAAGGTATAAATGCGAAGAGCTGCACAATTTAAAAAAACAGATCAGCAACAAGTATTATGTGCATTTTAAAAATGGATCAGGTCCTGTGCCCAAAAAATTGTGTTTTCAAATGAAATAGCACAAGCAAGCAAGCATGTGGAATGAAGAGACTGAGAAAAATATATTTTAAACAGTAGCTTAGCGACTGAGCCACAAGAGAATTCTCCTGCAAAAGCAGTTGCAAAATTCAGCAACATTCTGGGAGGCCATGACAATCTGATTATAGAAACAGCAATACTTTTAGAATTTTAAACTACAATTCTTTTAATGGCTAACATGAGCTAAGTCAAAATAAGTAGGGGAAACAACCTGTGCTTTCTTCTTCCATCCCTCCCCCGAGTCAAAAACATCATATAATACTAGATATGTCTTGAGAAAAGTAAAGCAAGCATCACACTTGTGTGGGGTTGTACCCAGGAGACTGGCAGAGGACCACAGAGGTCATCTGAAGCCCCTCCTCTCCACAACAGAAGAGTTAAATGACATGAGGGCATTCAAATAAATATGTAATCTCCCCATTTTATTCAATCAATTTACTTTTCTCCTTGGCAAATTTACGGCACGATGTGAAATATCACTGCGTTTTCCAGTAGCAAAGGCCTGGCTACTGTTTGCCCAAAATGTTTCTATTTGAAAACCACCAATGTATTCTGTGTTTGGATCTTTGCAAAATACCAGAGTCAGAATTCTTGTCATCAAGTGTTGGAAGAGTGACTACAGGACTTATAAACTGCTCGCTGGATCATCCACAGCAAACAAGAAACCTTTTGTGAACTGGAAGAGAGTCTCTTAGTCCATCAGTAGGCTTCAAATGACTTTGTGTGGGCGGACAGGCTAGTGGCTGAGCAAATAACTTGTGTGAACTTGTTGGCAACACTGGTGACAACAGTGCTGTTTCAATATATAACACCATATGTTTCTGTGTGCTTTTGGCTCCACCTCTCCATTTTCTCCTTCCTAACAGGGTGATATTATTAGTCCATAGAGGTGATTTAAGATTTAAACAACCCCAGCTTTCCAGTACAGCCTTGAATCAGTTTGGATACTCAATATGATCTAGCTCTGTGGTACAGCCGGAGATTATGAAGGTATGCTTGTTTGTGACTATTCTGTTACAGAAATCCATCCTGTCCAAGACTCCTAGAGTATATCCCGTTATTATTTCAGCCTCTTGATTTCAAGACATTTTCTTTAAAAACTCAACACACCTAGTTGTGTCAGGTGCTGCAGATCATCAGACTATATGCTAGTTTTATTTAAATCAGCACAGTGGTCATGTTATGAAACGGCAGCAGACATCTGGTTTTCAGGATCCCGAGAACCTGAAGATATAGCAACTGGAGCCAAGTGCAAAATATGTGTATGCAGATTTTATTTTTTTTTTAAATCGCCTGGGTGTTTGATTAGAGTCCCAGAGTTAAAGCGAACTAAAAGTCTTTCCACATAAAGTCCACTTTAGGTTACCCTCCCCATCTTGATTTCAACAGTAATTTCTTTGGCCGGTTGGGTAGTCTTTTCGTTGCTGGGAGTCAGAGATCCTTGCTAATCCACTTCAAAACCTTGTGGTCCCTTCCAATTCTATGATTCTATATAGAAGTCTATAACTAGATCAGGCATGGCCAAACTTGGCCCTCCAGCTGTTTTGGGACTACAACTCCCATCATCCCTCGCTAACAGGACCAGTGGTCAGGGATGATGGGAACTGTAGTCCCAAGACAGCTGGAGGGTCAAGTTTGGCCATGCCTGAACTAGATCCTTATATACCTTCTGCCCATCCCTCATGTAAGACCAACTGGTTGGCATGAGAGAGGCTAAAAAATCACTACAGTCGTACCTCTGCTTACGTATCCCTCTGGATACATAAACTTCGGGCTGCGAATGCAGAAAACCCAGAAGTGTATACTTCCGGGTTTCGCCCCACATGCGTGTGCAGAAGGGCGCCTCCAGTTATGAAGTTTTCGGGATGCAGCCGGGCTTCTGGAACAGATCCCATTCATAACCGGAGGTACCACTGTACCACACACCTGAGTCTTGATGAGATCCTTCTGCTGCTCCCCTGCTTCACTTCCAGAGGAACAAAATATTCTCTTGGTATAAGACGTTGTGCTTTTGTTTTTGTTTGTTTTAGCCTATTTATCTAATTTCGGTGTTTTGAAAATCTGTTCTTCAATCTCTTCTTGTCTTTCTCTCCCCCTACCTCACCAATACGTCTCCTCATGGATCCATTCCTTCCATAGTTTTATTTTTTAAAAGAATTATGGTTGTCAATGGAAATTTTGATAACTCTGTCTAAGAGGGAAGATACAAATAATAAAAATGAAAAGTAATATAATAAGAAAAGTAAGCAAAGCCAAAGGGATATTACAATATAAAAATAGTTGTGAAATACAGTGTTTGGAGAAGCCTCCAGGAATTCTTCAAGGCACGTGAGGGAATCAAACTCAGGGCTGAACTTTGAAAATCAGAAATGTTGAATTGTGCCTTGGATGTGTGTACAAATTTTCATTCTTCTATCTTAATCTCCAACTGCATCATCACATTGCAAAGAAATGGACACACAAACAGAAGGCCAAATGGGGCAGTTAAACCAAAACCTTACTTTGCTTGGTGAATAATATACAATCCTGTCAAAAATCTCTTTGTTAAAAAACAAAACTTTTTTTTTAACCCCCACATTATTTAAATCAGGGTTGGAAAAATAATCTCAAGCCCTTGCTGGGAAAATGGGAAAATTCCTAAGATGTTAAGCAGAACAATCCTATACAGAAATAGCTCCTATTAAATTCCATGGTGCTCCTATTAAATTCCATAGTGCTTATTCGCAGGTAAAAGGGTATTGGATTGCAGTCTTAGACCTGATTTAAAAAATTCAAATAAAATACATCCTTATCTCTGTTCATAGATGCTTGAGCAAAGAGGGAAGACTTGGATTTCCTATGGAAGGTACTCTAAGGTTACCAGACGTCCCCATTTCCCGGGGACAGTCCCCAGATTTACAAATCAGTCCCCATACAAAATCCATTGAAGCTGAAAAGGTCCCCGGATTCATTGGGGAAAAAATATGGTAACCTCAAGGTACTCAGCACAAATTCTAACACCAAATTTACTCAGGTGAATAGAACATGCAAGTTTTTGTTTGAAATCCTAGATCCAACCAAATTTTGTCTCACTAACTTTTAATAGAGATTTTTGTGCCATTTGGATCGGTGACGTCTGAGAATTATTCTTCATTAGTAGCATTCCTAAAGAAACTTTAAGCCAGCATTAGGAATGTCTGAATGCTCTCAGGCCTTCCAGGATTTTAGCATCTTACACCACAATAAAATTCTGCATGCCTACCCATGAAAGTGCCTGTGTTAAAGGCGTGTGTGCATGTGTGTGTGCATGCAAGCAAAAAAGCAAAAAAGGAAAAAAATCCACCTTGTGTAGCATTTGTGGCCAGGGGAGAGAAATTTTAAATCCAAATTAGTTAACAAGAAACCTCTCTTATAGATAAAAGTCAACAACTGATTAAGCAGATTTTAAGACACCCGCTATTTTAAAGCCATGAGCAAAATCTTTCTTAAGCCTTTAAAAAATATTATAGGCAGGTGTTAAGTCATCCCCATAGCCAGTGTTTAGAGTGTTCCTCTAAGTCAGTTTTGAGAAGGCTTACAGGAAAGGGGTGGGGTGGGAGATTGGGCAACGCTTTCCTATGCAGGCAGCGTTTTGTTCAGACAAGCTTACTGCAGAAGGTCATGTGACATAGGCCAAATAAACAGCATCTGGGGATTTTCAATTACAGACCTTCACCCAGCATGCCTGCACTGTAATCTCTACCAGATGAGGCTCAGGCCTCACTATTTTCAATAATTCACACACTGTGTACACATAACATGACAATAAGGGCATTCATGCAACCGCCTGATTCGCACATCAAAGCTCCCAAATGGCCAGCTGTAAGCATGCTTACTGCTGAATAATTCATTCTTTTCACAGGCTTGAAAAAACGCTCAGCAGGACTTGGCAAGCTTGTGTTCTTTCCTGTGTGGTATGCTAAACTCAAATTTTGAAAGAGGCACAGCCCCACTTAAAAAAAGGAAAAAAAGGGGGGAAGAATAAGAAGAAGGGAGCTAGAGATTCAACCATTTAAATGCACATTTGCAAGGATTCAAATGGTGCGTGTGTGTTTTTTGTTTTTTCTAAAAAAATAAAAATTAAAAAGCAGTCAGCTAAATGAGCTTCGGTTCCAAATGAGGGAAAGAAAGAAGGCTAGAGAGTGCAGGCAGACGCACAAAACGCTCTCGTGCTTTTGGAGGCAGGTGTTTCATGTGGGGGTGGGGAGGAGCAGCTTTCGAAGGGTTCTCTCTTCCAATAAGCAGATAGACAAAAGTATTTCTGCCCTGCCAGATGCTTAACAGTTTTACAATTGCAGAAAATTTAATTTCAACATATCTCGATTCCCTCCTCCCAACTATACACTGCCTTAAAAACTTTGCTCTCTATAAAGACCATACTTGCCTAAAGGATGGGGAAATTATAATTAGAATGCTGCATTATTATTATTATTTTGCCTTCCTTCATTTCAAAAACCGTGCAGCTAGAATTTTAACTGCAAGACAGTTCTAAATGTATTTATATTATATTCTGATAGATCTGTTTTGCTGGCCCTCCAAAGCCACATTCTTTTAAGGAAATCCCAGGCTTCATAATATCAAGTTTTCTTATCTGCCAATCAACACTACAACCAGCAGGATCAACTAGTCATGACCTCCCCTCATAGCAAACACATGCTGCTTACCAGCTGTGGGCTCTGCATTTTTACACCCTTTTCCCTATCATTCAGAGTGGTTTCCTCTTAATCACAATAATCCTAAAAGTGCTAAAACATATCAATCGTCCTCTAAGCCCTGCCTACAAAAGGCCAGCCATCATGCTTTTATGGGCTTGTCCAACAGCAGCTGATACTTCATTCAGCTGCAAATCCAATTTAGCAGCTACAAGAGGTTTAGCATCCCTGGAAAAAAAAAAATGGGTGTTGATCCTTCATGGTTAAGCCAGCAATATTCTTCTGCCATATTGTTTTGCTTTCTCTGTTGGATTTCCCCAGCATTGTGCTGACAGTGATTTTATTTGTGTGTGTATATTTATGTATCTGTTATGCTTATATACAATAGTAAGTACAATAATATTAGGATGCTTTCATAAGCTAAATGTTACAAATGTAAATAAACTGTAGGCTAGTGTAATTATGACAAATACAAAACACACACCATATGTATATATATGTCATTCCATAATATCTTCTTCAAAATATCATTTGCCATGTGCCCATGAGAAAATTCATGTCAATTCCTATAGACATTGTGCTCTGACCATATAGCCAATTCATTCGTTCCTGCATGAAATATGAACTAGGGTGCTGAATAAGGACACTAAAATAATTCATTTCATGCCCACGACTTTCAAATCCTTTGCTATGAACTCCCCAAAGCAGAATGGCTTCTCTCCCTTGCATTTTTTTCTTTTTCGTCATCTTCTTTACAAAAGGAATCTTCCAATGACCTGGCTGTAACCTCCTTCTTATCCCATTCCATTGCCTTTAATATATTTGTCCTGAAGTATCCTAGCCATTCATGACAAATCTATAGTTTTGGAAATTCTGTTCTCAGAGACCACAACCCAGCCCAACATTAGATGTGATTAAGCCCATTGGTTGGAATAGCGCAAAGCACTTCTTGTTCTGTCTTGGATTGTGGCTTTTGAAAACCCATCTTGCCGTTAAAACACAGCTACTCCTAGGAGTAAGCATACAATGTTTAATGGTCTTAGGCACCTCAGTTTATACAATTAATGATTCAGATCCCCGCCCCCACAGTGCTGTGAGCCTCAGCAACAGAATACATTGGATGAATTTGCATTTATATACTTTGCTATGCAATATTAAGTGCATCATGTTTCACTGAGAAATTTGTCCAAAATTAATGTCTACTTAGTGATTTCTCAAAACATCACACAACCTTAAGAAACCACAATCTGCAGTTCTGACCAAGGAAGATGAAATAGAACAACAGTTTGCAGAAAGATCATTACCACTATTTTTCTTGCTGCGGTAACAGGCCAACAAACTAATCAGATATGAACTTTATATGCTGAGGTTGTATTTGACTTTTAGAAAGTGCTGATTTATACAGTGCACCAAACAAATTAAAACAAGTACTCTTCTGCCAAGAATTCATAGTGAAAAGTCCAACTTGGACAGAAATCCTTCAGATATGTAGACAATGGGCTGGCTCATCTGTCATGCATGATGGATGAGTTAGGGGGATTAAAATCAGGATTTGCATCATAATAGATAAAAATTAGCAAAATAGAATTTCTCAGTTGGTGGCTTCAGTTTTGCCAAGGAAAAAGGAGGTCCCTTTTTCAGAAGAATTAGAGTTGGCTTGCAGTCTTCATTTGAAGAGGCTTTATTCTAAATGCTGATTAACTTTCTCAAAAAAGAATGAAGAACGGTTAGCTTGGATAAGTTTCAGATTCTCATAGTCTTTTTTTTTAAAGCTTAGTTCTTAACTGCATATATGTGTCCAGGAAATGTAGAGTTTTTCACTGTTCACATTACATTATAGCATAAAGGAAAATTTATGGGGAAAGGAGTAATTTAATATGAAAGGAAAATTATTTTCTTGCAAGATTGGAAAGATATTCTCTGTGAGAATAAGGCCAAGTCTGTTAATGACATTGCTCATAACACCACTTTGAAGACTCATTGAATTTAGAGAGTTGCCAAAATACTCTGCTTATGTTATCCTAATGTCACACTACAACATGTGCACCTTTCACAGGGATTAACCAGCGAGGCCTAAGAATAAATGGAAGAAACAGGCAGGACTCAATTAAGTTGTTGCCTGCAAATAACATGGACAGGTCACGCAATGGGGCTCCCCCCCTTCTCCCCCCACCCCATGCATCCAGACAACTGTAAAACTGTTCTGGAGGCTTGGGGTATCCCCAGAACATGAGAGGGCATATGGAAGGAAGAGGGGAAGTCCTATTGCACAAGCAGACCTTGTTCCCTATGCACATATCCCACTTAGTGCTACGTTGGATTCCACTCTTTAATGCAAATATATTCATGTACGCTGTCAAATCTATAGTTTAGCAAAAGGTAAGGTAAAGGACCCCTGGACAGTTACGTTCAGTCAAAGGTGACTATGGGGTTGCGGCGCTCATCTCGCTTTCAGGCCGAGGGAGCCGCCGTTCGTTCACAGACAGCTTTCTGAGTCATGTGGCCAGCATGACTAAATCGCTTCTGGTGTAACAGAACACCATGACGAAACCAGAGCATACGGAAACACTGTTTACCTTCCCGTTGCAGCAGTACCTATTTATCTACTTGCACTGGTGTGCTTTTGAACTGTGGGGCGCGGGTAGCGCTGTGGTCTAAACCACTGAGCCTTTTGGGCTTGTCGATCAGAAGGTCGGCGGTTCGAATCCCTGCAATGGAGTGAGCTCCCGTTGCTCTGTCCCAGCTCCTGCCAACCTAGCTGTTCAAAAGCACACCAGTGCAGGCAGGTCTTCCAGCTTCACAATGAAGGTTTAGGTAATGGCTTTGCTCCAGCTCAGGGAAGCTTCTACTAGCTGAAGAGAAATACATTGCTTTGTTCCTGCCCTCCCATCAAAACCAATGATGCCTTTCAAAAATCTGCTCCAAAGGACTGGAGATCCCTCTGGAACCAGGGTGGGGTGGGGGTGGTATGTGCAAGGGGAGAGAAAAACTGGCAAAAATAGCCTCCTGCTTCTGCTAGAAGGATTCCTCCACTGGACCAGAAGCTTCCTGTGGCCAAAAGGCAGTCCTTCCATTTGTGGATGGTGAAATTTAGGACCCACTCAGTGTAACTGACCACAGTGACATAATTTTAAAAAACTCATTCAACGGAAGTATCAAAAGTTGAATACAAAACAGTGAATATAAAAATTTATATAAATGCTGATCTATTTACATGATCAAAATGTGTGTGTGTGTGTGTGTGTGTGTGTGTATGACATATGGGTATATATTGTGTGGATACAGAGCATTACTTTCTTGATATCAGGGTGCCACATAAATGTGCATTATTAAATGCCCCATAATAAAGAATATGGGTCTACTAAGTATGGAGTTCTATCATTCCAGTATAGTATAAACAAACTCAATTTTTCAATCAGTTTAATAAATTTCTATCTGCCTTCACTTATACTAATCATATTAGTCAATTTCAACCGTCTAAGCCATATCTCAAAAGTTAACTAGCCAGGAATCACCAGAAGGCAGAGTAGGGGATTTCCAGTTTTGACACATCACTATTTTAGTTGCAGTTAATAAATAAGTCATCATTTCAACATCCTCCTCTGATACTATATTTTAAGGTTCTCTGCTTTTGATACAGGAAGGAATGCTGCCCCAAAAGTGTTCTCTCTAGCTACACTATCATTAGTTCAGAAGCTAGTGACTTAATAACAAAAGCTTCTTGCAGGGTAAAGCTTTAAAAACAGAAAAAGAAATCATGTTTTCATTAAGCCAACGATCATTTTGTGAAAAAGCGTGGCCCCTAAGTTTGCACACCCCTCCTATTAATAGTACACACACAAAAATCAAATGCTACAACCATCAAGTGACAATTCGTTTCTATGCCAAAGAGACTTATGTGGTTTATCTGACACTGTTTAGACTTGACTGTATTTTTCTGTGTGTAGGACGTTACTTTTTGCTAAAACAAAAAATAGGCAAAAATTGGGTGTCGTCTTCTACAAGGATAGTGAATGCAGAGGGGGGACATGCGATTAATGGCAGCAGCAAGCGGGAGATTGGCAGCGGCGATTGGGCAGGTGATTGGTAGCTGTGGCAACTGGGCAGGCGATTGGCGGATGCAGCAAGTGGGTGGGTGGGCTGTTGGTGGTGGTGAGCAGGCAGGCAATTGGTGGCTGCGGTGAGGTGTGCGATTGGCAGTGGCTGTGGCAAGTGATCGGCAGTGGCAGGCAGGTGGGTGAGCGATTGGCGGGAGTGACCTCCCCCACCCAACAAAGCTAAACAACTTAATTTCTTAATTTTAGGTTAAAAAAATAGGGGTTGTCTTATACATGGGGGCGTCTTATACACGGAAAAATACGGTATGCCCAGTGTGGAAAATAAATTTTGCATTTGTAGCAGGTCTAGAGATGTTTTTAAACTCACACAGTGTTAATCAAGAAGATTTGGAATCAGGTTACACGGTACCACAAGTTCAGATGGCCAACGAGGGCCAAGTGGAAAGTATTTAACCAATATATGAAGGATTTTAAATGTATCCAACCCCTAACTTTGCTTTCTTAAGTGCTGAGTGAGACACTGCTTATTTGGTCAGAGCAGAATTTGTAGAGATATTTTTCCAGAAGTGCAGGGCAAGAATATTTGCTCTTATTAATGAACCCACAGGCCTCCAAACATACATTTTCATTAAAGACATATTTGCGCACGCACACAACCGGCGCCCTTCGTTTTCAAATGCAGGAGTAGTTTTGCAAGGAAACTGCCGCCATCTATTCATGATCCACCTTATGATCGGGGGGGGTTAATCTGAGCAGTTTAGAAGGGCCATTCTGAATTAACAGGATAAGCTTGATCCTTTGCCACTTATGTAAAGAGATCTATAATGCGGATGACAGAGTGGGGTTGAACCGCAAGGTGCCAGGCAGGAAGAAGGTCAGGCATAGAAGATTTCTGTCTCACTTGGAAGATCAGCAGCTACCTCTCCACCAAGCTTCACTTTCATCCACAAAGAACTGAAATACTGACTGGGAAATGGAAGATACTTCGCTGTAACTCCCCTGAGATAACAGCACTCAGGTGAAGTTCCTTTAAAAGGTAAAAAAACAAAAAATGCAGCCAGGAGAACAGCGTGTGACAGTGCACTCTAACCCTCTCTAAAAGTGACTTTCTTTTTAGATATATTAGAAAGCAAAATTACTTATGGCTTGTTTATCCTCCAATGAGCCTATATACTTGAAGCATCCTTGTGGCCTGTCATGCGGGTACAGGGTAAGTGCAAATCAAGACCATCTTTTCAGCTGAAATTTCCACATGGTAAAAGTGCCCCAGAATACAAGACTTCAGTATGCCATAGCATGAAAATCAGCTGGGGTGGAGAGAAAGAGGCTTTCATCACATTAATATGGAGGAGTAAGGACTCTTCAAGCAGTCACGAAATTAAAAGACGCCTGCTTCTTGGGAGAAAAGCAATGACAAACCTAGACAGCATCTTAAAAAGCAGAGACATCACCTTGCCAACAAAGGTCCATATAGTTAAAGCTATGGTTTTCCCAGTAGTGATGTATGGAAATGAGAGCTGGACCATAAAGAAGGCTGATCGCCGAAGAACTGATGCTTTTGAATTATGGTGTTGGAGGAGACTCTTGAGAGTCCCATGGACTGCAAGAAGATCAAACCTATCCATTCTGAAGGAAATCAGCCCTGAGTGCTCACTGGAAGGACAGATCCTGAAGCTGAGGCTCCAATACTTTGGCCACCTCATGAGAAGAGAAGACTCCCTGGAAAAGACCCTGATGTTGGGAAAGATGGAGGGCACAAGGAGAAGGGGATGACAGAGGATGAGATGGTTGGATGGTGTTCTCGAAGCTACCAGCATGAGTTTGACCAAACTGTGGGAGCAGTGGAAGACAGGAGTGCCTGGCATTCTCTGGTCCCCATGGGGTCACGAAGAGTCGGACACAACTAAATGCCTAAACAACAACAACAACAACAAAGGACTCTTCAGCCTCAAAAACAGCAGCACAGAAATCCACACTTAGCAACTCCTTCTGCTTGATCATATATAGTCCCATTCACATTTTGAACAGGGCATCATGCAATTACTGGAAAATGGGACTCTGGTCCTAGACTGACCCTGCTTCCAGTCAAGCACACTATTGGGATGCTATGCCAGGCAGGCCACCTGACTCTGGGACCAGGATCACAATCCCACACCCCAGAAATCGTGTGCTGCTCCTTTTGCACATGATGAAGGTGTTTAGTTTCAACAGAATGTGAGATAAAGAGACTGGCATGAGCTTAAGCATGGAAGTGAATGTTCTTTGACCTCTGGAAAGAAGAGGTGATTGGTGAGCAACCACAGAAAAACTTTCAAATATTCACATTTGTGCAGAGGCAGAGGCCAGCAGCTAGCAACATTTCCCCAGCAGACTGAGTGAGGAGAGCTTAATGCTACCATCCGCATGGCATATCTCCCTTCCATTCACATTCTCTTCAGCATAGCTATCATACTGAATGGCTTTAGCTGACAGTAACTTAGAATCTTGACAGCAGCAACTTATATTTCAAGATGCCCAGAGGATTCCATTTCAGAGTTTAGAAGCACCATGTGATATTGATTTGGGGAGCAGTCCTTGGATGGACCAGGAGTAAACAAGGGAATGCTCAAATGCCATCATAGTTGCTAAGGCTGTCATAACTCTAGGAGTTAAACCGGAATCAAATGCAAGCAGATCATTAGGGAAATGTGCACGCGTTCTATATTAAAACACAGTATTTATTAACACAACAGCTATTTTAGGGCCTCTCGCTTTTATAATTTTAGCTTTCTTTATAATCCTTGAAGACAATGACTTTCAAAAGCCTTTGCCTTTTAGGTCAAATATGAAATTTCTATAGCTCCCCATATAACCGCTGCAAGATGCAAGCCTCATTCTTAGGTTGCAAGACTGATCTCAATAATATTAACCAAAAGCAGAGGTGCGATGTTATCTTCTTAAAACTGTGTGCTTTACCTGTCTGCTAACAACCAAGGTGGCATTATGTTATTTTAATCCAGATTAGTTTGTCATGTCAAGATGCTAAACATCAACATTATACTCACACAGTTTGTAACACTAAAAGAGATGGATACATGTTCCAAAAAGTGAACACATTTAATTTGTGTCTTATCCTCCTGTAGAACAAATTTCTCAACCAGTCGCTTCATTTTCTTGGTCTCTCAACCCTAGCCCTACCTTCATCGACAGATCATGCAGCTGCTTTAGATCATGCAGCTGCTTTAGATAAGGAGTCAAAGCTATACCTCAAATCATATCTTATTCCAATCCCTCTTGACTTCATAAATTGACCAATTGTTACTAAAATTCCTGATTAGGGGCTGTGTCCAATGCTGTGGAAGTAGGGAATTATCCTTCTTCTTCCCTGTAGCCCCCTGTGCACCACCAAATTCTGCTACTGCAGGTTCCCCAATCCTCTGGAGAAGATTTTGAGGATGCACAGGGGTCTACAGGGGAGAGGGGAGCAAGTTTCATTGTGCAAGCAGAGGTCTGCTCCACAAGTGGGGGGAAAACCACATTGGATACAATCCCTAGTACCTTCCTAGCAGCTTCTGCTGCAATACAGTCGTACCTTGGTTCTCAAACGGAATCGTGTTGAAATGAATTCAGCATTGTACTATGGTGATTGTTCTGGCCAAGCATTCTGGCTTACCGGATGGAACAGTCGAAACTCTTCTTCCCCCTAAGTGCTGTTCCAGGTGTTTTCCTACCCCCCAGGTCAATTTCAGAGGTGCAAGGAGGGCACACAGGTGGGGGTGAAGCCCAGCTGCCCAAGCAGAAGTTGTAGCCCAGAGCTTCTGCTGACAGGACTCATTGGTTGATTCCCACCCCCTTAATTTATGGCAATTGAACCTTCTCAGGTAATATGGGCAGAAAATTCCTCTGGCCTAGAGCGACCATTGGCCTCAATCTGTGTAAGGTGAGGCTTTGTATCCTGTATCATATTATGCAAGAACTGTGTGTAGATCTTTGTGCCAACATTTCTATATTACATTCTCATCTGTATTCTGCCTTTGGCAATATACAGGGGTACATGCATATGTGCATTTTAACACTTTTCTTGTGGACACTCTCGGTTTATTTCTTCTGCTCATTTCATCCAGAAAAGACTGAAATTCAGTCTATAAAAATGGATTATTGGGGTTGTTCCCCACACACAGAGATCCTCGAACACCCACCCCAATATTCAAGGGTGTGTGGCAAGAGACACATCTCTGTAGGAAAGCAACTCTATACTTACTAGGCCAAATACTAACTGTCTAACCAAGAGATAAAAGTATTGATTAAAAGGGCCTTGAAAATTCTGCTTCATTGCTTTACTTAAACATAAATATTGCATTAGCCCAAAAGCTCAGGGCAGGCAGCATGCTGAAAAACAGGTAGAAAACATTAACAACAATAACAACAACTAGAGTACAACCCAGCCAGCAAGGGACAGTGTAGTTTGGTCATAACTGCTTTAAAATACAAAAATTGGCTTCTGATGAAACTCGTAAGAGAGGGATGTTACAATAATTACAGTATTATTTGATTATTGACAGGTGCTATGAATTGTACCAAACGCCACGACAGAAGGTAGGCTGTATGCAGTAGCTTTTAATACTGCTCTTCTGCATTACCCTAGATTTCCCTGGCTGGGAGGCCTCATTAAACAGCCGTGGTCCCCCTCCTTGGCTGCCCTCACTCCAGCAACAAGTGCTTCAGTGCTACCACCAGCATGGATCCCCTCCAATCCAAAGGCTCTCCTCTTGTACAACTCCAATCGCTCTGCAGGCAGACCCCTCAATATAGAGGCTTACCTTATTTCCATCATTTCCTACACCTTGAGCAGTTAGCTTTGCAGCTGTAAACGTCTTTTAACACGTTTTTTATTGTGCATTATATTGTAGCAACACCTGCCCCGCCCAGTCACAGTGAACGTCACCCTCAGTTGAGGGTTGCTCACGGGGCACAAGTCACAAGGAGTGAAATGAAGCGTAGTTACCCCTACAGGGTTGTAAAAGGTTTACATAAAGGCATTAAAAAGCAAGGGGCTGAATACATATTTGTTAGGAACAAAATGAAAGGTTGTTTCTGGTGAAGCTTACAGCAGCGATGTGTTTTCTGTCAGGGAAATTTATAGCCCTCTGTCAAGAGCAGGAGTGAGTCACAAAGATTTCCAGGTGCCATGTGTCAGGTTTTTCATTTCCTCAACTAGACTAAAGTACATTATCACCCTAATACAAGCAAGCTTTTAGCATATATTTATCATGTGAACATGTGTGGCCGAGTTTCCTCAACTTCAAAAGAGCCACCGTTTCTCATGGGGGGGGATTCCAGAATTTTCGAGCTTTAGTATTCCTAAACATCAAGGCTCCATCGTCTCTCCCTGCTCTTGCCCAGTGAAAATGTGAAGAAGAAGAAGAAGAGTTTGGATTTGATATCCCGCCTTTCACTCCCCTTCAGGAGTCTCAAAGCAGCTAACATTCTCCTTTCCCTTCCTCCCCCACAACAAACACTCTGTGAGGTGAGTGGGGCTGAGAGACTTCAGAGAAGTGTGACTGGCCCAAGGTCACCCAGCAGCTGCATGTGGAGGAGCAGAGATGCGAACCCGGTTCCCCAGATTACAAGACTACCGCTCTTAACCACTACACCACACTGGCTCCTGAGCTGGAGAACATACTTGTTCTGCTCTTAAATAAAAATCTTCAAACTTATTGACTAAAATAATGACTCAAAACGTTGATCTGCACATTAGAGTCCGCACTGATTCCATGGAATGAGGACAAGAGTAAAAGAGCCTATGGCTTGAAGTAGGCATTATGGAGGATGTGTGAGTGTCAGTCAGAAACAGTAACCCAACATCTCTTCCTCTTAGTCAATCAAAATGGTACAGCCTCTTTAGATGCAGCACTAAACTATGATTTAGTATTACACGAGCAAGCATCTGGATGGCTCCTCCTGCTGCTGCCAGTGCACACTCAAGGAGGTGATCAAGTTTCATTTCTGATGCTTAACTCACCACAGTATAATTATGGGTGATAGCCAACATTAGCCATTTTCAGAGAAGACTAATCAACACTTAAATTACTTAGGGGTGCAGCCAACAATGCTCATACTCAAGAGTAGACTCATTTAAATAAATGGATGGACATGACTGGCTTGGACCCATTAATTACAGTATGTCTACTCTGAGTAGAATTTAGTTAAATGCAACCCTTAAGCCCTTTGAATTCAATGAATATACTCTGAGCACAACTAATGTTCTCTACCTCCAAACTCTGGCAAGTTTATGGAAACAAAAGAACTACAAACCATGGTTTATGGAGCTGTCCTGTTTCCTTAACCCAGAAGCAGGAAACCTGTTGCCCCTAGATGTTGTTGGACACCAACTCCCATCAGTCCCAGTCTGCATAAGCAGAGATAATGGGAGTTGTAGTCCACAGATAGTCTGGCAAACATTACCCACCCATGCTCTAAATTATACTTAAGGTGAACTACACTTTTGGGTTTGGACAGAACTCAAACTTATATTAATTGAAAAGGAAAAGGAAATTCCCAGAGGGAAGTGCATGAGTCCAAGCTCATACATTTAACACTAAATCATAGTTTTTGTTTCTAGCTCATGCCTGCTGTTCCCCCATTGCTGGAAGGGGTTAATGGTGAACAAGAACTTCTTAACTGTCCTCTGACTAGTCTCTCTCAATTGCATCATTATCAGGTTTTGTTCCTATGGTGGTCGTGGGAAGGGTTTTTTCTTTTAATTTTTTAATAGTGGAATGGAACTAAATTAATTAAAGCTCCTCCCCTCTCCCAGAACAGAAATGGATACTGTGGCAATAGGGAGCTTCTTCACCACCAATTTCTCAACCATGATCAACAGAAAAGTAAATAAAACAGGCAGAAAGGCATGGGGGGGGGCCTGAAAAGCATCAGGTGTCAAAATGGCTATCAACATAAAATGAGAGCATATGCAGCACCTCATATTGTACCTCTTGCATTGGTATGGGTTTGCTCTCTGCCTCTTACTAGCTTAATGAATGTTCCAGAGAAACTAGTGGAAAGCATTTTTGAAGACAGAATTACCAAGCATATAGAAGAAGAAGTCTTGCTTAAGCAGAACCAGCATGGCTTCTGCAAAAGATAAGTCCTGCCTCATTAACCTATCCAATTTCACTGAGAGTGTGAACAGCTATATAGAAGTGATCCAGTCGACACTGTGTACTTAAAAAGCTTTTTTTGTGTGTGTGAGGGATAACTAATCAAAGAATCCTGAGTAAGCTAAGCAGTCGTGGAATAAGAGGGAAAATCATCAGATGGATCAATAGCTCGCTAAGGAACAGGAAACAGAGGAAGGATAAATGGACAGTTCTCCCAATGGGTGCATGGAGGAAGGAGGATCAGTACTGGTACCTGTGCTTGACAACTTGTTCATAAATGAGCTAAAGTTAGAGGGGTGAGCAGCAAGGCAGCCAAGTTTTGATGGTGATCCAAAATCCTTAAGGGTGGTTAAATCGAAAAGGGAAGGCATATATCAACTGCTACACAAGTGCTCCAAGACAAGTAGTGTTGCACAGATATTGATGACAGATTAATGTTTAGGATGAAAAGAAAGTGAAAAGAAAGTGGCAAAATAATGATCAGTTATCCAACCAAATGCTTTTGAATCTATACACTTCTTTCAGTTTGGGTGCATTACTATTAATAGACACAGGATAGTAACAGTGTGATTGGATAAAAAAAAGATGTTACCAATATTCTCAGCTTGCATGTGTACTTGCCTGATATACGGTAGTAAATGACGCTTGGCATGGAGTGATGGCAAGTTTGCATGAAGTCAAGATCCCTCTAGACCTACCATCCTTCTTCAATATATTTTTTTGGCCCCATATTCTTGCCCTGTCAAGCTGATAAGTTGCTCAAAGGAAAATGGGAGCACAGTAAAACTGTAATTATTTCCCAATTCTTTTTTCACCTGTTCAGTAAGGCATGAGCACAGTGCATTTTGCTGCAACGATAAGCTCACGAATTCCTTTTCTGTCCTTGGTATATAAAATATTAAAAATCTAACTGTAAAGTTCTTCCAAATGCTCAACAAGTCATTATGGCACATTTTCTGACTCGAGATACAGCATATATACCAATAGGGGAGGCTTATTCAAACTCTGAACTGGCATTAATATGGATCGCTTCTCTATTGTGATAAGTATGCATGTAAATTATCAATAAATTGCATCAAATCTAAAACCTCCAACCGTCTTTGAGCATTTGCACTTTACACATTAGACTATCATCAGTGAGCTCCATTAAGGCATCTCAGAATCATTTGCAACATGTGTTAACTGGGAGGCCGGGGGAAATACTTGAAGGTGGACATTTATGTATTTCCATTATTTAAACCCTTTTAATGCAGCTACTTTCATAGTTTATAAATGTTTGATTTAAAATATAGCCATTTTATCATTTGTACCACATTTACCTCATCTTACCACTATTCTGACTGGATGAGAGTCTAATGTAGTCTACACTGTCTGGTCAATTATGGCATGGACGCTGGGGACCAATTAATGCCATCCATAAAAGCCTGAATCATTCTGTCAATTAACTAGAACTAACTATGTCATCAGATATATTACTGGTGAGCAAGTCTATTTGGTTGCAATATGTCTTGAAGGAGAGCAGTATCAAATGAATCACAATTGACTTGGACAACTGCTAGCATAATTTCAGAAGATGAAAAGACAAATGTGGTAGTTATTAGTGGTCCCCTGAGGAATTACGGCCAAGCAATTGTAATGTGCTAAGACTGCGCTAGCAGGTGCCCACAGCACAAATCAGGAAGAGGGTTAAATCAATATTTTCAATTTCTTTGGATCAATTCAGTGTTTGAACGAGATGGAAACTTGTTAGCAATTGGCAGAATGTGTAAATGAAAAGTCAAACTTCTTATTATTTGTTAAAAGGGAACGGGTGCACTGCATCATGCCCTTGGCACAAAGTAGCGCTTTCATGATCCAGTTGCTTGGGCATTCGCTGAGAATCAAGCAGTTCTTAAATTTTAATAGAGTGCAAAAGGTTAGTTGTATACACGTTGACAATTCAAGAGCTTTAAAAATGATTGAAGTGTCAATAGGAATGTTTTTGAGGTGTGACAACAGTACAGTTATTAATGATTAGTGCAAGAACCAGCAAGAAAAAGAAATAGTTGACTGCTTGAGAGAAAGAGCCCTACCAAGAATGTACCTTAATATCTGACACATTTGTTCTTTTACACGTGAAAATAGAACTGGGGTGGCTTTAAAGTTTATCTCTCTAACCATTAAACATCGCAGGCAAACATGTGTAGTCAATGCAGAAGAGTATCTTCTGATGGCAAAATTAGTTTTTCATGCATGTTAATTTCCTCTTAAGAAAAATGACTATGTAAACGCTGCAGCATTTAATAGAGTCATTTACAAGTCATGTGAACAGAAGCACCACTTTAGCTAATGAGGCCTCCTGCTGCTGCCGCGCCACCAGAGCACGGTTTCTGTTCTCATCCTGAAGCAAAGTTCTTAACCTGAAGCACTGTTTCTGGGTTAGCGGAGTCTGTAACCTGAAGCGTATGTAACCCGAGGTACCACTATACAGGATTTCAACCTTGGGGCAGAATTCAACAAAGTAGTTCGACTAGTGCATGGATTTCTGGCTGTACAACATAACTTCCTCTCTCCTCTCCTCTCCTCCCCTCCTCTCCTTATGTGCCCCTAAATTTGTTATGGGGTTTCCCAGTCCTCCAGAGCAGATTTGGCAAGGGTGTCGGCAGGGAAAGAGTAGCAAGTTGCACAAACAGAAATCCTTGCTCTAGTGGAACTACTTCACTGAACACTGCGCTTAATCTCTCTCAACTATATCCTTAGGGAAACATACAAACTGGACTTGAGTGCTTGTTGGAACCTTTAGTAACTGGTGTTACTATTTTCACTCCTAGATTTGCCGCAGTTGGTTTCACTCATTTCAGCATGGACCTTTTTGGTGATACAAGTTGCAGAACTGGGGTGGGGATGGCCTTATCCGAATCAGGCCTACGATGGAAGGCAAAGAGTTCAAGACCCAAGCTAGGTTTCCAGTCTGGTTTGGAATACCTGCACTGCCTATTTGTTAAAGGAGGGCAGGAGGAGCCTGCAGAGCTAAGTGACTAATGCCATGCGTAGTTTGGCCTCACACAGAAAATTTTTGCTTCTCCATATAAATGGCTATAATTTTATAGCACTATACCTAATCGTGTTAAATATATTTTTTCTTTTCTATATTCTCAGGCACGACAACATGCTAGCAATCTTTAAATCCATAAAGAATGTCAAAGATTATATTTGATATTTCCTTAACATGGGCCCCCATAAAACAGACTCTCTTGTCCTTTAAAGTTGAATTACGATGAGGCTCAACTTTTTCAAATCAAGTTTCAGAAAAAATGGTGAAATTTGAAACCAGCCCACACATCGTTCAAGAAAAATCAAAAGCCTGTGTCTCCCACTCAGTTCAGACACACCCCAGTTTCTATTCTAGAAAAGCACATATTCTGTTTATAAGCCAAGAAGCTAATTGACTCAATTGTCTACTGTATAAGAAAGCTATAAAACAAAGACACAGAGAACAATAGGAACATACAGCTCTTTTAATGGCATTACAAGAGTTTACTGTTTAACAATGGCACTGATTAGGGAACAAATGGAGGAATTGTTTCATGCAGTTGCCACATAATATGAAGAATGCATAATTTAATTGAGAACTGTATGTCTAGTCATAAAATGCATCTTCTGTGGTATAGTAAACTGGCTTTATATTCAGCACTTATGAACATACTCGCTAAAGATACACATGAAAGATCAACTCTATATAATTCTTTGGAGTCTGCTACATCAGCAATCCTCATTTCTTTGTGAAAACACCATTTGTAGCTCAGTCTAAGTTCAACAGCAAGGC
Organism: Podarcis raffonei; assembly: GCF_027172205.1. NCBI lineage: Eukaryota > Metazoa > Chordata > Lepidosauria > Squamata > Lacertidae > Podarcis > Podarcis raffonei. The sequence goes on from NC_070602.1 coordinate 67,014,976, forward strand.
CGTACAACTGATTTCATTGGAACCTACTTGCAAATATCTTCCTTTGCTTGTAAAGGTAAAGGTACCCCTGACCATTAGGTCCAGTTGAGGATGATTCTGGGGTTGCGTGCTCATCTCGCTCTATAGGCCGCGGGAGCCAGCGTTTGTCTGCAGACAGCTTCCAGGTCATGTGGCTAGCATGGCTAAGCCTCTTCTGGTGAACCAGAGCAGCGCACGGGAATGCCATTTACCTTCCCACCGGAGCGGTAACTATTTATCTACTTGCACTTTGATGTGCTTTCGAACTGCTAGGTGGGCAGGAGCTGGGACCAAACAATGGGAGCTTACCCCGTCAAGGTGATTCAAACCGTCGACCTTCTGATTGGCAAGCCCTAGGCTCTGTGGTTTAGACCACAGCACCACCTGTGTCCACTTAATCTGACTTTTTCAATAGAAAACACTAGTACTGAACAAATGACTTTGTTCACTTAAATATTTATTAAGTGCTCTTCATCAGAGGATTTTTATCAGTGAAAAACAATTCGGACAATATGATGGGTAGTATTCAACTTCATTTTACTGAGAATAGACTTATGGGAATCAATGAACATAACTAAGTTAGGTCCATTAATTTCACCAGGTCTTCTGTGAGTAAAAACTAACTGAAAACTGCCCATAAACACAATATTAAACAAAAGAAAATACAAGGCAGGCTAAAAATATATAAATATATATAAAATCAAGGGGCGGGGGGCGGGGGAGCAGTTCCAACTAAGATTCTATCTAAAACACCTAAGAGAAAAGGAAGTATTTATCTACTTGCAAAGAATCTGCTAACCTGGCTGCTTGCTCACAAGTAGCCCACACAGCAATCAGCCAGGATGGGCCACAGATTAGGAAGAGCCATAGCTCAAGGACAGAGCGCATGCTTTGAATGCAGAGGGTCCCAAATTCAATCAACAGCATGAAACTCAGGAAAGCCTCTACCAGTCAGCGGTAGAGTCAAACTCACGAGCCTGCCCAGCCTCATGAAGAAAGAAGAGAAGGGGAAGCCTCATGGAGCTGCTCTAAGTGCCTCTACCATGCCTTCACGGCAGGCTCTTGACACCGGCAAGAGAAGTCTTGCTCCCACTGCGGCTACTGCCATGTAATGGAGACATTATTAATATGTGTGAAACACCACATGACACGAAGCATTAAGAAAGCAAAGACAAGAAAAAGGTGTGAGGTGGTGAGTAGGGGTGGGGTGGAGGGTTAGCATGCAACGTGAGCAGGGGAGCAGAGCCCACTTACTTGAAAATGAAATGGCAAATAGCTGTCAGTACGTAGCCTTCCCATGCTTAGAAGAAAGTCCAGCTGAGGACGTCATGCCATTTTGGGGCACCCAGGAAGGCTGCAGTGTTTGGCCACTGGAAATATGATTTGTAAAATGAAAGAAAGGGCACTTATACAACCTACTGGGCACCTTGAAAGTAAGAACGGTGAATTTTTTCCTGAAATTTCCTCTTCCCTTTGAAAGTTTTCAAATGCAACATTAATTGCCAAAAAGTGGTGGAAAAAATGTGAGAGAAATTTTGGGCATACGTAATGCTAAACTGCCTATTTGCTATCAGCACTATTTGCCATGCTCATCTAGTATTCCAAAACTAACTGCATGAAATAAAATATACACAAACAGCTATATATTATTTCTAGGAATGTGTTATATTTCAGCTCACTGCATTCTGAAAACCATCTACGTAACAAACATCTGGCCAGGAACTTGGAACTGAAGAGATTTCCATGCCCCTCTTGCCAATGAGATTTAAAACACTGTTGCTTTCCAGTAATTACAAAGTGCTCCAACATGCATAAGGTGACTATAAGAACACTGGGGAATATCCTTTTTTACTCCCTTTAAGGCAATAATAACATCTTAGTTCCCTGCTTATTTGTTCTGCGGAAGTGATTTTTAAAAAGTCATTAAAAAGACAAGTTCAATAGCAGTGACGTTATGGCGAATGCAAATATATGTTCAATGGCTTATGGAAATCAGTACAAAATAACCTAAACAGAACATCAAGTTATATGCGTGATTGACTCTGACAGCCACCGACATATCAAAATGTATGTGTGTGTGATATATATCCAACTCAGAGCTGACTCAGTTATCTTTCCTATTGTCAGTCATATCTATTTAACATCAAAACAGTGGATTCCAGAGGCAGAGAGTTAGATGCGAGTCTGACAATTCATAAAGTTACAAAGATGAGCACCTTCTGGCCACTTTTCAACATGTCTTGCTTTGAAGTTCATGTGTGATTCATTTAAACTGGAAATCAATGTTTCTGTGTAAGATTTCTATGAGGATTACCCTCAGGGAAGGCATATACGCCATGGAGAGAAAGTAACTCAAGGAAATTTAATTAGAAGCCTTAAATGTACAGCATGTATACTTAGCTAATCGGATCAATTGCAGCCCACTAGCAAAGCATATTCTAATTATCAAGACAGATGAAATTTTGCCACCTCTCAGCAGTGGTGCAAGTCACCTTCAGGAAAATAAGAGAAGCCAGGCAAGGTTTTTTCATACTCTGTACACCATCGAGTTTTTCTGCTTGCATTTTGCAGAGAAACCCCCTGTGGACTTTTGATTTGTTAAAGGTGGTTTTATCACATAGATTTTCTAGTGAAAGACACCTACCATTCCAAAGAGCCAGATCCTTTTCAGAACAGGGCTGCTATTCTACCTACCGAGTCTGAAGGAGCTTTGATTTCAAGGCCATCTTGAAATTAATTAATGAAAACAAAATACAGATCCTCAGTTCTCACATCTAAAGTGTGGTACTAAATAAAAATATATGCATATTTGAGCACCAGCATATAAGTGAATGTACCATACAAATGAGTCTATCTACCGAAATTAAAGTTTGTAGCATAGAATCACAGAATCATAGAATCTTAAGAGTTGGAAGGGACCCAATGATCATCTAGTCCAACCCCCTGCAATGCATAATCCTATCCTATGGACCTTCACTTGAAATTTAGCCTCATTGTGTTCAGGACTTATTCCAAGGAGGAATGCATAGGATTACTGTGTAAAGTTGCAGTCTTAAATACTCTTACTAAATACCCACAGGCTCACTTGGTGGAGACACAGGAGAAGGCCTTCTCAGTGGCTGCTCTCAGACTTTGACATGCCCTCCCTAGAGAAGCTAGCCTGGTACCCTCCTTGCTGTCCTTCGGTGGGCAGCCAAAATCTTTCTTCTTCCAATAGGCTTTGGGGAATTGACTGCTTTTAATTAAAGGGCTGGTGCCATGCTACTTTTATTGTAGTTACTGGTATGTTTTAAACAGATTTTTTATATGCATATAGTTTTAATTCTATCAATGTTTAATTGCATTTTAATAATTGATTTTTCTGCGTTTTTAGTGGTTCCAGTTTTTATCTGTATGCTGCTTTGAATCCCATCAGGGGAAAAGGTGGGTATAAATAAATATATAATAATAAGACTATAAATCCCACTGAACTCAGAGAAAGATTCAATGTTTAAAAACTTGTTTTCAATGTACATTGTTCGGATATCTTAGGGGCTAAATGTATTTATCATCACTGCTCTTATTTTTGGCTAATCTGCTGAAATACACTTCCATTATTTCTTCCACAGAGCTGTCATAGAAGAAACTTGTAAATGTATAAAAGATTAAAACCCCAATCCTGAAAGTTATATGGTTGTGAACGCTACTGATTTCAGTTAAACTCACTTCTAAGTAAGAAAATACAGGATCAAAGCCATAAACATATTTTTAACTATCAGTAACAAAGAAGTAGCTGATAAGCTCAAGGTTTTCTTCTAACCTCTTTGATGAAATGGGTACTGACCTACAGGTGTTCATGCTATAGTAAATTGTCTAGACTTTCAAGGTGCAACCTTCACCATGAATAGCAGTCACGAACAAAGTAAGTTCCTAGAACTTGTACTTGATCTATTGAACCACTTGACAGACTGTCAAGAGAAAGCATCATATAATTAGAATAAAAGGAAGCATCAACTTTCCTTCCTGACTGTCATGTTTGAACACCTTGGACATTTTGCATGGCGATAAAATGTTCAGCGCACTAGTTGGAGTCTGCTTTCTGCGTCCATTTACGTTTCACGTGTAGTCCATCTAGATGTGTTTGGAGAAGGACAAAGATACTTGTGGATTTGAGCATGTCTCTCAAGAGGAAGCCTACATAGCATTGTTAATGACGATGCCAGGGGTAGAAGCCGGACCTTGAAGCTGATGTACAATATGTATGTTACAGACATGATGTGATGACTGCTATTGTGGCAATCATCATGCACTTGAGTACAGTGGTACCTCGGGTTAAGAACTTCATTCGTTCTGGAGGTCCGTTCTTAACCTGAAACTGTTCTTAACCTGGAGCACCACTTTAGCTAATGAGGCCTGCTGCTGCTGCCGCTCCGCTGCCACGTGATTTCTGTTCTCATCCTGAAGCAAAGTTCTTAACCCAAGGTACTATTCCTGGGTTAGCGGAGTCTGTAACCTGAAGCGTCTGTAACCAGAAGCGTATGTAACCCGAGGTACCACTGTAAATCGATTCCATGCTGTCAGGATGCTGTCAGCAGCTCCCGGCTCGGTGCCCAGGAAAGCATGAAGACAAGGAAAAGTTTCTTACAGTCCTTTTTTTATTACAAACTTTACAGAGGGAGGCTATAGAACCCAGCTTCTTGGATAATGGCGTTGTCCCGAGTGAATCTCCACCCCCAGCCCCTGTCTCTCCCACTTCCTCATTCATCATCATCATCATCATCATCATCATCACCTCCTCTACGGGTGCCGCTCTGTCTTTCTCTCCTGCTTTTAAGGTTCTGGGAGATGGTGGGTCTGGAATGCTTTCTATTGACAACGTGTCAGCCAGCTGCTGTTCTGGCTCTGCCTGCTCCTCCTCTCCCATTATTTCCCAACTTTTCCCCTCATCTGCCTCTGAGCTGTGACCCCCCCCCCTGCAAACTACTACTGTAAATCTGTACTGTCTTCTTCCTCCTCCTCCCTGAAAGGGTCAGGATGGGGAGGCGGTCTCAACCACTGCTCCTCCTCCTCTGCCCAGTCCCTGACACATGCGCTCCAGTAAATCGCCTGAGAAAAGCAGATCACTCGGGTCACGACCACAGCAGCACGACAGGGAGGCTGGTGTTGCTGAAGTATGGGTGCCAAATGACCGACTTGTACTAAGGGCAAGCCGTCACTGTGACAAACGTATGACGTCAATAGAAAAAGTATATATGTAGATAGGAGCCAGCTCAAAAGCTGTTATGCTTGATGACTAATACTGCTGAAAAATTCAGCTTTCATGTTGGAATAAAGAGTTGCTGTCCCTCATTGTTGAAGACAAAAGCCTGAATGTGTACATACAACAAGCTCAGACACTAGGAAAGGATTGAAGCATCAAGTGCTTAGGAAATAAGGCATTCGAACTCATGGCTCATAACTCTATCATGATGACTCTCATCATTTAGCACTTTTTATCTGACAACAGAACTTTTAATGTTACAGGCTCTGCATTCAGAGGTTTCAAAAGCAAATTTTGCAAACACTTTAACAGCCAGAAAAAGCATCTTCCCTTCATTTATTCTTTTTTTCCCCCCACAGAGGGCTGCAAAAAGGGGGTGAAAATGTTCAGCCATTTGCAGGGAAGGTAACTGGAGGACAAGTAAATATTTGCAATGCAGAAAGATGTGGAGGGTTAGCCTACCCTACTTCCCCATCTCTTTCCAACCGCTTATTCACAGTTATTTTCATTGGGCCTTAGCGGTGTCATGTGACCAAATGGCTTCATGACATCATGATGTTATCACACTCACTGCATGACCAGGAAGACAGAGAGAGAGGGAGCTGATTTCAAATAAATAAATAAATAAATAAATAAATAAATAAATAAATAAATGGCTCTGGAGCAGTAGCCAAGAAAGGCAGTGAATAGGTACAAAATAGTAATAATTTGCATTTTCCAATGAAAATGTTGTCTTGCACCCAAAGGTACTACTTTTGTGTCCAACATCAAATCACACGAGCATTTATTGCAAGCCTATTCTTGTACTCTAAGGATGCAGTTTGATGAACTGACTGAAACCCCACTTCTGGCTGCAGCCGATGCATGGGGTGGGGGTGCGAGGGGTCTCAAGGAGCCACAAGACAATAATTAGACTCGAAATATTTTATTTCTAACTGGCACAACGCTCTCTATCTGCCTCGGCTGAAATGTGTGTACATGTCAATACAAATTAGCATAAACAGTAATTATCTGGGCTGTAGTATTACGCATTGCAAACATCATTTTCTTTCTTTTCCTTCTTTTTTTAAAAAAAAACCCTTCCAGATTGCTCAACACTAACACACACAAAAAGCCACCACCCTCCAAAGTATAATATCTATGCAGTTAGCACAGCACATAATCACTGTGTGCTCTGAGGATTTCACAAACATATTTGTAAACGGCATAAATTAAATGGCCTCATGCAATAATTGCATGTTTATCTGTGCCCTCTAAAACATAGGGTTACTAATACTTACATCTTTTTAAACATGTGCTTTGGCGAACGCACAATGTGTAAAGGGCTCTGGCACCGAAGGCCATGGGTGAGCACTTTCGGCAGTTGGCAACTCCAGACAATGTTCCCTTAGGGTGTGCTTCCCTGAGTGCAAGCCTTATGCGCTGGCATATCCTCCAGCACAAATCTCATATTAAGCCCTAGTTTTATTCCACGCAAAATACTCTGTGAGGTCACGGGCACTGGAAGTACTCCAGGATTTAAGGGGCCCTACCAGGGGTGTTGCTAAGCACTGAGTGAGCTAACCTCTGGAAACCTGACCCACTTAGCATTGTCCCATGTGAGCAGCATTGAGAGGAGCTGATGGTTTCCTCTCCAGGTCCTCATGCTCCTCTGTCTCTATTCCAAAGAAGAGCCCATGCCACTATCGTATGGGAAACAAGATGCGAATGGCAAAATAATTGACATTGCTGCCTATAATGTTAACCAAAACTTGGGTCTCCAGCTGTTCTTGAACTATAACATCCATCATTTCTAGATATCAGGACCAGTGGTCAGGGATGATGGGAATTGTAGTCCAAAAACAGCTGGAGGCCCATGTTTGGGAAACCCTGCATTAAACCATAGTTTAGCTCTCCACACTGAAGCCTCCATGAATTTGGAGAAGATAACCTATGCATATAGAGTTTGCACGAAGGTAGGTATGGACGTTGAGGCAGGACAGGTTGGTTCTCATGGTACCAAAGGAACTCCTAGCGAGTGAGAGTGAGATATGAGCTGAGCCTCTGCCTCCAAACTTACCTCTCTTATATTTCTGTTGCTGCAGTTACTAGGGTCCTACACCTTACTTGGAGCTTAGGGCAGTTGCTCCTTGGTAAGAACATTGAGGAACCCTGCTCATCATGGGGGAAACAGATAACTCAGCCCCAGCCTTTCACAACCCACAATGTCCATTTTCCTCCCCCGAGTGTCAGCTTCTGCCTTCTCTAGGCCTTCTCTTCTGCATCCTCTTTGGCATGACTTCTCCAAGGCTCATAAGCCATCAGGCTAAGTCTGCAGGTTTGCAGACTCTCATCAGTGCCTGGCTGCAATAATGGACTCAATGATGGAGCAGGTTCATAGCTTTAGGCTCCTCCTAGAGCCATTGTTTTCAATAAGCAGCCTTAGTGGTGCAGAGTTGAACTCTTTACAGTCTGTGCTCCGGTAACCTCTAGGATAGTTTATTGCAGTATCTCTCTGATGACAGAGACCAGAAGTTCAGCTCTGATATTCCTCTACTCACAGGCATTTAATGGTTGGTTAATTCCACATCTTTCTGTACTTGATTATCCCTGATCTTTTGTCCACTGGTATCGTGTGATGATATTTCAGTAGTGTTAAAACTATTTTGTAATACTATTGTGTTTAATTTTTTTGTATAGTTTAAACTGCTGTAAGTCATCTTGAGTGTTTTCTTTTTTAAAAGAAACAAGCATTTAAGAAATTTAGTAAAACAAAACTAATAATCTGCCCCACCATAACCTAGCTCCAGACCATCCTGGCTGATGTATAGTGAACAAGCAACTGGTTTATAAACTTCTTCCCCACGGCTGTCTTTTATTGTATTTAATTTCTATATACAGTATTGTATTTTCAGTATTGTTTTGGTGCAAGCCATGTTTATTGATGGGTGGGTATATAAATTTCACAAGTACGAAACTAAAAAGAAAGACATGGATGTAGCTGCATCTTAATTATTCATTTATTGAAGTATTTATATATTAAAAGGTAAAGGACCCCTGACAGTTAAGTCCAGTCACGAACAACTCTGGGGCTGCAGCGCTCAACTTGCTTTACTGGCTAAGGGAACCAATGTTTGTCCGCAGACAATTTTTCCAGGTCATGTGGCCAGCATGACTAAGCCGCTTCTGGTGAAACCAGAGCAGCGCATGGAAACGCCATTTACTTTCCCGCCGGAGCAGTACCTATTTATATACTTGCACTTTGACATGCTTTCGAACTGCTAGGTGGGCAGGAGCAGGGACCGAAGAACTGGAGCTCATCCCGTCATGGGGATTCGAACCACCAACCTTCTGATCGGCAAGCCCTATGCTCAGTGGTTTAGAACACAGCACCACCCGCATCCCATATTGCCATCTCATAAAACATCAAGCCAGCATACAACAATATGTAAACAATAAAACCTGAAAAACCATTAAAAACATGGTTGCATTTAACAAAGTGGGTTGCAGCACCTCTTTATCGCTATAATTTGTAATACCTTACATTTGATGCAAGCTGATCAATGAAAAGATTCCAGTGCTGAATAGTGGCAACAGACACTATAGTAGCACACATACATAAGCCATGTAGCTCAAATGAGGTATATTGGGAGTCTGGTGGAGGATGCACACTGATGATTCATGTACGTAGGCATTTTAGTATACCTGAAGGAGCGTCTCCACCCGCATCATTCAGCCCTGAGGTCCAGCGCAGAGGGCCTTCTGCTGGTTCCCTCACTGCAAGAAGTGAGGTTACAGGGAACCAGGCAGAGGGCCTTCTCGGTAGTGGCGCCCGCCCTGTGGAACGCCCTCCCATCAGATGTCAAGGAAATAAGCAACTATCTGACTTTTAGAAGACATCTGAAGGCAGTCCTGTTTAGGGAAGCTTTTAATGTTTGATCATGTTTTTAATATTCTGTTGGGAGCTACCCAGAGTGGCTGGAGAAACCCAGCCAAATGGGTGGGGTATAAATAATAATAATATTATTATTATTATTATTATTATTATTATTATTATTATTATATCACAATATCACAAACATGTTGACAGAAACCTACAAGGGTCCAAAACAAGCTTTCATAAGGGAATTGTAAGTATCAGACAGATATAGCAAATATCTATAGCATTAGTGTTATACAATGATTTTGCCTTTAGAGCTTCTGGATTTATTTGATTGTGGCAGACTCTAAATATTAAAAGTTGCCACTGAAAGCAACTTACAAAACATTACTTTAAAAACATTGTCAGAGAAGCAAAGTCAGCGCAATCTAATCTTGCAATGCCTGATAAAACAAGCAGATCCTCAAAGCAGGGTTCATCCCCCTGGAATAATACAACCTCTAGATAAGTTGCGGCTTGCGAAATGCAGCGTGCAAGTTTAATTCAAATTAAATAAATAGCCGCATGAGCTTAATTAGGCAAAAGCTATATTCAGTAGTTTAATTAGAATCAAGATTAAGCTGCTTGGAATAATCTAAAATGATATTATAGGCACAAAAAGAATTAGGAAGGCTAAAGACAAACGTTGGACATTCTAATGTATGATATACAACTTCATTTCCCGCTCCTTAAACATGCCGGTATGAAAAGAGTTACATTATCCATTGATCTAAGGCAAGCACCTTCACTGCATTGCTTTCAGCACCTACTAAAAACTCTTTTTGTTCCAACAAGCCTAGCCAGGCATGTCATTTTGGCACATGATTTTAGTAGGTACAAGTGTTTTAAAATTACTGGGTTTTCCTCCGTATTTTAATTTTTTATGTATCAATATTGGTTATTTATAGGGATTTAAAACAAATATTTTAGACTGCATTCTAAACTGCTTGGAAGTTAGATCACTTAGAACCAGCAAACTGCTTAGAACCACTCAGAGTTCCAGTAAATGGTATATAAATTTTGTTAAATAAATAAAATATTGCATCAAATGTCCAAAGTATTCTTCAGTGTTTTGTCATTAGAGAGGCGAACAGAGAGAAGAATACCAAAACGTATCATACAAAGGTATATTTAATATGAATGGGGCAGAATACCCAATCTGTACTCCACATTTGTACGAAACATTTGTAATATTATATATTTTGCAATGTTCCATCTAATCATTTAAGACCAGTTGTAAACTCCTTAAGAGATTCCTTTGGTACTGTTGAAATGATTAAAAGAATAAAAATAATACATTCAGCATGTATACAGTCATTCCACTAACATCTTTACATGTGGAAATCATAATGTGTAAACAGCACTAGAGTATTATTATTTTATTATTAATAATATTTTTAATTTTCTTGCTATACCACTTTATACTTTTAAGGGAAAAAATCTCAAAGCAGTTTACAATCTACATTAAAACATCAGGATTATGTGTAAAATAGATTCCTGAATTTTTTATAGTTACTGCATTTTACCACCTAATGCCCCTTTTCTACCTTTGACGTTTTCATTAAGATGACAGGTATACATTATGTCACTGCAACAAATGAAAGCATTGTTGGCTGTTAATAACTACACTGAGTGGGTAAGAAACAGCGACACAAACAAAAACCCCTGGGGACAAAGCTTCATTGTGAACATTAAACAATTATTGCAACGTGAAATTAGACAGTGTTGTCATGCAATGGCTGTTTCCCTGCAAGGGAAATGAGGGCAGGTCTTTTCAAACACATGGAATGACTCCAAGCAAACTAGGATTACTTCAAGCCTTGCAAGCTGACTATAGAATGGTACTGAATTCACATTTTAGTAAATACTGAATGTTTGTTAAATACCATGCCTTGCAAAATAAGATAACCCAGTTGCTTATTTTCAGTGAGTAAACATAGATGATTTTCCCCCTCTTATTACAGTCACCTTAACACTACTATGAGATCTTTGCACTGCTAGTCTACATTCCTAGAAAGCTGGCGTGAAAAGAGGGCATGTGGCTCTCAGAAGGCTTCCCAGAATGCAGCAGAATGAAAGGGAATGCAGCACCCCCTTACCTCTTTCACAGAGGATGGCTTAGCACGGCCATTTATCCCATGCAATTGCTTTACTAGTCAAAATATCTGGGAACCAGATCTCCTGTATAAGAGGCCTTTCTCTTGGGCATGGTCGGCCAAGTGGTGCCAAAGAAGGACAGAACTTTTTTTATGTATGCTACAACAGCAGCAAGGATACTCATCGCAAAGTATTGGAAGACGCAAGATCTACCCACTCTGGAAGAATGGCAGATGAAAATGATCGACTGTATGGGACTGGCAGAATTGACGAGCAGAATCCGTGACCAGGGAGAAGAGTCGGCTGAAGAAGATTGGAAAAAATTTAAGGACTATTTACAGAAACATTGTAAAATTTAAGAAAGTTAGATGGTGTTGGATTGAAACTGAGAGGTTTCTAGCTGCAATAACATATAAGAACATAGATGGGGAAAAGAAAGGGTTTGAAAAATAAGGTAATGTTATAAGCTGTAATGCTTTAAATGAAGGATTTGCTGAACAAATAATCTTAATTGGGATACAAGAAGGAGAAGTATGAGGAGGTCTGAGAAATTTGTTATTTAAAAGTATGGTTTATGAATTTTATGTCTGTGTTTAATGTTTCTGTTTGTTTTGTTTGTTTGTTTAAAAAATTGGAAAATTTAATAAATATTCTTTTTTAAAAAAAATAAGATTCATTTGTGTATAAAATCTGGATACAAATTCACAGTTTAAGAATGTCGTGTGGAGCAAGTCAGCTCAGACCCTGCAGAGCAGTGGCATTTCTTGGGTTTCTGTAGACACATGTGTTCCCACTTACGCACATGCCAAAAATGGTGCTGCAAAGGGGGGAGGTGGAACGAGGAAATCCCCACTTACGCACGTCCTGTAGTGGAACCCCAGTGTAACAGGCTTCCACAGGGCAGCCACCGAAAGGATGGGGCTGATCAAGGGAGCTGTAGACTCAAAAAGGCTGAAAGCCACTGCTTTGGCATATAGCAGGGAGATGAGCAGCCTCCACAAAGCAGGAGGAGGGTGCTCAGGAGCAATCGTGTCAATGGCCAGAGCCATTTGGATGTTCCAGAGGTTGGCCAGGACTTTGACAGAAGCGCCAGTCATATCAGCCAGAAAATCCCCCAGAGCCACCTGGAAACCCATTGGATCCATCAGCCTCCAAGGGAAGGACTATCCTAATAGATGCCTCACCTCTGCAAAGGGGGAAAGGTGTTGAAAACCTTGACCTTAACAGGAAGTGATCTGACCATTACACAGAACTGATGTTACTTTCATATTGCCCTCTTCCTGCCCAGTTGAGAAAACAAGGTCCAGAATGTAGCCAACCTCATGGTTGTCATGGCAGCCATGAAGTCCTGAGCCAACCCAGAGCCAGTTGCCTTGGCATGGATGTTGAAGTCTCCCAGAAGCAGCAGTCTGGAAGTCCTTAACAATGCCTCTGGGACCAGCTCTGTCAGCTCAGGTAGGGAGACTGCTGGGAAGCAAGGCAGGCAGTAAACCAGCAGAATTCCTAATCTGTCACGATTTCCCAATGCCAGGAACATACAAACTGGATGGAGAGCCTTGAGAAACAGATGGAATCTCCATCTAGTATAGCAACTCCCGCTCCCTGACCCACAAGTCTGCCCTGATGCTGAACTGAGTATTCTACCCTGCTCACTTACCCAGGTCTGGGAGATACAGACCAGATTAGCCTCCTCATCCACAATCAGATCATGGATGAGGGTGGTCTTACTCCAAGTTGACCTGGCATTCAGCAGAAGCATACCCTAGGGCTGGCTGATAGGACAACCACAATTCCCCAGGTTGGATGAGGAACTGGCACACAGCACAGTCACTAACTGTCTGCAACATGACTTCTTCTTTGGCGATCACTCCAAGTTTCTTTGCTTGCTTCACTAAGGGTGATATTCAACATTAGTCATACTCCATTGTTTTCAGAGTCTTTTTTCTGCCCAGCTAATGTTGGAGATCATCTGGGGAACTTGAAATATGATCAACACACAGCTTTTGTCCCCACCAGAAGTTAAAATAATTAATCAGAAAATCAAAGGCTGATATAGCTTACCTGTACTTGGATTAGAAGAGCTTGTTTATTGGACAGCTCCCTTGCTCCCAAACCTATTTGGGCTTGCCAAGGGTTTCTTTGAGGTTTAAAAGTCACTTTCATATTTTATTTTATTTTATTTACAATTTGCTAGGCTGTTCCATGAAAGGTTTCTCCTCTTTTTGCACACACACCTACAAAACAGCCACATTAACCAGAAAGTTTTTAAAGGAAGGATTTAAACCTAGGTTTGTTGTTTTCAACATACAGTGGTACCTCCGGTTGTGGACGGGATCCGTTCTGGAGGTCCGGTCAGATCCTGAGGTTTCCACAACCTGAGGACCGCTTCTGCCCATGCGCGCACAGCGGTAGACCAGTTCTGCACATGCGTGCATGGAAAAACCTGGTCAAACACTTACAGGTTTGCCGCTTTCGCATCCTGAAGTTTACGTAACCAGAGGGTAACGTAACCGGAGATACTACTGTACTAAACAATACAATACACATTTTATTATACAGTCACAGACCCAGTAATATACTAAGCCGTAGCTGAACTTCTTGAGGAGATGGTGCTTGATCCCTAATATCTCTTGAGAATTGTGAGTTGGGTACATTTATGTTCCAAACTAGATAAACTGTGAACTTTAGCAACTTCACTAGTGTCAGTTAATAGGTATGAAATTAATAATTCAAGGTCTCCTGTATTTTATCTGTCTCCCACACTCGTCAACACTAATAACAAAACAGCCACAAGCTCTGCTCTACAGAGAGAAAACCCTTCTGTGTTTCAGATTTTATGAAAAACAACCTAAAATTAATGGTAGTTGAAAAGTATGCCATTATAATAGCTTCAGTTCTAAGGGTGCAAAACATGGTTGATGTGGTTTGTTTTTTTTAAGTATTTATGCAAAGCTAAATCAAGGCTTCCAATTATGCTAGCTTTCAAAGTACTGCTTCATACAAGAATGTGAAATGACTCAACACACAAAAAGCTTCAGATGAAAGAATAACTTCCGCAGGTTATTCTGCAGGTTATTCTGCAGTTTAGTAAATGATAGAAGTGCAGATGGGGAAGTCCGCTATGACAAGGTATTACCACAAATGGCTGGCTTCCCTTGAATTTCTGAGAGTGGATTTACAGGACTATTTTCCCTAAGGAAAGATTTACTATAAATCATATCATAGCAAAAATGAAAGCTTGTCTTGTGAACAGTATAACATGTTTTCAAATGTCCCAGAACTGCAGTGCATGTTGAGTCTTTCTTTAATGATAGGATCCACCAAAAGATGATAAAAATTGTCAGAGGGTGAAACAAAAAATTACATAAAATAGTGTGCATTTCTTCACTCATTCTCTTCTTGAATATGCCTTTCCTTCCTGCTTTTAGGACTGTCCCTGTGTACTCCTTAGGAGTATTAATTAAGTTCAAAGTTAAATTATATTCTCTCAGAGACATTTGATGCCCTGGCTGGTGGCAGAGGCCAGACTGTGATTCCCTTTGGTTCTATGGTCCTAGGAACATTCTCATTTTCATACAAGTGGGCTCTTGGGTCTTTGGTTTGTGAAAAGATGGCCTCCCCCTCTGGCACAACTACACCCCTGTAATCATGGACACCCTCAATTGAAACAGCTGAAATTTGTGTTTGATAAATAGGACAGTGGTCATACTGAGGTACCCACAATTCTATAACTAAATGTGATTAACTTCAGGAACTCCTGCTGACTGCATATATTGTAGTTTGTATTCATGCTTCAGGGAAAAAAAATAATCTAAGGAGAAAGTTGAAGCATAACTGAATGAATGTAAGAGTACTATAACCAGAGGTGGCTTTCCGGTGTATTAAAATTGTTCTACATGTTATTTGTTTGCACGTACACAATGTACATGCAGCCTTCTTCAGTAAACATCAAAGTAAACCAAATACACTCTGTTGCTCTAAGAATGATGCAACGTATTATCACTCACTTTAAAGCCAGCCACACATTTTGACAAAGTATCAGAGGACCAAGATTCTTCTCTAATTTCCAAATGACTGTGGCTGCAGAGTTCTCAAATGCTCTGTCAAGATTCCACTTGTTGAATTACAATTGTGCTAATGGCACTAAATTACCATAGTGCTAAATCTATGAATATAGGTGGTTTGCAAAGGTGAACTGAAGGATCTTCCTCTCCCATCTTCTCTTCTCAATCACGACATCTCATACAAACAAAGATTGGGCTCTCTTCAGAAGACACTTGACCCAGCACATTAACTAATCCCTTCAAGCCTTACTTTTCCCAAACCAGTATGGAGTTGTATAATAGCAGCAGGATGCCTAAGGCGGAAGGCTTGGATGCTTCTGGGCACATGCTCAAGGGTATCCAAGCCCTGACTGCCACTGTTAGCTTGGCAGTTCTGATGCTAAAAACTTACAGCTTAAGTGCATTGAGGGAAGATTTGATTGCGAATGTTAAAGCCCAAATTCAGATCACTCTGGTATTATTTCTCTTCTACCTCTAAACTGGGAGTGGACAGAAAGCAGTCTGGGATCTACTGGTAGATTTCTGGGTGATTTCCATTACATCAGCAAGGTGTTTTTTTTAAAACAGAATTGTTTAACAACAACAAAATTATAGTGCTGGAATTAAGAAGGCTGTTGTAGCTAAGGAAACTAAGTAACCACGAGCGTCCAAGAACTTCTATATCTACTTGAAAAACACTTAATAAGCCCAGTGCGGTCAACTCAGGTCTAATACTCAAAAGGTCTAATACTCAAAACAAATTCCTTTGCTCATCATACTTTCATTCCTTTTGCACCAAGCTATGCTTGGTGGATCTTGGGGGTCATGGGGGGGGAGGAGTTGGTCACAAAGTAAAGCAAGATAATCTCAGCCAATGAAATCCTGTCTGTGGCATACAATTGTGTCCCATGATAAACCCAAGAGTAGTTTGGCTAGTGTGATGGACAACAGAGCTAGACCAGAGTCTGGTGATGCAGTCCCCCCTGAAATTCCACCAGAGTGGCTGGAGCCTCTCTCTCTGATTGGCTACAGAGTCAGCTAGCCACAGAGGGGGCAGGAATAGCACTTTGGGGGGGAAGAGTAAAAGAAGCAGCTTCTGAGGGAGAGAGTAAGATAGGGCTGGATTTGAGAAGAGAGATAGGATAAGATTTGAGTTGAGATGTTAGACAGGTTTCAGGTTGGGAGATAGGGAGAACTGGTTCTGAGTTAAGTTAAACATACACACTAAGGAGACTATCCATAGCAAGAGGACAGAGCCTTGCAGCTTGGATAGGGAGACAGGGCTGAGGGTCTGGGAAAGGTATGCAGACAGGAGTGTCCTCGGAGGGCTGTGACTCAACCGGGAGAGGTAGATCTTGTGGGAATACAGTCAAACCTCGGCTCCCAAATGCCTCCGTCATCGTACATTTCGGGTCCCGAATGCCGAAAACCTGGAAGTAACTGCTCTGGTTTTTGAACGATTTTAGGAAGCCGAATGGCTCCCAGGGAGTTTTTTCTTTTTTCTCCATTGACTTTGCCAACCACCCTTTGATCCTCTGTTGTCAAACGTTTCAGAAGTTGAACAGTCTTCTGGAACAGATTATGTTCGACAACCGAGGTTTGACTGTACTCAATATAGCCAGGAGGGAAGAGTTCTTCTAGGTACTGAATACTCCCAAACCAGTGACAAGGGGTGAGGTGATCCCCTGGGTCTGTTATACCATTTAGAAGACCTCAGGTGTGGGATGGTTAAGAGGTAACTGAGGAGCTGTTCCTGTGAAGGAAGCAGGATGGTGTTGAAGGAATTTAATTGTAATATCTAAGTGACAGAAAGTGAGTAGAGCATTCTGGAAACTTGAATATGTATCAACTGATACTACTTGAAGTGTATCAACTGATTTTTAGTAACTGAGGTTTAAGAAGTGTTGCGACTTTAATATTTTGTTTAAGCCTGAGACATCTTATAGTTAAAGTAAACAAGTTAACTTTTATCTGAAAGAACACATTTCCTTACTCGTTTTGTTTCATAAACTTCTTTTTGTTTAATAAAACTTTGCTTGTTTGATCAACTCTTGCCTGAGACTTTAAATCATTAAAATTTTCCTCACACGAGTCCCTCACTGGATAATCTGTGGTAAATTGTAGAAATTTGTTGGTGTACTCTGAGGTGGGTGCACTATATTTAATAGGGGGCAGTCAACAGGAGTGGATCCACTGCATTATTAATTCGTGGTATTAAGGGGTGGATCTGCTATAGCTAGGTTTCCCAATTTGTTGGTTTTTGTGTGTGTGATCACATGTGTCAGATACATTTTCATGCACACATGTGCACTGGCACACAAGCAGAAAAAGCAAGGCAATGGATAACCACAGAGGTACATTGTGGCTGAAATTTATGTTTGGTGCAAACATGCTAAGGTTTTAATTGAACCTGATAATTTAATTTCACCTGAGCTTTTAATTGTTCCTGATATTTTTTTCATGTATTTTTCTTTATCAAAAACATTGCATTATCCAGACAGGATATGGTTTGTGTGACCTGCAATGTGTTTATTCTTGCTTTGTACTACAATTTTTTATTCATGAAGTAAACATACTCTTTAGAAATCTTTTCTAATTGGACCTTAATCTTCAATTTCTTGCCCATGCAAAAAGCCAACTGCCTCCACCTTAATTGTTTTCTCATTATGTTAAAATTCTTTTTTTATCCTTTTCAAAAACGAATGTTATTCATCACAGAGTGTGGACTGGGTAGCGCAATAAGGGGGAAAGGGCTTCATAAATCATGATATATCAAAACCTGGCTTCTCTTGACTCTATACTACTGAAGTCTTCATTACTCCCATGCTAAATTAAGTAAATATATTAGTGACAAAAATGTGAAATAAGCAGTTTCTTAATGTTTAAGGGTACTGGGAAAACATATCCCTGTGTTCTAAACACATACAGAGCACAACAAGGGAGATAAAGCTCACATCTATCTCTGAAAATAACCATAGTAGTTTAATTCCAATGCTAGACCAAGGAACAAGACAAAATACCTCATGTACCAAACACTGTGAAAACAGAGCCCTAGAAATGGCAAAGACAAAACTATTCTCAACCAGCAGTTTGTTCTCACACAGATGCTATGTATTTTCAACAGTGATACCTGCTTTAAAAATTCAAACATAAAGTGTAGCCCATGCAAACTTGTATTTAGGTCTGTCTGAAAGTACTGGTGGAGATGCTTATGAGCGTGCGTCTGAGCAGCTTTCATTTATGACTAAGCAATCACCCCCACCACTAATTTCAGATTGAAAGAGCAGGTTTCTAGTTAACCCTCTCAAGTGGAGGAAGCAATCTTGGATTTAGGGCGAATCGGAAAGCTGTTAAATGGGATCCTCAAAGGGAACAGCGCAGGCTTGCCCTCTGTGACACTGAATATTAGGTTTAGGCACAGAAGAGCTTAGTTCAAGCCCTTTGGACATTTGGGGGGAAGGGCGGCTTTGATGGGTCATTGTATATTATTTTAGCCTATTTCACAAGGGGCATATGGGGATAAAATGAGATTACTCTGTAATCTGCCCTTGGGTATAGGAGGAAATAAATTCCAAATGAATTAATATTGCACCAGGGCAATACACTCACATACTTCCTTATTATGAAGCAACGGGACTTCGTTTTTGAGCAATCTGCTTAGTGGCACAAGCCAATTCAAACAAAGCCTATGTGATTTGCCCAGGGTCAAATAGCTAGAACGCGACAGAAGTAGGCTGAACTTTCGTCTCCCCAATGTCACTGCATAATCCTCCCTAGGAACATGTCATAGGAATTCAAACACATTCCACCACTTGACATGAAGGTGGTGTGTTGAACGGGTGTGTGGGTGCATCTTTCTGCTCCCTCTCTCACTTTGTGTGTGTATAAACGGACACAGGCAGAGGGACACATTATTTCTAACCCTGCAAAGTATGACGGCTATCAATTTTCAGAATAGAGACACTAAGTTTTATTTAAACTTTAGTTTTGCCTCGCAATATTTTCATTTGAATTATTACTCCACATCCTCTTGTTGAACAAACAGCTTGACAGCAGATTTTTAAAAATCTTTAACAGATTTTATGCATTTCTCATTCTCTATGCTCTTCAACATGAGGTTATGTGACACTGACCAGACACTGACTCTTTCTCAGGAAAGAGTGCAGATGGTACACCAACCAAAATTGTGCAAAAGCACTCCTGGCAACAGCAGCAACCTGTCCCTCCAGGAGCAACACCTGATCTAGAAGATGAACCTAGTCTTTCAGAATAAGTGTTACTCCACACAGAGCTGACTATATACACATTCTCAGATTGGTTTTTCTGTGTGACCCAAAGCACCTCCTCGCCTGGATTAAATTTTAGCTTATTATCCCAAATACAGCCAACTCAAGAGAATATATGGCAATGAATCTGAAAAACACATTTTGTTATCTATGTTGTAAGAAAACACTGTTCCAAAAACAGGTTGTTTTATTAAACAGAATAGGCATCCAAAAAGCCACTTGTTTTTTGTCAACTAAAGCGATATTGGGGTACTTGACAAGTTCAAGATAGCTTAGTTTTCATGCTTTATGTATCAATGGGTGATGTACATCAACTTGAAATAAACCCCATCTTCATAATCTCGGCATATTTTGAAAATGAAAGAGTGTAGGGGGAAGCAAGAATCAAAGCAACCTTCGTACAAAGCAGCAGTTTGAGGCTATTTGCAGATTAAAATGGAAAATTAAACCAGCTCTCCTTTAAACTAGCCACTAAATAATACAACTTTACTCTTTTCAATTAAGTGTTTTATATTTCAGATGCACAGAGAACAAGCTCTTTACTAATTTAATTAGCGATGCTGGCTTGATAAATTCAGGTCAGTCTATATAGATTCTCTACTCCTGCCTAAGAAGTGTGTGAGAGAGATGCAAATGAATTATCAAATTGTTTTATTTAAAAAATACAATTCCATATGTTTCAGACACAGCCTTCTACAAAGAAGTATATCACACTAGCCACCAGATTTATTCTTAATGAATTATGCAGAAACAAAACAAAGAATAACTACTACACAATCAAACCTCCTTAATGCACAAGAGATTGGCTTTTCGAATGGCAGCTCTCTTAAAGGAAGTTTTTTTGTTCAATGTGTGGAAGGTGCTCTAATTATAGAGAACCAGGGTTGAGAGATTAGTAATTATTCCATGCTTTTAAAAACAAGGGAACTTTCAATAGGTCAGACTACAGCCTGCACACAGGAAGGAATGAATAAGGGTCTTTCTATTAAACTGCAACGTAATCTTGGCAAGCCCAATAATTTAAGGCTTAATGTAAATCACTGCAAAACTTCAACTTCTGTTTCCGAAGAACTTTTCAAAAAATGTTTCTAGTTTCACACAGCAGACCCTGTTCAGCATCTCGCTGCCATGGCGTTTTTCTGCCTTGACAATTCACTTCCGTGAACAGGCATGCAGCCAACTCAAATGAGACCCAGCGCGGTGAAAAGCCCTTCAGGTAAACAGTGTGATAAGCTAAACTGCAAAAACTAGACAATGTTTTTGGACTACGAGGCAGTTGCTATGGAGACAGTTGCTAATTAACTGCATTCAGCCAAGAGAACAAAGGGTTTTAAGGGCAGACAGGACTCGGTATCTTAGAGTGAGCAATGTATAACATCTTATGCAATCTGCACATCTCCCATATCTGAAATACCTGAGCCTTTGCTTCAGCGGCAAAATACCTTAAGAAACACCAAGCACTTCCTTAAAATTTAACTGCAACTGGCTCATCCTCAGCAATTACCAATCAAAATATTATAAACTGTGAGCAAAAATGAATTTGGGTCAGGAGTGTTTGAGACATTATTCAGATCCATTCAGAGCAACCCCTTCTCACACTGAAAGTAAATTAGAAGTTTCCTTTGGAACCAACAGTTTCTGAATCCTATCAGTGTGCAAAGGTAGATAGATTTAAAATGCCAGGGCTTTATTTTCATTCCATACTCACATAGCCCAGAATATTCAGTAGGAAAATATCCAGTCAAAACACTATTGCTTCCATATACTGTGAGCACTCAATAAGACTTTTGTTTGACAGTTTTGTATGCCCATTTTCCTTAACCTGGTGCCCTCCAGATGTTTTGGACTACAAACTCCTATCAGCCTCAGCCAGCAAGAAGGCTGCCACAAAGGTCTTCTTTGATAAGGCTATCCTACCTCACAGAGCTGCTGTCAAATGTCAAGCCTCCATTATGGAGCCATAAGCTATTTGGAGTAAGGCATAAAAAATCCAGAAAACCGATGTTGTTTTGTTTTGTTTTTTTATCAAGTCTGACAGACAATTAACGCCCTAATTCTGATCTTCAATAAAGCAGAAATAAAGATTCTAAAACCACTCTTCTTCCATTAGATATTAGGGTGGTATGCCAAAAATGACCGAAATGGTCACAGAACCATAAAACACAAGGATTATGTTACCACAGCAAAAGCGAATCAAAATAAATACAGCGGTACCTTGGTTCGCGAACTTAATCCGTTCCAGGAGTCCATTCGACTCCCAAAACCATTCAAAAAGCAAGGTGCAGCTTCCGATTGGCTGGAGGAGCTTCCTGCTCTCAAGCGGAAGCCACACCAGACGTTCGGTTTCCGGGAAACGTTCACAAACTGGAATACTTACTTCCGGGTTTGCGGTGTTCGAGATCTAATTTGTTTGGGAGCCAAGCCATTCGAGTACCAAGGTACCACTCTAGTTAAGAGGACATTTGACAACATTAGGAGAAAATGTGTATCTGTAACAGGCATCTGTTAAAACTGGCCACTTCAGTTTCATGCTTGAAAAGCTGACTGTATATAGTGAGAAAACAGTAAGGATATATGGGCCCGCTCTCACTTTAATGCCATGTGCAAAACACTCATGGGATGGCACATTCCTGCTAACCCCTCACATGCTCAGAACACATGGGCAGGTTGTACTGAACTACAGCATTTTGTGTTTTGTGGGTTTTTCCCCAATCAGCAATAGAGAATGTTTCATCCTTTAACTCCTTGAGATGAAAATGTTGCCCTACCCAATTCTTTCTCCATATGTGAATTTAATATTTTGGGTACAATACAAAGGTTTATGCAAGACAGAAATAATAAAAGTCATTACTGGTGCAGGTGATCAATACTCCATTTTCATCAAATTGCCTTCGGTCTCCAAACAACAATAAAGTACATAAAGAAAATATTATGATCCTTTACAAATACTTGTGGTGGAGAAGAATCCTGAGTAGTTGCTTGTAAATTTTCTGAAGCCAAGCTAGGTAGACCCACTAGATCTGCCTTTCTCAAGTGGAGCCCTACATATATTGTAGTACAGCTACCATCTGCCCCTGGCAACATGCTGGTAGAACACCAAGTCTGGGAAACCTGCACTAGGTGGATTTAGCCCAGCAGGGCTCCTTATGTTCTTCAGAAGAAGCTGACAAAAGTGGTGTCATAGAAGTCCTGCTCAACTGCGAAGCCACTGGGCTGTACTCAGTCAAAGCTCCTCCTATCAGCCAGAAGGGCAAAGTGGGACTTCCATACTGAGAAGGGGGATACTTTGAAAAACAAAGGACTCTGGGTACAAATGATGAAAGCCATCAACTTCATGCCCAGGGGTCACCCATACTAATTTACTCTTCCACCAAAGAGAATGAACTCAGACAAAACAATGTGAGCAATTTAAAATAAATCCAGGGGGAGCATTGGCTGTCCAATCAGGTAGACAACAGGCTGATGAGTCACGTTGCCTCCAGCCCTACTCATCCCTCCACAGATAGCAGCACAGGTGCCCATACAACACTGTCTGCAGCCACATTTCAGGGAGCAAATCCTGTGAAGAAGACAAGAGGCATATATTTTTTCTGTGCTTTTGCGCTTAAGGTGGCAGTTCAGCATGCTATGCACACAGATTATTCTAGTAGGCTGAAATATATCCCTATTTCCTTGGGCTGAATCATACTATGGTGGTGCCTTTGGGACATGTACAGTGAGGTCAGGGCTTTGTCTGCACCCCCCCCCCAATAGGTCTAGTCAGTCTTTCTTTCTTGATGTCCAGCAGGGTTTATCACAGCAGAGCAGTCCAAGTCGGGAAATTTGTAAAAATCAGTGTGAAGTTCCAGCAGTGAAGTCCCTTTTCAAAACAACTTTTAATCCCAGCCGTAAGGCATAATATTTTTGGCATAAGGAATCAATAGAAATGAGGAAGCTCATTTCTATCACACAATGCCTTTGTTTTTTTAGTGGAAACAGATAAAACTTTCTGAAAAGACTGAAACAAAATGATACTGACCAAAAATATATATATTGAGAGAATACACCTGCATTTCTTGAATTTATTTACACTTCCGTGCTCCCTTTGGAATAGGGGCATCATATGCCTCCCGTTAAATAAATGTTGTATCCATTTTCTCTCTCATTTGCACTGCTGTCTGCTTCTTTGTGGCACCCAATCTTGCCTGCCAAACATTGCGTTAGGCTACAGAAGTTTCCTGGTGTTTCAGGAAGTACACTATGGAGTTGCCTAACCAGCACTGAAACCTAGTTACGTGCGAGTAAACCTTCAAGATTCAGTACATCTGCTCATGGCTTATGGTCATATGAGCTACCATGCTGAAGGGGAAGTATATTTAAGCATCCTAGTCCTGGGATAAGGTCACAGGTGGTACTCTCACACAGGTGTCAGAATTGGGTCTGACACTAAAGCAGCCATTGCTGAACACAACCTAAGAAGAGCCCTGCTGCATCAGGCCAAAGGCACCATCTAGTCCAACGGACTGTTCTCATAGTGGCCAACCAGAGACCTATGGGAAGCCAGCAAGCTGGATAGGAGGGCAACAGGACTCTCCCTGCTTGTGATCCCTAGCAACTGTTATTCATACTGCCTCTGACAGTGAAGGGGGGGAAAGCCATCAAGGCTAGAAGCCACTGCTATCCAGGTTGGTGACCATCACTAGGAGGAGGAGGAGGAGGAGGAGGAGGAGGAGGAGGAGGAGGAGGAGAAGAAGAAGAAGAAGAAGAAGAAGAAGAAGAAGAAGAAGAAGAAGAAGAGTAGTTTGGATTTGATATCCCGCTTTATCACTACCCGAAGCAGTCTCAAAGCGGCTAACAATCTCCTTTCCCTTCCTCCCCCACAACAAACACTCTGTGAGGTGAGTGGGGCTGAGAGACTTCAGAGACGTGTGACTGGCCCAAGGTCACCCAGCAGCTGCATGTGGAGGAGCGGAGACACAAACCCAGTTCCCCAGATTACGAATCTACTGCTCTTAACCACTACACCACACTGGCTCTCACTACACCTTGTGAGAGCAAATTTCATAATTTAATTATGGGTTGTGTAAAGAGGTACCTTTTTTTGTCTGTCTGGGACCTTCCAATGTTTAGCTTCATTGGATGCCCATGAGTTCTGGTGTTGTAAAAGAGATTTCCCCCCGATCCACTTTCTCCACACTTTATTACGTCTTAAACACATCTTACTTCCCTTTTCACTAAGCTAGAAAGCCCCAAATGCTGTAAGCTTTCCTCTGAACAAAACAAAATAAAAAAATTCCTCCTGCACCACTGTGCTATACGGAGACATTTATAAAGTAAGGGGGCTTCACCTTTCCATTGGGGCAGGGCTGGATGATCCTCTTGCAGGAACTAAAACAGATTTTAGCTCTTTATGCAAACCTCATGTATGGCTTCATCCTCCTCCTTTCCTTCAGCTGATCAAGGCAGGATAAAAAACGGCTGTACACCCATTTCAATATGATGCTGCAGTGGTAATTTCAGGCACAGCTGCCCAGGGGCTTCTAGGTCCAAAGTAGGAACCAACAGCAGCAGGCAAAAGTGGAAGAGCATGTGACCACCTGTCACCAGTTAGCTGTCAGGCTGCTTAAATACCTGGGTAGAGGCAATCTTTCTAGCAGGTGCCACTATAGAACAACTTTTGAAAGGCAAAATATTAAAATACAATAATTCATCCAATATTATATTTGAATCTGATAAACCCCGTATTGGGTTTAGTTGTCAACACCTTAAAGTCGGATGGGAGTACCTATGGCCCTCCTGTGTAGTATTTGGACTACAACTCCCATAATTTCTTGCAATTTGCCATGTTGGCCAGGGCTGATGGGAGTTAAAGGTAAAGGTACCCCTGCCCGTACGGGCCCGTCGTGTCCGACTCTAGGGTTGTGCGCTCATCTCACTCTATAGGCCAGGAGCCAGCGCTGTCTGCAGACACTTCCGGGTCACGTGGCCAGCGTGACGAAGCTGCTCTGGCGAGCCAGCACCAGCGCAGCACACGGAAACGCCGTTTACCTTCCCGCTGTAAAGCGGTACCTATTTATCTACTTGCACTTAGGGGTGCTTTTGATCTGCTAGGTGGGCAGGAGCTGGGACCGAAAGACGGGAGCTCACCCTGCCGCGGGGATTCGAACCACCAACCATACAATCGGCAAGTCCTAGGCACTGAGGTTTTACCCACAGCGCCACCCGAGGAGGTCGGAAATATTGCCTTGCCCCTGAAAGCAATGTTTTAAAGCAGTTAAATAACCAAACAAACAAAACAAGGACACAGCAGGGCCTTAAAACCAGATGTCCTAAGTGTCAAAAAGCATATACTAATTATATCATTTTCCAAGGGCATCATGTATCTTATGGGAAAAACACATTTTCACTTTATAAATGAAATTTATTATTATTATTATTACTACTACTATTATTATTACCCCTGCTTCAGCTACCAAAAGGCCACCTCTAGATTATAGCTGTTTTGCAGGTAGGCTACAATCAAGTACAAGCAAATTCCTGTTGCACACTCTTCCTTTCTGCATTAAGGAAAGATAAGGGAAATTGCACTGAAATGAACAGATTGTGCAGAAACAAGCAAAAGATTCCATGTACGATTCAAATATTTTAAAAGAAAGTATTCCATTTGCAGGGCTTTTTCTTTCAGTGGACAAAATCTCTACCTGCAACTACGCCAATCAAAGCAAGTTGACAACATGTCTTAAGTGGATTTTTTCAGGTCTCTTGAAGACAATCAAATCCTTGGATCCAATTTCATCCTTACATGAACACTAGAAGGTAAACTTCTTTTGTTTTGTCTACACAAACAGTGCCATTGTAATAGCGTTAGCATGTGAACGTCTGGCCACCTTTCCTCCTGAAATATCACATTCAGCATAGCAGAAAAGAGAAGACATAGATTTAATCCCTTCAGACAGCTAACAGATATTATTATTATTAATTAAGTCTGTGTGCCACCCTTCATCCAAAGATCTCAGAGCAGTTCACAACATAAAAATACAGAATAAAAACATAATAAAAACAAGAACAAGAACGAAACGAACAATAATGCCCCACTTCCCACAAACACATTTAAGAGGGCATAGACCAGGGATCCCCAAACTAAGGCCCGTGGGCAGGATAAGGCCTGAGGGACTCATTTATCTGGCCCGTGGCGCCCCCTGCCACCGCTGCCCGCTCTTACCGGCGCTGTGCGGCTGCCCACTTCCGGGTCAGAGGAGCACCAGAAATAGCTTGTGAGCATGCACAAGCGTTATTTGCACATGTGGAAGCATTATTTCCAGTGCACATCCGGGTCAGAGGAGGCCCCTGCACATGCGCACAAGCTAATTCCAGTACTCCTCCGACCCGGAAGTGCGCCAGAAATAGTGTGTGCGCACGCATATGGGTATGCGCTCCCCCGCCCTCCAGCCCGCCACGCAATCGGCACTGGAGACACCAACCCGAGGCGCATTAAGTTTGCTGACCCCTGACATAGACTGTTAATCAGCCCAAGGCCTGAAGAGGAACGTTTTTGCCTGGCGCCTATAATAATGAATGTGCCAGACGAACCTCCCTGGGAAGAGCATTCCACAAACTGGGAGCCATCACAGCATTTTGACACATGTTTTGGATCTTTCAGAACTCGCAGATACTTAACCTACCCAAAAATAAAAATTATCCTTATTTATATTCTCAGTCACAGCTCAGTTTGCTGTTATTAGGAGTGATGCTAAAGTAGCTAACATGAGCAAGTAGATCAGGGGGTCAGCAAACTTTTTCAGCAGGGGGCCAGTCCACTGTCCCTCAGACCTTGTGGGGGGCCAGACTATATTGTTTTGGGGGAAATGAACGAATTCCTATGCCCCACAAATAACCCAGAGATGCATTTTAAATAAAAGGGCACATTCTACTCATGTAAAAACACACTGATTCCCGGACTGTCTGCGGGCCGGGTTTAGAAGGCGATTGGGCCAGATCCAGCCCCCAGGCCTTAGTTTGCCTACCCATGAAGTAGATTCACTTAAAAGCTCTATGGCACGACCCTGTCTATCATGGACAGGGAGGACCAATAGGTGGGCAAAGAGGTCAGCCTGCACACAAAAGCAGTAGGAGGAGCTATTGGAGGTTTATGTGACCTCCTCCCTTCTCCCTCTTCCCTCCCATGACCACTACCAATATCTCCCTTCTCCTTCACTTGGTATATAGCAGGCACATCCAAAACAAAAGAGGCAGCAATCTACTCACAGTATTAAAATCCTGGCTGTGATCTACCCATTGTCATTGCCAGGCAAAGTTGTTGAGCATTTTTGGGGTGAGGTAAAGTTGTTTTTAGGAAAGCCAAACTTGCTGAGGTGGTTTTTTGGGGGGGACGATTGCTCATGGTCACGCGATCAACCGCGATCTACCATGGACACCACACGATCGACCGGTAGATCGCGATTGACCTGTTGGACATGCCTGGTATATAGTAATGCAGTCTATTCTTCTGTTCATACAAAGCAAAGATAATTTTATTATTGATACCCCAGTCCAGAGTGGCTAGGGAAACCCAGCCAAATGGACAGGATATTATTGTTGTTGCTGCTGCTGTTAGTGGATAAGCTTGTTGGAAAGTGCATTTCATTTCATGAACGTTTTTGCACATTGATCAAACCTCTGATTTCAAAGTATGCAGGTATGGCCCACATAGTGTAGCCGTCATGAACTGAAACAGTGTGTCATAACAAATGTGAAGTGCATGTTGGAGCCATAAGGACCTACGTTCAAATCCCTGTTTAGTCATGACTCCCTCCCTCTCCCCCACCAAAGGTGTCTCACAAGGTTGTTGTGAGAATAACATGGGGGAAGAAATGTTCACTACTGATCTGCTTAGCAAAGGGGCAGAATGCAAGCGTGGCAAATAAACAACTGAACGAACAATTATAATGTCTGCATAACAACCATTTAGTTTGCAAAAATACGTGTGGACGGGTTTGTGTACTGTAACTTATCCACCAGCTACCATCCGAGAGGCCTCATCACTGGGGTGTATTTTGTGTATGTTGCTGTGAGACAGAAATTGCAAGGCTACATCTTTGTACAATGATTACAGTAACAGTTGAATAAACATGCAACCCAATCCTTCACATCTGGCATTTCATCTCTTCCAATGCTACTTCTGGATTCAGATATACTTGTCCTTAATGCTGTGCAAACTTTATGACTTACATTTTTATAGCAGTAGTAATGAAAATGGAACTTCTTGAAGTTAAAACGAACAAGAGGGGGGGAAATCCCATACACTTAGCGGTGAATCAGACAATTATGACAACTTAAAACATTTTGTTTCTCCTGTTTCAAAAAAGTGACATCTACAAAACATTTTAGCAATAATTCTACATATGAATGAAGCTTTTAAAATAACACTGCCTCATACCAGGGATGTAAAATTTGACTCCTCCAAGAGTAGCATTTTAACCTGAGGCATGGAAATATATCATTGATGCCAGTAATCAGGTACAATACAAACTCAGATTACCGCTAATTTGGGAATGCATTTTTCCCCCTTTAAGTGTCTGTTCATTTTCAGTCAGCACCTCTCTGTAGCAGATCTTCAAATTAAAACACACAGAGACCCTACTGGTGCACCTTGAGCGTTCAAAGTATTTGAATGTTACACTCTTCCGAAGGGTAAATTGAGGCCAATTAGAACTTCATTGGCAGAGCAGTAAATTCATGACAAACTTGCCTCACCACCAGAGAATCATCATTACCCAAACTCTAGGTGTTGTCTTAGAACACGTCTCACACCTGTGCCAGTCTAATCCTCCATTAACCTTTCTTTCTCTCCCCACTCCTTCAATTTATGTTTTCCATATAAAGCCCAAAGCAACCGTAACCCATAATTCCTTGACAAATGCAGGTTACAAATCAAAATAGTGCTCAGAGAAAATTAGTGCCTTTTCTGGATATAGTCCTTCTGAAGGAGAGACACATACAGGCAAGTATCCTGAAAATAAAGTGCATAGGGATCACCAGAAAAAACTAACAAAAAAGGCCAACACTTTGAGCTAACCACAAATACTGATCAGCCAACTAACTTTCAATCAAAAGGCCACGACTACTGGATTTAATGAATGAGAATAATACCAGAGTCAAGATTTACAATCAAAGGAAACGTTCTATATTTTTAA
Source organism: Podarcis raffonei (assembly GCF_027172205.1). Taxonomy (NCBI): domain Eukaryota; kingdom Metazoa; phylum Chordata; class Lepidosauria; order Squamata; family Lacertidae; genus Podarcis; species Podarcis raffonei. The sequence continues at coordinate 67,044,729 of NC_070602.1, forward strand.
TTGCATCTGTCATGGTACAAACATCAACAGAAGTAGCCACCACACAACAAAAATTTCACAAAGGAAATGTTGACTGCTTGAGTTAAGAGTTGCTTTTCTTTTCAAGAGATTTATTTTATTATTTAACAACATATGAATTGCTAATGATTAAGAGTCAATTAGCCCTGGGTGGTACACCTACAACTCACAGGGTAGGATAAAAGTATGAAACAGTCAGAACGCTTTAGCCCTGAGTCTCCAGAAGTGAAACTTTTGGAAGGAGCAAAACATTTGATGGACTATATAGCATCCATTAGATTTAAGAGGATCTACAGCAACCTCTTAATTAGTTGGGTCGCATTTTCTCCACTTCTTCTCCCTACCTCTACCATCAAAAAAGAGCTACTGCCATCCCACTTTCTTTGCTCTGATCGTTATCACTTTAAAGACAATTTCAACCAGAAAATAAACTGGTACTAACTTTGAAATTCTGTCTTGAATGGTTCATGGGTGGCTGTCAAATTACCGTATACTCCAAACTCTGTCAAAGCTTTGAAATACAGCAATATCTCTGCTATAAATAAGCTTAGAATGCCACCAGAAGGTATTCTTTTATTATTATTATTATTCCACACGGTATCTAAAAACACTTACAGTGTTTTGATTTCAAAATCCTTGGAGAACAATTATGCTATTAGGGCCATAAGACTCTATTATAAAGTCCTCAAAAACATAGCATGGTTTCAATAAATCCTCAAACACTACAAAGCAGTTGCTCAGCTTGAAGAATGAAAACATGAGTTCATCCAATGAGAAAGAGTCAGGATATAAATTCTGCTAACGCAGTCATCTGCATTTCCCCAGAGTACTTCTCTTTTTTTCCAGAATTATGGCAGTACCTTAAATCAAAGCTCAGCTACAATCTGAACACTGAATTGCCACAATATAAAAATACCAACTGAATTTTAATGTGTGTTTTTTTAAAAAAAATCTAAACTGTGTATAGCAGTTCTGTAATAGCAATTAAATAACAATGCATGTTTGATATATTCGCTAAATTGCTGACCGGCCCTTTTGCAAGTATGCTGTGGGAGTCCAATGAATCATAGAATTGTAGAGTGGAAGGGACCTTGAGGGTCATTTAGTCCAGCCCCCCGAAATTTCAACTAAAGCATCCTTGACAGATGGCCATCCAACTTCTGCTTAAAAACCTCCAAGGAAGGAGAGCCTACCACCTTCTGAAAGAGTCCGCTCCATAGCTCTTACTATCAGAAGTTCTTCCTGATGTTGGAATCTCCTTCCTTGTCACTTGAATCCATTATTTCAAGGTCCTACTCCCTTGGGCGTAAGAGAAGACAAGCTTGCTCCATCTTCCATGTGATAGCCATTTAGATGTTTGAATACGGCTATCACATCTCCTCTCAATCTCCTCTAAACATACTCAAATCTCTTCCATCTTAGCCCCTATGCTCTTTAACATCTACCTTAAGGCACTGGGGACTGTCATTCTGAGGATTGAGGGCACAATGTCACCAATATGCAGGTGCCACCAAGTTTCTCCTCTTTTCATACCATCTGAATCATGTGAAGATGTACAAGTTTTGGAGCAGTGTCTGGGGCTAGTAGTGGGCTGGATGAAGGTTACTATACTGAAGCTGAAATCCAGCCAGATGCAGGCATTGTTGGGGGATGTTTCTTATGCTTGGGATTTGAGATTGCACTTTCTCTTAAAGAACAGGTTCATTGCTTGTGGGTACTCCCTTATTGTACACTGTCACAGGAAAACCAGGTGGCATCAGCAGTAAGGAACGCCGATAACTTAAATGCACTCTGTGTGGCCACCTATGAAGTTGGTCTGAAAACTGCAGATATAATGCAGAACACCGCCTCCAGGAGTGGTGAGCATTGCTTTCAATTGGGATCCTGTAGCACCACTCCTGTGGATGCCAATATGCTAAAAGGCCTTATGAACTGCTGGGGAGACCTTCTTGCATTCCAGCTGCTAAGTGTAGCGCAAGGGTCAGTGGCATGGGGAAGTGGAACTCTTCTGTAGAACTGAGGTACAACTAGCTCCCTCCTTATCAAGTCTTAGGGAGGGTGTGAAGACACACCTTTTTAAATCGGGCCTAGGGCTTTCTGTTATTTTCAGACCAACTTCATAGGTGAAGCGCGTTCAAGTTATCAGCATTCCTCACCACTGATGCCACTTGATTTTCTGTAACAATAAAACAATGTACAATCAGGGAGTGCATAATAAGGGAACCTGTTTTACAAAAATGTGTTATTTCATCATGCCTACATTGATAGTGCTGATTTGCTGTGTTGTGTTATGGTTGAAATTGTGAGCCACATTGAAAGGACATTGAAAGCAGCATAAATATTAAATAAATATAAATAAATATATATTTTAAATAAAATATAATAATGAATTCACCACTATATTTACAGTACCCTCAATGGCTCCCCCACCCAGATCTTTTTCTCAAGTTTTACAATTATTTTGGATTTGCTATTGGACAAATCTTACCTGGTTCAAGTTCTAGTGGAAACTGCTCTCTTGTCAGGCAACTACAGAAAAATAATGCTACTGGGGGCGGTATTGGTTTGTTTTGCTTTCATTCTTGTTTCTATTATGTATTTTATGTTTTCGTCTCGTATTTTTAGGCTGTGAACCTGAGATATTTGGATGAAGAGCAGTATACAAATTTAATGAATAATGATGATAAGAACAGATCCAAATGCACCACATGAAAAAGACCTGTTTCAAAAATTAATTTATAATACAATTAGTTCCATGAGGGAGGAAAGGAATTTCAGGTACCAGGCTATAACATCCTATGAAGCCTCCTTTGTAGAAAACCTCTTGGTATTCTTCTTCAGGGAATGTAACCACCACATAAAACAAATTTCTCCTCATTTCGTGATAAGAAACTACCATCACCACATGGATCACTAAAACATAACAAAAATGACGGAAGTATACCAGTGTCGGGAGGGGAAGCCAAGGGAAGAAGGAAGACTGTGGTGTCTGATACAAATTGAAAGAAGGGGAGGGGGGAATCCAGCAGCCGGAGGAAGGAGGCCTCGAAAGTTTCTGCCAACAGCAGCTGAGATGCTTCATCAGAAGCCTATTTTTCCAGACATTATGTTTCATTTGGCTTCAAGGGTCACATGACAGCTGCAAACTAACGCCTTAAGGTCTGTTTCTCCCTCTCTGTGACACTGACAGGCTGTGAGAGACTCCAACACCACAGAAAGAATTTTTCCCCCTTGTTTCCATTACATCATCCAACCAGTACTGGGGGGGGGGAGGGAGGGGGTACACAGCTGGTGGCAGCTGCAATACCATCTGCTTTCCACTTACAGTGCATGCTAGTTTGCTCTGCAGATTCCTACTGATCCTTTCTGGGGAAGAGCCTGCGTTTCAAGACAAAACACCCCATTGTGCGAAACATATTTGCAATTGTGGAGGAATAAGTTGCTCTCTAATGCTCACAGAAAGATTCATCAGGTAAGGATTCCGCATCGCTTGGAAAGCGCAGCTGCACAAAAGACAGAAATCGCTAAACACTCAGTGATTAGGGGAGAATAAAGAGCACAGCAACAACCTGCCATCTGCTTTCCACAATGCGAGAAGCCAGAACGGGGGGGGGGGGGGGACGGGACTCTGCAGTCAGCAATATTTTCTGAAAGGGAAGGGACTGAAGGAAAGGGAAAAGAAGCTTAAGTCTCCAAAGTCAAGAGATTAGCTGGAGCAACTCGGAAAGAACAAAAAGTAAAAACAACTTATCCCCTAGCTGGGATAAACATCAAATATATGTACGAAATACTGTCAGCACAACTGATAATCTATGGCAGCCCAACTTGGAAGAAAAGACTCTATGGTGCCTTAACTGAAACGATGGTGGAAGTTAGTGAACTTACAATAAACTGTATACAATAAAAGTGCTTTATCTACCCTTGAGCTCTTACAAATACATTGCCAAATACAAGTTCAAGTTGGATTACATTTTTTAATGTGATGTATATATTTTCAATACAAACAAGGACACCACTTTATGAATTAATATTTCATGTTTCTTTTAAACACACAAAACTATCTGAAAGTATTTAAAGCTTTTGATGAAACCTTCAAGATTAATATAAAGAAGCAATTTATCAGTTCTAAAAATCCTGTAATAGACACTTCCATAGAATTCTCAGCTCCATCAGGAAAAAGGAGAAAAAGCAAAACGATGCACACAAGTTTGATCTAATGCACATTATGTGATATTTATAGTTTCTTTACAGCTCTGAATGGGCTTAGATTTTACAACAGATCAAACTACCACAACAGGAGTTTCTTCTCCTTTTTAAAATTATTGGTCAGTGCGGTCATTCTCCCTTCTGTTACGTCCTGATATAAAGCAGCAACGAAATGCCTCTAATTTCATTAGCTCGCCCAATAATGATGGCTAGCACTTGCTTATTTCTTAAGAAGGTGGCCCTTTAATCTGTACACATGAACAACTTTACATAATATTTATTGAATTGTTTTCAAAATGGCTGGATCTGTATGACTTACCATACATTTTGCCTTCATCAGACAATATGATTTTCCTCCTCCCACAAGGGGGATATATAGCTAGTGCCTCCTGAAAGCTCTGCTCAATATCTGGGCTCCAGACACCTTCTGCATCATTGTCAATTGGTTTATCTGCAGAATCACTCATTCTTTCAATGTCCTCGGCAGGGCTCTCGCTGCCGCTCCAGCTGCTGGGCTCAATGGTGATGGCTGGGTTCTCCAAGCCTTAGCCTGGAAGCTTTAAGAGAATAAATCTAAAAAGGGGAAAACAGCAAAGACAAGAGTTTTAGGTTAATTTTCCTTGACTAGTTTTAGTAACCAGTACAATAGAACCACAAAATGTTATTACAGAATTTAAAGACCGAGAACTAATGGAAAATAAGCCCCAAGTTCTATTACTCTGTGGAACCAGACTGAAATTGGCCAGTTTACCTTTGTCTGTATCTAACAAATAAATGGGTTAGAATATTTCATGGTGTATCTAATCTCACAGCAAGTGTAATATATTTATTACAAGACTGGAAGTTTGGAACAAATATGTTGGTTCCACTGACTTCATCCGAACAATAACTATAAGGGTTTCTAGAAGCTAAAGACTACATCTAAGGAAACTGTTCTATTTAAAAATGGCCATTATGCTATTTTAATTCACCTCAGGAGTTCTGGCACAGATGGAAAATCAGCACACTTCCCTTACTTGACCTATATGAATGGCACAGTTCGTGCCCGAAGAAGAAAAGGTGGCCAAGAGTTTAAAAATAAATGACACCTAAAGGAAAGGGTAACCGGGCCAGATTTTACACCTGTTTCAGAAAAGTGTTGGATATAGAACAAAGTTTTTTTCGGGTTTTTAAAATCTCACTTCCAGATGTGGAATCAAAGTAATAAGAAATAATCTAATGTGACAGCACCTGCTAACTCCATTCCACTCACAGATAACATCAATGTTTCTCTTATATTTGTGGGAGATGTACTGCTGATATGAAGGTGTGCTCTAGGCAAAAGACTGTGGTATCAGGCTGAGTTTTTCACAGTGGTAAGCCCACTAAGGATGGTGAAGAAAGCATCAGGAATTAATTTGCCTCAACCTGTCGAAGCATAGCTGAATATCATTAAGGACAAAATGTACACTAGTGGACAAAGACTGGGTTAAAAGAAAAACCAACCTCCCAAAAACATTTGCTTCAATTTAAGCTTCCTTTAAAAAAAATTTAATCCAGACGTCAGTACTAAGAGGTTTCTTCTTTTTTCAAAATAATAGGTAAATTAAGGAAAAATATGAGAGAATGAAAGTTCTGATTGAAGAAACTAATTTCTTTTAGAATCTTTGCATTCTATGAACTCAAGAGACTCATCAGGCATAAGGACCGTAAGCAAAAATCAGATATTGAAATATTTGTTTCCAGGATTGTGCTTTCTCAGATGGATATTATACAAAGGAGGTGAGAACTTACTATATTAGTATGGAACAAGCTGTTAGGGTTCTTTGAGCCACTGCATCTACACAAGACACAGGGATCACACGTACAAACACCCATGCACAGATGAAGTGTATACTTCTGGGATGCCACATGGAAATCCATTCTCATGATCTTTTAACAAATTCCACATAGAAATTCCACTTGTCTGTGAATACTGACTGGATACTGTTTAAAATTGTTTTCAGCTGTTTTTAATTTTTGTATGGCCTTTGTTGTTGTTTGTTTGTTTGTTTTTATTGAAGGAATTCTGAGGCCTAAGCCTTGTACTGTGCTAGCTTGAGTATGAAGAAACTCTTTGGGAAAGCAGAATTTTGAAATTATATTACTTTTGCTACACATACTGGCAAACCTTCTAGGTTCAATTTTTTTAATGGAAAAAGGGGTATCTAAAATATTTACTTTTAGTTGACCATCCCAATACAAATCCCAAGCGCACACACAGGGATATTGATATACAGAATACTGATGTGTGTACACACACAGGCATGCATGTGTATGTGCTGCACTCAAGTAAACTTGAGCAAACACCACACTCAAACACACATCTAACTGGATGGCTTCACTGATTATGGACAAGATCTGCTTTGAACTGGTAGCAGATTGCTGAAAGTTTTAAAAACTGATATAAATCTGTCAAATATCTCATGTTCAAAATCAACATTTCCAGGGCAGCTAACATCTCCATCTTGTAACATCTTGTAACATCTTGTATTGCCTTGGCCTTTTCTGCAGGAACAAGAGGTTGCAAGCAGAGACATGCCTACTTTAGAGCAGACAGATATACATGCACCCTTTTCTTTACAGAGAATATGGTGCTCTCACTTCCACCTGCCACCATAGTAACTGTTGACTACAGTGGCTGTTATTTGTTGATAACGATCAGTGATTGAGCAATTCCCAATTTTTTGCAAGGTCTTTGCATTTTTTGCAATCCTCCCTTCAACAAGAACAGGAGATGACTTTGCCATCTGCATCATCTTTGTTTTGTCTTCAGTACATTTGGGGAAATGAAAATCATTTTAATAATCTGGATTAATTCTTTGAAAATCCAATAAAGTAAGGCAAAGCAGCTTCCAAGAGCCACAATGTTGCTTATACTTCTCAGCTTCTTTAGGTTCTTTTCCTACAGATCACTGTCAAATTTGGGGCATCATTCACAATCAGACTCATTCGTGAAGGAAAACAATTTTTTTGTTAAAAATAATAATCCTCAAGTACAAATATATTAGAATTTGTATGTGAGTTGGGTCATCAAAAATACATGGTGTGTCTAATTGTAAATATTGCTTATTTAACCTTTTTTAAAATAAATGCAGAGATGTAAGTCAAGCAATTTACACCTGGTTGCTTTATGCTCTCAGATTTCTCAGTGGAGAAAGCATTTGGTTCAGTTGATATACAGCTTCAATATACACAAATCAACATGTTTTATTGTCTGACCTTATCACTAAACGATGCATTCAATATCCAGCACACAAGCCTATTTCTACAAATGCGCTCTCATTAATAACACTCTGCACACATGCAAAACCTGTTTGCAAATAACCACGGCAAACAAGAATGGCCAGCCTTTTAACAAATTCAGAAAATCAGTATGTAATTATCCAACTGAGCCCAATTAGTGATATAAAATTATTTAGCATCTGTATTTGAGAAAGAAAATACAAGAATGCATTATAAAAAGGTAGCGCTGAATCTTTTATTTTAAAAAAACCAATTTAGTACATAAGGAGCAATTTATCATTTACATTTCAAGTCTGTGATTTTGTTAAGATTCCTCAGGCAGTTGAACCCACTGACTTTTGAAATATGCAAGGTAGCAAACCCAGGTCAGGAAGATCCCAATGGATGGAGCCTAGTACAGCAGATGCAATTTTCCTCCCTGTCAACTGGATAAAGAAAGTCAGGTTGTGAGCAAGTGATTCTACAACAACAGAATCACCCTAGTATATGGTTTTAGCATGAAAGAAATCTCAATAAATACAGGTAGCTTGTGGTTGCCTTTTGAGAACTTGCAATTGCAGTAGAGTTGCACTACGTATCTGTTTAAAAAGGGTGCCTAGTAAAAACATAGTTTTGTTCCCAAAAAAAAGGAAAAACAAAAAAACTCCACACCATTTACTTCCTTTTTGTAGAGTTAGAAAAGGAGAAGTAAAAAATAATGAATCTAATTAACGGAGAAGATTTCCTCTTTCTGCCTTAATCCCTACTCCTTGCTGAAAGAATGATGCCGCTGGAAAAACCACAAATCTAAGCAATGGAGTAGTGTAGTGATAAAGAGCATGAGCAAATTTGTATACCCTTAGTTCAAATTTCACTCGAGTCCCCCAGGTGTAATTTGGGCAGTCTGTCTCTGGATACTGGTGGCTGGAGCACAAGAGTGCTATCAAGGTCATACCCTACTTGTAGACATCTATCTGGCCACTGTGAGAACAGAATGCGGGATTAGACAGACCTTTGATCTGATCCAGCAGAGCTACTCTTGCGTTGTATTCTTAGCATTCCCCAATGCTAAAGTGAAGTCTTGTTCCCACAGTTTAGCTGACCACTTCCAAGTCTGATCCTAGCCAACTCTATTAAATCATATCCAATACCAACACTGCACTCTCTTTGGCAATTTCTTCTTTAGCAAAGTTAAGGCGTGAAAATAAAGGATCCAACAATAAATTCTACTCGGAAATTTCCTTTTATAGTGTTCTCAACCATCTTCCCATAGTCTTTGGCTTGAGTGCATGTCCACCCTGTCCAAAAAAATAAGAAGTCTCCTTTACTACTCATAGACTCATAGAACTGTAGAGTTGGAAGGGACCACGAGGGTCATTCTAGTCTAACACCCTGTCAGGGGTGCCATCTATCCCTTAGGACTGTGGGTGCCTGCCGACGCAATTCGGCTGTGTGACATCACACGCACACGCCTGTTGAGGTGGCCGGCGGCTGCTCCTCTTCCTCCTCCTCTTCATAGCCAGCAAGGCACTGTTTTCTGGGGGAGTTGGGAGGCGGAGGCAGAGTCTGTCTGCCTCCATTTCTGAGCTCCTCCCTGAGGAAAAGCGTGCCTCGCTGGCTAGCTGCTTCTCTCTCAGGGCCAGCGCTGCTGCTACCTGCTGGCTTTTCTCACTGACTTTGTGGGTGCCCCACAATTATATTATTTTGGGTGCTGGAGTTGGCTCCTATGCCCCCTGCGATGCAGGAATCTTTTGCCCAATGTGGGGCTTGAACCCACAAATCCAGAGATTAAGAGCCTCATGCTCTACCGATTGTGCTAACACAATCTGATCTTATTTTTTAAAGCCGTAACTTTTATAATTGCATATGATTTCACACAATTACTTTTTAATTCATCACCTTATTCATTAAAATAATCTGAAACAGCAAGGACCATGATTACCAGAAGTAAATGTGGCTTAATGTCAGGTTATTAATTAAAATAATATGAAATTAAAAAGAGCTCTGATTTCTAGATGTTGCCCTGGCATTTGAACTAGTGCCACTGCAAAGTTTGGTTTCCATATTAGCCTGGACTAGACAACAGTGTTCTTGCTAACATGTTCCTTACAGACACACTCAGCCTCCCCACCACGGTGCTATTAAGGATACAACCTAAGGCCTCAGGTTTTTAGTCCTGTTTGCCTAATTCCAGCATATCTGGCTCACTGCCCACTTACTTGCTTTTAAATGGGGGGAGGGGGGCTAATTCTGCATTTAAGACATATTTTCTACTTGACTGTAAAAACTCGGGCAAATTGCAAGTCACGACACAAGCAAAAGTACAGCAGAACTCTTCTGCTGGAATAGTTGTGTGCTAAGTTTTGGAAAGAAAATAAGTGTTTCAAAAAGTATCCCATCACATGATCATTTCATGTGCAGCATAATTACCTAGTTCATGAGAAACAGTTTTAGAGCTGTGCTAAATTTTCACATTCATCTACACGGCAAAAAATGGGGCTCTCAATGAGTGTGAAAAGTCCTTTGAAGAAAACTCTCAGTAGACTTGTGCTTTTCTGTGCATTTTTGTGTAGCTTTGACTTACTGCTGCATTACAGCACAATTGTAACCACATCTACTCAGAAGTAAGTCCAATTGAATTCAGTGGGGCCCATTCCCAGGTAAGTGGAGTTGGGATTTCAGCCCAAATTTGATTTTGGGGCTTCTTTCTTTGCTATGTAATACCAGCCAACAGGGATCATGCAGTGAATGTGATGATACCTCAATGCCATGTAGACACCTAGATTTGGCAACATGACTACATAAGTGAGGACAAAGTCCTCAAATTGCCCAGAGTCTGAAAGGGAAGGAGGGAATACATAGTGACTGTCAAAGCCATCAGGCCAGCGTGCCTTTCTGGGCGGGCAAACTCAAGAGTGTTTTTCAAAGGGGGCTAATGAAAAGTGCCCTTCTGTTGTTGTTCAGTGCTAAAACTTGATATACTGGTTTGTTTGCTTTTTAAAAAAGACAACTACAAACTACAAAAGCACAGTGAAGTGACTGTGTAGTTTTCGAAGGTCCTTGCTCAAATAAGACTTGCAGCCCTTGCATTAACTCTCTCCTCCAACATTGCAATTAGAGGTGGCCTACATCTATACTATATGACCAAACTGCGGGAGGCAGTGGAAGACAGGAATGCCTGCCGTGCTCTGGTCCATGGGGTCACGAAGAGTCGGACATGACTAAATGACTAAACAACAACAACAACAACATATATACTAGGGACACGGGTGGCGCTGTGGTCTAAACCACAGAGCCTAGGGCTTGCCGATCAGAAGGTTGGCGGTTCGAATCCCCTTGATGGGGTAAGCTCCCATTGTTCGGTCCCAGCTCCTGCCCACGTAGCAGTTCGAAAGCACGTCAAAGTGCAAGTAGATAAATAGGTACCACTCCGGCGAGAAGGTAAACGGCGTTTCCGTGCGCTGCTCTGGTTCACCAGAAGTGGCATAGTCATGCTGGCCACATGACCCAGAAGCTGTCTGCGGACAAACGTCGGCTCCCTCAGCCAATAAAGCGAGATGAGCACCGCAACCCCAGAGTCGGTCACGACTGGACCTAATGGTCAGGGGTCCCTTTACCTTTACCTTTACATCTATACTAGAAAACTTTAATGTGAGTTTTTCAAACCAATGTCTTTGGCTGGCACCCCATTCCTAACCTCCACATTTCAAGTGTAGATCATATGAAATATTTTAATTAAGAAATAAATATGGCTAACGGAACACTGACCAAGTCAGTAAAAGAATGTCAAAATTCATTAGGAAGGCAGCTTTGGAAGGGTAATATTGAAACATACAGGGGTTTTGGAAAACATAGTCACCAAGCTAAGGTAACACAGTGCTGTGGCATATCCTTCATTCATTCTCCGCTTATCTAAGTAAAAGGAAGTTACAGGTCTGCAATGGGCCCTTATAACTGGAACACATTGGGTGGGATTTAACAGGAAAAGCTAATCTACTGTTGCAGGCAGTACCTGAATCTCAGCTGCAGGGAATTGCAAGTGGGGAGAGTGCTCCTGCGCTCAGGCCCAGCTTCCAGACTTCCCACAGGCATCTAGCTGGCCACTGTAAGAACCAGATGCTGGACCAGATGGGCCTGATCCCACAGATCTCTTATTGTGTTTTTAGATGCAGAAATTTCCTCTATAGAAATGCTTAACCATATAGGGACAGAGTCCATTCTTCACAATTTTGCGAGTCTGAAATTGCAGCCATGAAACACCTGATTGTGGGTGGACCACTGTGTCCACATTCTATGCATGTTTACTAGAAAGTCAGCCCGAGTAAACCATCAGTGCCATTCACGTGTGCAAGTGTATGCATGTATACACACCAGCCCCCTACAACTGTCACCTTAACATTTGGCGTAATGCACCATAAAGCAATTTTTTATCCTCCAGCGCTGCTCTTTCCCCACTCCCATTTTCCATCATGGACCTATATGCAGCTGCATATGTCCAAAAGCTGGGCAGAGATTCAACTGGTGTTGCTGTTCCCAAAACATTCCCTTGCTGATTGCTATATGTTGCTTTCCCAAACATGTGCTCCGTTCTACATAGAGCCCTACCCTCCTGCCTTGTGACTCCCCAAACCAGCTATATCAAGCCCTTTGCACTTGGAAATAGCATTCTCTTTTTGGGCACCTTTTACTGTCTTTTCTTCAGATTCTTCACAGGTACTAATGCAGCAGCTTGTGCTTCTGCCTGCCTTGGAAAAATGAATGGCAAAAGCCTGCCCATTTTCATTCATGCCCATTGTACTTCTGCAATACAGTGAGGAGCACAAATAGTAAGCACGCACTGCCCATAAGGATCTTATCCAGTGTAGCTTCCTCATGTTGTATTGTTATGTGCCCAAGTGGCGATATGCCCAAGGTGGGCCTGACATGACCAGAAGTCTTTGCTAAATTTGTGCATGGGTTCACCAAGGCCGAGCCTGGGAATCTATTTTCAATCTTAGCATTCAGCTCCAGAATATATGATCTAAGAATGTATTAAAGTACCCTGAGCAGGTGCATTTCTTCTGCCAGCAAAGGATTGGGACAAGGGATTCTAGATCTGAGGGTACTATCTCCAAACAGAGTCGAGCCCTGGCATGCTTCTCTCTTTTTCTAGAAACAGAACCATGCCATGAGAAAGTTTTGCCCTGTGAAACAGACTAGGGAAATGGAATACAGTGGTACCTCAGGTTACAGACGCTTCAGGTTACAGACTCCGCTAAACCAGAAATAGTACCTCGGGTTAAGAACTTTGCTTCAGGATGAGAACAGAAATCGTGCAGCGGCAGCACAGCAGCAGTGGGAGGCCCCTTAACCTGGTACCTCAGGTTAAGAACAGTTTCAGGTTAAGAACGGACCTCCAGAATAAATTAAGTTCTTAACCCGAGGTACCACTGTAGTTCCTGAGGGCCACAAGAAACATTTTGCATGAAACAAAAGGCTGCTTTTTGAGCAGGCAAGACCATAAGTAGACAGCCAGCGATAACACTCTAGCAAACAAAGGTACCACTTTCCCGGCACCTGGATAAGGCAAAGCACTTCGGGACAACATCCTAGATTCTGGTATAATGTAGGAAAGGCAAAGGGCAAAGTGAATATAGGGCTTCATGTGGCAACCCCAACTGTGGTTTGCCTATGAAAGTTCAAGCTGTGATTTAGGTTCCAAATGATGGTGACCGCAAACTAGTTTGGCATGATGTCTGAACTGAACCTGAACCAAGGCACTCTGAGCTACATCTCCCTAGCAAAACAGGCAAACCAGACTGTGCTGGCAGCAGCTGTCTACAAATCCCACTCTACGTTTTGCACATGGGTGGGAAAAGCCTTCCGGCAGCAGGTGCAAAGAGGTGCGAGAGCCCAGCCTTGCACTTGATAGCTATATAAGCCTTCTGGCAGCCTGCCAACCATGTGGGTCAGCCATCCTTTGAACCTGCCAGCTGTATTCAATATTTCAAAAACAGGTTGCTACAACAGCCCTTTGGCTAGTTATTTATTTCCACAACAATGGATAACCAAGGCAGACCTCTAGACACCCTCATTAAAAAGTGCAGTTGGAGAAAAAAAAGAATAGGCTCAACCCACATCCTCAAAAATCCTTTATAAGGATGGCAAAGAGGTGAGTTTTTCAACATGTACAGAAGGTCAAATTTCCCCCTCCCAGAAAACTAGAGAGAAATACCGTCTCACAGGAAACACCTTGCTCACACACAGTCCACTCCTGGATGTGTAGCTTGGGTAACATTGCTGGAAATCGACTTGCCATTTCATTCTTTCTCACTCTTTTTCTCTCAACCTTTGTTTCCCTTGTAGGAAGATGCACAGATTGTTAGGAGAAGAGATAAAGTCACTTTCCACCAGCAGGCAGAAAAGTAGGATGTTGGCATCCTGCAGAGGTTAGGGATATCATCTTCATAGCTGGGTCTGTGTATTTATTATCTATGTGTTTATTATTTAATCAGCTACTTCCATCACTTATTTATATTGCCCCTCATGTTTCTTCCCCTCCCCCCGCCTTTACAAGAATGTGCTACCATATCTACAGAACATCATGGAACCCATTTTCAGACATACTTCCATAGCGATAACAATGACAGGACACTGTAGATTCCTGCAACCCTACATGAAAATGCCCTCAGACTGTTAGCTCCTACAACTTGAATCACAGAATCAAAGAACTGTAGAGTTGGAAGGGACCACGATGATCATCTAGTCTGACCCCCCTGCAGTGCAGGAATCTTTCACTCAACATGAGGCTCGAACCCACAACCCCGAGATTAAGAGTTTCATGCTCTACCAACTAAGCTATCCCTCAGGTTCCATTTGTTGTTGTACTGCTTTAAAAATATTTTAACTGTTTTAGCAGCATGCTTATAACCTGCCTTGAGACATATATCAAAGCTGTTTCATAAATTAATTCAATTAAGAATTATAAACACAGATCTACACAAACCCTGCCTTGCAGAGACATCTTAAAAACCCCACATTGTGGTGATCTTTAATTGCTATACATTTTAAAACACACCCTACTCTATGACCAACAATGACATTTACCAAAACCAATATCATAGGTTATGTATTCAGCCTACATTTCCCTTGCAGTTATCGCTTGTCAGTGAAGCACCCTCTGTCACCAGTTCAGATTTATGTGGGCAGCCTTGTTTCATCTCCTCGTTGCTTATGTAGTTTAGTCCTGTTTTTAAGGTATCAGTTTACTATAAAAATAACTCTGCTGGCATTCACCAGGATTGTGAAACCTTGGAGACTGAGATAGAGGAGACAACACAAAGCATACAAAATATGGTTGCAACAGAAAACAGCCAATAGGTGCCCAAAACAAATTTCTGCTAATAATAATTTTGTTTTTTATTTCCTTTTATTTATGTCATCCTATTCTAAACATTCTGGGTTGCAATGTAATGTATGCCATTCATTTTTATGAGAATCTTGAATTACATCCAACTGAGGCCTGAATTTTATGGAAGCTTCTTCCCCACAGAGCTTCTCCTCATGGCTGTGCCATGAACGTGAATCCTGCAAGCAACTGCACAGGTGATTCTCATTCTGCCCCTTTGGTTGCTGTATTCAGGCATATACTACAGGCACACAATGTGTGATAGCACTAGAGAAAGTGGCATCTGTTTGTGTGACTGAATGAGAATTATAGAAGAAAAGAGCCTTGAGTGAATTCACAATGACGGCCATCAATAACTGCCGAATGATCACTCTGATGGAGGAATATGCACAACCATTTCAGTGGGCCAGCTTCCAGGCATCCAAGTGCCTTGGAGTTGCATGTGAAATTATCATCTGTTCTTGGGCAGTAGATATTGCCCAATACACCTGCACTGGCTAGAGCAGTCATAGCTAACCATTTATGGCTTGAGGGCCACATTGATGATTAGCCACCTCTCCAAGGGCCACATGCCAGCACAAGACCACCTACACCCATGCATGTGTGCAAACATACAGACCACAAGCACCACACGGGGCATGTTCCCATTCTCTTGCTCACTCTCTCATACACAAGCACTCCTCCCCACAGCATCACTGTAGAAGTGATGAGTAAACTATCCTGAAAGAGGCAGTGTATCCAGTCCCACATTGCATCTCTGCTATGGGGAGTGAGAGGAGAAGTATCTCTTGATCGCCACAGATTATTTTCTGATGATCAAGGGAGAAAGGGAAACTCCAGTCTCCAGATCTTAAAGGGGGGTGATATGGCTCAACATCACTCCTTATCCTTCTCATTAGATCAGTCTGATAGGCAAGATATGACCTGAGTCTACATTAGTGTGCTGGACTGAGTGGAGGAGTCACATGAGGAGTGGAGGAGTCACATGAGCTTCCCAAGCACAGGTTCAGAACTTCTACTAGCTCCCTTCAACTGAACTATGAATGCAAAATGGGGAGCTATATGTCACCTGCATACTGGTGACGCCCATGTTTAACCCATGGTTTAGCACTGTGGAGATTTAAATGTAATCCTGCAACAAATGTAAACCAAAGGCACGACACAGAGCAGCATCGTTCTGCTCAAGAAACTACAAGGACTCTTTAGAAGAACTGCCTATGTATAATGAGAGTGAGTCAAAACAGCCTAGAAATTTCCGGAATGTTCTTTCTTAGAGCTATGGATGCTTCTAAGTAAGAGGAATCTTCTCTCACAGCACACAGAAATGAGTTGTATGACCTTTTTAAAGCCTGTTTTTTTCTTCCTAATGTTTCAGGATCCAGTTGTCAGAAATCCCAAATTATATATTTCTAATCTCCGCGGCGGGGTGCGCTCCCGTCGTTCGGTCCCAGCGCCTGCCAACCTAGCAGTTCGAAAGCACCCCCAGGTGCAAGTAGATAAATAGGGACCGCTTACTAGCGGGAAGGTAAACGGCGTTCCGTGTGCTGCGCTGGCTCACCAGATGCAGCTTGTCACGCTGGCCACGTGACCCAGAAGTGTCTCCGGACAGCGCTGGCTCCCGGCCAATAGAGTGAGATGAGCGCACAACCCTAGAGTCTGGCAAGACTGGCGCGTACGGGCAGGGGTAATATTTTTCATGATTTCCAATGAAATCTGCTTTATGAGGTTTGTAACATTAAATATGCCTTCTATGTGGCTAGGACAGGGTATGTAATTAGTGCCCCTGCCTCAGAGAATACTGGACAATGTAACAACCCCCCTGTCCAGCTATTGGTATGACCCAGTAAGCTGACTCCTATATTGCTATTGCTGTACCTCCCGTTATTTTTGTGAGAAACAGATATACTGTAAGCCCATACCATCATATATCTTGTGGAGAGACCTTTTAAATGCTTTTGGTTGTCTTATACATGACTTACATTCAGTCACTTCATTTTTATCCCAAAATGCACATGCGTGTATTGAAAAACCATGATATTCAATGGCCCTCGGCTACTATTGCTCAGCTGCTTAAGCAGATGCTAGAATGTTATTTTATGAACACATCTTTTGTTCGCTGTTTAAGACTTCACACTCCCACACACTTTAAAAGTAGGCCTTTTTAAAAAAAAAGGTTCTTGCACATCTGCAGCTACCACTGAAAGTAGCAGACAATGAAAAACCTGGCCTAAGATCAAACTGATATCCAAAATTATTCCCACATTGGAGGCAAACTGCAACCCTTGTTTAAACCCAATTTTACAATACAATGATCAGTTATTTCCATTCAGCACTCTCTTCCTTATTATTTGAGATTGTGCAGTTACTGTGCCAATCCACAGCACTATACTGCACTGGAACTCTTAATGGAAACATGTGTTATATGTACAAGCATACTACTGGGAAAAGGGATTTGATTTTACAAACTCAAGTGTGTGATTTTTTTTTAAATAAAACCTTTTTTTATACCTTGATGATTTGGCATCCACTATGGACCAGTAAATGCTTAATCTCAGCATCCTCCTCCCAGAAAGCTGCCTTTTGATTTTTAAGGAGTTTAGGCTTTTACAGTTGGCTCAGTATGGTTACGACGAGAGTGATTTGTATCACGAAGTTTCCCAGGCCTGCTTTAAAGACTTTGCAGAGGCCCCTAAAATTCTGCGGGTCTTTTCTCGTGAGATTTCTAACTAAGTATCTTGATACAGCCCCTTTACTATCAACATATTATGAATTTGTCACAATTAATTCTTGTAACTCTCATAAAACTAGTTCTATAATAGCCAGTATCCAGTATACTCACTATAATATTAGGTTTCAATATGAAATAATAATTTCTTGGGCATTTTGGCATTTGAACAGCTCAAATAATTTGGCTTTTGGCTGTTTCCTTTTGGTGTCCGCCCTTATGTGGGTGAAGTGCTTTTTATGCTCTTGGGGGGTTTTTGCAAATTAACACTTTTAATTTGTTTTGTTGTTTATATATTTTGTATTAGACACCTTATGTGTGAAGTGATTCAAAAACTGAATGAATTACACTGAACTGAATTTTTCATCAATGACTTTCTCACCCATGAACTCAGGCACACAAACCTAACCTTAGAAACACAAGTTCTACAATCAACTACTATTAATATAAACTGGGCGGGGGAGAGAGAGAGAAGTTAGGAAATGCTATTTCCAGCCATTTTGCCTTCATATCCTGGTCTATGACCCCATTGGGAGTTTCAATTGATTTTCCACACCAGGTGCTTCTTGCATAAAAATGAAACATTTTTAAAAATCCAGCTTATTTCTACTGTATAAATTACCATTTAGAATTGATGATCTGTTCCTTCAATTCCATGGGCTTTGCCGCTTCTAGGTGTATTATTATTTCAGTGTTTTCTACTGTATATTTAAGGTGCTCTGAGTACATTAATTGAAACTGTAGGGTTTTTAAAATGTATTTTAAATTGTCGTAACCCTCTCTGGGACCTTTAGCTGGGTAATAAAATAAAATAAGACAAAATATAATAATTCTTCAGATAAAATACAAACACTATACAATAACATTTTATTCGCCTGCTTTTAAAATTAGATATCAGAATAAATGTGACGTTAATAATGACAAGGAATTTTTAAATGATGGCACACTGATCTGGTTCAGCCAAAATGTTAAACTATAGTTTAATCTAGCATGCATAACCCTTCAAGTTTGTGCATTCCTCCCTCCCCTCCTCTGGTGTGGCTTTTGTTTCTGTTATCAATCCATTATCATTTTGCCTCAGGGCCCAAAACTGTATTTAAACTTAGCTATGGTTCAGGGAAACACACCAGAACCATAAACCATGTTTTGAAGTTGGTTTGTTTTCTTAAACCATAGCTAAGACTCTGATGATGATTTATTACCCTCCCTTCACCCTAAGGTTCCAGGGCAGGTTACAATTTAAAATAAAACATTGAAACAGTTTAAAACAAATCATAATCAAAATAATAGTGTGGGTCCTCTATATCTATATCTATCTATCTACACAGAGAGAGCAAACTGAGTTGGTGGACTGGCATTAAAAATTGAGGGAAGTGAAAGTGCATGACCCTATAGCTGTAGCACTAAACCACATGCTAATACTGTTGCTGACTAAGGTCACTGTGTACCTACAATCTTACATTCAGAGACCAGCCAAGATAAAACAGGCTAAGTGTAGCTTCGTTTAACACAGCCTCCATTACACCTCTGAGTTCTAGCTGATAGGATGCAACGGTGGGTGAGGACTATCGCCTTCATGCCCTGGTCGTGGGAAATGGTGCCTGGTTGGCCACTGTGGGAAACAAGATGGACCCTTTGGTTAGTTCAAGCACAGCTCTTCTTATTTCCTGAGGGATCAACTCATAGCATTCTTGTAACAAGACCCACAACCACAGGGCAGCTGTCTTGCCCTCAGGCAATAGACTATTTTCATGTGGTTGCGTTGTAGGCATGCCATGAGAGAAACCATCAGAAAAGAACCCCACTTGAGATGCTTGCACCTAAGAAGCAGTTGGTGGGGGTGACAGGGCTGGTAAAAATGAGGAATAATCAATAAAGTGAACTAGTTTTACAACATAACCATCCTGGCTCCTGTCTAACAAATTGAGACAGCAATAAGATAGAGGTGTTTATTCCAGGAAGTGACAGAATAGGCTCAGCAGCAGACACAGTTAGCAGGAGACAGAATTCAGGGAAATGTCAAGGATGTGGGCTCTCCTTCCTTGGAGGTTTTTAAGCAGAGGTTGGATAGCCATCTGCTATGGATGCTTGAGTTGAGATTCCTGCATTGCAGGGGGTTGGACTGGTTGCCCCTTGGGGTCCCTTCCAACTCTACAATTCTATGGTTCTATGTCCCAACAACCTTTCCTGCCCCTCCCACCAAGCTGCGCTCACTCATGAGACTTGTGGGGAAATTGAGGTGTAGGGGCGGGTGCATCTGCTCCCATCAAGCCTGGTTCTAGGTGACAAGACTGCAACCTTCTGCCCAGGCACCTGAGTAAAACCTTCTCCAGCCTCCACTGAGGCTTCTTGCTCCACAGGAAGGTCAGAGGAGGAAGCCAGCATCCTTGATCCCCCTCTTTCAAAGCGACTGACATGGAGGGGTTAAGGGGAGATTCCCACCTCCTCCAGCCCTTTCTTCCCCCATCAGAACCTGCCAACCTAAACCCAATCCCAGCAGCACTGTGGGGCTAGTGACATAAATGATTATTAATGGACTCTTGGGAACATCTGACGTTGTCCTTTTCAAACAATCTTCTTTTTAAAAGAAACAAACTCCTACACCTTCTGCTGACTGAATAGGCATGCAAACATTCACAGGCAAACGCAGATCCAAACTCCATTAGTTGGTTGTGTTTTTTCATGGAGTTTTTGGCTGAAGCAACTTTGGCACAGGATTTGAAACTATTTTTGGAAGCTTTGAAAAACATCCCAGGCCTCTGCTTTTTATTATTTAACACACAATATCTTTCTTTCTATATATCAAGCAAGACAATGCTATCCACTCAAGTCCAACTAACTTTCACGTTACTGCAGGGCAAAAAAGAAATCATGATTGAGTACAGCTGGGGGGGGGGGGGAGTCTTCAGAGAGCCTTGGTGCATTCAGAATAATTGAAGCCTTCCAGGTTCAAATCCCCAAGATTCTTATGGAAAGGCAAACCTTTTAAAGCAAGTTCAAACTGCAGATTATTTTCTGCCTCTAAACATTTCCTATAAGGGCTAAGGCAAGTTAATGGGATTCTCTGAGGCTACTGCAAGCCTTCACACTTAAGACCCATTTAATTTCTGGGTCTTCTCTGAGGAGCTCTTAAGAACCGTCATTTAGTGTATACCTAAAAACATCATGTGGGATGTGGCCCCAAGGAACTGTACTATGTGACTAGCATCCGATGCCAAGTCATGAAACATTGTCTGGTCTCATGCATGCTTACATGGGAATAGATCCAACTTGATTTCAATGAGACTTAGTCCATATGTGAAATCATTATGGACTGGTCACACACACAAAAAGAAAGGCTTTTTATCATCATCATCATCTTCATTGTTATTATTTCACTTTATTATCTGCCCTTCACCATCAGGCCCAGGTTAGGCTAAAACAATTTAAAATTCAGTATTAAAAGCGGTGTTTTAAGCTGTTTCTTGAGTCCCTGTCAGGGAAAAAGATGGGATATAAATAATGACAGTGGTGATGGTGATGATTAGAAGCAGCATGTCTCTGAATACTGGCTACTGAGGAACAACAGCAGGAGCGGGCTGTTGCTCTCATGTCCTGCTTGTGGACTTCCCAGAAGCATCTGATTGGCTACCAAAGGAAACAGAATGCTGGACCTACAAAGGCCCTAGGCCTGATCCAATTGGGTTCTTGTGTTCCCTACGGCACTATTGTCACAGAAAGAATACTGCAGAGCTATCCCAGTTCCCAGGCAGCTGAATCAGAATGGGTAACCAAGGAAGCTTCACCTTTTGTGGCAGAGAAACAACTAAGCAGAAGAAGAGAAATATTATGAAGGGGTATTGTGGACCAAGTGACTGCAGAATAATTATTGACAAACTTTCTTTGATCTTTCAGGAAATTGGAAAGATCTGCAGCAAATTGGTACCATAACACACTTTCCTTAAGCCTATAAATCTGGACAAGGTAAAAGGAACCAAGTATTGGGGTGGGTGGAAAACGAAGTCTAACACACTGGAGCTGTTCTTTTAAACTTAATTATAGGCTTTCTGAGGAGTTGCAGATTCAAACTTGACTAGTGTTCAAATGCATCCATCAAGTCCCAACTACACACAGAAACCCACCAAAATATATATTACCCTGGCTCATAAATCAATACAGAAATTTGACTTCCTTGAACTTTTCAGGCCAATAGTTAATGATTATAAAAGCATATTGCACTCCTCACCAATCTGGCATCATCCAGATGTTCTG
Source organism: Podarcis raffonei (assembly GCF_027172205.1). Lineage (NCBI taxonomy): Eukaryota > Metazoa > Chordata > Lepidosauria > Squamata > Lacertidae > Podarcis > Podarcis raffonei. The sequence goes on from NC_070602.1 coordinate 67,066,559, forward strand.
GACTACAACTCTCATCAGTCATGGCCAATGCAGCTGTATAAGGTGCATTTGGATTTTAAAAAAAAAAGTGGCAGAGTTTAATTTTTTTCCTTACACAGAGGAAACCATCTGGTGAATATATTATACCTGTCTAGACTTTTCCAACTTAGGCACTAATTGTATGACAAAATATTAACATACTTAGTAAAGTAACCAGTTTAAGCCCTGGCATTCTTCTGGAAATGTATACTGTCAAGGATGTTAAGGTGACCCAAACAGGTGTGTTTTTATTGTTAGTCAGATCTTGCCAGAGTACAAACCTAGAGACACAGACAGACACTTTTTGGTTCCAACTCTTTGTCACACTCTAACATTATCAATGATTGGAACAGAAGGTCCTCCTATCCAGATGGAACAGGCTCAGTCACATTAACTTCTGTGGAACAAAAGAAATGGCTTCAATCAGCAATACCATTGGGGTGGAGAAACCTGCTCTGTCCAAGAAACAGGAAGCTCCTTTAACTTTCCACCCTAACTCTAAGTAAAACACTACGTTTGGGGACACCATTGCAATAGGGACAAAACTTGTCCCTTCTTCCATACCAGACATTGGGTGGGCAAGTGTCCAAAGAACAATACAGAAAAGCGATGCAAAAGAAAAGTGATGCATCTCCCATAGTTTCCAGAGTACACAGATCTCTCTGTTCCTCTGACACGTACATGTACAATAACAGTAATAGAGAATGGCAGTGAGATAGTGCCATTCCCTCACTACCACCAAGTCTTGACAAAATTGGGACGCGGGGAATTAATTCACAAACAACTGCTGGATTCCACTGAGGAAAAGAAAGAGGATGAATACTTGCTTCTATTTGTGGAATATATATGTTTTATTACAGTGGCCTGGTTCTCACAACAAAGGGCTTTGAATTATGGCTTACTACAGGGATGAGGAGATGGGTCAAGCCAGCAGGCCAAAGGCTTATCTTCCTCACTCCCACGAGCCAAGTATGACAGGTGGGTAAGGCAGCCGACCTCTCAGTCACTTGACATCACAACGACATCTGCTGGCCTGCTTCACAGCACTTTGCAAGTCGCACTGATCAACTCATCAACAGTGCTTTCAAAGCTTGCAAGCCCACTTTCAACCCAGTCACATCTTTACCTGACCAGCACCTGGTGTCATGTGACTTCAGGTGCAGGGCAAGTGGGAGTTTCTGGGCCTTAAAGGCTTCGCAGGGGCAGGGGACCTGGCCAGCCTAATTAGGTCTGTCGGCCAGAATTTCCCCACCAGTGGCTTACTGGGACTGCATGAATGCGATGTCTCACAGAAAGGTGCTCACAGTCGCTTTGGTATTCCCCCAGGTCATTTCTGCTCCTGCACCACAGTGAGCTATGCCAAGGTTTTGCTTAGGATGGCCATCTAAACACGGGCTTGTGATTCAGCTCTCTCCTCAGTGGCCATGAGCTGTGGCCAAAAAAAAGTCGGCTGATGCCAATGAACCTGGGTTACAGCAACACACTAAGTCAAACCATGGCTTTGCTAGGTGTGGCACTAAAGCAAAAATGACTGGGAAGGAGCAAAATGTCTGTGCCTCTCCAGAAGCCCCCACATTCATGTGGTCCTGGCATAATTTGGTTTGCAATATTGTGCAAACCGGGCCAGCAGCGAACTTCTACCAGCTTTGCAGATGCAGCAAACCTTTCCTAAATTTATTGTGTTAAGCAACACGTTGGCTAGTCAAATTGAGTTGTTTTCACTATTCTCATCTCCACAGTCTAAAATATGAATAACTGCATATCAACAGATGTTTCTAAGAAACCTCATTAGTAGACCCCTGCAATGGCAGACTAAAGCAGGATCTTTATTAAATCTTTATCCAAGAAGATGCTATTCTTACTGAATTGATTATTCTTACTATTTGAGCATGAAATCCCCAGAGACACTATCAAATCCTCCTGATTTACTATAGGAAGTAAAAAAAAAGAAAGATAATGTTCCATAAGGCATGTCCTTATAAAGTCAATTCAATTCAATTCAATATTGTCTAACAGAAACGTAAAATTGGTTGGTTTTTTTAAGGATCCAAGAATGCCACAAAAATAACTACACATTTTACCCAGAAAAGAATATATCTGGAGTCAATAACATAAACTATCTTTGAAGTAGTGGATATCACAGCACACTTGTTGAAGTTTGTGGTCTATTCCTTAGGAGTTTTGTAGCATAGTGTCATTAGTAGGCTAAACATGCACAGCTCTTTTTCTCCATAACACCTGAATCAGGAGAGGCTCTGCAAGCTCCACCCCAGGGTCTTAACGCAATGGCGGACTGGATGAGAGCCAACTGAGTCTGAACCCTAGGAGGATGGAGACCCTGTGGGTAGGTGGTTCCCATGTCTGAAAGACAGACTAGTTGCCTGATGTAGATGGAGTACCACTCCCTCTAAAAAAGCAAGTACACAGTTATTAGGTATTCCTGGATACAACTTTGTCATTGGTGCCTCAAACCTCTATGGTGAGGAGTGCCTTGTACCAGCTTATTTATTTATTTATAAAAAAGTATTTCTATACTGCTGTATTGATTTTAAAAAATAAAAGTGGTTTATAGCAATAATACATAAAATATACAATAAATACTATATTGGAAAGTTTAAAACAGGCAGTAATTAATCATTGTGGAAAGATGTATTAATTGCCTGTGTAGGACTGGCAGAATAGGAAAGTTTTCAGCAGGAGTTAAAAAGTTGACACAGAAAGTGCTTTCTGAATCTCTACTGGCAGAGTTTTCCACAGGACTGGGCTGAGACTTGGTCTCTCATTGTAAGCAAAAGGCTGGGTTTCTTATTGTTGTAAAATGAGCCTCACCAACTTGGGGAGTAACCATATTCCTCAGTAAATAATTTCAGGGATCAAGCTGGGCTACAAAGCTTGAACCTTGAACCTGCTCAGTAGTAGATGGGCAGCCAGTGCACTGCTTTAACAACAGTGTCACATGTTCTCAACCAGATGCCCCCACCCAGCGTCTGGCTGCCACATTCTGCGCCAGCTGGAGCTTTCAAACCATACCCAAAGGCAGTACCACACAGAGCGCATTACAGCAATCCAGTCCCAAGGTTACCAATGCAAGGACCATAGTGAGCAAGATAACCCTGCCCAGGAACAGTCATAGCTGGCAAATCAGATGAGACTGGTCAAAGACACTCCTAGCCCCAGAGGACACTTGGGCCTCTAATTCCACTGTTATAGTGGCCCAACTGGCCTCAAGTCCAAGTCAGACGCTTAGCGCTACTGCTCCTATCTATGCTCTTCCAGTGGAGACTCAACAAGCCTCCTTGCTTTTGACCTTCAGACATCTCTTGAAGACGTCTCTTGCGTCAACTTCTCGTTAGCCAATCGCCACAATGATTACCCACATTTTAATTATTTTTTAAATGGCATTTTATGTTTCAACAATGTACACCACCCAGATATATGGCAGTATAAAAATAAATAAATTTTAATCTCCGTCTCATTTTCAGCGGCTTTCCTGGGTGTTGTTAAAGTCAACCTGGATGAAGACAGGCGCTGCTTGAAGCAGGTGCCTAATTGCACAGAGAGATGCTGACATTGTTTGGGCTCCTGGCAGAAACTCCACTGAAAGAATAATGTGTGAAGCCGTTTGGAACTAGCCCTGAACTGCTCCCATTAGAGGGAGTCTCACCCAACGACGTCCGCTCCAACAAACAACCTTTTTCCCCCCTAGGAAAGAATACTCATCTTTCTCTCTATATGTATTTGGTGCAGAGCCTTTCAGGAAGCTGGCAATCAAGCAGTGTTGGGGAAGAGAGGCCAATGCTAAACAAAACATATGGCTTAGGGGACTACGCTTTTTTGAGAGGGAAGTAAGAGGCACTTAGGCAACAGACCCACCTCCTCTCATTCCCTATTCTTTACCATGGAACTTTGCAGGTGCTAAATAGCCTCTGCTGCCTGATCATTTTACACATGATTTAGCCCAATGATTAGCCTCTCTAATAAAATGAACCGGGCAGTTTTTGTTGTTGTTGTTCTTTTACTTCTGGTGGCATTACTGCTGAGGTGGCCAAAATTTGCCAATCCTGAACTTGTGAACAATGTAAGCTCACTCTGAATGTCAAAGCGTGGAGGACTGGAGCCAGCTGTTATCTGGGCACGGGGAAATGCACACACAGTTTTTCACGCTGTAGTTACTACTCATAATACTGGTTTTTTTAAACAACAACAACAACTGAGATTTTCCTGTGGTTTCAAATTAAAATATGGTACTCTTACCTAGGAGTAATATTTTGCATAGTAAGCCAAGCCATCATCTCTAACCTGCCGGGCCTTAGGTCTGGTTCAAATATGCAGGTACATTCTTTTAATTTTTCTATGCTTTGTGACAGGCGAAACAATGCCATTTAAAAGTGATGGATTTGAGGTGATGTAAGGAAACATTAAAATTATCTGCGATATTATATTTGTAATAGCCCACTCAAACATGCAAGTCATCATTTAAACTGTGGGGGATTTTATAGTTTTGTTGGTTGTTATGTTATGTATTCTTGTGTTTTCATACTGTAAAGCACCCTGTTGTCCTAGGATGAAGGGTGGTATAATAGTAATAGTAATAGTAATAGTAATAATAATAATAATAATAATAATAATAATAATAAGGCATTTATCTACAGATAACTTTTACAACTCCTTTCAAATATGGGCTTGGAAACTTTACAAGCAACAAGCCAAACAGAAACCTGAAGCACACAAGGTATTTTAACATGCTGCGACCCTATGCTGACAAAATACAAAATTGCAATATCAAGCTAGTTGTCTGAAGTTACTAACAGTGCAATCCTAACCATCTGTACTCCACAATAAGTCCTATTTAATTCAAGTGGGCTTCCTCCCAGGTAAGTGTAGCTTGGGTTACTGCCTTAATAATGTTTACAACTCACTCTCCTCTATAGACTACTGCCAATAGTTGTCTTTCCATTTTGTCTGATGAAGTAATTTATAACTTTGTTAGTTTGCCTACTCTTATGCTAACAGAAGTTGATCTAATATGTCTTATCTCTCTTTCTCTATCTGAGAACTGTATCACACATTCCATGTAATCTGTAAGTGATATGTAGGCAGGTTCAATAAATCTGCTTGCTTCTTTGCTATAGGCGAGTGCCCATTTCCCTTCTAGTGTGCAACTCCAGCTAAAATATGCTTTCCCTTCTGCAAGTCAAGCTTTTGTAAAATTATCTGTAAAAAGCACTAGCAGCTTCTCACTGATAATTTCTTCAAACTCCCAACAGGAATGGACAGCAACCACTTTATTCTCCATGGAGGAAACAAAGAACAAGTCTTGGATAATAAGCAAAAGCAAAATTTATTGACCACTTTGTGTAGGTCATTGCTGTGATGATCACATACATATGAGCCTTTTGCTGCCTTCATATGTGCTCAGAACCTGTGGCCAAATATGGTGTACCAAATAAATACTTGCACATGCACAGCAAATGGCCAGCTGGGGCTAGTATCACTTATTTATTTAAAGCATTTATATACTCTTTTTAATTAAGGATTTCAATCTGTTTTACAAAAAGTTAAACAATCAAACAAACACATGACAAACAGCCAGCAGATAAAAGTGTAATTAAAAGTCATAGTAAAAACTTTATATGAATGCCGGGCCTTAAGATACAGCAAGGTTGGTAGCAGGTGCATTTTCCATAGGAGAACATCTCACAACTGGGGTGCCACCACTGAGAAAGCCCCCTCTCTCACAGAAATAAGTCTCACCACTGGTATCATGTTAATTAACCAACTTGTACTTTCTATTTCTTCATAAAGTGTGTGAATAATTGCTACAAAATACATTCTCACACAGTAAAGTATTCAGTACTGAGCAATATTGTAAAAAATGATTAACAGGTGTCACTGGTTCACATTTTTTTTGCAAAACATTACATAGTACAACAAAAAGCTGGTTTGGGGCATGTTTATTGGAGATTTTATCAAAGTGTTGAATTCCAGAAATTTTTTTTTGTCTCATAAAACATCAACAGAATGCTGTTCTTCAGAAAAACACTCTCAGGAAAATGTAAAAATGCTGAGAGCATAGCAAATATCCTTACTTTTAAATATATATATATTACCCAATACAAGCATAAAAAGGTTGGCATTTTTTTATCATCACTGTCCTAAAATTGACTCATGCCTATGTATGCCAAGTTTGTTTTTCATGTATTTTGTTTTGTTTTAAAACTGCTGTTCATTGAGTGAAATCCCAGAAGAGTTTACTGTAAAGCAATATAGGGTTATATCCAGTAACACCAACCCATTAGGACAAGGACTTCAACTTGAGCCATGGAACTTCCACTCCCTTTCCTCCCCCTGCCATCCACATCTGCTCCAGAGCTTTTGGGTGTTTTTAAGGGAGGGGGTACTTTTTTGCATGCGCTCTCTCTCTCTCTCTCTCTCACACACACACACACACATTGTATAACATTTGAGGGATGCGGGTGGCACTGTGGTCTAAACCACTGAGCCTCTTGGGCTTGCTGATCAGAAGGTCAGTGATTCAAATCCCCATGACGGGGTGAACTCCCGTTGCTCTGTCTTAGCTCCTGCCATCCTAGCAGTTCAAAAGCACACCAGTGCAAGTAGATAAATAGGTACCACTGCGGCGGGAAGGTAAATGGCGTTTCTGTCACGGTGTTCTGTTGCTTCAGAAGCAGTTTAGTCATGTTGGCCGCATGAGCTGGAAAGCTGTCTGTGGACAAATGCCAGCTCCCTCGGCCTGAAAGCGAGATGAGCACTGCAACCCCCATAGTCGCCTGGACTTCACCACCCAGTGGTCGTTTACCTTTTACCTTTTTTAAAACATTTGAGGTTACAAATCAGAAATCCAAGTACAAATTCAGCTGAGATCACTGGTGACCTTAGGTACAGTATGTCATCTCACAGGGCAAACAGCTGCACTCTGAACTTCTTGGAGAAAATATTGTGGGGACCAGGATACAAAAACATAGTGCCTACAAACAGATATCGGCATATGGCCCAACATGAGCCCGCCCATGATGGAGTCTCCTTCTTTGGAGGTCTTTAAGCAGAGGCCTGACAACCATATGTCAGGAGTGCTCTGATGGTGTTTCCTGCTTGGCAGGGGGTTGGACTCGATGGCCCTTGTGGTCTCTTCCAACTCTATGATTCTATGATTCTATGACTCACTGGGCTATGTGAGCACACACTAAGCCATTATGAAGAGGCCTGGGCACACCTCCCATTTCCACCAAATCCTACCCACCCCCCTACTCTCAGTCAAGCAACACAAGCTCCCATTTCTCATAACAGCCTGGCATGGTACCCTAAAACAAGGGACAAAGGGAGAGAAAGGCAAACACAGATCGATGGGGATCCTTCCGCAGAGGCACACTCTGCGTTCAATAGGCTCAAACACCCATAGTAAATAGAATAGGAGAAATCCATCTATATTAATCAGGTTGGACAAAATAGATTCAGGCTATTGGGGACTTCCCCACCCCCACCAAAAAAAGAAGTCATACAATTAAATCTTTACTAAGTGAGAAATCAAACTTAGCATACATAAACATGACTCAATATTTAGTAATCTTTACCAAAGGACAATTCAGTGGAAAAGCCAATTAAAGTAAGTTTTGTTTAACGTAAACAAGCTGCTGCCTTGGCCATATGTCTTTGTTCTTGTAAATGTAATCCCCCGGTTCTCTACCCTAGACTGGAGACTTTGAAATTCCTCTTAAGGATAACAACAGTAGACAGCACTTGAATGCTCCCTTTGAAGCACGCACTACACAGACTTTACTGCTGACCTTCAATTTTCAACAAGATTAATCCCAGATCTACAGTTGGGGTAGTCTAAACGTGATTATCAATCACAGTTGGTTTTTTGCATTGTTGTTGACCATTTCGAAATACGCTGCAAAATGGCAACCGGCAGGATATGAATTACCTGTTCAGCGTTGCATTAATATTTTATGCATAATATGGTCTTTATCTCAAAATGTTTCGAAGGCCTTTTTCTCCCCTACATATTTTATTTACTCTGGAGTAGTCAAGGATATTTATCGCCTTGCTCTGTACATTGACCAGTGTATAATTACAGCAAACTAAAAACAGTCAGGGGGCATTCAATATTGAGCCAAAGGGAGCTTCCATAAGGCCACAAGAAAAGGAGATGAGCACAATGGGTAGGCCCTGGAAATGTAACAGTTTGAGAGAGAAAAATGTCTGGATTCTTTGGGAGTAAATGAGTGGATGAATGGTGTCGATACTGGAAGGGGTGGAGGCTAGCACAGAAATTCCCTACCAAAAAATAAGCACTTGTAGAGGTAGCATATGCTACACACCATTCAGTTAGAGGTGGGCAGAAATACCTCGGTAGGAAAGCACATACTTTTGAATACATAAAGTCCAAGATTGAGTCTCTGGTATCTCCAGTTACTCATACTGTATAGCAGTACTGGGAGACACTTCTGCCTTATTTCTTAGAGCAGGCATAGGCAAACTCGGCCCTCCAGATGTTTTGGGACTACAAGTCCCATCATCCCTAGCTAACAGGACCAGTGGTCAGGGATGATGGGAGTTGTAGTCCCAAAACATCTGGAGGGCCGAGTTTGCCTATGTCTGACTTAGAGCATCACTGTCAATCAGCTAAGTGGACCAATGGTGGGACAGCATAAGGAAGCATCTGTCCTCTTATCTCCCACATAACACTTTAGGCTAATCTGAAGTATAAACAACATGAGCATGCAGACAACTGGCAACAATGATTGGATAGCTCAGTCAGTAGAGCATGAGACTCTTGATCTCAGGGTTGTGGGTTCGAGTCCCACGCTGGGCAAAAGATTCCTGCATTGCAGGGGATGGGATAAGATGACCCTGGTGGTCCCTTCCAACTCTACAATTCTATGTTTCTACAGTGACATTCTCTTCAAACCTGGGCAGGCAGCAAGGGAAAACTGCTTAGAGGATCAGCATGGATTCTCCAAGCCCAATATCATCCCCAAGGAGCCTCAAAATTTGCCAAAAGGTATGCTCCTTCACTGGGATGCAGGTGGCACTGTGGTCTAAACCACTGAGCCTAGGGCTTGCCGATCAGAAGGTAGGCAGTTCTGTTGTTCGGTCCCTGCTCCTGCCCACCTAGCAATTTGAATGCATGTCAAAGTGCAAGTAGATAAATAGGTACCGCTCTGGCGGGAATGTAAACGGTGTTTCCGTGCGCTGCTCTGGTTTTGCCAGAAGCGGCTTAGTCATGCTGGCCACATGACCTGGAAAAACTGTCTGCAGACAAACGCCGGCTCCCTCGGCCTATAGAGCGAGATGAGCGCGTAACCCCAGAGTCGTCCATGACTGGACTTAACAGTCAGGGATACCTTTACCTTTACCTTATGCTACTTCACAGTTCAGAAAGACTGCAAGCAGAGTAAATAGGATGCACATTCAAATAAGCATCTGACTAAAGAGGCTGCCTCGCTGCAAATCACTGCTTTCAGTGGCATGTGCAGTTAGCTTCCCATCTAAATACACGTTGCAAACTTGATGGGGGTTATACATTCAGAGGTGCATGCCATGTAGGTGCACATCTGCTTTACCCAATGAGTCCTTAAAAATGAGGAAGGCACACAGCCCTTTCCAAGTTTAAAGAATCGTGGTGGGAGGGTCCTGGGATTGGAGGATGAGCAGCTTCTCTGAAGCAAGTTCACTTCACTCTAGGTGAGTTTAATGCATTTATTGTAGTTTTCTATATTGATTTCACTGTTTATTTATACAACTGTAGCACAGAAGTGAAAACTACATGTTCTTTAAAAAAAGTTAAAAATTACTGTGTATTTGTACAACTGTGGCAGAAAAGTTTAAAAAATTAAGGGTGGAAAAAAGGAGATGTTACATGAGTTCTTCTATTTTTTTAATAAGATATTTATTAGGTTTTTTCAAAGAATACACATAGATTTATGAACTAAAAAAAATTTACAAACAAAAAATTACAGTGTTAAAAAAAATAGAAATTACAAAAAAACTAAGAAAAAATACAGATAGAAAATACATACACAAACCAAGAAAAACAAAAAAAAGAAAAATTTAAAAATGAATCCAGTTTTCAGAGCTTGTAGGTTCATTTACTTATTTTCTTGACTTCCTCACACCCCATTTATATAATTGGTTCAGCAAATCCTAACCTTCTTTCATTTATCTTAACTTTTTATCATAACCTATTATAACAATTTATTTTCATCCATTATCAATCCATATTTACATATTCTTATTACTCTTATTTGCCAACACCACTTATTTCCAATCCAACATCATTTTAACATTCATTAATTTTACAGTATTTCTGAAGATAGTCTTTAAATTTCTTCCAATCTTCTTCCACCAACTCTTCTCCCAGGTCTCGGATTCTGCTGGTCATTTCTGCCAATTCCATGTAGTCTATCACCTTGGTCTGCCACTCTTCCACTGTGGGTAGTTCTTGTGTCTTCCAATACTTTGCAATCAATATCCTTGCTGCTGTTGTCGCATACATAAAAAAGTTTCTATCCTTCTTTGGCATTACATGAGTTCTTCTAATCCTGGGAACATGACTGGGGATTAACTGAACTGCCAAGACTTCACAGAAGTAACAAACGATACCAGATGAAAGCTTGCCTCCATAAGCTGTGTCAACTTCATTATGCTGTTTGAAATATATTAGCGCCAAATACACTTTCCCCTCCACAAACAGTTAAGTTCCCCACCCATTCGGGGTTTAGACATAGCAGCCGAAGTTGTATCATCATTGGAAACTGAGGGAGGCTGAGCAAGTTTTTCAAGCTCTCTTCCACTATTAAGTTGTTATTCCAAAATAGTTTTTGTCCAGCTCAAAACTGCAACACTTTTGCTCTCTCTATCTTACAAGAAAAAAAAACTGTGCAGTCCTGGGAAGATGACTCATTAGTAAATCCTTTTCTACTTGCCGAAAACCTGCCCCTCTTCATTAGGAACATAAAAGATAAAAGCTCTTAAATGGCATTAGCTGGAATACGCCTACACACAGTCAGTACAAATAAATTAATTGCACCTGGCCTCTAACAGCCAAAGTGTAGCAGGAACATCTTGTTTCATTAACAAATTAAACTGTAATAGAGTATCAACACTCCTGTTATGAACATAAACATTTTTTGGCAACTACAAATGATAGAAATACAAGGTGAATCCTCTGGTACCTACATCCTAAAGCAATGAAATGTACCATATTAACTGCAATTAAAATACTTTTCAAATACGGTACTGAAAGAAATGCCAAACCTACCATTGAACAATTCTGAAAGTTCAACAAATGACATGTACCAGGCGTAAAAGATTTTAAGTGAGAAGAATACATAAACTGATTTTTTTTTAAAAAAGAGGTTCTCAAAGCTAATGAAATACGCATCATTCATGATGGCAAAATAGATTTTAGATCTATACTAATATTCCTGGATCTGGGGGGTTGCTTTACAACTGAACACACTGCAATCCAGCATGTTCCTTCTGGAATGTTCCTAGGTCTTTAGCATGAGAAAGCTATGCAGGACCAACCTGAAAAACAAGTTCGACTCAACTAGCCCACAAGCTAATTTTACACCCTCCAACGCACCTTTCTAAGATTTCTTTTGTGCAGACAACTTGTGCAATCCAGTTCCAGGCAATTACTTAACTAAATGCCAAGTACTCTCTTCATATGCCACACAATTTTTTTAAAAAAATATAAATTTTTATTTAAAAATCAAAAGAGATCGCCATAAAATAATAAGTGTTCCATCATATTAAATTAATTTTCCTTTATTCCCCCTTATGGGAGAATAAAGATAAATTGTGGAAAATATCAATCACCACAGAGATTAGCATCCTGATTTATTTATTTTTTAAAGCCAATAAGATATTTGCCTTTCACTTCAGCGCAACTAAGGTTTCAGCCACCACTGCTAAATAAAAAGCAGTTCTGATCCTTCTGTTGTTTCATTTCCAAGAAACACAGCACAATGTGATAAATAGCATGTGTGGGTATGGGTATACATATATATTCTAATATACAAATATCCATATATGTCCTGAGGCACCAGCCTTGGAAATAAGGCTGCCCTTGCTATAGCAGAGCAACTGAATGCAAGTTCCCCTCTCCTTCCATCAGCTATCCCCTAGCAGCATTTATTACATCAGGCGGTAGCAAAGGGAGGAAGGGAAGGGAAGCAGAGCCATATTACATTGGTGCGGCTGAGAGACCTGCATCTTTCAGCTTCTCATTTCCTTGAACTGCTTTCATTTCCAGCTGGCAATTATAAGAAGGAAGGAAGAACCAGCACCCAAGTTTGCATTCCTCCTCCTTTTTCCTTTCGTGTTCTTTCTTTTGCATGGTAAGCCTCAGGGCAAGAGGCTTATGACTGATCCGTACAAACCACTCCAGGGTCTATTTTGGCTGACGAACAGAGTATAAAAGTCCTTCAAGTAAATACGTCCACAAAAGTTATTACCACATAAGACTTTTGTTAGCTTAGCTACACATCTGCATTAGTGTGCATGCACACTGGGTGCCTGAATCAGGGATGGGGGGGGGACCTAGGGCCCTCCATGTATAGCTGGATTCCAATTCCATAATCAGTGGTCAGGGATGATAAGAGGATTGGGGGAGGGGGTTGCGAGCAAATAGAAATAGAGCTGTTGCTACCAAAATTAAGACTATGAACAGTGCAACGCCAATAATAAATTGCACCCATAAAACAAATTCTCTGGAATGGGTAATTGATGCTCATCGTGCATCAGCCGCGGAATGGCATCGACAAACAACATTACATTATTTGGGCATGGATGCTGATCCAGGGACTTACCTGTGCATGTGTGCATCAAAGGGCTTTATCTGCCCTGTTATTTAATACTGATGGAGCTTTTTTTTATTATACTCCCAACTCAGGATCACTTATTGAAGAAGGAAGGTTCAAAAACTAATTTTAAAGGCATTGATAAAATAAGTGCTTTGCTGCACATGTCTCTTTGCTTTTCCCTGTGAACGGCAGCTACTGTGCAGGAATGACAGAAGCAGGGCCAGAAGTGTACCAGCAGGACAGAAGGTTGGACCAGAACTTCCAGTCTCTCTCTCTGCCATGCGTTTTCTGCAATATGGCACTAGATACTACTGCAGTAAGCTATCCTGAAGCTTCCAACCTGGAACACTGATAACTATTGCCAAGTTATTTTTACATATATACTCTTCAGTAGTCCAGAACAGCTGCTTTATGGCATGCAACTGAAGACCAAGAAGTACCCATTTTTTGGTATTCTTAAGAACACAAGGAGAGATATAAAATGTGAAATCAACCATCCAGGCTTTGAAAATAAAATAAGTACTTGTTGGCAAACCTGTGGTTGAGAGTACAGTATAGAACTACAGCCAGGGTTTTATCCAGTGTTAATTCTTCTCAGAGCAGACCAGTTGAAAATAATGGACATTACTTAGTTCCAGTCAATCCAATAGGTCTACTTTAAGTAGAACTTAGTTGGATGCAACCCATTGTGACAAACCCAAGTTTGCCTTTGCACAATCCTCAGTTATATCCACTAGTCCTCTGTAAGGGGGTGCTGACTGCATTGGTTCTCTTTGCAGCCCAATCCATACCCTCCAACATTTTGGGAAGGCAATTCAGGGCATCCCCACCAGCACCCCCACCCCACTGACCCAACTGCTTGCCCCCTCCCTGCTGCTGATCCCTTCCATGTTTGGTTGTTAATACATAGATACCCACTCCAGCTATTCATATAGTAGCATCTCTTTTTTGTAGAGGGACAGATGAAAATGGACCTCAGTTCACTGCCCAATATTCAGGGAAAGGGCTTATCCTCTACAGTCATACCTTGTTTTATGGCCAGGATCCACGCTGAAGCCCCGGCCGCTAACGCAGGGCAAAGCGCCACGCACGTGCGTGGAGCAGTTTGTGCTTCAGCGCATGCGCCAAACCCGGAAATAACCCGTTCCAGTACTTCCGGGTTTGCCACGGACGTTCGCCAGAATGGACGCTAGACGAGGCATCCATTAGTAACATATACAGTAACATATATATTACTGTATACATGTTTTTATACCTGCCATAGACAAAGGAACTGTTTCTGTATAACAATCCATAAGGTGGTATAGTAGACAGGATGTCCACGATGCTATGTTGTAATACCTCCCCTTTTTCCGAATGATTATGTAGTGACATAGGTTCTGAATGATTTAATGTAGACAACAGAGATTTTTGACTCCCATTTGTTTAGCAACAAAATGTTTGTGGGTGTCACACTTGGGGGGGTTACTAAGAAGTTATTTTTTGAGTGAAAAGCATATGAGCTCAGTTCAGTTCTGGTACTCAAAACAAATTATTGTGCAGAATTCTTTAATTATAAGTGCATTTCTTTTATATCTGACTCCAGGGCATCTTGGGATTCTAGTAAAGATCAAAGTAATCCCATACACCTGAAGTCTGGCCTCCCCTGTTGTACACTTACTTCAAGCACAGATTTAAAAAAAAAAAAAACCAACACCAATCTGCTTAGTTTAACAAAAACAAAACATTTTATTGTTTTTCGCTGATATGAAGAAATGTGTTCCTTGTTCAAACTATCTTTCTGAGGCTGCAAAGCTGCAGCTAGTCATAACCAGGCTTAATTTAGTAGTGAAACAATTTCTTCTGCCACTGCTGGCTAGAAGCATAAACCTATTTCCTGGGTCAAGGAGAAATGCACACTATAGAAAGAGCAATTCCTCTATCCATTGAATCCCAGAGAGCCTCATTGCTATAAAGTACATGGCCTTTGTCAACCAGGTTACCTAGGAGTGAAAGTTATGTCACATAATCCGCAATTCTGTTCCATACTGTATACCATCTGGAGACAAAGTCAAAAGCTAATCTGATTTTTCTGTTGGCTTTTTTTAAAAAAAAAAAAAAAGAGTGCCGACTCAGGTTGGATATTGTATGCCATCTGGCAAGAGAAAGCGTTTATTCACATCTACTGCTTGCCTGCCTATGAACTGTTCACAAAACCAACAGCATAACCCTTCATTTTCTTAATTTAAGAAGGTTTTATAAATTTAGGAAGTGTGTTTTGTATGAAATCCACTTATGGAGTTATCCAGCCAAACAACGTCATGCACCTCAGCAAAGCTCTTTCTTGGAACTCAGTGTTTTGCATGGACAGGGAAATGAATATTATGACAGAGATAAGTACTGGAGAATCAATGCAGCCACATGCCCGGATAAAATAACCTTCAATCACGAATTACTTTATAAGGAAGAAAAGCTGGTTAAAAAGTTATTGTGAGGCATACAGAGCAAACATTCCCAAACCATGTTTATACTGAGCTTGCCAAAGTCAAAGTAAAAATTAACCTTTTATTTTATTCCAAATTCATTCAGATTTTCAACCTATATCATGCCCCAAAGGATCATAGGTTTCATGGCATCAACTAAAAATCAGCTAAAACAAATGGGGTTTCCACACAGAATAATGTATTGTATACTTAAAAGCATATTTACATATTTAAAACAACAGGTTGAACTCAACTAAGTCAGACTTAGAGTAGACTCACCGGAATCAATGGGCATGGCTTGTACCTCTGGTACAAAATGTGAATGAGGACACTTATCTTAGTGATTAGCTTTTCTGAAATGGAAGTGGCAATCTATGATTTGGCCCAGCTTTTGGTTAATGAAAAAGCACCAATTTAAATGAACAATTGTCATTCATAACTGAGGGTGCCACTTTCATCTTCAGCTTTGGTATACTTTGTACACGCATTCTGAAAGTAAAAAGTAAACCAGATTGGGTTTTGTATTCATTTTTGTTTTGTTTTGTTTACCACTTACGCATAAAAAAGGGGTGAAAAACAACAGCAAACCATCATTGTGCATGGGTGGGCAGGCATGGAAAAGCTAGAAGGGTGGAAGGAAAATTCTTAGTTGGCTATCCCAATTTACATAGCACCTTCGGGGGGGGGGGCGGATCAACTTTATGCAAACACATCAGGGTAAGAGGTCTATATGCCTGGCACATCCTGCTTCCATTTTGAAAAGCTCTTGATATGCAGCTAGCATAATCATGTCCTCCAAGCAGTGCACAGAGGGGGTGGTCATTCTTTCTGGCACTGGAGCATTAAGTGTTTAGCTACCATGGTTGCATGTAGAAGCCAGTCATTTTGTCCCACCATTAAATTACATGCCAACCCTTTGGAAACTAGCAAGATAATTGGAACCTAACAAGATATTTGGAACCTAACAAGATATCTATGAACCTCAGAGGCTTCCCTAAAACCGTACTGCTGCAGCTAACAACCTCCAACCAAAATGTTGTAATTTTAAGGCAGAACCCACTTTACAATTGCCTACACGCTCTGTGATTCTACACACCCCTATTCAGAAGAAAGCCCCGGTGAGATTACTCCCAGGAAAATGTGGATGGAATTGCCACTTGACAGTTGGCTCATCGGAACTCACTTAGAGCAAATCTGGCCTTATATAATCTAGGCAAGACTGTTGCCCAAGGAATTTGTTCCAATGAAACCATGCAGTTTCTCAGCTACAGAGAACCACGAGACGTCCAATCAAAATGCTAGCCCGGTGCTTGAAACAGAATTTATCTGTTAACTTAACTCAACTTTTCCCACTCTAAAATAGTCTTTTTGAGGTGTGGTGACCAGAAATCTACATGCCAAATGGTCGTACCACAAATTTGTATAGGGGGGGGGAGGCGGCAACCATTTTGTGTGGGGGTTCTGTTCCTGTCCCCCACACGTTGGCAGAGCATGCATAAGTCTGTTCCTCCCCCATTCTGCCCTCTTCTGGGTCCAAAATGACCTGCATTCCAGTGGTTGTGTGTCAACTGGACACACAAAATGACCACTGCCTATACTTCTGGGGGGGGAGATAAATAAATTATGACACTAGAAGTTTTATCTTCAATTCCTTTTCTAATGGGATCCGTAAAATCAAATTTGGCTCTTTTGCACCTGTCACACATTGCATCAACCTTTTCATTGACCTACCCATCACAGCTCCAAGATGTCCAGTCCGCACCCTATTAGTGTATATGTGAAGTTCAGCTTGCTTTCCCCGAATCTGCAATACTGAATAACTTTGCATTTTACTTTTCATTTTAATTACTAATATTGGTGTATATAAGAGAGTATTTCAATAAAATTTAAACATGACACATACATTTATATAAAGGGAGCCTGTTTCTTTTAAAAGTGCACCATCAGTAGGTGAAGCCAGGCTGGTGAAAGAAAGAAAAAAGACCCAGTGGTGGACAGTTCCTCATTGTGCAACCAATCTGGACCACATTAGGTCCTGAAGTCTGAGAAGTGCTGTGCTACCCAAAAAGTTCCAGAAGTTTGAAGTATTTAGTAAGACCCTTCCATCTACAAGACCCCCAAATGTTACATGTATGGGTCAGTATTTCTGCACTGCCTCCCCCCTCCCATTTGGAAAGGGTTGTCACATTCCCCCTACTGTTCCACGCAAGGTTTTTGCAACCTTCAAAAATTTGGAAGCCAATCATCATCACACAAGATGCCCCACAGCCGAAGCACTGTAACAAATGAGCAGAAACTAATCTCACGATTTACAATGAAATTCCTATTGCCCAGTTGATAGCTTCCAACGACAAAGCAGGCAAAGGAAACAGGAATGTTATCAAAGTCTATTAACAAACGATAAGGAAAGCAAACCTGTTATTCATGCTGGGCAAAGAAAACCCTTCATTCACAATGAATCCTGCGAAACCAGGAGGTCAGGCAGTTATGTTTTCATCTGGTTTCCTTTTTTTTACTTATGGTGGAAACATATGCTGTTTCACACATTACCTGAGGTTTCCACAATGTATATCACCAACGAGGAGCTACAGCCAATCTCTTTAGCACTAGTGTCATTGTAATAACTGCCCTGAGAAGTGAATTCTATCTAGTTAGGGATCTGTATGATTCGCATTAAGCATTCAGGTAAGCAGGAATTCTTACTTCATGATTAAACCAGAAGTTTCTAATTAACCACAGTTTCCTGCTTAGCCCAAACCACCAAACTATGGTTATCAGCTTCAGAACAAGTCAAAACAAAGTTTAAGATAAATAATCCAAGTTTAAATTAAACTTAAAATTTGAAATCCTGGCTTGTTTCAAAGTTAGGAACAAGAGTTCCCTTGTTTAGATGAAAAACAGAACTCCTGATAATTAGTGGCTTCATAGTTTAAATGGCAAAAGGGAGGTGCGGGAGGAGTAGACAGGCCAAAGGCTCATCTGTATTTCAGTTATAACACAGATACAATCATTTAACAGCAAAAATATCCAGCAATTCTCTTAAGTTTTTAAGTACTGAAGGGAAAGGAGACCTATGCCCTACTTCAAGGGAACAAGTTGGTTAAGATATAATCTCCCTTCTCTCGTTTCTAAGATGTGCAGCAGAAAATTCTCAGTAAACTTTTAAAAGCTGGTACATCTCAGGCTTAAGATGATTTTCACAATCTTCTCATTTCTCCACAGTTTGAGGAATTTTCTCCCCTCAATTTTTTTTTACGGTGTCTTCCAAAAGGCACTCCATTACAGAGTTAGATATCAGGTGATTTGGTCTGATTTATAAGCATCATTGTGACACAAAAATCAACCAAAGGAAATATCTCAAAAGGCGTTTGGAAGTATCTTTAATAAAAAATAAAATCCCGAGATGTACAATGTATTTCAAGCCACATAAGATCTTTTCTCAAAATCTACAAAAGTATACAAATCTGTTTATTATTAATAAATTATTATTAATAATAATAATTATAATTTGCATCCTGCTGCTCCTCATGCGTGAGCCCCAAGCAACAAATACCATATTTAAACGCAATAAAAGCAGCAGGCATCATGTCACAGAAAAATAAATCAACAATCAAGCACGATACATGTAATCAGCAAGGTAACAAAATTTATATTCTAAGTTAAAGGAGCCACCTCAATAAACTGCAAAGTCCCTATAGAAAAGAGAGTTTTAAAAGTGAATTTGGAGGGAGGGGCGTAACAGCGAACTGGGATTTTTTCCTAGGCAAATTAGAGTAATCTGAATCTTTTAAAATTGAGTTCTGTAACTGGGGAGCCACTGCTGCGAAGGCTCTACTGAATGAAGTGAGACTTCACATAGTAAGAA
Source organism: Podarcis raffonei (assembly GCF_027172205.1). Classification (NCBI taxonomy): domain Eukaryota; kingdom Metazoa; phylum Chordata; class Lepidosauria; order Squamata; family Lacertidae; genus Podarcis; species Podarcis raffonei. The sequence goes on from NC_070602.1 coordinate 67,085,737, forward strand.
ATGTTAAGTCTAGTATATTCATTTTGCACCGCAATCATGTTTGTCGCAGCCAAACTAGTATTTCCCACAGTAAAGGCAAAAAGCATGAAAGAAGCTGCACACCTCAGGTCAGTGTGCATGTGGTAGAAGGAGGCAGTCAAACAGGGCTCTTGACTACACTTGCACGACATGTTTGCAGATTCACATCTGCCTTTCACACTCGGTGTGTTTACTTTGGGAAATAGCAGCATTGGCACAGTAAACATGATGGCTGCACAAAGTGTGAAGCAGATCCTAGTTAATCTTTTGGTAGAGTTTTTTCTTCAATGAACATGCTTCACAACCTAGGCAATCACATTTTAAAAGGAGTTGTCTGCCAGAGAAACGCATGGCTTCCGATAACAAAGCAGTGAAGTCATCTTGGACAAGTGCCATCAGGCAGGCTTTTCTTATGTGTAGCACATCTGCACTCTGCCCGATGTATACAATGCCCATAAGCTGAATTGTTATTAAAATGTAAATATACCAACAGGCTCTGATTTTAAGAAAAATAAATAAATGGTGTGGCCCAAATGCCAAGCAAAAGATTCGCCTAACAATTACAATCTTTTTCTCCCCCCCCCCACTGAATCTTTAATTTGATTTTACACATTCTCAAAGAATAATATTGTATTTATCACCCTTTTGTTATAACAGTTTAGATCTATCGGCACAATTTTCTCCTTAAAGGGAATGCAGGATCGGTTTCTAACAAACGTGCCTGACTTAAAGTGAATTGGCTGGCGCTCTTAACAGGAAAATTGAAGCGTGTCAGTTCTTTCGTTTCTCTTCGGGAGAAATGAGAAAAAGTTCAGATGCAAAGATAAGGAAATGTATAGCAGTGTAAACACTTCTCTTCTGTGGAAAGTCCAGTTCACCAGGCCACAGAGTGAAATTGAGTGTTTTGTTTTGTCAAGCTATCTATGCAGGAAAAACCTTCCCTTTACTTTCAGTGTCAATATACCATCAAATCTAAGAATTGCAAGCACAGATTAACACGCCCTCCTTCTTTTTTAAGACATACTACAGTGGAACTCAAGATTTTTGTTACCTCTGCCCGGCATGTACTATGATCCTTTGAAAACTTTCTGTAGCAGCCATTAAGATGATTTTGGAATGACATTTGTGAGCAAACTGTAATCCAGATTCCCAAATTCTTTGATTGGCAGGTACAATTGAGCAACAGACATTGAAACTTCTTTTATCAATAATTCCTGCCAACAGTTATCTAAAGATTCCAAACAATAATCAAGTTTGTAACTCTTAGTTTTGATTTCACTACCCAAACTGATTATCTATACCAATTTATCTCAATTAAACAATGCATTTTAATATTTAGATTTTATGCTCTACAGAATATACTATCATCTGATTCAATATAATTCCATATACATATGAATATGTAATAAGATAGCAATTTAAGCCCTAATGTCCTCTCTCCTAAATCTTTACTGGTCAGAACCCTACTCTTTTCTCCACATCCCCCATCCTGTTAATTACTGTCCTGCATTTCTTGGAAACATCCTCAGTTTGAGGTGAGAGTCCTAACTCAACCATAGCTGAATAGCCAAAAATCACAATTTTATTACTAGTTCATGTTGCGCAAATATTTGCACAATTTTTAGATGGCTGAATAAGCAAACTTATGTATTTTAAACTTAGAAAACTTTTTAGACTTTTACAAATGGTTATACGGCATGTATTTCTATTTATTTTTCAGCTGGTATATGCTAAAAAGGCAGCATGGAATTAAGGCTGTTAACTAAAATATAGATGATTACATGTAAATTGAAAAACATCCACTCTCTCACACTTACGTCTCTGAATCTTGTGTAGTTTTTAAAGATAAGATGCTGTGTTCTTAGAGCAGCTTCAGGCACTATATGGGGTTGGGGGGAAGAGAAGAAAGTTCCCTTTTCTTTTTTTATTTCCTGTACTGCAGCCAAGTGGAATTGCAGACATACCTCCACTGCGGTAAGATGGGTGCACTCTGCAAACTATCCTTCTGCAAGAGAGATCTACAAATCCTCATTCTGCACTCACAGCAACCTCTGAGTGACTCTAACCTCCTCCACCCCATGTGACACCCAAAGATGCGCTGAATATAACAAGAATCACATTTACACCAAATTAGCAGAAGAGGAAGAGGTGGTGGTGACAGAGATACTGCTTTCTTTCGCTGAACCTGTGTCTGTTGCCTTCATTTCAGGCTTGCAACAATGCTTCCAGCTCTGTCAAGTTTGAAACTTGCCCAGTGCTTTTTTTTTTAACTGGGTGGCATAAATTCTTTAAGTAAATAAAATCTAGCCAAGTTACAGTTTGTCCGATCCACTCCCCAGCTACTCTTTCCCTCGCACCACTTGACTCCTGCATTTTCACCTTCTTCACCATCACACCCTGACTTCATCTGTAACTTGGGAGAACCATCTGCCACGCTGTCACAGTGCCCATCACCTGGCAGGTTTCTCATTTCTGACTGCTTGCCACTCCCACCAACTCAGCTGAACCCTCGTGTCGCATTTAGAGAAGCCGATTCCTTCGTCAAGACCTTTTCATTCGCCCTGGAATTTTAAAGGGTTTCTGTTGCATCAGCCTGTTTTTTTAGTTTGTATTGTCTTTTATAGCCTCAGCTTGTAAATTACAGTGGTACCTCGGTTTAAGTACTTAATTCGTTCTGGAGGTCTGTTCTTAACCTGAAACTGTTCTTAACCTGAAGCACCACTTTAGCTAATGGGGCCTCCTGCTGCCCCCGCGCCGCTGCCGCACAATTTCTGTTCTCAACCTGAAGCAAAGTTCTTAACCCGAGGTAATATTTCTGCGTTAGCAGAGTCTGTAACCTGAAGCATATGTAACCCGAAGTACCACTGTACAGTGAAGGATGTTAGTGCATTGTATCCGCATGCTGTTTTGAGTAAATTTTCTCTATTGTTCACTTCCACGGGAAGAAGGGTGGTTTAGAAATATTGTTTTAAGAAATAAACTGAATATTAAGCTCCATGTGAGCTGCCAGGAGTGTTCCCCTCAACTTATTTCTACAAATGCAAATTGCCTAGAGCAGGTAACTTCAGCCTTCACAGAACCAAAACTCCACCCAGGCATTTGGGCACCCATTTCTTAATCTTTTACCAGATACCTGGTAATAATGCTCCTCTCACAGCCCACCTTGCATCAGAGCTTGGCCCACTTGTAGCAACCATAGTTGTTGTCCATTACATTTCTATACTGCCCTTCATGTGAAGATGACAAGTCAGTTTACAATATAAAAGGTGAAATAGAGACTGACAATTTATTAGATAAAGTGAGCCAGGTGCAGAATTTCCTTTCCAGACTTGAGGTCACCTGACTGCTTAAACATACCCTCCCCTCATTGCCATCCATCCTACATTGTATCATTCCAGCTGCAGGAAATAGGAGATGTAAACAGTTACACTTCCCGTGATGCAAGCATGTGCGTTGCAAGCCACCCCTTGAGCCAGTGTTGTGATCCTTCTTAGAACCATGTCGAGTTCCTGCACCACATTTTACAAATCCTAGACTCCCACAAATTCCCTCCTACACAGCCACACTGGCATTGCCATCCTATGTGTGTTCACACAGAAGTAAACCTCACTGAGGAGGACTTAGCTCTCAAGTAAATGTGAACTGGGTGAAAACCTAAGAGAAAATTCCATACCTCTTGCTATAACCAGTTCACAGATTAATACGTCTGTTTCAATTTTCCCCTGATTAGGTTTTTTTGGGGGGGGGGGTCAGGTTTAATGCAGAACAGCAAAACTGCAAATGAAAAGAGTCGGGTCTGTATTATGACTGTCTCATGTTATTACAGCATTTGTTTGCTTTTCAAAAAGCCTTCACCTCACAGGGCGCTATCTAGTTGTGGTGTCCTGAGTGTGCAACACAGACTTCTGATTGCGCAAGCAAACCTTTCCTCTCCTCCATCCTTCATCCTCCTCCATCCTGCATCTCTGAAACCTGTTCTGGGGGGCGGGGAACCCTCTTAAGCAGACTGGGGCATGAGGGCTGCAAAAAGAGGGGGGAGAAACCAACTCCCATCACATCCATCGACTCCGGATTGGATTTCACTCACAGCTTTTATTTACTTAAAAATAATACAAAATCTGATAAATGGGAAATCTCAAGTGACTTTGCATCACATAAAGGTAAAGGTAAAGGGACCGCTGACCATTAGGTCCAGTCGTGGCCGACTCTGGGGTTGCGGCGCTCATGTCGCTTTATTGGCCGAGGGAGCCGGCGTAGAGCTTCCGGGTCATGTGGCCAGCATGACTAAGCCGCTTCTGGCAAACCAGAGTAGCGCACGGAAACGCCGTTTACCTTCCAGCTGGAGCCGTACCTATTTATCTACTTGCACTTTGATGTGTTTTCGAACTGCTAGGTTGGCAGGAGCAGGGACCGAACAATGGGAGCTTACCCCATCATGGGGATTTGAACCGCCGACCTTCTGATTAGCAAGCCCTAGGCTCTGTGGTTTAACCCACAGCACCACCCGCTTTTATTTATTTAACAATAATACAAAATCTGATAAATGGGAAATCTCAAGTGACTTTGCATCACATACTTTCCTTTAAAAAAGAAACCCTTCAATGACTCAAATTTACAATGTCCTCCATTTGTTAGTTTATTGTTATTTTGCTGATACAGTAGCTGTTAAATGCTTCTTTAGAAGCAAGTAGTGGGGATCTTTTCACGTAAGCAAAAAAAGATGCCCGAGCTCTGCCTGTACCATAAATATACAGGCCAATACGCCGCAGCAAAATGTTGCATTCATACAAATGCAAAAGCATTGCAACAAAACGCCTTTTCCTTGAATAGCCACGGCATAAAAATTCCAATGCAAAATTAAAACACTGGTTTACTCTTAATGCGTATTACTAAATTAGATGTTATGACAAGTGCAACATTGAATTTTTTTGTACAAGCATTATATTCTCCTACACTTTTCAAAGTAGCTCCTTAGCATAATTATTACATTTAACATGTAAGGCAGCAATTGCTGTTACACAGCACCTGCCACTGGTCCACCACATAATTACATACCACTGACCTTTATATAAAAGCATCATGGAAATGTTGTTACTAGAAAACTAAATTGCCTTTCATACAAACACTGAACTGTAACTACCGTGATTTCTCGCCCCCCCTTTAAGAAATACGTGCTTATCCGAGGGAGGAGCTGAACTAATTGAACTAACAATAATTTTCCAAATCTCGCCATGTACATAAAGTTTCCGCCATCTCAAAGTGTAGTTCAAGGTATACACACAGATGGATACAGAACTGAAAATATTCCCTTAAGTCTTAATGGTGGGGTTATGCAGGATGTCATTTAAAAGCTATTCACTAACAATGCCCTTTTCCCTTTTAGCCCCGAATCCTACTGTACAAATTCAACTGGGGGAGAAAAGTCAATTAATTGAAATTGTGTGTGTCGGTGGAATAGCATTGGAAGCAGCTAACGTGGGGAGAAAAAGACTGTGTGCTATTTACTGGTAATAGTTGCAGCAGGATAACGGTTGAGCGACTGTACAGATCCAGCAGAGAGGATGCCCAGCCATAACCTGAACTGAGAACCAACCCCTGAACTCACTGGGTGGCCTAAGGCAAGGAATTTCCCCCTCAACCTTATTTCTTACTCTGCAGGTGCTAGCAAGCACTTCAGCAGGCCAGTCTTCAACTGAAGAAGTGTTAGATTCAAATCCCAGCCCAGCTACAAACTCTCAAGGTGCCCTTGGCAAGTCAATCCTTCTCAGCCTCAGTCATCGCTCTGTAAAATGGGTATAACTATCTTGCTCCTTAGCTTTTTTACCTGTGTGTTTATTCTGTATGCTGAATTACTGACTTTCAACCTATCTCATAGAATCATAGAATGTTGGAAAGGACTCTGAGGATCATCTAGTCCAACCCCTTACAATGCAGGCATATTCAGCTATCTGAATTGATTGATACATTTTGTAAACTTGCTTCTTTACCCCACCCTAACGCTTCTCATTTTGCGAAGTGAATGTTTGTTGTAAGGTAGTCTGAGCACAGCTTATTGTGGAAAGGACATCCATAAAGAAATTAAATCAAATCAACAAATGTGATGACTACAGGAACACTAATTCACAGTACAGTGGTACCTCTGGTTACATACTTAATTCGTTCCAGAGTCTGTTCTTAACCTGAAACTGTTCTTAACCTGAAGCACCACTTTAGCTAATGGGGCCTCCTGCTGCCGCTGTGCTGCCAGAGCCTGATTTCTGTTCTCAACCTGAAGCAAACTTCTTAACCCGAGGTACTCTTTCTGGGTTAGCGGAGTCTGTAACCTGAAGCGTATGTAACCTGAAGCATATGTAACCTGAGGTACCACTGTACAGAAGTTATAGGTAATTACAGCTATGTGTCTTAAATCTATATCCACCTTACGAACAGAACTTCCGCAAGGTATTTTACGAAATATCTGGATAGAAAAAGAAGGATTTGTACGAGAATGAGGCTGCAAAGCATTTGTTCCCTACAAGGGAGCAGCACACAAGATAATAATAGTTTCTGCCAATCGCTTTCATTGAGGGCACGGTAATATCTCTGTTTAAGATTACTATTTCAAGTTGAGCGACAAAGTCCTACAGCTGTCGTGCACACATGCTATTTTTAAAGGTGCAAAAAAAGTGTTCCTGACATAAAGCGTCCACCCGCAGGCACTCCTACATTGACACAGGGCATGGAGCCCAAGAATCCGGCAACGCATTTCCAAGCCATGGGGTGCCGGCGTGGGGGGAGAGAATCTAAAAACTGGACTAGAGCACCCACTGTAACTCAGGCAGCGGGGCGGGGGGAGCCTCTGAAGCAAGGTGAAAGGAAGTTGGCATCTTCACAAGAAGAGCAGCTCTGCTTGTTCAGGACAAAAGGCCCAATGAGTTCAGAGTCCTGGTCTCTCAGTAGACAAGCAAGGCTGGAGTACAACAGCAATTCACAGCAGCAGGTACTGAGGAACATACCACCTCCATCAGTAAAACATAACCTCCCCTGTGATTGTGTGTGCCTTTTATAGTGGGATCACTCTGAACAGAGCACAACGGAAAGCAGCCTGATGAAGAACATTCAAAATGCATTGGGGTTCAATAAATTATATTTCTGTGCATCTTAGAGGACCTCTGGTCTCCTGCTCCTGCACTGGTGACTTCCCTCCTTTTTTCCCTTTGCCCCAGCCAGGTATAGATGTACACAGACACAGGGATGGGATTGCACTTGGCCCACGCCACATTGGAATGGATATTTGCAGAGGGTCCTACACGTGTACACTCAAGTGCCCACAGGTTCCTGGTGCAGGTGTTGCAAGAAAGAGGTGGGACCATCAGGCATCAGCCCAACATCCCACCACAACTACCTGACTATGATAGAGCTCACTGGGTGACTTTGGGCCAGTCACGACCTCTCAGCCTAATCTACCTCGCAGGGTTGCTGTGAGGGTCAAATGGGGAAGAAGAGAACCGTGTGCACCGCCTTGAGCTCCTCAGAGAAAAAGGGGGGCTAGAAATGCAATGGAATAATGTAATGGAATAAAATGCAGCTGAATGAGGAACAACCGTCTGCTCAGACATAAACACACATTACAGTAGTACCTTGGAAGTCGAATGGAATCCGTTCCAGAAGTCCATTCGACTTCCAAAACGTTCAGAAACCAAGGCGCAGCTTCTGGTTGGCTGCAGAAAGCTCCTGCAGCCAATCGGAAGCCGTGGAAGCCCTATCGGACGTTCGGCTTCCAAAGAACGTTCACAAACCGGAGCCAAATGTCCAAGTACCAAGGCATTCGGGATCCAAGGTACAACTGTATGTTTCTGGATATCTAGATGCAGGGAACTTGCAATATAATGACAGACATTTTGTGTATATATAAATTAGAGTACTTGATTTTTGACTGCTATAAATAATGTGAGCAACAGGAGGAAAGCTTTCTAAGGAACTGTGCACAAGTGGAAGGAGATAGCCTGGCAATATAGCTCCTGAACATTGCTCTCTGCATCCATCGCCAGTTTGTGAACACACAGGGGCTAACTAGGGGCACCCAAACTGTGGAATCCCCTCATCTTGAAAGTGTGCTTATCCTCTTCGATTCTGATATTCAGGCAGCATTTGATCACCCACTCATCTGGAAGCAGAAGATTACTTCCACAAGCAGCATCGATAACAGAATTGTTAATTTGCTGAGGGTCTTTTTTATTTTTTTAAAAAAGTTACTAATGTGTGTGTTTTTGAGGGTAGTTATCTGTTCTTTTTATTTTTGTTGTATACCACTCTGAACTCAATTTAGAGGAAGGGCCATTTTTAAAAAATGCAGTGGATAAATAAATAACGAAATATGATAGCATCTGACCCATCTGTGACAATAGTGGTCATAGCTAAATTCCTGCAAAGTACAGGAGAGGCAGTTTAAAGAACACAAGGGCTGCCTGGATCTCTGTCTCTCTCACACACAAGCATAAAATATTTTTGCCAGCAAAACAAAGTTACCCAAGCAGTTTTTGTATTGGTGGCTCAAACACTGGAAACATTATTACTGAATACTGGTCATCTGCGCTGAACAGACTCCTGGTGCCAGCTTTTGCGACAAGTGCGCCTAACTTCAATATATAAAAGTACTTCAAGGGAAGCTTATTACGCAAGGATTTTTAAAGTATCTGCTTCCAGACATGATCACCCACCCTCAAAAAAAGGTAGCCATAAGGATGGCAGTAGAAAGATAGATTTCCAGGATTATCAACCTTCGTGCATGTTAGACTAGCCATATGCCTTAGCTCTGACTCTGTTACTTAATCAAAGCTGCATCCACAAAAACATAAAAATGAAGGTAACAAAGTTCTTTAGCTGGGGTTATTCAGGAGGTTGTGCACTTCCCACCAGTCCTGTTAGCATGTTTCAACAAAAGGCGCCTACAATGCTATTTCCTGCTCCAAACGCCTTTGAGGACAATTTTCAGTCACATCTAGAGGCAGCACAGAAATCTTCCTGGCTATGACTCCAACATCTGTGGGCCCCATGGAACCCTCACCCCAGCTGATTGAGGTTAGAGGAGCTGTTTGGTTGAGGTGGTAGCCTACTTTTTTGCCTGTGTTTTATCGGCTTTGGGGTGTATGTAGATGTTGTGCATTTTGCGGGGGGGGGTGTCTGAATAGCGACTCAATAGTGCCCACTCAAGAATGGGTGTTTTGAGAAGACCATGACAGTTTCTTAATTTCCAGTATACCCTCAGGCCCCAAAAGGCTGGTGATCTCAACTATTGCAACTTCCTATCTGTCTGTGAATCCCAGATGGGTTGTACAGAAGTAAGCATCCTTTGATAAGAGGGGATTTTAATATTTAAGGCACATGGGGATATGACCCTAGAACTGAAAATCAGTTCCAGTTGAGTCTAGCAGTTATGTCAAGCCCTGTGAACTTTCAGCTAACTGTACGGCTCTAGTGAGTGAAATTTGCAGCTTTTGACCATAGTAGCGCTTTTTGCCTTCGACACAGATACCAAGAAATACACTGTTCCAAGTATCTGAGGTTCGTATATCACCCCATGAATTTGCACAGGTCTCTACAGCAGATTAATAGATATCATCTTCTTTTTTACAGATGGTGGGAGTTGAGGGAGTGGGACTTAAATTTATGTAGAGGCAAGCAGGGCGGTGGAGAGAAGAGAACCAACATTTAAAAGCCAGCTTCCAGGCTTTTTCAGCTCTATGCTAAAAAGCAAGCAATCTCCCGTCTCAGATTTCCCTATAACACCCCCAACTGCACCTGCTTGAGTCCAGCAGCTGCAGTTCTTCCCAATGCCAGCTTCACTATGTCTAAATATGACTCATTAGGTATGCTTACTGTTTCAGTGGCTTGCGCCATGCCTATATAACTCTTACAAATATTCTGTTCTTCTCTCACACACAAACACATGGTTCCCTCCACCCAATGCACTCTTACAAAGTCAAGAATTAGTAGTCAATAAAGACAGAAAAGACGAACACTAGTTAAATTTTGCACTAGTTATATTGAATAAGTACATATATACACATACTATTTTCTACCACCAGACACACATCCCAAGATCAACTGAACTAACTCCACTGTAAGTATGTTTGCAGCCATATTTACTTATCAGACAAGACTGCATCTCCTGGTTTTCCAAGGGGAAAACATGCATAATAGGCATGGGGAATCTTTGGCCCTCCAGATGTTGCTGAACTATTAACGTCCATCAGCCCCAGGAAGCCAATGACCATGGATGATGGGAGTTGTAGTCCGCAACGTCAGATTCTCTGCACCTGATATATAGCGTCAGTTTATAAGCAATTGTTGTATGAAATATTATAAAGATGTTGTTTTCTTTAAATATGTTAATTTATCTATTCATTTTACTCATAAAATTTATACACCACTTGATTGTAAACTAACGTCAAAGCGATCTACAAAAGATAAAGCAGTAAAATCAAGAAAAAATCACAACCATACTTTAAAACATGCAGAAGTTAAAATATTAAACAGAATACAGTGGTACCTCGGGTTACAGATGCTTCAGGTTACAGACGCTTCAGATTACAGACTCCACTAACCCAGAAATGGTACCTCGGGTTAAGAACTTTGCTTCAGGATGAGAACAGAAATCGTGCTCCGGCGGCGCAGCAGCAGCAGGAGGCCCCATTAGCTAAAGTGGTACCTCAGGTTAAGAACAGTTTCAGGTTAAGAACGGACCTCCAGAAGGAATTAAGTTCTTAATCCAAGGTACCACTGTAAAATTACCTCAACTTTCTAATGTCAGTTAAAGTGTCGGCCAAAAGTCTGTATGGGCTACACCAGTCAAATCATAGAACAGCATGCAATGAGTCGGGTGGGAGGACAAGGGTACTGTGGTGTGAGAATAGGAAATAAGGATGCAAAAGAGTTCCCTGCCACACCTTGAACAGCACAAGCCCTCCTACCTATCTTAAAAAAGCAAATTCTTATTACTTCATGCATTTACATATACTTTTTATGCAGTTCAAGAACATGTCAGATGTGGACTTACAGTGGAAATCAGCTCCAACCACAGACACAATTTCCTTTTTATCCACAGTACTGTTTGAAAGAGGGAAATGTGCATAATTCAGGCTGTTGCGCATGTGGATATCCATTATGAGCTTGGGGGAGCAGTGTGTGAAAGCCTGCTCCTCCAACACAGGAACTGAATCTTCAGCCAAGGTAAGCATCAGAATTGACCATAGTGAACAAGACTCTATTTTATTTAATTAGCTGATTCACATTTCTGATCTGCTGCATCCTGAGATAAACAACAATAAGGCCCAGTTCAAATGCTTACCTTGGCCGCTCATCTTGTTCTTGTGGTAAAGGAGCATCCTCGGGTTTTCAATGCCCTCCACTACTCTCATAACTTAATGTGTCGTGCAGACAGTCCATGTGGACATTCATCTCTGCATAAACCCAATTTGTGCAATTCTTTCCCCTCAGGGAAAGGTGAAAGAGTAAACAACCTAGTATTTCATGCATACAGGAAGAGAAAATGTCTGCCCATGCTTCAACCGTAGGAACTGGACAATCGTCTTGGGAAAGCATCTGAACGGAGCCTAAAATAGTATCCTAAAACTGTGGGGTGGAATTCATTAGTAACAGAGCAATTCTATTAAAATGTCAAGCTGTAGACACATTTTAAATATATCATTTCCAGGTTCTATATCATTTAAAGATAATGTTCTAAGTTTTATAGAACAAACACCCACATGGCATCTTACACATTAAAATAAACCCTGTAAACATGATATAAAAGAGGAGTCATTATTTTTTAAAGACTTTTCTGCAAGAAAATAGCCAATAGATGAACGGACCTTCATAGCATTGACTCCTCGTTTTCTGTTTTAGTTAAACAGAGAAGGAATTTAAAGCTAGGAACAAGGTCAAACAACCCTAGGCCAATTAAATGTATATATTAATAACTCAACATAGCATTAGAGTTTCAGATAAAATAATTTAGTAATAGCTAATTTTTTAGGTTGCAAAACAAAAAACAAATAGTAAAAAGAAGGCATCTAAACAAACTGTGGCATATTTCTTTGTCATTTTGGCTGAGAAAATCAATCCAGCTCACACAAAAATGGTTTATTGTACACTGAAATTCAGAGAAAATTACTTGCATCCACTGGGACTTTGACTCCACTATTACCGCTGACGAATCTTGAGAGGTTCCCAGAGCATTGTCTAGTCCTGTTATGTTGGATGAGTTTCAGTTAGTAAGGCTCAAGGATGTAAAGAAGGTGCTTGGATTAGTGAAGGTGACCACCTGGGCACCGGACCCTTGCCCCTCCTGGCTGATGAAACTAGCAGGGAGGGGACAGCTGGTTGGGCCAGGGAGGTGATTAATGCCTCCCTGCAAGTGGGGATGGTCCCTGCCTGCTTGAAGGAGGCAGTAGTAAAACCACAGAGATCCAGTAAGGACGGCTTGTCATTACAAACGCCATCTCCAACTTCTCGAAAGATTCCATCAACGGTGTCTCTGAAAAATTTTACACATCACTTGGGAAGACAGGCAAACTAATATCAGTGCACTGGATGAAGCAAAGATCACCAGTGTTGAAGTAATGATTTTTCAACATTAACTGGTCATGTTGTGCGGATGCCTGATGATCGTCTTCCAAAGCCGAACTTAAAAATGGAAAGCGTAATGCTGGTGGTCAACAAAAGAGGTTTAAAGATTGTCTCAAGGCAAACCTAAAAAAATGTAGTATAAACACCGACAACTGGGAAACACTGGCCTACGAGTGCTCCAGTTGGAGAACAGCCTTTACCAAAGGTGTCATGGGCTTTGAAGAACTTGAACTCAGAACGTAAGGGAGAAACGTGCTAAGAGAAAGGCACGCTTGGCAAATCCACACCATGATCAACTCCTGCCCAGGAACCAATGTCCTCACTGTGGAAGGACGTGTGGGTCCAGAATTGGCCTCCACAGTCACTTACGGACTCATTGCTAAAACCATGTTTATGGAAGACAGTCTTACTCGGCTAAGAGTGATCACCAAAGAAAGAAGAAAGAAGTAACACATCTCAGTTTCTACTTATCACAAATCATAGAAGAGTCATTATAATCAATCTACTCCACTTTCAGTTTTTAATCTTTCCTCCTCCATTCATGGCTATTATTATGGGTATTTAATATTAAAGCCATAACCTATGTGCTCACTGAAGTTGAAGTGCATCTAATTCTGTGATAGACAGTTTTTTCAATATATTTATTTAAGTGGCACTAAATGCCTGCATTTAAAATCCACTCGCTGCTATCACTGGGCCTTAGAGCTTATCTGGATATTTACAGTAGCTACAGGTATGGCTATCCTAGGACTTTACCACTTCAGAATTCAGGCTGGAGTAAGCTATTGTGAGTGCTTTGATCTCACAAAAAACCCAAGCATGTTAAGAAGAAACTATAGAATCCTTGTCATCACTATTCTGGTTTTCTGTGTTAAGAGTGTTTTGGAGAAGAGGAAACAATAGTAAAAAAATGAGAGCTACTCCCTACTTTGGAGAGGTACAGTCTCAACACTACTGTATAACTTCAATGAGGGTGTACGTCAGCCCAACCCTACTGAGACCACCTTTCAAGAGAGTGCATGTCATTTTTGCCCAGGCAGGCGCATTATGTGACCCATGAGAGCAGCAAAATAACCAGACTGCACAACAGTGATGGGATAAAATCAGGCGAGCAGTAGGCATGGAAAGGGTTGGCATGACATTGGGTCCCAGGATCAGTTGAGTTTGTATTGCTCCAAACCTGTTCCATGGGAGTCAGCCAGTGTTGAACCTTGCTGTGGTGCAAAGCCAAGCAAGCAAGGTCTCACAGGGAGACCAGGGTACATATTCCAACCAGGCAGATACCAAACCCACGCTTGGGTTTGCTGTGGTCAATTCTCCTCTCAGGCCCCTTATGGAGCCCCCCATATGCTATGTTGATCCTGACCAGTGCCATTACTGCCCCCATACAATGTTCTTCCGCGTAACAAAGGAAAGCCATAATTTCACTGAGAGAAAGGCAGAAAAACCCCAACCAAGCGACAATCAGGTTGAGAGAGAGAAATTCCTTTCTGGCCTTGTCAACCAGCAAGCCAAAATTGCTCAGTGAAGGCTCTAACCTCTCAGAGCAAAATGGCTGTAAGCTGGAGGGGAAGCAGCCTTATGTAGGCTTCCCCCTCCCCTCTTCAGCAAGGGCTCATGGGGCAGCTTTTTCCTGTGAGCCCATCACACAGAGAAGATATTGGGCAAAGCCTTGCCCAGGATTTTGCTGTAATCTATGGTGCACAGTGCCACCGGGAAAAGATGTCCCATGCTTATTGGGCTTAAAACTGAATTCCTGTAGGTTCAGAATATCTCAAAAAAATTCATGAGTGAAACACATGTATTCATACAGAAATTAAGGGACTATATTTGGTGGTGGGGGAGACTCACTAAAAATAAAATGTGTGTGCAACAGGAAGGATCTGCTTATGCAAATGTAAGTAAACAACTCTTATAGATTGGTTATATTTTGTTTAAGGTAACGTATTTGAACACCTTACTGCTTTGATGCTGTTAATAAGAAAAGCTGTTATAGGAGCCTTGCAAATCCATTTAAATTGATTCTAATTAATGAATCAATCACTAGCCACTGACTGGAGTGAATAATTTGCTGCCGCAGGCCTCTAATTCCTACCTGAAAATCCACATTATAGTGATAAGTTGCTTCTTGGTCTAACACTGAACTGCGCTGCTTTTAAGTCAGATTTAGGATATTTTGTTCAAACAGCTAGGAAATCCAAGTCCCAGATTTATCAATTCAAAATTGCACAGGACTCAAATTACAGCAAGCAAAGAACTGGAGATAGGTTAGGTTCAACAACAATACAGTTCTGAATTTTTTAACTTTAAGTATCTTTCATTAAGCATCTTCAGGATAACATGATCCTTTATGGCACCTGAAATAGAGTTATTTGTATATAATTTGATTATACATTTTATTGTTCAACACAAGTCTCATTAGAACTGTGACAAAACAGTGGCTGCTCCTTCAAGTTCTAATGCAACATTTGACTTTGGGGCCTGCCTGTATGCCATAGGTTAGCATGCGTATTTTTCTCTGAATTAATGTTGAAAGAATGCTTTGCTCAAGTAGCTACAAAAACCACCACTACCCCAAAGAAATAAGTCTACATCCACAGTGAGAGTTCCCATTTCAAAATTTGAAAGGTGGGGCATAACTTCTCCAATAAGGAAATAATATTATTAAAAATAGCCTACTGCCTTTAGAACAGGAGTAGCCAATGTGATGCCTTGCAGATGTATCTTACAGCTTTATCACCCACAGGTGGCCATATTTTGCCTCTACTTCCAGTCTTTGCTATTATTACCTCTTACCTGTTTCAGAGCACCTCTTTCCATCCTCCTCCATCACTGGACATGCTGGCTGGGAATGATGGAGATTGAGTCCAGAAGCATCTGGACAGCCACAGGTTAGCCACCTCTGCTTTAGAGTATCATAGATTTTCAGCAGTTTAACTATTTCCAAATCAGTGCATTGTTTTAAGATTTCTCTATGGTAACTATCAGGCCAATACACAAAGCACGGTGCCAAAGTGTGGTCCCTAATCAATCTCAAAGCCATTATACTGCCATATTTGTTTTGGCACAGAAATGTTCAGGTTGGATAGGAATAGCAGCAAAAAGAATGGGAAAGCTAATTGCTTTTTTGGTTGTTGTTTCTGTTTAAGTCAATACTATCAGAGAAGTACGTTTTGCAGACAGTGCAAGGGATTAAAATTAGGGCTAATTTTGACTTTACATAATGAACACAGCTGAATAACATCCATTTAAACAGTAAAAATTAAAACTGAACACTATACGCTACACTGTGGTTCACATTCAGAAATAGGTTATGTAGTCAGAATGGCCTTGGTTATGTAGAACCAACCAGCTTTCCTTGCAAGAGACAAGCCAGGAAGGTTGTTGAGGAAGCAGAATATGACTTCTTTTGTTTTACTTCTTCCAAGGTTTCTCTCTTCTCTCCAGCCACTATTCTTGACTTCTGTATCTTTGCTGCCAATTTTTTTTTAATTAAAAGGAAAAACCGGGGGGGGGGCCTGAATGTAGCAGTTTTGGAAAAAGCTGCAAGTAGGTTCATGAGTTCATGAATGTCATGTCACTCATTTTTACATCCTGAATGTTTACGGTTGAAAAATCCAGATAGCAGCTCTGATTCACTCTTGCATATGCCAAGGTATCCAGACATCCAAAATCAAGACCACAGATTATAAACAGCTTCAGCAAATTGAGTCAAGTGCCTTTGTTCCTCAGATGTACATCTTCCTATTGCTTACAAAAGCACCATACACTAACCACTAACGCTGTTATAGCCAGCACTAGGAAAGGAAGTTATTCAAGTCTGGATTTCCTGCTTATGGATGTAGCCAAGAACTGAGAAGCTTGTAGTGGTTTCAGGAACTGAGTCATCTAATGATTCATGGATAAGATACTGATTTTAATATGTGCCTAATCACAAGACTAAAAAAACTTGACAACCAGCCTAGATGAGGTTTAATTTCTGGCTTAAAGCAGAACAAATCTGTATTATGGCTGGGGGAGGAAGAGACCCCAAACATTACAACTCATCATCACTTTCAACTTTTTAAAATGGTTTATTTCCCTTTGTATTCTAAAAGGCTTTTAAAGCATAAAAAGGAGAGGGGGGGAGCTTCTAAGACAAGACCTATCCTGATTTATAAGAAACAAATGACAGGTAGGATATGCTATTGTGCTCTTAGAAACAGATATCCATATTTTTAATCAACAAAATCCACTAGTGTATTGCTCTTACCAATCCACAAGATTCATGTAACTAATGGGGGTTGAGCTAGTGGAAACCAACTAGAAGTTCCATTTCCACGGCTGATCAGCATGAAAGCAGAAGCTGGCACACACAGTACCTGCCTGAGTACAGGAACTTGTACTCTTGAAAGCAGAGACGTTTCCAAGCGCAAATACGGAATTCATAACTAGCCACCACTTTGTAGGTCTGAAATGTTTTGGTTGTGGGGGAAGGGTATATATAGTAACGTAGGCTGCCTACCTAAGCCGACGTTTGAGAAGGAAAAGTGAGTTTTCATCTGTGGAAAAATACTGGCTAGCCCCCCCCCCCCCCCCATTTCTGAAAAGGAGGCTCAGATGCCACAGTACAGTAACTCTGGAAAAGGAAAACCGTTGTGGGAGGCCCCGTGATTTTAGGATGCGTGTTTTACCAGCGTGTTTAAAAAGAAACAAAAAAAGTGTAGCATGCTTTAAAAAAAAAGTAAAACAGTTGACAAGAAAAGGCCAAAGTGCACTCTGTGGCTGGCAGTCATTTTATGGCTTTAGTCCTACAGCAGATTTACTTAGATGACGTCAGTGGCTCCAATCCAGCTTTTTCTTTGGTAGCATTTACCACTTGCCTCTTGAAGCCTCCACTGTGCTACAGAGCAGCAGACCATAATCAAAATTCCCTTTGTGAAATAGAGTTTACCTCAGGGCACACAGGCCTAGCTAGCTGAATTGAAGGCTCTTCACCCTGCACTTCATGCCTAGAAATAAATAGCCTACAATACTGTACTTTGCCTCAGTACAGAAGAACCATTAAAAGCAGGCTGATACCTTTTTTAAAGGTTTTTTTTCCCCTTTTTCTTTTGGTCTGCTCCAAAAATCTCACAGGCTAGAGTATTACTTAATATTCCAGACCTATCACATATCATGATAATACTTTGCAGGCTATTAGGGCCTCATTTAGAATGGGAAATGCTTGTACTTTATGGAAGGTTTTCCATACATACCGTTCTAAAACATGTGCCAAACAGTGGTAGATACTGTGGTAGTCAGTTCCTTTCAGTAGGAGGGCAGTTTGAGTTAGGACCTCTGCATGGCTGCTAGGATTTGCCAGCCCAAGGGCAAGATGGAATGCTGCTTTTCTACAAACCTTGTTCAACAATTGATAGGCTTCCCCCAGAATATGTACTCCTTCATTCTCTTCCACGGTAGATATTACTATCCTCATTTCTTGTTGACCATAATGATGATTTAGTTACCCCTGCACTGATGTTAACTATGGTCATGCTAACTGATTACCTCTGAACCAGAGCTTCAGACCTACTTCAAATTTAAAGTTTCAAATTCAGAACATGGAAGCCCCAGTTAGCAAGAAATGTGGTTGATAATACAATATTGCCAGGCATCTGCCAAAGACCCACATCTCACTGGGGCAAACTGACAAGAGCCCCCTGGACCTTATGCAATGAGTAGATCAACTCTTTGAGGGAAAGGAGCCTGTGGAGGTTGTCTTGCCCAAGGATCTTCCAAAACCTGGAGGCACTGATGCAAATGGGGCTGTCTAAAATAACACTTTCATGAGCTCCATTAACGTGAGAGGCTACCACTGGATTGATCCCATTTCCCACTTCCCCTGAACACCCAATGCTCAACATTGAATTGCCACATGTTCAACAGAAGCATGTTCGGTCTTCTACATACACACAGATGTGTGTGTGTAAAGCCCCTACATACTTCTGCTGGGCACACCAGTATTTGGAGTTGTGGCTCACAAGCATCACATATTCTGCAGGGTCAAGGCTGACAAGGAAGTGAAAAATTGCTCTGGAGAAGGAATGGCGACTGCAGGCTACCTCTTAACTGGGAAGCCAAGGTCTGCGAGATCCAGCGTTGCATTTCCCCCAGGCTATACAAAACCTCAATTCCGTTCTTTGTCTGCCACAATCTCTCAACTGAACAACCTGCACTCTTCCCAGCATGAAGCAACTGTGACACTCCCAATCTTTATGACCAGGCACACCTCTATCCCCAAGTAAGGTCTTTTCAGTGCTAGATAGTATTAGTTATGTTTTTTGCTATGCAGAAGACTGGGAAGTCTATATGCTACACACAGGCTAGGAAGGAAGGCTCGCTGAAAGAGACTAGGGCTGGACTGTTCATGTATGTTCTGAAAGTATGAAAAGGATCAGTAGCTGAAGGAGGGGCAAAGTTACTGGAAATAATCCAAGTATGTTTAGGACTATAAGAAGTGTCCTGCTTTATGAGACCAAATGCTTAGGTTATTTTGCATGCTGTTTCCCAGGATGGGCAGATGATCATCAGAAGCTTAAAATCAGGACACAGGGCTGAAAACCATCTTCCTCTGTTGTTTTCAGGTGACTTATCTTTGAGAATGTTGACTCGGAACGTGGAGGTACTATACAATCATCATGACTAGCAGCCATTAGGATCCTTATCCTCTATGGATCTGTCTAATCCCCTTTTTAAAGCCATCCTGGTTGGTGGCCATTGCTACATCAAGAAGCAATGTAGAGCAAATTTGAGTTCAATGAAGTTCTGTTTTGTCTATCCTCAATCTCTCACCCTTCGGCATCACTAGATGACCTTAGGTTCCAGTATGAGAAAATGAAAACAGTCTCTAACCACTTTCTCCACATTACACATTATACATCTGCATCTCTCTCACACATGTGCACACACAACTCTAGCTAGTGTTCCCAGTTGAACTGTTCTGTCACCTTTTTGACAGTAAGTACCAGCAGCATGTTTCCATTTCTTGTTCAAGAGGAGCCTACCCCTTCTGTACAGACCTCCCTTGTGCCAAAACATCCCTAGTGCCTAAATCCAAACTCTTGCTCCTGATACCGCCATCTAATCCATGCTGAAACCCCTTAGCTCCACCTGATCAAAAACAGCAAAGTAAGAGATGTCAATATACAAGTGGCACATAGAAATTATCCTTCCAATTACTTTCAGGATGGAAAAACAAAAGCAAAGAGCATTCCTAAAAGCGATCACGACCAAACAAAATATATTTCTCACCAACATTCTAAAATGCTTTCTAACATTGCCAGTCCCAAATTATTCTCAGTTAAAATAACAGTCCAAAATTAGTTTTAAAATGCTTGTTGCTTTTTCGGGAAGATAAGACTCCTCCATGGCCACATGCACACACCATGCCTGCAGCTGACCCAGTTTCCTCCAATTCATTGAATACACAAGACATGCTAAAACTATTCAGAAAATGAGACCTAAGCTGGCAGAGACCTAGTGCATATCCTTAAACAAAAATACTGCCAATCTGCCCTGGTCATCATCAACACTGTGAAGAATACTGAAGAAATGTAGAATGTTTCGCAGGGTCAGAGGGCAACATAGAAGGATTCTATCCCAAGGCCATTTAATGAATGTGAATGAAAGGCTATTACAACTGATATTTTCTGCTACACGATACAGAATAGGCAATGATGGGGCTTCTACCACATTCTGGGTCTGCTGAGAATTTACTGTATTCTTTGAAAGACCCAAATCAAATAAGATTAAGGTAAAATTAAGGATAAGATGTATTAGATTTTATTACAGTGCATTAATCATATTTGAACCCTGAATCAATAAATACGATGACGCAAATATTCTTTTTCCAGAATTTTTTGAAGATCACATTCATCCCATTGATTTGATTTAGCCTGTTTGTTTAGGCTGCAGACCTATGCAGTGGGCAACTTCCTTTGCCAGCCCTAAATAAATATTTTATTTACTGAGATATTTCTATACCACCTTTCATACACAACAAGGTGCTCTACAAAAAACAGAAGCACAACAACATAACCAATTCAGAATAAAATAATAGCTACTAAGGTCAACGGCAGATAGTTAAAAGAAACCAACTGGAAATAAAGGCCAGAAATGATGATGATCCTGCCCATCTGGCTGGGTTTCCCCAGCCACTCTGAGCAGCTTACAAAATATCTAAAAACATAATAAAAACAACAATCCTTAAAAACTTCCCTAAACAGGGCTGCCTTCTGATGTCTTCTAAAAATCAGATAGTTGTTTGTTTCCTTGACATCTGAAGGGAGGAGTTCCACAGGGAGGGCGCCACTGCCAAAAAGGCCTCAGAGCCATGTATATTCAGCATACATAAATGTGGGAAGCTGCCTCAGTTCTGAGGGGAGACAGTGCCACTGAAAAGACACTCCCCGCCTGGCCGCCTCTAAGCAAACCACTGAAGCTCATGCCACAACATGTCTCAGATGCAAACCTCTCTCAGCATCTTCATACTTGCAGGTGAAAGGGGCTTTAAAAATTATGCTTTCCACAGACGCAAAGTAAACTACAAATGCAAATCATGGCCAAACATTTAGAAATTATGACGCTGGACATAGGGAAAGCATCACAGGTTTTAAATCCGACTCCCAAGTTTGGTAGGTAGCCATATGACAGTTTAGCACCTAAGCTACACTCTACAATAGTGGTACCCAAACTGTTTCTTTTTCCATGAACCACCTGAAAACTGCTGACAGTCTTGGCTGACCACTTACGACTTTCCTACCTGTTGCAGGAACTGGAATATGCTATGCTAGAGGCTGCATGACTTTTAATTGTATTTTATTGGTTCTTTTATTTCGTACATCTTGTATTTTATTGTACCCCATATAATTCAAATTGCAATACAATAAAAGAAATAAAAGAATCAATAAATATACAATTAAAAATCAATATGAATGTTGCCATTCATCACCCAACTTCAGCTACAAATCCACAGACATTTCGCAGGCTGCCTTAATGAAGCTGATGGACCATTGGTGCGAAACCCTGCTCTTTGATACATTGACGCACCCTTCAAAATGTTTACTTCAGCATTGTTTTTGAAGAATACGATCCACTCACTAACACCAGAAGGATGAAGGCTTGAGGCAAACCACATCACTGTCATGAGAGTCAAAAGAATTCAAGGACTGCAAAAAATTCAGAAAGAATTCCAGAATGCTTTGGACCATGCCCTGTGTTCTTTGAGCTTTACAACTAATCCACAGTTTCTATTTCTTATTTTAATGACCACTTGCCTGTAGACGGGAGAGACCAGCGAGAATCTGCGATAAAAACGAAAGGACTAGAAAATTTGCAAACAGTTATGCTGCAAGATATTTGTAATTTGCAACATCACTGTTCACATGCAGGGGTGGACCAAAAAAACAAAAAAAGGGGTTGGGAGAGAGAGATTCCACTGAAAGGATAACTGGCTAAGGGAATATTGGACACCTGAATGAGTGGAGCCTGTAGCTGCTGGTGATTCAAACGCGAAGCATATCAAAATGCTCTCGATAAGCTAAACTAGCAGATAGCTTATCTGAAGCATATACTAGCCATATGGTGCCACAACTTCTGTTGCCTGTTGCTAGCATAACAATAGGCTACTGCAGACTTCTACTGGAAGCACTATTTGACAAACTGTCAACAGCATTCCCTCCCCCCAAGAGCTCTGGGGCAATGGCGTGCATGTCTATTTGCATTAATAAAAAAAAAAGCAGGTGAACAAAGAGTAAACCAGATGTCAACTTTAGAAATCGAGCTGTCTGGTTTAGGAGAGTTAACAGAGGCAGACAAACTGCTAGAGCTCAAAGCTAGACAATGAGCTTCTCTCAAAACACTCTGGCCTAGGGGAGTGGCTATTTAAAACACTTGGCTTCTTTTATTTCAGCACTGTGGAAGTGAATTCTGCTCTTAAGTGCTGGCTCAAATGAAGTCATTTTGTTTCACTGGGGGTTTCTTTGCATTTCAGCAATGTGAGTGTGCACTGTAGCGAAGAATGAAAATGCATGATTTTTTTTTTAAAAAAAATGACTTTTCACTTTTAAGCATGAAATCCAATACATTAACCAACTTAATGCTTTGATTCTGTACAATACAGACAAATCCTGTGAACAGTTCGTTTAAGTTTAAACAAAATGGAAGTTATTATCCTCTTGTGCAAGAACTTTTGAACACTAGGCTGAATTGGAATTTACAACCCTGTCTAATGCCATAAAGGCAAGGTGTGAATAGTGATAGATAAGAATGATTTACAGTTGGGCTTTTATAAAACTGACAGATTCACATCTGGTTTACATTGCAGAATCATACAGATCCTTTTTCATGCTGCAATTATTTCTGTTCCCTCTTATGTTTTTCCTAAAAGCATCTCAAAAACATTGACAAAACACATATTAATATCCAGAATAGTGGCCCATGGTGTTTAACTGAATGTTATTATCTGGATTTTGTGTTATTTTTTCCACAATGAAATCTAATAAACTAAGTGCAATGTACCGGGGGGGGTGAAAGAGAGAAGTACACCCCAACACAGTCAAATACAGATAAATTAATAGATCTCTCTGTAGCAATATGAAAAGTCAAAAACATAAAATCTGAAAATGTATTTTCCTATAGAACTGAATATATATAACATTTTTGGGTTATCTTTTAGGATTCCTTTCATGTTAAGTTGAGAATGCACCTTGAACTCCTTCCAAAAAAACAGTACTGCACTGAATTATGATAATTAGAAGACTGTGTACATAAAAAAGGCAGTGCAATTGATGCATACTTTGGAAGAAAAAATCTTACTGCACAGAATATAAGTTCAATATGTTCTCACATAATTAACATTTCCCATAATTAGCAGCAGTTTTCAGTTTATGTCCCAATAAAAGTAATAGCATCCATTATCGTTTTAGATTCCCAAGCAATGGCATTGTAATTGCTTTAAAAACCATGTTTAACTTTTGCTCCCGATAGCACTTTTGAGATACCAGCTTTTTCCTCTCAAAAATTATGCATCAGTTTGGAAACACATCAGGCAGTTGTGTATCAATGGCTAGAACAAATCAAAGACATGGGGAAAGCTAGAACTCTATGGAGGCAACTTGGATCAGTAAAACAGGGCGTAGAAACAACACTCACATTGTCAAAAGAAGCAAAGAAGAAAAAGGCAAGGAATTAAAAGAATAGTAACAGATGTTACTGATTTCATTTGGCCGCCTTTAAGCAAATATTACCATCATTTTAAGGGAATGCTGAAGATTTGGTTTGTCACAAATCACTTCTCTTCCCTCCCTACTTGAAATTGTTCCTCAAACCCACCTTCTCCAAAAAGTTTTTTCCTTGCCACTTAGGCCCCTTCTTCAGTTGATTTTTTAAAATACCTTAAGTACACACAGCTGCAGTTGACCATATTTATTCCTTGTTATTATTTTTGTCCTTCTCTCTGTGGTATCCCCCACTACTGTAAGTGCCTAGAAGCAGAGATCTGGATTTTTTTTTACTTGTGCTAAACCGTGTAACACACCACGTGTTTAATGAAACTATTTAAACAAATAACTTTCTGCTCAATCATCTCAAGCTATAAAGTAGGGAAGTACCCTCTTACAATATGGAGGGTGCTTTCTTAAAAAAAAATCCTCTCAGCATGCAAAAATTTCCAAAGAAAAAGGTACAACAACAAATAAAATGCACCATAAAGTATGTCTGTGATCCTAAAGCCTTTTTTTGCCATTAAGCTTTGGGACAGTAAACCTTCAGTAGTAGACCTGTTCTAACACCTAGGATTACTATTTTTATATATAGAACTGAAATCTTAAATTCTCCCACCAAAATTAAGAGGATTTAATGACACCACTACGGCCAGATATTCCTCTCTTTTAAGTCTTCAGACTCCAAACAGCATTATAAAATGTTATTGAGAGATTTAATGTTTGGCTTGTTTTATATTTTAAATACTGTGTTTGCTTTCTGACCTTGGGTTCACCCGAAGTAGGTGGGATATAAGTTTAAAAATAAAAAAAGAGTTTCTAGTAGCCCTATCCTAAATCCTGCAGCATTTGCAAACCAGTGTCAGGATGAGGCTTCACAAATGGTTACATCAGTCCAGCATCACAAGCTATGGATGTTACACAATCCATGTAGGGATATTATACACAGCTAGAGAAACTCAAGTGCCTCAGAGTGCGTATAGGCCACGAAAACACAGGAAGTTGCACTCATTATAATCCCAGATTATGAACTCCACAATCATAAAAGCACAAGAATGAGACTACTCTGGAAACTGATGCCACTCTGTACGCCATACGACATGTTATACAACAATCTAATAATAATAGTAGTAGTAGTAGTTGGTTGTTATTTTACTGCTCTTCCGCCTTGTCTGCCCCAAGCATTGGCAGGAGAAAACAGAAAAGAAAGACTCTCAAGGGAGCTTCATGAAAAAAGGTGCTGTTAAAAGTATTTATTAATACTTTTGCCCACTATCAAATAGAGATTCCACATACCGAAGCACATTTCCTTAATGCACATATACATCTGAATACATAACTCCATTTGAGTTGTAGTGCTCTCTGGACCACAGTGAACAGGCAAGATGAGACTTTTTATGTGGATGGGAGGACCTGCAGATCCAGAGCAGGATTGGGATCTTGATATATAAAGATGAGGATTCAGTGAGGACTAGCATCATTAATGCTTTTGTAGGTAGTGCAATTGTCACATTTCTAAACATAACACAGCTAGTGATTTACACAGTATACAGTGTTAGTTTAAACTGAAATCAACATACAAGGCACTGCTAATCCCTTTCCCTAGTTACCTCATGTACTGCACAATGCTAGCCATGTCTACTCACAAGTAAGTCCTATTGAATTCGATGGGGCTTACTCTCAGGTAAGTGGAGTTTGGAATGCAACCTACTCCCAAGTATCAAGTCCAGTAAGAGTCTTCAAGTCTAGCAATACAAGACCCAAACTTTCAGATTCTCTCTCACATAGAAGGTTTCATTCCAAAATAGTAAATAGCAATAATTCAGTTTCAATGCATAACTGAGTACTGTATCTGTAACAACACACACATGCCAATAAAAGCCCAAGAGACTATCTGCTGTGTGTGTCCCTTTAAGAAACACCCCCCCCTTTGCTGTTTCTGTAACAGTGCCATAAATCTCTTTATAAATCAATGGACCTACAAAATCTAGGAAATAATTTCTGTTCAAATTTGTGCCCTGTAGTACTTTATGGACAGTGTAATGTTTTCCAAGTTGCATAGCCAGGTGATAATATATAAGCATTGCTTACACTTCAATTACATATTTAGGGAAATATTTTAGTTAAAACAATGATGTAAATTGCGTTCTTCTGTTATATCATTTTCCGACAAACCACAGTATAAAACAATCTCATGTACATAAACATATTAAGTATTAAATCAGCAAAGTTTTGATCACATGACTACGCATGCACATACCATTTTAACACGAGCGCCCTGATGCAACAAATCTTTAAATCCTGAACTAATGAAGTAGCTTTAGGAAACTAGGCAGCAAGTTCTACTATTTCAAGTACAATAAAAAATGCATTATTATATTAGAAAGATCACTGGTTTAAATTGTGAGCGCATATGCTGCATCTTGTATGTATTTTGGGGAAGGGGGGAATACACAGTTTAAGAAATTATTCCTTACTGTCACACACAATCCAAGCAAAGCTCTGAATTATGGAAATGAGCCCCAAATCAGGTTTTTTCACAGTAAGAACAGACTACACAGCCATCTTACTGCTAAAGGGTATGCATTCACAACTACATTTTGCTAGAAAACAAAAAGGGTACTTTTACCCTTCTCATCATAAGAGGTCTTTGCATTCTGGCCCTCCTATACACTTAAGCAGTCACATTTAACACTTCATTGTTCTTGAATAACTGGGATATCGATTGTACCCTTTTGCTGTGTTGAAGCCTGAGAATTTTTAAAGTAGGGTTGCTGATCTCTGGAATTACATCTTCTACAGTTTGGGACTTTCTGCCATCAAAATAGCTGAGCTTAACTTTCATTATCAAGGGAAAGCACCACAAAAAGCCTAGATTGCTTCCTAGACCTAGATCATCATCCAAGCAAGAGAGAGAAAGAAATCTACTTTCAAAGTATTAAAGTAGCTTTCCAGTCACACATACATTCTTCAAACACCAAAACCCTTCCAGCTGGAATTCACTAAGGACCCAGATCTCGCTTGTGCTAGGACTGTTCTTTTCCACTGTTTACTAAACTTCCCTAAAAGCAGATACGATTCAGCTAAAAAGCCCACATAAAACCAACATTTCACTCGAGTCTCCTCCTTGTGATAAGTTTAGTGGACGCATTCCAGGTTTTGGTACTGCATACAAAACGAAGGCATATCAAACATGTATCAAACATACTTTTCATATTTTCAGCAGCACTAGGCATCTAAAACTATTTTCAAACACTAGGCAAATTTAACAATGAGGTACACTACTGTCTCGTTAATACTTTAATGTCATTCCGCATAAAGAAAAACATAAAAGCCATTACAATGGTCAAAATAGGGTGCTAATCAATACACCAGATATTTGATCTTCCTGGATGCATCTAAAATATTTAATGCAATTAGTGCCTCCAAGCTATAAATTATATTGTCAACAAATCAGCACAGAAAAAGAATTGTGAAAGCTTGTCTAACTGCCAACAGAATTTCCTTAAAATAAAAAAAAGATAATACCCTTGAATCAGCTCTGAAATTCAGATAGGCCTGAAGAGCTTTCTGTTCACCTTTTGAAGTGTTATGAATTCCCAACATTCCATTTGAAAAATATGTGGCGCATGCATATATAGAGGCAGCCTCTGGAATAAGGCAATGTAACATTGCCCTCTGAATTATCTGAAATCTCCTTAGCATGCACCATCAATACAGTCTAATGTCCTTGCAGTGGTATTTCCCAACTATTTATAGAGATGGCAAAACACTATGTACCCAAGGGCAGCCATTCCAAATTTAGGATTTATTAAAAAACAAAAAAAGGTGCATGATATAAGAGCATGTCTCCAGTTACTATTTGTGTTTCCCATTGCATTGTACATAATTATCCTTCCCTTTAAGGAAATTCAAACTGCCATAAGATTTACACATCAATATAAAATCTATATTAAACTCAGAAAATGCGGTCATTAATTTTTTTTTAAAGAACCACACTTGATACTTATATGTATGTATCTCAGAAAACTACAGCTAAGGGTGCTATCTTTCCTTTTTTTATCAGCAAAGGGAATAAAATGCTAAGTGCTCCTGATAAGGAGTTTTAGCAGAGCTACTTTTTTTTTATTGGCCACCTTAAATCAGAATTTACATGTGTAATATTTTTAAGTCACCCCGTGCAAATGAAGTGTGATCTAGGAAATGTTTTAAAAGATTTCCATATTTTACATCACTAGCAGCCATTTACAATGAGAAAATAAAGAACATACCTGCTCGCTAACTTTTGAAACATTTATTGAGGTCACTTTTCATTTCCCCAAATCAAAAACAGATACTTGCTTCTAATCGTTTAACGACTCTCCTGAGAAACACAGGTGGCTGGTATTTCATTGTTTCATAAATATTTTTATACAGTGACACCAATGAGCATTAAATAAATCCATTAAATCAAGTCCAGGGTTGTGTGTGCTTCCTTCCACCCCTTCGAATCTGAGTTTTACTGTTGGAGTAACACAGTATCTTCCCCTCTCTCTGTGTGTGTGCCTTCTTGTGTTTTGTTTTGGATTGTGATAAACTAATTTCCCACCAAGACTAAGTGGACTTCCTTTCTTTGAAAGTGTGAATTCTGTGAACAAAGACTACTTTCTGCCCTCTGGGAAGCAGCTCCATTAATGTGTAAAGAGGGGATGTGCAAGATCCCTTTAAAAGGTTAAGGGGAAATAAATAATCCTAGGGTTCCTACCGAAAGGAAGTTTTCCAGGGACAATATCCGCGTTTTGTTGGAACTGCGACTTTGTCTTTTTTGGATACAATGTTTCTGCTGACTCCGGAAAATTTTCCACTTGAATGTGCAATTAACCAGCAGTGGCAGCAGCAGCAGCAGCAGCTCTGGAGAAAGCAAAGAAGCAGCAAAAGAGAACATTCCTTCTTTCATCTTTAAGAGGAAAAAGAAATTAAAAAGGGAAGAAGGGGCGGGAGAGAGAAAAGCAAAAAGCAAAAACTCAAAGCTCTTAAAAGACAGCCAAATCTCAGATCCAGCCACTTTTCCAAAGCTCGGCACTAGGGAGAGAAACTCGAGGGATAGGATCAATTTACTTTGCAAGGCCTGATCTGCTCCCAACTTATTCCTTCTTGGCGAAAAATGTGAAAAATGCCAAAGATTTGTCTGTGTGTGCGCGCGCGAAAGAGTGAGTGTGTGTGTTTGAGGGCGCGAGCGCGCGCGCGCGCCCCAGGCAGCAAAGCAGTGACTCAGGCAACTAAATGAAAGCAGCAACAGCAAGAAGGAGCAGAGCGAGAGAGGGAGAGAGGAACGGCCGCCTGTTGCAGCTCTGCCTGAAAACCCCCCAAAGCAGCCAAAACTCCACTCAGAAACAACTCCCTCCACCTCCCGAGGCGACTTTCCGGATTTCGTTTTATTTTGCCCCCCCCCTCACATTTCCCAGATCACCTGCAGAGATTGAGAAGAGAGAAGGAGGAGGGGGTCGTGAAGGAACGAAAGAGGGACGATCGGCATGATTCTCCCAAGTAAATAACAGAGGACAAGCCCCCCCCCCGCTCCTCTCCTTGCCACACAAAGCAACGCGAAATCTGCAGGGAAGCAGCCAGCTCCCTCCAGCCCCCACGCGCCCCAACAAACAGCCAGACACAGACCCGCACAAAACTTACCTCCACTCCACTCCCCACCTTTGCAAACACCACCAGCCTTTTGCAATTCAATTGCAAACTTCTTCCAGCTTTCCCCTGGGGACTTGGCTTGCTTAATTTCCAAGCCTTGGTGCTGTTTGGTAATTTTTGGGGGGAGGTAATTTTTTTAATTTTTTTTTTGCTTGTTGTTGCTATTATTATTGTTGTGGTGGCTATTTGGAAAAAGAGAGAGAAATCTCTTAATGTGTGTGTGCGTGTGTGTGTGTGTGTGTGTGTTTGGGCTCTACAAGCTTGTTGGCTTGCGGGATTATTGCAAGCCCTTGCCAGTGCTTCGTGACTGCCCCCAGACCGGTGGCGGGCAGGGCGGGCTGGGCTTTCGAAACGGGCTTGTGCGGCGCGAGCGATGCTAAGAATGTTCGGAATGAGAAGAGGAATGAAATGAACGCGAGGAGCGGACTCTCGACAGCGGAGGCGGAGCCACGGGCCGCGACAGCCCGGGGAGGCGGAGGGGAGGAGCCACCGAGCAGCTGGTGACCTCATTGGAAAGTCCGGGGAGGAGGAAGCCGGAGAGGGGAGGGGAGGAGTTTCTGGGCGGGGGGAGGGAGAGATCAGATCGCATGGGGAGGGGCGGGGGGAAGAGGTCACCGAGAGCCACCTGAGCATCAGCCGGAGGGCAAGAGCGCGGCGCTGAAATGGGATCCTCTGCTCACATGCCGAGGCACAATCGGGAAGGCGGAGCGTGGCTGGCTTGGCGCACCGAGAGAGGGGGAAGAGGGAAGAGGATCGTTCCAGCTGCGACTCCCATCGGAGGATACAGGCAACAGGATTGCAGCGCTCTGGGGACGGACGAGGCTGATGCAAACTTTCTAGGGCTGGGTCGCGCGCGCTTTTGGAGAGCCGGAGTTGGCGCTTTCCTCCTGAAATGGAGGAAGGAGCGTCAGGTCGTCCTTTTTAAATTTATTTTATTTTTTGCAAAATTTAGAAATACATGCACAAAGATAAACAAACAAATCACGATTCAGAGAGGCTCAGTTAGACGTAAAATCGGGACAGCAACCTGGAAAAGAACTGCCGTTTGTGGTCCGAAAGGGCTAAAGCGCAAGCGACTCTGGAGCTTTGCATCGCCCTGCTCGCGATAGTCCATATCGCGTGCCTTTCTTGTCCTTGCGACAGCATCGCACCCTTGTGGAAATGCACTCCCGAGGGAGCTGTTGTAAGTCACTTGCAATTAACTGAGTTCCACGTGGAAAGGAGAGACATTAAAAATGTGCAACACACGGGGGAAATGTTTGCCACGGGCACTTTCTTGGGGGCGTAGAACAAAGAGCATATAGTGCAATTCTAAAAATGTCTACTCATAAGTAAGCACCACTGCGTTCTGCGGGACTTAATCCCAAATTTATAGGATTATGCCCTCAACCAGGACCATTATATTCTGATGCCATAGAACATACCATGTAATGTAATAGTTTCCCCTCATATACAGTGCACACCTTTGACATTATGTTCCATCAGGAGTTAAAATGTTTTTTATTCATGCGAGCATTTACTGGAAATTAATTTTGGGCTAACTGTCCTCTGCTCATTGCTTTATTACGTAGCTTGCGGTAATTTTTTCTTGTATTTTTATTTAATTGTTGTACACCACTTTGGTACTTTTTAAGTGCAAAGTGGTGTTTATTAAAAGATTTATAAAAATCAGTATCATACCAAGCAAATCAGAACAGTTGTGTTATCGCAACTTTCAGTTGCCATCCTAAAAATATTTTTTTCTCCCTGTCCCATTGCTGAATATTTTTCCCTGTTCCATATCTGGCACAGGCTTCTAAAGCAGAGCTTATTAGTATGGCTAGAACAGTTGCCTTTTAAAAAAACCCTTCATAAATACCTAAAACTTAGAAATGTTGTATTTTTAAATTTATTTTATTTATTTATTTTGTATTCTGCCCTTCATTCGAAGATCACATGGTGGTTCACAACATAAACATTCAAAATGAGAACACAAAACACATAATAAAGCAAAAGCAAACCAATAACTCTACCCCCAAACACATTTAAAAGGCCATAGAACGTTAATCAGTCAGTGTTAAATAGAATGGATATCCCTTATACTTGTTACAGAATAGTGACAAGCCAAACATCCAGAGCAGCGTTTCTGCCAGGATAGATGTTTATGGGAGAAATGGAAAGGGAATAAGGAGGCAAGATAAGACATGCCTCTCCACCAAAACAATTAATATAGGAAGCATGCAGTCAGTACACGTGCCCAATGTCATCTTGGAAACGATTCCTTAAGAAGTCTCCCAGTATGGGAGGCTGCTAGGGTAGACGGTCAGTTTAATTCAAGATAGTTTCTTATAGAGAATTACTTAGGAAAGTTATTCTAACTTTCATTCCTCTGATCCAGTCTCCTCTTTCAACCTCCCTTCTGTTCCCCATCCATTGTGCTTTCAACTTCTCACTTAGGCTGCATCCTGTAAATGATGTTGTCTCTTCCTCATCACTTTAGCCTGTCCCTTCTTGGATTTTTGTCCACTGATCTGCTCTTCTTGGCTTCCCCTTGGTAGAGTACCGCCTGGTGCAGCTGGATTTGTCATGACAGCTGTGAAAGAACATATAAGTTCAATGTTACAAGCACAATGGAAAAAGAAGCTCGCCACTCTGAATAGCTGAAGTGTCTGCAGCTATTTTCTCCTTCCAATAACCCCCAAATTCCAGACTTCTGTTTCCCCATCCACAAATACAATTCTCCTTCGGTGATGACAAAACCAGATCTTTGTTGTTTAACAAAAGTTCATCAATTGTACAAAGAAAGTAGCAAACTCAGAGCATGATTAAAACAAAACAGTTCAATGTTGCAACAGCCAACATTCCACACTGCAACCATAATAATAGAACTGTAGGGCACTACAGAAATGGTACCATTAACTCAACCCTTTAACACAAAAGTAGCATCCCCCTCTCCACTTTCATTGTTCTGAATCGTAAACCTTCAGTGACGTCCAGTATTTAACCATTTCATACTTACACTGGTGTGCTGCACCACACTACAGGATTTCTGGTTTATGTGGTACAAAGTGCCTTGAAATCTGCTTCCTAATTCTTTGCAACAGCAGCAGATGTAGCCGAAAAGAAGTTGGGAGACAAGGGAAACGTAAGAAAAGCAGGTGGAGCACACGCAGACAGGCCACATGCAGCCTGCCAAGCCCCAAGAAGTCCAACCCACTTTCCCTCACTGTAGCAGTTTACCTGCATCAG
The DNA here is from genome assembly GCF_027172205.1 of Podarcis raffonei. NCBI lineage: Eukaryota > Metazoa > Chordata > Lepidosauria > Squamata > Lacertidae > Podarcis > Podarcis raffonei. The sequence goes on from NC_070602.1 coordinate 67,118,508, forward strand.
AATTACGAGGTCTAGGGGCAAATGTTACATTGTGAATGAGAGAAAAAGTGTGTGAATGAAAGAGTGTTGCATGAGTGTGGTTGTTGAATGTATGTTTCAGTACATGTGCCCACCACTGCCACCCACACCCCCTGGCATGTGGGACACTCTCAAGGGACCCCCCAGGTGCAAAGAAGATGCGAACTCCTGACATAGAAGAAAACACAGAATAGAACCATTCCAAAATACACTAGATGGGAAATACCTTTGCTAGTGTTGCCCCTCCCCCCCCCCGTATGATGATCCTGTTGGTGATCCTTGATCTCTCAGCTTCTTTTGAAATAATCAACAAGTAGTCCTACTTGGATGGCCGTCTTGGGGGATGCTGCTCTGTCCCATGGGTTCTCCAGTGTGGGGTGTCATAAGGATCTGTTTTATCCCATATAACTGTTCAACATCTACATTAAACAGCTGAGTGGAGCCGTTTGGAGATTGGGATTGTGTTTTCAGCAAATGCAACTCTATTTCTCCTTTACATTGGCAGGTGTGGTAACTGAGGTGCTAGACCTGTGTCTGGCCCTGTTGATGGACTGGATGAGAGCCAATAAACTGAAGCTCAGTCCAGATAAGGCATTGTACATAGGTGCTTCCTTTGCTCAGACAGCTGGGGTTCAACCTGTTCTGGATAGGGTCATATTCTCCCTAAAGGAGGAGGTCACATTTGGATCCATTACTGTCACTGGAACCCTATGTGGACAGGTATAGCCTCGATTCTATTGTCTGCACTCTGGTAACTTTCATGTTAGATTACTGCAATGTATGAAGCTATCTTTGAAATGGGTTTGGAAACTGCAGCTTTTGCAGTGGCCAGATTGTGGCAGGAAGTACGGTAGGTTTGATCATATAACACCAACTCTGGCCCAACTGCATTGACTGCCAATTAAGTTTCCATGCTCAATTCAAAGTGCTGATTTCAACCTATAAAGGCTGGTGTGGCTCAGGACCCCAATACCTTAGGCATTGCCTCTCCACACATGAACCCACCCAGACACTACATTTATTATCTAAGGCCCTTTGTGCACCCCCTCTGAGGGAGGTGGAGAGGGTGGCACTATGAGATGGAGCTACAACTGAAAAGGCCCTAAGACCATAGAGTGCTGTCACCAGAGAGATGCACCTAGTCCCATTGCTATCAACCTTGATGCACCAGATGAAGATGTTCTTATTCACCTGGGCATTTTTGCTCTTAATTGGTGTTCATCTTTTATGTGGTGTCATGAACTGGCAGGACAATGAGGAGGAGGAAGAGGATTCTGGGGGGTGGAGTATAGCCAGGACTGGGACACACCAGGACAAGGAGGGGATGGGGAAGGAAGTACTCACAGGGTGACGGAGGATGGTGATGGGATGAGGGTCAATGTACAAGAACCAGAGCATCAGGATCCATCACCAGAGCCAGAGGAGCCCCCATCTCCATGAACATGGTGGACTCTGAGGAGTGGGGAGCAGTGGAAGGGGTGCTCTAGGAGGCTGAGGCAGCCAAGGGCCCACAGCTCAGTTCCCTTGTCTAGGTGAGGCTTCCTAGCTTTGGGAGAAGGTGTATGATACCTCAGTTGGAGTAGGCTTTGAACAGGTGAGGGTCACATGCCTCATCAAGCTCAGATGCTGCAATCAGCATGCAAATTCCAAAGGGAAGCAGAGCAGAGCAGAGCTGCTGTGTCTGCAATGTTGATGGACCTAAGTTTGGAAGCTCTATGGGATAGTGCTTTGGGTTTGACTCTGGACTGTATCTTGGACTTCAGACTTGGCTGAACTGTGTTTCCTGTTTCCTTTGCTTGTGTGGATTGACCCCTAGACTTTGAACTTTGGACTTGCTCCAAGGTAGGCCAGGGGTTCAGGACAGGGCGGGGGACTTTGTCCCTTTTATATTTTTGCATGCTGAGCACTTTTAGTTAACTATGTTTTTCAATCTTCTGATATATTTCAAATTCATTACTGAAAGCCTCTTTAAGAAATTGCTTTGAGACTATTTTGTAGTAAACAATAAAGATAAATACAAAGAATGATTAAAACCAACTAAAATATTCAAAATAGTGAGCACACTTTCCAGTTCTCCAGAGTTCTTCATCATACTAGAATGTTTTTGAAAGCAGAAAGTTGATGAGGGATTGGTGGGGGGGGGGGTGGGACTTGAATCACTGTTGTAGCCAGAAGATCTAGGTTAGATGAACTGTAGGATGAAAATCACAATTCAGTGTATCTTGACTCTACTAAGGATCAGCCCCTGGGTTTTTTGTTGCCCCCAACAATTCTAGGTGTAACCTAGTACTTCTGTGAGGCTTAATAATTATTTATATGAAGAACTTGGATTGTCCCTAATTTTCTCTTGGGGATGAACTGGTCTCAAGCAAAGTTTGGCAACGCAAGCCTCTGACTTATGGAAAGCCAAATTAGCCTTGGCTACAAAAGATGGATTGATGTGGAATGCAAGCCTGTCTTCATCAGAAGAAATGCAGTCCTTTTCCTACTAATAAAGCTCCTGTATCCCCTACCTTCTTGATGGAAGGATTCAATGAGGGAGGGTCCATGGCAGCTTTCAGGACTAAAGAAAAGTCTCAAGTCCAGCAGTAGAGTGAATACATGTATTATATTTAAAATATATTTATTTGGCATTTGCTCCTAATAAAATGTTTGATGTAAGGGTGGTGGTGGGGAATAAGAATAGTCTAATTCTAAACTGCCCCAAATGTGACTGAGTAGTCTGAGAGGCAAGTGAACAAGGAGTCTTCCATGAATTTCTGCAGCAGAGAACCTGCTGTGTCGGGGTGCCAACTAGAGAAAATCTCCCTCTCCTAGCTAGCTAAGAGTGGGTGGGTGATGGGGAACATCTGAAGGAAAAAGTGGTGGAGACTGAGAGCAGCAGAGAAGCCTTGCTTTTCTTGAAGGCAGAACCAGAGCTACATGGATGGAGACTTCTCATAAGAGGTACCACACTTTCTGTCCTTGCCTTGAGTGGGTGGCTGGGTGGTTTAACCCTTTACTGAATGCTCTCCCGCCAGGCATGTGACTGAGAATGTGTCTACTATTCAAGGGGTGGGTCTTTCAGTAATGGACTAACTGCACATTATGGAAAATATGTATGGAAACCCCAAGCCATTTTTGAAATCTCCAGAAGAGATTATGTAGTGCAGAGAAATGGCAAGGTGAAGAGAGTTTTTGCATACTTCCCTTCTCCATTTTTCCCCCTGCTTCATCTTGCTCTCTGCTAAGCCCCTTCCCCTCCCTACACACGACTTCAAGTTTCTACATGTTTGGAAACCCACAAGGGGGAAAATATACAAGGTGTGATTTGGATAGGAAAAGCAGCAAAGAATTAGAGGCTCCCTTGCCCACAGTACTTCTTTGCTTTCTAAGCTCCCTCCCACAGTGGCTTTTCTAAAATGAAAAATGGTGTCGGGTCTTTGTAAGCACTTGATGTGAAATGGGCTAATGTATAGTTGCATGCATGCCGTACATCAGGCATAGGCAAACTCGGCCCTCCAGATGTTTTGGGACTACAACTCCCATCCTCCCTGACCACTGGTCTTGTTAGCTAGGGGTGATGGGAGTTGTAGTCCCAAAAGATCTGGAGGGCCAAGTTTGCCTATGCCTGCCATACATTTAAAACACGTGGGCTCCCACAAAAAAATCCTGGGAATTGTAGTTTATTGAGTATGGGGAGCCATAGCTCTTTGGGGTAAACTGCACTTCCCAGAATGATGGGTGTGGGGAGTCATGTGTTTCAAATGTATGTAAGTGGCATGCAAACACACAGATTAGATTGGAGGTATAGCTTATACTGGTCAGAGCTTTAGCCACCATCGGACAAGAAACTCACTTTTTTAATTTACTTGGAGGGAAGCCAAATTGATTGCAATAGCCTTACATCCAAGTAGGCATGTTTAGAATCACATCATCTCCTTCCGTGTCTGGAAAAGGGAAGAATCTGGTGGCTGTAAGCTATTTGAGATAGGTTCTGACTAACAGAGTTATTCCCTGACAGAGATTTCTGGCAATTGGTGTAGAGCTATTGTTAGCCCCCGCTAAGGACAAAATTGGCAGTGGTGCTTGGCACAGCAGAATTAACCACCCTCACCCAATATTGGTTGATGCTGGTCTCTGCTACTCATCCTGACATATGTTGTTCTCTGTGTGTAATTAAAGGGCACAGATAGTCATCCTGAATAAGATTAGATTGTTAGCAGGACAATTTCCTTTGTATATAACCACTTCTGAATTAGATAACTTTTGTTGTTGTTGTTTAAAAATGGCATTCTTAGGGCCAAGCTAGACAAAATAAGTGACCAGTCTCCAGTTTTAAACTGAAATGTACTATGGAGAGATGACTATAAATTTTATTGGAGCAGTGAGTGAGGGTGGGTTTCCAAATCATGCTTTCCAAATCGTGAGGGGAAAGATAAGGTGTTTACCATATAGTTTTCCCTGAGGGCAAAACCTGTGAGAAAAAAAATCAGACCTGCCTGGCACTCTGATATCACACGCACACACGCACACTTCTTTAAAAAGAGGGTTGTGGAGAAAGCAGACTATCCTTAAATTTCATCTAGTTTGGCCCTAAATTGTGTTTTATGTGAAAGAATTGTATAAACACCAAGTTAAAATATTTATATTTCCAGTTGCAGTTTGATTTATCCCAATATATCAAATTGTCCCCATGTTGGGGAGCACCAAATTTGCAGGAGAAAAGCATCCAGATTGGCGTTGTTTGTGGGCAACATCATGTGGACTATGCAAATTTTATGAGAATACAAACAGCTGCAAACACACAATAAGCTCTGGTGAGGACAAGCCCTTTCTACTTTGTACAACATCTAGCCTGATTCAGAGTCCTGGATAACTTGAAAGTACACTCACTCTTTTTGCAACATTCTGGTTGAGCTTAATAAAAATATTGTTCAGCTGTGTACTGATACAAAGTTTAACTTTTCTTGCCTGTTCTTTTTTGCAGTGCTTGCTTTATGTTGCTTCTGAGCTTCAGAAAGTGAGCAACTCTACCAAGCCCACTTGCACTAACTCAGAATAAACCTCAGACAGGAACAAAATGAGTGAGACGATGCTAAAGCATCTCAGTAGAAATCAATTTGATTCACTTCTGGTCTGAATATGGCACTGTGAACATCGCGTCCCCTCTCCTGCCTCTTCTAAATATACCGTATTCTGGACAACAGTATTACCGGATTAAGCGAGCAAAAAACTTCACTAATCAGGTAATTATTTTCTTTGTTCTTTTACTTTAACCTAAAGATGGCCAAGCCTAATAATTTAAATAACGGCAAGTGAACTTTTTATTGAAAACACCACAATTAAATGCTTGATCAAAGATGTTCCTTGCTGTGGGTTCCAATTAAATCTCATTTGCTATGTACAGATAAATTGGGTTTGAAAAGTTGTCTTAGCAGGCAACCTAAGTTACTTATCAAGCACCATCCATTCACATGGAATGATGATGACGATGGGAATGTGTGTGTGTGTGTATGCTTAAATGCTCTGCTAAGTATCTAGAGTTCCTTTTTGTGTAGTTGCCTGCTGTTAAACATGAGATGTTCCTCCTGTACAGAAGATTGAAACTACTGTATTGTATCAGTAGTGGCAGAACTTAATGTGTTAAGAAAACAGACCCAGAGTTAGGAGGGGATAACATTTGGGAACTGATTCAGCAGAAGAATAAGGACAAAGACACAGAGCAGAGGAGGATAAACAGACATGGCCAGTAAAAAACGGTGAGTTATATTCCGCCAGAGTGACCAACTGAAATAATTGGCTCTGACAGCATAACTCACCTGTTGGGGGAAGGAAGCACATGGACTTGATGCTACCTGAATACTGGAGGTGGTTCAGAAAATTAGTCTGCATGTAGAAGAGTGTTTCTGTGTTAGATTTAGGTGATACTGTTCAGAAAGTTTGCAATATGTTTACCATTCTGCTCCATAAATTTGAGGAAGGATTAGGCGGTGAGTTAGATTTGATCCTGACAAAAACTAACTGAACCGGACAAACTAGATACTCAGGATTTGTAAACGATTGTGCACTGCAAATCTGATATAGTAAGAAAATTAGTGACAATAGCACAGAGGGTTTATATTTCATTTAATCTAGAAGGTGGATTAGAAAATAGCAACCATGTTGGGAAAACTGGAAGGAAAACTGCTGTGCTGCCTGCTATTATGGAGACAGGCAGCGCTGGAGCCATGAAGCTGAGGTAAACAAATAAAGGCTTTCTCTAACCCTGAGTGTAAATACAGTTCAGCAGTGGCACAAAATGCCAAGGAAGTTGTGGGTTGTCCTTCTGTTTGGGTTTCTAAGAACTAATTCAGATAAGACAGAAGCCTCTGAAACTGATTCCATATATTGCCAGTCCCGAAATATTTATACTGACCACCATGCTTATAAATTGCTTGCCACATGGACTGGTCCAAGTATGTGGAGAGCCTCCATGTCAGTACACATATATCTGTGTTGACACCCTCCATGCAGTCAGAGCTCTAAGGCAAGCAGCTTATAGATATTAAGCTCCTGCATGGGATCGTTTTGGGAAATGTCACCGAGAAAGCCTTAATGGGCCTAGAGTAGGCAGTGGGTGATCATCTGCCCTTTAAGTCTAACACATCCTACTATGGGAGGATTTTTAATCTAAGCCCTAGATCTGATTTTGTGAATAAAAAGTAGCCTCAAGTTATCCCTAATTTTGTGGGTGTAATTTTTGTGCTTATAAATTATTGCATCCAGTGTAAACCACAGGTACTGCCAGTGGTTTCTGATGTCTAACAGCTTGTTAATTCACTCAGCAAATTACTGTTCAATTCATTGTGGTTACAGAATTACAGGCTCAATTTATTAGAGGTCACTGCTGAAAATCAGGTGCTAAATGTGCTTTGGATGGGAGCATTTTAATTTAATTAAATGTCCAGTGGAACGGAGCCATTTCAGAATCCTCATTGCTGATTACTGCTTTGCTCAGGTTATCCTGGGTGCCTGTGCACTTTGTTTCAATTCTATCATTTCCTCTTCAGCTTCTACAGTTGGAAGAAGTTAGATTTATTAATAACCATGACCGTAGGTACATGGTCATACATAAATTTAGTAGAATTTGTTTGTTCCTGTTCTTCCTTCTAAGCGCTTGGCGTGGTATGCTTCGACTGATGCCATTTTATCCTTGGGAACAATGCTGTAACACAGTGAAGTTGAGACTTACTCAGTGGCCAGAGGTCAATCAGTGATTTTAATTGGCTTGACAGGGGAACTGAAGAACCCAGGTCTCCTGGTCTAATTACAACACTACCCACTGAACCATACTGACTCTGCTTACGAGTCACCTTTAAACCTAATATAAGTGCTAAACAAATATCATATTTGCTACTCTGAGTAAGCAGTCCTAGTAGTTCAAACTAAGCAAGAGCACAGGACCAGCCCTACTATTGGACAGATTGAGGCAGCTGTCCCAGGCAGAATGTGCTGGGGAAACAGAGCACTGATGAGTTGCTGGAGGTCAGAGCTGAGTGTACTACACAGCCTGCCCTGCAGACATTAAGCTAGCCAGCCACCCTCAGGTGTAGTGGATGATGCTCTCTCATCACCAACACAATTAAGAAGGTTAAGTCCTACTCTACCTCACTAAATGATGAGTGCCACAGCAGAGGTTACCATAAGTACCAAAGGCCTGGGTAAATACCGTAGTCATGTCTTAGCCTGGCGTTTGAGTAAAATTCAGTTGCTAGCCTGGTTCACCTCCTTATGAGCAACCTTGCAGCATACCATCTTAGGCCAACCCTGAATGGGCATATGACTGTATAATATAATAGGATTTTGCTATTATTTTGCTACTATTCTCCCCCCCCCTCCAATATTACCTTTCTCACTTCCTCTTTCAGCTCTATGTCCTTCTCAATGGTTAGGTTAATTTGAGTGGGTCCACCTTTGCCCATTTCCCTTGGGAAAGTGGTGTGTGCCTCTTCATTTTCTGACTCTCTCTCTGCAGAGAGTGGCTAATTCAGAGGGTGGGGGAGAGAAGTGATCAGAGGGGCAGCACCCAAAGCACTTGCTCAAAAGTCCAAAGGCCTAAACAGTTAGCAGCTCCTGTAGTAGTAGATAGCAATTAACATGACGCATATTTTGGCTGCAAGTGTGCAACAACAGTGCAGGAAGACCTACTAATTGTTTTCTTACAAAGATGCATTTGTGAAACATGACTTATTGCAATGTTTAATTGTACAGCAAATAACAATTAATATGTAATTTTCTAGGAATGGGATTTAACTTGCTTGGTTTCCATAAAGGCTGCCCCATAAATTCAGGTTATAAATCCCTCCAAGGTAACAGATGTTTGTTAAATGTGCCAGCTTGATTTGTACAGTAAAAATGGCTTTTAGAAATGTTTAAGCAAGCTGTTTACTCACACTCTCATCTTTCTCTCCTCTGCTTTTGACACCCCCACCCCCTTCCCCGGTTTCCACCCTCTGCACTCCACTCAGCTCAGAAATCTCTGATGACTTTCTCATTGCAACATCGAAAGGTCTCAATTTAGTCCTCATTCTTCTCCTTTAAACTTTATTTTATGCAACTGATTACTCTTTTCTGCTTGACTCCCTTTATGGCCTTGTTATCCTTTGTTTAGCTGGTTCTCCTACCTGTCCAGTTTTTCCATAGGTGGAAGCTTGCTCTTCCCCTGCTTTCCCTCTCTCTTCTTTGCTGGACTGATCTTCTCTCTTTATAATCTTCACACTGTCTCTGGGTGTCCTTATTAAACCCCGTGGCTTCCAGACTTTCAGTACCACCTCTATGCAGATGACCCAGCTCTATCTCTCTACCTTTGAATTGTTGCCTCCTGAATTGGAGATGTCATATTGCCTTCCCTCCAATATGATATCTCCATCTTCATCTCTGTTGTCTCTGCTTGGATGCTGTTCTGCCATCTCAAACTCAATATGTCTGTGAATGAATTTCTCATGTTTTCTCCCAAGCCCTCTTATCCCTGTCCACTTTATTTATCCATTGACAGTGATAATAACCATGTTGTTGAACAAGCATATTACCTTGGTTTTTATCATTTATCCCTTGTTCCTTTATTTTCCACATTCAGTCTGTTGCAAATTTATGTTGTTTCTCCTATATTTCAAAAACTAAAACCCCTCCTTTCTGTCCTCTTAGCAAAACCTCTCATTCATCTGACCTGGTTATATCTCACCTCTTCTGTAGCAATCTTCTCTCTCATCTTGCATTGTCTCACCTTGGTCCCACACATCCATCCAGCATTCTGCTGCCAAAATCATTCACATCCCTCATCACTCTGTTCATGTGGTATCACTTCAAAAATACTTACACTGGCTTCCTGTCTGCTTCCAAATCCTGCACAAAGATTTAATCTTTACCTTCAAACCCCTCCCCCTAGTTTTGGCTCTGCCTTCTTAGTATATAATAAAATTGCAAGGCTGTCAGCATGATGCAGTTCATACGGCTGCCAAGAGGTGCAACATAAGAACAGAACAGCAAGTAGGTGCTGTGGACAAGCCTAACAGGCAGGTGGGTGACAGGGCAAAGCAAGTGGGTTGCATGGGTAGCAGGTGGCTCAGGTGAGCCACAAAGGAACAGGCAGGATAGGCCAGGGCAGCTACCCAAGAAATGTCCTGAGGCTGCCACACCTTAATTGAAAGGTATCATGTTTGGGTTGGCACTGGCTGATTTGAAAGTTCTGTTCATGATGAAGGCTTTAAAACATTTGAAAGGCTCCAGGTTGTGGAAGACTAATTAGGTTGGGGAAGGGATTCCCAAAGACCTGCACAAGATTCTCCCTTATGGTACAGTGGTACCTCGGGTTAAGTACTTAATTGGTTCCGGAGGTCCGTTCTTAACCTGAAGCTGTTCTTAACCTGAAGCACCACTTTAGCTAATGGGGCCTCCTGCTGCTGCCACACTACTGGAGCACAATTTCTGTTCTCATCCTGAAGCAAAGTTCTTAACCTGAAGCACTATTTCTGGGTTAGCAGAGTCTGTAACCTGAAGCGTATGTAACCCGAGGTACCACTGTACAAGGTTTTTGATTCATTTACTGTAAGGAAAGAAGGAGAGGGTTTTCTGACAGCACTGTGACCTCATGCTCATGCTCTGCTCCTTTCCCTGAGGACAGCAGTGGGGAACGTGTGGCCTTCCAGCTGTTGTTGCATTGCTGGCTAGATGGGATTTAAAGTCCAGCAATACCTGGAGGGCCACAGGTTCCCCACCCCTTACTTAGGAAGGGCTCCTGGAAATGATGAAATCAGAATCTGAGTGTATGCATAAAGAGAGCGGGAGCAAAAAGAGATCAAATATGGGGTGGAGAACAAGAGGGTCCTGAGATTGTCCTGAGCTCACAAAACAGACTGTAGCCAGAAAGACTGTGGCATTCAAAGCAATCCTGAATTTTCATGATGGGCCCTGTAGTGGCAATTAGCTTTCTGTTGTATAATATAATGGTTATTTTTATACCGAGAGGTACTTGAGGAAGGCTTGCTTCATGATCTGAAGTGAAATTGAAAATAGTTAAAGCAAAATTAAACAGCATGCTCACAATATCTTGTATGTTGTTTGGATTATTTATTTAAATTTTTTTTAAAAAAAATTCCCCTGGCATGTTTTCCTTCTAAAATCCCTAGAATAATGTTGGGGTAGAGTGTTCCACCCTCACATGTTTCTTTTTTTCCCAAATGCCTCTTCAAGCTGGTATTTGGTGACCTATTGCACCACCAGTGCCATCTGTTCGAGAGTGACATTTTCATAGATTTTGGCATGTGATAATCTAGAGCATAGACCTTGTTCAGTAGCTGCAACTGCTTAGTGACAGCAGGAACAGAGATTGCTCCCATGAAAGGGTGCAGGGAAATTAAAATTGTTTGGCAAATCCTTGTAGGGCACTCTCCCGCCTCTTGCTTACGCCTATCTGAATTTGATATTGGTGACACCTTGCAAGTCCATTTCAAAGTGATTGCCAACCATTGTGAGTCTGCTTTGATTAGGAGATGTGACACCAAGTTAGGGACACCTAGAGACGGAAAGCTGAAGCCTTATGACCCTATCCTGCCCGTGTTTTGCTCTCCAGATGTTCTTTAGAAAGGAGTCTTGTTTATTGAGGGCCCAAAGCTGTAATTCTCCAGGGTTTATTCTGTTTTATTTTGTCACTCTAGTCAAGCTTTCAAACAGGGACAGGCTTAAAATCTCCCTTTCTCTGTTTTAGCAGAAGGCTTAAAAAAACCAAAACCCCAGCCACTTTGCTAAGCTCCTGCAGGACTGACAAACACATTTTAAAATAAGTCCTCCCAATCTAACCACCCATGGAGCAAAAATGGTTTCCTTTAAATAATAATAATAATAATAGTAATAATAATAATAATTTTACAAACAAGAGAATGCTTTGTGTCTGGTGCTGCTCACTCACACAAAACAGCAGTGAAAGTAAAAGAAGCAAGAAGCAAGGCTGCTCAAGGAACGCACTCGTAAGGCTTGGCTGGGTAGACGCAGCCTTCAATGAAACAGTTCTGAGCATGCTCAGAATAGATGCGTGATTCTGTTATAGGTTAAGACGATCATATGCGGCTGTTCATGAAGCAGTCCTGACTCCTCCGTAAGCTGCTGTGCTTGATTGTCTTCATAATAACAGATGCGGTTGGAGCCTTCAATAGCAGGGCTTAATTTCAGGCAGTCTAAGCAGTCACATGGGAAGGACCTCTTTGCCATAGCTATACTTTTAGATTAGTATCTAAGAGAGCTGATTGGGCCAAGAACAGGAGATTGACAGAAATGGTTGCTTCTCTGAGTCCAAATAGAAACATAAAAAGTGTTTGGGACAGGAAAGAGTGTATGGCTTGAGATTTTGAAGGGATTTTTTATTTTTAACTGCCTGACGTTCTCAATAGGAGTCCTGTGCCCTAGTAGCCCAACTGGACCACTGTTGATGGCTTGGCTTCCAGTACTATGAGTATTGTAGCAGACTGCCACCCCCATTGCAAGTTATCTCTAGCACACCAGTCTGCAGTCTTGTCTCCCTTGCTATTTGTGGGATCTGCCGTCTCCATTTAAATCTTGGAGTGGGGAGCAGATGCCTCATCGGTAGCTTCAATGCACGAGCATGAACACAAAGGCACCATGCAGTGTGCTGCTTGCCAGTTTGCACACTGCACCTATTCAAGTAAATTTTGAGCTGTTGATAACATATTGGCATCTGTATTTTCTTGTATATCTTAAAAGAAGCTATTGAATTGTTTTCCAGGATAAATATGTATACACACACACATCTATACATAATGCAGCCATTAAGAAATAAGGAGGCAGAGCTTTGTAGTTTGAGCCTATGGTATGCAGCACCTCAGTTCTAGGGGAAAAGCAAAGAGGCCCTTACTGTCAGTTTCCCCCCAATATTAACCATTTAATGCATCCCTGAATCTGTATGAAAGTTGTATCTGATAAGGGTGTGCAATGACCACAATATTTACCTTCTATCTTTGTAAGCAGCTTAATCTTTTTCAGATATGCTCTGTGGCCTTTCTATTTGAGTTGTCATTTGGGTCTGAAATCTAACCTGTTAACTCCAAAGTTCTGTCCCCCCAAAAAAAAACCCCTATAATGGGGAATCTGTAGCTTTTGTCTACCAAAAGTATACAAATTTTTCAGGCAAAGGAGACCCTCCAGAGTGGATTCAACCTGCCAAATTTCAAGCTGAGGAAGCTGAGCTTCGAAAGACCTCTGCCTGAAACTTTGGAATAGCCTCTGCCAATGATAGTACTAGCTTATGTGAACTAGGACTCTGATGTTTAACCCATTGAAATCAGTGGGACTTAAAATTGCCTAATTTGGCTTCTTTGTGCTCTCCATTTCCAACCATAATGCAGCCAGGAGAACTCTGAAAACACGAACCAATGAGCGTCATATTTTTAATGTGTACTTTATTATGTTCCTTTGCCACACGTCTAATGTAAATATTGCAGAGGCTCCTTGATACCTCAGGCCCATAATGTAGCAAGTGACCTGAGGCTCAACATTTGTACTCGGGAATTTTCTTGGACCACCCTGAGACCTGCAGGTATAGGGCGGTATATAAATTCAGTAAATGATAATGATAAGGGACTGGGCTGTGATTTCATATAGAGTTATAATTGTTCTAAATTTGAGCCAAAGTATTCATTGTAAGCTGCCCATAAAATGTTATGTTATGGTATAACATAAATAATGCTGAAAATCAGTCAAAAGGGTGGGTAAATATTTGTGGCACCTTTTCTTACCTCAGAAAGAGCATGCTCCTCATTTTGACAACTTTGGTCATCTTCAGGGAAAGGGTAATAATGTCCATGTGGGGCATTCAGTTTTCAAGGGAACCTGGTCACTCTCACTCCTCTGTTTTGCACTAAAACTACCAGGGCATGGAAAAATAGGGGGCATTGGTCTGGTTGCTTTGGCAATAATGAATCTTTCTTTCTCATGCATGTGACTAGTTGGGTCATATTGTGTGAAAGAAGTGGAAGAAAATGCACCAAGGTATGTAGAACGTGCCATGAAGAAAATTGAAAGAGGTGCGTGCAAGTTTTTCAGAGGCCTATATTGCAATCTTTCCAAAATCGCTGTATTTGTGCTGAAGATGTTCATAACTTCACACACTGACACAATTCTGCTTCTACCACTTTTGGAGCTGTAATTCTTCGACTGCCACTCAAAGCAGAGATCTCTCAGAAAACTCCAGTTTTCCTTCTTTGAACACAAATGCCCTTCTTCCATTTCTTTTATTTCCCCACAATGATTGAATGAAAATCACTCAAGGCAGTCATGAATTGGAAGTATATGAAGGCAGAGATCAGTAGCCTGAGATGTGGCCTGGCCAGCTAGTTTTTTTACAAAACAGCGGTGGGGACACACACACAACCCTGACTAAAAACATTTCTGATCCCTTCATTTCTGATCCCACCCAATGTGTGATGTCAGAAGAAGCCCTGTGCAAGGACTTCCGCTCATGCAGTGGGGCTTTCCCCCTGAAATTGGCTCTGGGATGGTCATGGGAGCCTCCAGAACATTGTGCCAGGGGGCGGGGGAGGGAATCATGCTAATCTGTCAAGCTGACATGCTTGCACTGATGGGACCCTCAGAAGATCAGGCATTGAATTCATCCCAAAGACTCCTCCAGATAACCAGTCTAGAATGAGGCTAATATTATTCTGTATAACAATAATGAAAAATGTGTTGCATTAATTAATTAATGGTCTAATATGTGCTAAGCAGAGGCCAAACATGTGAGAAAAGGGAAGGATATAGTTTAGCAGGACTTGCAGATCCATAGGGCCTCTTCCAGGTTACAAACTTAATACCAAGAGGGGAAAGAATGAAGCTGAATTGTTAGGCTACAGGGAAATTAGTTTCACTAAATATCCTCAAACATATCATTCCCTCTAGCTATGTACCTATCATCCAGAGTCAATCAGAAGCAGTGCTAGAGCAGAACAAGTAACCTTCTGAACAGTAAAATGTTGGTCCAGGTGATTGTGTATAAGAGAGTGTATGGGCTGGTGCAGTTAAACCAGGTCTGTAACTTGAAGGAAAAAGATTTTTGTGTTTTCCCATGTGACATAAAGAGCTACAACTTCCAGAATTCCTTGCACACAGGCAGGCAGAAGGGACAGCTGGTATGAGGCACAACACTTTATAATCAAGGGCATTGATCCCAAGGACAATGGGAGCCAATGCTTCTGGTTGGATTTACAGACCCAAAATATGTGAGGAAATGTTTAGTTCACATACACACAAAATACTGTCAGGTCTGGCTATAAGCACAACCATGGGCGTAGCCAAGCGAGGACAGGGGAGATAGCTGCCTCCCTTGATCAAGTAAAACAATAGAAATATTTAACTAACTGACCAATCACATCGGTTCTGCCCCTCCAACAAAAGTCCCCCCCCAAGTTCTGCCCACCCCCCAACAGAAATCCTGGCTACACCCATGAGCACAACACGGGCAGCTAGAAACTTGAGGGGATTAAAGGAAGCTAAAAGAAACCAATTAATGTTGTCACTTTTTCAAAACAGACGAAGGTCACATTGACAGCATGCATTTAAACCACTGTGATGAGACTTTAAACAGTCATGGCTTCCCCCCAATAATTCCAAGAGCTGCAGTTCGTTCAGGGTGCTAAAAGTTGTTAGGAGACCCCTATTTCCACCCCAGGGCTACAATTCTCCAAGTTCCTTGTGAAGAGATATGGACTGCTAAACTCTTGAGAATTGCAGAAATAGGCACAGTTGGTGCTCTAGCTTAAGCTGAGCAAAGACATTCCTGGTTATTGCCACTTGAAAATCTAGGACTGGCATCCAGACTGCAAACCAGTTATTTCAAGGGGGATGCCTGCTCCATCTAAAGCAGACTAAATCCTCCTCCCTATCACTCAACTGACAAGGAGCAGTTACTGTGTAGAACGAATTTCAGTGTGCTTGTTCACATGCAGTCCATCACAACTGCAGCCAATATCTCAGGATCTGCTTCCCTGATTTACCTTTTAAAGGAGTCAGCTCAGAAAGGGGTGGGGAAGGACAAATAGCCAGTCTCTCCTCTTAAGGCAAATTGTCAAACCCGGTACTTTCATACAGACTTACACAAACTGAGTAATTGTACAGCTTTACTTAGTAGCAAGCCCCAGTGATATGGAAGTCATGTTCTTTTGCTTTGGAATTACTGTTTTAGTGTATATGCAGAGTTAGGAGCATTTATGTAATTGTAACTGGTTAGTGCTGCTGTTGGCATCCATCTCATCACAGGAGGAATGAGCTTTTGGGGATTAGGTCAAGCTTGTTGGATAGTTGCAGCGCCTGCTGTGGCTGTAGAGACCAATGCAGGAGAGCCATGTTTTGTTGCAGCTGGGGCAGAGGAAGGCATCCGGTTGTGCTGCTGCAGATGCACCATGGCTTTCTTCTCTGGGCTGCTGCTGTGGATACATGACTTGACTGTCTGTCTCCAGGCACTGCAGTCATCTGCAAGGGATTCCCACATGGCTTGGTTGGTGTTGCCAGCCTTCGTGTAATGCTTGCAGACATCTTTGTAACTCAGAGTTGGTCTGCCAACTGGCCTGGTCCTGGAAGCCAGCTCCCCACAGAGCACGTCCTTGGGGATTGTGCCATCTTCCATTCTGTGGACATGGCCAAGTCAGTGTAGATGTCACTGAGTCAGGAGTGTGAACATGCAGAAAGTAATTCTTTAATCAACTAAAATTCATCCAATTTAGCAACTAAGAGTTCTTTAACCAGCTGACCATGATAATAATTGATTTATGGGCTTAGCTGCTATAAGATGTGATGGTGGCTGCTGGTTTTAAAAGGAGGTTAGCTGAACTCCATCAGTGATTATTAGCTATAGGTGGAATCCAATTGATGTTGCTCCTTTGATGGAAAGCATCCATCGGGGGAATGTGGCATACGCAATTTGGGGCAATTTCTCCTTCCTGAAGTCTCCCATGTCCCACCCTGCTCAACAATGGAGCAAATTTTGCAGCTGCATGGACAGGACAAATTGCTAAACATAAACAAAAATAACCCTTCATCGCTTCCATCAGTGGAGCAATACGCACTGGATTTCACCCAATAATACCCAAATGGACTCTTCATGTGAAGCTCAGAATACCAGTTGCTGGTGATGAACACAACAGGACAGAGGAGGCTTCTTGGGAACATTTGGCTGGCCATCATTGGAAGCCAGATACTCATCCGGAAAGATTTCATTTAGGAGTGTTCTTACACATTTCCTGCTCCATTCCCATTGGAAATTCATTCAGTTTAAGAAAGGAAACATACAGCATACGACATGTGGTTTCCCACTGCCTAACCACACAGTAATAGATACTAAGGTGTCTGTCACTCCTCAACAGTCGCTCAGGTTTTATTTGCAGGTTACATTTTAAGGGTTTCCTTGAGTTTGTGACTTTCATGTGATCTGGAGTCTAGAATTGCATTTGGTGGCTTCCTTTATTTTCAGTGGAACTGACCTGGTTACATGTCCAGAGGCATCTTGCTGACCACTGCTAGAAACAGAACAGTTAGATAAAACTTCGTCTGATGCAGCAAAACAATATTTATGTAAGCTGCCCATTAGATGCCAGGGAAAAAATAGAAAAATAATTTAAAAGACTGCTTTCCCCAAACTTACATATTAAAAAGAAGGCATCACTCCATGAGTAGTCCTAATATACATTGAATAACAGTACTGAGAATCTGTGTCAGGCTATTTCATTTATTCCCCCCCACCCCGCTGCATTAATATTATCCTTGTCAAATATCCATGACAATGAAAGCATCAGCTAAATCAGCTTCAGGAACACAGAATGTGATATTGAGAAAAGGGGCTTATTTGTCAGAACGTTACCTAGACGATTAAACATTTACAAAAATAAATAAGGAAATAATAGCTCTGGCAAGCCTTATTCAATTGAAACACAGCATGTGGATGGAGGCTTTTTGAAAACTATGCCAGGCTATGTAATTTTATCCAAAAGCGGGGAGTAGGCAAAGGAATCAAATCTGCCCTGACGGGAAAATGAAAAATGTTGTTAACAACATTGCAGGCACTCCCCCCCCCCACAAGCTCCAAGCCTAAATATCATTGGAAGAACTGGAACAAGCAGAAAATAATAATTTGCTGTCATCTTTTATTTCCTGTCGCACCATAGCTGTAAGCATATATAAAAACCTGATCCAGATAAGAAACTCTTGCCCACCCTCTCCAGGTCAAACTGATTCTGTTTGTTGTTGCTGCTGCTGCTGCTTTTATCTTTTCTCCCCAGATAGAAGCAGCTGTAAATCACTCATCCTTCAGAGGCTGCCTCATCAGAGTAAGTTGCTTGTGTGGAGTAACTTGCCCTGCGGATCTGGAGCATCTCACCTTCGACACGGCAAACAGTTATTTTTAGGCGTTTGCAGTAGCACGGTGAAAAATGCCCAGCCTGTGCTTATGTGATAACTGTCACAGGGGGGAGCAATTTACAGCAGCTCCCAAATGGTAGCGGTAATGTCTAGACTAGCCCTCCCCATAGAGTTTTAGGCAAACCAAACACCCTGTTTATAATCTAATCAGAGCACCTCTGAAAGGTCACTTTCCTGCATGCAAGTGCTTCTACAGTATGCTAGGGAGTAACTATTACATTAATTCTGACGTTCCAGGAGAAGAAAGCATTATTTGGGCAATCAGATAGGCTTGATGTATTTAGGATTACATGCCTATATGAGGCTGTATGGTGGAACGCAGTCAGTTCACACATTGCACAGCAGCACCCTCAGATTTGCAACTGAGTTTGCACTCAGCGGGAAGCTGCAGCTTGTCCCAGCTGTCTGATGAGCATACCTGTGTGATGTTGTTTAGTCATTTAGTCATGTCCGACTCTTCGTGACCCCATGAACCAGAGCATGTCAGGCACTTCTGTCTTCCACTGCCTCCCACAGTTTGGTCAAACTCATGCTGATAGCTTCAAGAACACTGTCCAACCATCTTGTCCTCTGTCGTCCCCTTCTCCTTGTGCCCTCCATCTTTCCCAACATCAGGGTCTTTTCCAGGGAGTCTTCTCTTCTCATAAGGTGGCCAAAGTATTGCAGCCTCAGCTTCACGATCTGTCCTTCCAGTAAGCACTGAGGGCTGATTTCCTTCAGAATGGAGAGGTTGCCAAGTTTGGAGGGGGTGGCATTCTGGCACCTAGGTAGGAGAAGATGGGCACCTCTATGCAAAGTGTTTCTGGTACCCAGGCATCCTTGTGACATACACTGTCTATTCCCCTACTTGTCTAATCAGAGGTAAGTTCTGCTGAGCTCAGTTTCCTAGGAAGGGAGTACAGGGCTGTGTACATTCTCCCATGTATGCCTCATCAGGTGAGCTCTCACCAGCAGTTGGGGAAGCAGTGTACACACAGAGCTGGCCACTTTCCATATCTATCCTGTATCTATCCTGTTGATTCTTCTGAAATACTAAATTTTGTTATGTCGTCCCTCCCCCCAATCCAAATTGAGAAAAAGAATTATCTAGCAGCATTGTAAGCTGGTAATGTGTGCACAGCACAAGATTGCAGTCTTTATCTCATTGCATCTATATACAAAGGGATAGAGGGCTGCTCTGCTAACCTTGAGACTTGAAAGGTCTTTAGATAATCATGCTACAAAACAACCCTGCTTTAGTGAACGCACTATGCTGCGGTGCTTATAGTAATAAAACTAACCTTGAGATGAGCACTTACTCAGAGGAGTGAGTCTATGCAGAATATGTCAATGCAACAAACAGATACAGATTATCCTTTGAATGAGGCCAGTCAGTACACAGTGCAGGCCAAGAAGTAGAAGTTTAGAGTGCTGTATTGTACTTTATGAGCTGAACCTCCTTGAGAGCTAGTTCACATGTTGGAAATCGAGCAGCCATGTGACTATATGAAGTGGGGCCATGAGCACATCTCCAAAGATCCACACAAAACCACAGTTAATTTGTATATAAACCTGTATCTATAATGTCCTGGATTTCTGCTGCAATCCTTCCATTTATTTTTGAAAGTTGTAGGTTTGAGGGTGTAACACCACTACGTTGTTAGGTTGCAAATTCATAAACAGACTTTCTTCATTTGTATACACGGGGGGGGGGTGGAGTTATCATATTGGGCAACAATCTGGTCATCTAAGTGCTCCTCACCACTATTTAAATATTCTCTGGGTGTAGGAAGGTATTCAATGTAGCACTGTGGGAATCATTCTATCAGCAGAAGCTTTTGAGCTTGCCAGACTCTCGTACCTGTGCAGGCTGTTCTGAGGGTTTCCCTCATTTCCTTCACCCCTCAAGCCAATTGCAGGGGTGTGTGGGGTGACAAGCCCCATGGTGCTAGTGGAAGTCTTTGTGCAGGCTTACACCAGTGGAACTAGTTAGTTAAAACACACCCATAGTTCATAATGAAATTTAGTTCTTTCTATTTCTTCTATGAGAGCCAGTGTGGTGTAGTGGTTAAGAGCGGTAGTCTCGTAATCTGGGGGACCGGGTTCGCGTCTCCGCTCCTCCACATGCAGCTGCTGGGTGACCTTGGGCTAGTCACACTTCTGTGAAGTCTCTCAGCCCCACTCACCTCACAGAGTGTTTGTTGTGGGGGAGGAAGGGAAAGGAAAATGTTAGCCGCTTTGAGACTCCTTAAAGGGAGTGAAAGGCGGGATATCAAATCCAAACTCTTCTTCTTCTTCTTCTTCTATTTAATACACAATGCTCTTGACTTGGCTTCTGTTCTTTCTTTGCAGGTTCTCTTAGTGTGGAAAACCATTATCAAATTGCCACCAACTCAAGGTAACATTACTGCTTTCCCCTTCTCATTCCACAGCATACTGCTTTTTGGTGTGCTTTTTATTTGTTGGCTCCAACTTATGGGAACGGATTTTAGCATTCAGGTTGTTGGGTTTTTTTAACTTATACTGGTAAACAATGTATCTACCCTTGACATTCCTGCTCCTGTTGTGTTTTAGCAAGCAAAAACAAAACAAAACACCAAATTGGACATGAAAGCTTTGCTGATTTCAGTGGGACCTTCATGCTTAACTTTAGCTGGATCATGTGCATTATCTATTGCATCTCAAAAAATACAATAGAAAAGTACAGGAGAACCAAAGCTGCCTTCTAAGTGAGGCTGCTGTTTAAGGGGATTACAGTCCACTCTATTAAAAGGATTCATCTTCTGGAAAGAAAGAGAGTGGGATTTCTTGTTGAAGACTGTTGAGGAGACAATTTCCCAATAGTTCTGGCGATGTCCAAATGCAGCATGATGTGTGAATTTGTGATAATACATCCCTATTTACAGCTTGCCATGCTGAAATAAAGCAGCTATATGTGCTATTGCCATCTAGTGGAAAGGTAAGTTAAGAATGAAAGTGTTTATTTAATTTTGATATGAAGTTGATTCCTGACCATCAAGAGTGATTGTATCCATTTTAACACTATCAAAAAACATAGTTAACTTGTGCTCATTTCCCACCTTGTCTGTTGAAATGGTTGTTCTCTTTCTCAAAAGGTCTGCTGGGCTGGCAGGCAGAAAAAAATGACTCCTTCTTGATAAAACGTGCTCCGTGCCATTTCTTAGGGCCAGTTCACATGTTATGTGGTAGTAGTGCTTTTTGATACAGGCACACCACTGTTTTGAGCAGCAAATGCTATAAAAATAGAAACATATTTGCAACTTTCAGTGGTCTTCCATTAAAAAGCCAACTGGTGTTCCGCTGCCCATTCCTCTTTTCAGGTATCTGTGTTTGCAAACACAGGTTCTTCCTTCACACCAACCCTAGTGTATATGCAGCAAACACAGGGTTCCTCATCACACAAGAGAGGAGAGCGGGGCTGTTCTGTTGGACCTGTCCTTTCTACCATATTCCTGGCAACTTCTTCTTTCAGCCCTCAAGCTTAAGACAATATACATGCCCTCCTAACTGCCATTACACAAAGCAGCACTGAACCGTTGGTCAGGGTCAGACCTACCATCAGGCAGACTGAGGCAACTCCCTCAGGCGGCTGAGAGGAAGTGAATGGCAGCAAGATATTGGAAAGCAGAGTAGTGTGTGCTTCACGGCCTTTCTTGCACCCCAAAAGCCAGCCTTCTGTTATGCAGTGCAGGACCCAGTCCTGTTGCCAACGTAGAAGTAAGAGTCACCTGCCAGGCAGGTTGGCTTCTGTATGTGGAACTGGGGTGTGGGTGCCATCTTGTTCTTCACCTCAGGCTCCAAAATGTCTCAGGCAAGCCTTCCCATTGATTTACATTTAAACAAACAAAAGAAATGGATCACTGAATTTATTTAGAATGTCACTCTCTCTGCCAGTTCTTGCTTCTTCACTGCTTCTGTGGAAGTGAATTCCATAGTTTAACTATGTGCTGTGTGAAAAAGCATTTTGTTTTGTCTGTCCTGAATCTTCCAGCAGGCAGCTTCATTGGATGTTCCTGAGTTCTAGCATTAGGTGAAAGGGAGAGAGAAAATTCTGCACACTAGGTATTATATACCTATATCCCAGCCACTCTTGCTTGTATGTTTTCCAAAAGAAAAAGTCCCAAATTTTGTAACTCTTCCTCACAGAGGAGTTGCTCCAACTCCCTGTTCATTTTAGCTACATTTTTTAAAAAAACTTTCTCCCATGCCTATTATATTCTTTTTGAGGTGACCAGAACTGTATATGGAATTCTAAGTATAGTGTCACCATATGGCCTTATGATATGCCTGGTTTTATTTTCCCCAACACTGAATTTGTCTTTTTCATAACTGACACACATTGGGGTAGCATCTTCATCTAGCTATCCATTGTGACCTAAGGTCTTGTTCCTGGTCTGTCACAGCCAGTTCAGAAACCATAAAAAATAATAATATTTTTTTCCTCCAGTTCACTTGCTTACACTGAATTGTGTTTGACATTTTACTGCCCAGTTTGGAGACATCCTTTTGGAGCTCTTTGAAATCCCTTTCCATTTCCCACTACCTTGATATCATCAGGAACTTGGCTACCTCAGTGTTCATCCCTCTACCTGATCATTAATTAAGGCATTAAAAAGCACAGGTCTCAATGCCATTCCATGGACAATTCCACTTTCTGCATCCCTACACTGAGAGAATTGTCCATTTATTCTTACTCTCTGCTTCCTGATTTTCAACCACTTACTGTTCCGTAAGGGTCTTCTCTTCTTATTCCTTGACTCCACCTCATGCCTGTAAAGTCAGAAAAGGACTGAGAAACAACTTTGTAAAACTTAGATTATATATTATGTTACTTTGCTGAAGGGGAAACTAAATCTGTACTGAACCTTTGGAATGGAGAGACAAATAATAAATGAGCTGCTGGTGCTCAAGAGCCGCTGGCACTTGATAAAAGTGCTGTGGATGCCAGCACAAAATGGCTGCCATGGGCAACCAAAAAAAAAAGGGTGATGGCACTTTCTAATCATGAGTACCATCACAAAATAGCACTGTGCACATGCGCAAGCACACCCACCACCACTTTGTGTGGAGAAAAAAGTCAAACTACTTTTGATAACATACCTTGACATCTATCACTCTGTAGATCTAGACTAGGTCAAGGGCACCCAGAGCAGCGGGGACGAGGGGTGCGAGTCACCCAGGGGGACGGCCCACAGAGTCTGCCTGGCGGACACAAACCCTATGCTGCCATTTTAGGCAGCGCGGGGCCCCGAGCCACCACGTCACACCCATGAGAGACACGTGGCTTGGGCACGCTGCAGGCCAGGCCCCTGGTAAGTGTTGCGCCCTGCAGTGTGCCATTTTGTCACCCCCTCAGGGATGACACCGGGGGTGGACCGCACCCCCCTTCCTAACCTCTGTATTAGGTTACCCTTTCCATGACCCATTCTGCCCCAAGACTCTGTGAACTGGAGCAGCTTGAAATGCCAGATTTATGTTTTCAGGTAGGTGTAAATAATGTATCTTGAATCTGATGTGAGTTGAACAAAAGCCAGTCAATACTCTGTACTGTGAGTCATACAGTGCCATTTAATCATTGATTTAAATTGGGAACGCTGTTTAAATATCAGTGACAATATGGCTATAAAAGTGTGCAACACAATATGGCTATTAAATTAAAAGGAGATGAGTTATGGTAACCTTAACATTTGTGTTTTCCAATGTTTAAATGTTTACAATAGCAACCTAAAAGGAATCCAATCTACCAGCACAGCTGGCATTTTTCAACTAGCATTCTGAATGTATTTGCTTCCATTGCTAAGATGAAGTATGCACTTTTTAAGTACAGTCTGTATTTAATTTAGGACACATTTCAAGAATAGTGTAATAGTTTGTATGTCACTCTTGCTCTAGTTTCTTGCTTCATAAAACTATCTGGACTTCTGGTCACATATAGACAGTAAATTTGGGTTAGAATATGACATTTTGATCTAAAACGGCTTGGACCAATGTTTCCCTAGGTTAAAAAGCTTTGAGCAAATCAAGGGCAAAACAAGAATTACTAAAACAAAATTACTTATTGAGGAAAATGTAATTCCAGGCACATCAAAGGAAAGTTAATTTGTTCCAGCTAGTTCCAGCTGTAATTTCTGTAGTATAGGAAGCATCCATATGCATTTATTAACCATTCACAGATAAAGTGAGGGGAAGTGGTATTAACAACAAAAAATGAAAGTGCTTGGGTGACTGACAAAAATCCTCTCTCCCCACTATTTCTGCAAGAGCTTTTCTTCCTGCCCAGCTCCAACATCAGCAGCTAGCCATGACTGGAGAAAAATAGCTTGACAGAGCAGAGTACAAGAAGTGTCTCCTTGCAACCAAACAAGCCAAATATTCATTTTTTAATCTTTTTAAAATGGGGCTTCTATTTGCATGTGAATGCAGCAATGGATGCAATCTTGTATGTGACTAGTGACTACTCAAATGTAAATCTCATTGGGATCAATGGGATTTACTTCCAGATGAGAGTATAGGATTGCATGCGGCTGTCCTGCTATGTCTTGTTTGTCCCACAGTTTTCATCTCACAGTAAAAAAAAATGTAGAAAAATAAATTCGTTTATTCCACTTTTTCAACTTCTGCTTCCTTCTTCAGACATGTGAACAGAGAATGGTTTCAAGTGGCTTAGTTTACTGACTTGTTAAGGGAATCAACTGGTGAGATAAATTATTGTGGCTTTCCCCCTGGCCCTTTTAAATTCTTTCTTAGAATGTGTTTTTCCAACATGATCTCATAAAAATTTATGGTAAGCAAAAACTGATCTAATATCTCTTGCTTGTAAAAAGTGTTTGTGTGTTGGCCAAGTTAATTAACACTTTATTGCTAGTGTGGTAGACACTGATTTGCTGTGTTCGTATGTAATGTAGGAGGCACAATTATATACAAATCAGAAGTTGTTAAGAAGAAAAGAATGTTCAACAGACTCTGTTACCAGACACATCATCTGTTAATCCCCCTCAACACCTTTTCTCCATGGCTTCCAAGACACAGTTCGAACACAGTGGGCTCTGAGGCGTAAGGAGCAGCGGAAGATATGCTCAAGGAGGCTAAGGCAGGCAAGTACCCAGAGCCCAGTTCACTAGCTGGCCAGGTGGGGCTCGCTAGCTCTAGGAGGAGGGGTGTGATTCCTCAGCTAGAGTAGGCTGGGAGCAGGTGAGGGTCACATGCCTCATCAAGCACAGATGCTACAATCAGAATGCAAGGTATAAAAAGAAAGCAGAGCTGAGGTGCTGTGTCAGGTTGGTTGGACCACAGCTTGGTTGTTCCAGGGAGCTCTTCCCGACTGTGCTCATGTGGGACTGACCTCCAGGTGCCTTGAAATCTGGGTTGGCTGCAGAGGCAGGAACCTGGTCTGACTTTGGAGTTTGAACACTTGTGGCCTGAACGCTAGCATCTGCTGTGGGATCATGCAGTCCAGCAGGACTTGCCACCAGGTACTCGGGTGCCGGAAAGGGTTCCTCCACCACTGCTGGGAGGAGGTGGTGTTGGAAGTGGAAGAGGGGGAACAGGGTTTAGTGAGCAGGAAGAGACTGTGGCAGAGGGCAGTCCAGAAGCGGAGGCTGGAGAAGAGTCAGGGCAGGCTGCTGAAGAAGCCAGGGTGTCTCCCCTCTTGCTGTGACTAGTTCCCCTCCCGGGGTCTCCCAGAGGATGAATAAAGAGGGTGGAGCAAAGAGAGGCAATATGAAGGAGACTCAGGTTGCTTGGGAAAGACCCTTAGAGAGTGGTAGGAAGGCAGGGACCTTCATTACTTATAATTGTCTTATTGGGGCAAGATCTACTGCAGGCATAGGCAAACTTGGCCCTCCAGATGTTTTGGGATTACAACTCCCACCATCCCTAGCTAACAGGACCAGTGGTCAGGGATGATGGGAGATGTAGTCCCAAAACATCTGGAGGGCTGAGTTTGCTTATGTCTGATCTACTGGGAAGAGTTGCTGTGATCACTAGGCCTGTGCTGTTTGGGTTTCCTTGACTAAAGAGTTAACTTCACTGACATCCAGTGTGTATTGCTGACCTGCTCCTGACTTTGGCTTCTGACAGGTGTTGTATGGAAGATGAAAATATATGAGGTGTGGTGTTACTTATGTGGCTATGTAAAGGAGGAAAGGTTATTCGGGTTGTGTGGTTAATGGCTGGACAATCATGTGCTTTGGGGAACAAAGTCAGGTGTGGGCATACAAGTTCTGGATTGAGGCTTGGACACAGTGGTGGTCCCTGCACCCAGGAATTGGGCAGATTACTTGTCCTAGACAGGGTTGCACTCCGTTTGAAATTGCAGCTATGTAATGTGGAGGATGCTCCTTGCTTTGAACTGTTATCCTTGGCATCCTAGTAGCCACAGTGGTTTGGATCACCTTTTAGCAGCTTTGGCTGGTGCACCAATGATGGGTGTTCCCTGGATAGGGATAGCCTTGCTACAGTGCCATATGCAATGATAACCTCATGACTGGATTACAGGAATGTTTTGTATGCAGGGCTGCCTTTAACGTTGGTCTGGAAGCCTCGGCCAATGCAGAATGTGGCAGCTAGATGGCTGAATGAAGTGTCCCATCATGAGCATTTAATACATTTTACAAGAGAACTGGCCCAGCTGCCTATTTGCTACAAGGCAAACTTAAGGTATTGACCTATAAGGGACCAGGTTTTCTGAGGGAATGCCTCCTCCCATATACCTTATTCACCTGGTTATGCAGATCTTTTGCTGAGACTTTCCAGCTGGTACTACAGCCTGTAGAGGTTCATCTCAGTTACTATAAGGGTTTTTGTCACTTGTGGCACACCCTCTTGTGCAATTCCCCTCTGAAACAAGGAAGGCACCAACAGTGAAGCCTTCCCAGCTCATTAAAGTATGTCTGTTGTGATGTACGTTTTGAAACAACTCTTGTCCTGACTTTAAAAATGCTGTTGAATTTCTTGAGTGCATTTTTAGTGCATTTTATTGTGAGTTTTTTCATTACAGGTGGTATAAAAATATTTTAAATTAAGCAAATAAATGACTACTATATTTGTGCTTGGGCTCCCCCACCCCTCTAGAGCGGAGGTTCCTAAACTGTGGCCCATGGACCACCAATGGCCCATGACCTTCATTCATGTGGTCCATTATGTGTCTGGGGATTTGATGTTGGAGATGACACATCCATACATAGGATTTCTATGTCTTTATTGCTTCTTTTATTTCTTATATTGTATTTTATTGTGTCACAATTTGAATTCTACGTGGCAGCTTTTTGAAGGAGAGGATCTAAAGTTCTTTAGTTGTGTGGTTCTTTGGATCTTTGCAAACGTTAGCAACTTTCTCAAAGATTATTAGACAGGGAAGGCAGATGCTTTAAGTGCCAAGAAAAATAAATAAATCCCAGAAGAAAAACAAGATACCATGTACAATTTCACAGCACACATAACATTTATTTTCATAAATGCTATTGGATCTGCAATCTAGTAGACAAAATACAATTAAAAGCAACCTTTTAAATGTGTAACAGTTGATACACTTGATTACAGACAATAACGTATGCACAGGACTGAACACCAATTAATGTTAAACGATAATCAGCATTCTTTGGATGATGAAATACCTGCAGTTCTGAAGTTATTAACTCACAGTATTTCCAATACCAGGTGAAAACAGAACAGCTTATCTTCCGACATAACATTAGATTGAAATATGCATTTCAATACAATTTTCTAATCTGAAGAATTTTGCTGATTTACAATTGATTTTATATGTGTATTGAATTAAGAACACACATACACACAACAGCAGTTACCGCATGGTGTTTGCCTGTTCAGTGCAGTGGGCTAATGCTCATTGATTATACCCCACCCAGTGCACAGGAGGGAATTCAAGTTCAAAGACTTAGACCCCAAACTTGCGATTTTAAAAAATGGCTTGCAAAATTATGGAGGTTGAGTTTACTGAGTGTCCGTTTTGGCAACATGTTGCCACTTAACTGGTAAGGAAATTCCATTTTTTTATATATATAAAGGATGTTGAGGTTTTATATTCTGTAGTGTATATTTAAAGGGCATTTTCAGACAGAAAACTCAACTTTTTAAAAAAAAAAAGCGAATTCAAAACCAATATAGATTTCTGACTACTGAAATAAAAGCATCACTTTTAAAATAAACTATTTAGTTAGCTGTGCTAGTGTTGGCATGGAACAAAACATTCATGAAAAGAATACAAGGAAGATTCATTTGGAAAGCAACAATATTAAAAGTAGGTGAATTACACTGATCAAGTGCCATTTATCTTAATATCCATGCAAGCTGTATTGATTAACAAATTTCTCCTGCTGTGAGCCTTCTATAAAAATCTCTTCTAAATGCAATCATCATACATAATCAAAGACATCCTAGAATCTCTTGCACCTCCACCCGTAGAATCAATAGAAGCACTTTCAAGGCCTAGATTTCTCATAAGAAATAGATTACACACATATAAGATAAGGAGGGGACTGGGAGATTAATGTGGTGGAAGGTAGAACATATGAGCTCTCATTCCTGACTACGTAGCCTGGCCAGTTTTGTGCCTTTTTTAGAGCCTTCTAACAAAATTGGATATTTTCCTCCGAAACCACAGAAGTTAAAAACTTTTGTTCTATCTTTGAAAAAGTAGGTTCTCTGGATTGTCCCTTTAGCCAGTCTTAATATCTAGCTGTACCTTGGTGCATGGAATTAACACCACACTAGACAGAATTGGATTCACCCCAATATGTTTCACGTATGTTACTTCTTAGATGAACTGACTGC
Source organism: Podarcis raffonei (assembly GCF_027172205.1). Taxonomy (NCBI): domain Eukaryota; kingdom Metazoa; phylum Chordata; class Lepidosauria; order Squamata; family Lacertidae; genus Podarcis; species Podarcis raffonei. The sequence goes on from NC_070602.1 coordinate 67,147,251, forward strand.
AGGATCTGTCAAAAGAGGCAAGACCACAACACATTTTATACTGGTGGCAAACTGCTCACTTAGGTATAGGCTTTCCTCTAAAAGGCAGTCAGCAAAAAAGAACAGCACAACGGTCAAAGAACATAGAAAAGAGGGATCCTCCTAGAATTAATGGAGAATGGTCCAGTCCAGATGCTTGGCACCTCCCAAGCTAACTTGCCTGCAGGTTTGCTAGTGTTCAATGAGACCAGAATGGAGGAGGGGGAAGCGGAGTTGGAAACAGATGAAATTCTGTTCCCCATGGCAGTTTTATAGCACTCCCAAGGCAGTAGTTTTTGCTTTGGTCTTGCTTATCTGGCCCATCACACTACATGCTTTTAAGAATACTGGTCCAATAGAGGAATGAGGTAATTTCAATGCTGCCCTTACATTTTTATCATGCTCTATAAAATGCATTCTGACCCTAGTATTAAAAATATAGCCCCGTTCACCCTAAAACTCTCCTTATTTTAACAATAATCTAGGGAACAAATCCTATGTAGACTAGGAATTTATAATAACTAATGCCTCTATTTTGCCCAAATAAAAAAAGTCTATATTTTATACAGAAATAAACCTGTTTATATATATTTATATTTTTCAGATGCAATAAATACTAGATATAATCTGTAGAATCTATAGATGATAATTCTCTATTAGAAATATAAGACAGAATCCATTTTTATAGGACAAGTAGTGCTTGGGTATGAAAATAATTAAACTATTTCATGTTTATAGGTGTCCCTGTATAATTGTAGAAACTGCTCTTCAATTAAAACAAATACTCGCTACGAAACATACACGCCCTCACCAATTTAGTTACTTTTGCAAAATCAAAGCAATGGCCTTCATGACCCCAGGTGTCAATCACCTTGTGTTTTTGAAGATGGAATCAGCTGTCATTTACCCACAAGATACTTTGCTGGTTCCATTCTCAAATAAGCACTTTGGTATTTCAACAAAAGACACATCTACGGAATAATTAATCTTGCTTCCTGAAAGGCTGAATTTATTCTACAAAGAAAGTGCTACCAGCAACATTATTATTGGTGGATATTACTTAAAAAGTAGGCATTGGAACCCTAGGTGTTCAAGCAGATTCTCCTGTTCCAAGTTATGAAAAGGGGAAGCCCTGTGCACCATAAGGGTCAATTTGCCATGTGCGTAGAGCCTGACAACCTGATCTAACTAGGGACCATATCCAATTAGAAGGTTAAAAAGGAACCTCACATGCACATGGGTGCTGCATATATGGTTTCTTCACCAATCTAGCTGCCAGAGCTTTTTGGAAAGAGACAACCATGTTTAGAAGGGGGAGTTGAGAGGGCTACATTTCACCAACGTTTGGTGTGACTGTTGTTTTTCTGACTGGGCTCCATGTGTATAGCTCTGGTTGCTGCTACACATGCGTAGCTGGATCAGGAATACAACTACCGTCCCATTTCTCAGTATGACATAAGCTTCTACACCTTCAAGAAGAAAGCTTGCAAAACACTGGTAAGATGCGTAAATATAACCACTATTAGTACCTGCATGATTAACAATAAATAATCTAGCATTCCACAAATTACAGGGGATGTTTCAGTCCTTCTCAGAAAGCTGCTTTCCAATTAAATAATGGTTCTAACATGTAGCACCCACCCATTATCATCCTACATCACTGTAGAAAGGACTAGGTAGCTTTTTTTGCAAAAATATTTAGTCTTTATTTAGGCGAGGGGCTGTCTTCTCTTCAAAATACTCAACATTTTGTTCATTCATTCAATGGAAATGTTTATATTATAGAGTCTAGCATTTTCTTCTTAGCATAAGTAACTATTAAGCTTCCTCTAAAAATGACAAGACATGCCTAATGTTTCACATTGCTTAAACTCATCAGTTACTCCCAGTCCTATTTTTCTAGAAAAAGAGGTGCTCACCACGAGCACCTCCCTCCTTCTTTTAGAATGGCAATGGTGCCCACCTGAGAGGTGGCGGAACTGAGTTCCTGCAAGTTACGGATGAAAAAAGCCCTGGTTACACCCCCTATCTATGGAATTCCATTTATTTTTTAACACACAACTGAGTGAAACCCATTGTTTCTATTTATACAAATCTAACTGATGTGAAATGATAATATAATGATGTAGCAGCTAATGACTAGAAATTCAACAAAGCAAAATTAATATCAGAAGTCTAAGGACTTTTTTTGCATTTGTTTCTTTGAAAGGGGTAATCTAGATATTTTTGCTGTGGTGTAATTTTTTTCCTTTTACTCAGCATAACTATAAGGTAGATATCCAATGCCCACTTAATGACTTCAAGGGATGGGGAATGTTCTGTTTTCCTTGGCAGCCACTGACTTCAATAGTCCTTTGCTTTTGATTTTAACTTTGATTCTCTAACAGAAGCCACTAGGCACATGGCATTTTGCCTGGAACCTGTGCGCAAGATGAAACATGCTGCAGTTCAAGGAGACCAAACCAAACTGAACCAGAATCTATAGCCAAATACCCATTTAGAAAAATATATTTCAGTAAGCTGGAACAATACCTACAATCTCTTTGTTGTCCTGAACTTTTTTTAAAAAAACTAATAACTGGTTCAAAGGGCAATGAAGCTGGTAACTGGTAGTTGGTTAACCAAAAGCTGGAGGACACAAACCATGGAGAGGCATTTCCTAGGAAGGCACTGAAGAAGAAAAAAGGAGCGGGAGAAACAGGAGAGGGTTCTGGGTAAATTTAATAACTTTTTAGTCCATCCATTCTCCTGTCTCCCAAATTCACTTTGAATCCCTAATAGCAACTGGTCCCCCCGCAAACAAGGACATATAAAAAGCTAATACTGCTAAACAGAATTTTCATTTAAAAATATATGGCTCCCTTGAGCGTCAGCAGCCATATTTCCTGTGAATCAATTCATTTTTTCAATTAATGTGCTGTTAAAGGCAAAGAAACAGGTTAATAAAAGTTGGTAACTTTAGTATTGGGCAGTTAGCCTGTCACAACGTGAAGTGACAATCTCAGGCTAGCTAGATAAACATGAAACTACAGAATTGTGTTGTCAGATTAAATGGGGGGAAAGGGGTTCTGTTCCTTTTAAAAATTAATTCTGCAGATAAAGAGTAGAATTTTGGCAGATACTGATTCTCTCTTGCTGCAGCAGCCCTATGCTGGGAGGTTAATCTGCTAAAATTATCCCTTCTATGAAAATACAGCCCTGCCCCATATTTAATCCAGCGACGCAATGGAGGAGTTGCTTCATGTTTATCCAGAGTCAAGTGCTTTCCGATATTACCAAATTATCTCAGAACAACTCTATTTCGAATAAAAAGCTACTATTTTGAGTAAAAAGCTACTATTTTGAGTAAAAAGCTACTATTTTGAGTAAAAAGCGACAAAGAAAGGGCAATTATGTGATTGCAGAAAGCACCATATCCTGAAAACACTGTGCTGTTCACAATGGAGCAGGTCCCTCCCCTTGATTTTAATGAAACTTATTTTCACGTAGCTACCTTTAGAGTTGCAGTCAGCAGATTAATGTTGCAGTGGGAATTGTCAACCATGTGAGGTGCATCATCTAATGCCTGTGGGATGGATCAAGAGTTCCCATGAACAGAACATTGCTTACAGGATGCTGTTGCTGGAAGAAGCAGGGAGAAAGGGCTATTTTGGTCAATTTTCCCTCCTCTCTGTTCTGGAGGGTTGGAGGACCCCCAGAAACAGAATGGCAGGTGGCATGGGAGGCTATAGCAAGAATAGCCACCTTGCCTTTCTCTGGTAGCAGCTTCAGCTAGCTCTCACCTCCTTTTGCACAGTAAATTCTGATCCAGTGTATAATGCCTGCCAATATAATTAGAGGATTAATATTCATGATGGGTTTTTTTTAAAAAAATGTAAAAATAATTAAGATGCAAAGGAAGGCAGGGTTCCTAGATAAGATTCTATATGTGAACTTAACTTCAAGAGATGAAGCATCTCAACCAGAAGGGAGAAAAGTTGCACCTGCTATGACCCTCTTTGACAGAACTCTTAGGTGCATAGGAGCCTTTGTATCTGGTTACCCTAAAAGCCACTATCAGATAATTCAGACGTGTCTATTTTTTGTGCAGTGATTATACTGTTTGTATGCACCCTCATGTGGCGAAAAATGGTATGTAACCTATCATATACATATGCATATCGCAAATGAGTTTTACCTGGATACATTATGCCCCTCCCCACCCCCCATTCTCACCACACAAGGCAGAAGTGATGGTCAACCAACAAAACTGATGAGAAGTCACCTCTTGGCACCTTTACTAACATGAAGATGACTGGCCCCTGGGCTACTGAATATCTAGAGGCACCTGATCAGCATTGGGAAGGCAACAGGCATATCCTGATACAATATTAACCCCTTTACTTGCATTACAAAAAAAAAAAAAAAATCAAATGTGAACTAACTAAAGGAGTGACACCACCTCTTCACTAAGCATAAGAAATATTTAAAATCAGAACCACACAGTGTAAGATAGGTACCGGATGTTATTTTACGTTTAGGTTTTATCATTTTGGTAGAGACGAATAAAAAAATAAATAAAAGTAAGCTACTTTCCCCTCAATGTTGAGTACAAAGTAAGCATGGGACAAATTGCAGCACAAATTATTGGTGCTGATCTTAAAATTAAAATGTTTGTATTTTAACAGGATTTGGCAAAGAATACATACCAAAAAAATCACAACTTCTTCTGTATACAGTATATAGTTGTCTTATCCTGTTAAAATTCAAAAATCCAAAAAAATTAATTTTAGGTTTAGTAATAATCATAATGCAAGAGAACCTGATTTTCATAAAATGTTCAACATTTCTCATTCGTTTTAGATCTCCAAAGGCCAAGGTATGCAAAAATAATTCTTTCTTTGAACAACCTTTACCTTTGCTTCTGTCACCAAAGCTGCTGCTTACTTGTACCAATTACATCATTTTATGTTTCGTTTCAATTATGTAAACAAAGCTTATGTCAATATCCTGGCAGGGCTGATACCACCTGGATTCTAGCCCAGAAGCCCAATGCACTTTCTATGTGCTTTGTTGCAAAAGAGTTTCCATACTGAAACTATCTACATACTTCGTACCACAGCGTTTGCAACTAGGCAAGAGTATCATATTGTAAAAAATACTACATGTTGCAGGTTATTTTAAATGCACTGTAGTTAAGGGAAAGCTGCATGATCTGCGAGCTTGTAAGGAATGAAAAATGATGAGGAATGTATGCACAGGGAACACATACCTGGACCCTTATAATATTATAAGCCCCGTCAGTCAAATTATGAAGCTCAGTTTCATAGCTCAGTTTGCATCACGCCACCTATGGTCTCTCTCTCTCTTACATGCTCCCTGATCTTTGTAATAGTGCTCATACAGCTCATTAGGAATACAATGGATCCTTTCTTTGAAATAAATATTCAATAAACACAGACAGAGAAAATGTCCTGCAGCTCAATCCACAACTTAATTAAACTGAAGCATTTCGATCTGATTGATTCTATGGAACCACTGAGCACCTACTTCTTAAAAGCAGCAGTTTGCACCACAATCTAAAATGACTCCCGGGGATGTGTGTGTGGTAGGACAGGGGAGAGTCCCTGGCTACCTTGATATATGGGAGCAACACAGAGTTCTGCTGCTAGTCCAGCTTGTCTTGATGAAGAGCTAAGCACATTGAGAAGGACTATCCTCTTTCTGGGCTGATTATGTCCTTTGTGTAGCATAGCTGAGTAATGTATAGAAAGCAGCAGCTGCCAAAGCACCAGAGACAGCAGGCATACCTATTCTTTGGCTTAGAGAGGATCCTGCAGAAGAAGATAGCACATTCACCATGTAGTAGTGCACAGACCTGTGTCATGTGATCTTCCTGGTTATTGCGGCAGCATAGCTCATAGGAAGAGGCTGGCATTTCTCTCAAAATCAGTTTGTTTCTCTTAACCTGGATGTGGGATCAAGCTTTCTTGCTTGCTCTCCAAGAAATCAAGAGCTAGTTAAAACAAAGGAATATGCATCTTCCCGCAGAGGTTCACTTCATAATATTATGGATTGCAGACAAGACCTAATTTAAAACATTTTTTGTGTGCAAAACAAACATAGCAAGAATATGGAATATGAGGAGGAAGTGTAGTACAAAAGTAAAAGAACGATTGCAAAACAGGAGTGGCTGTTGGGTTGGTTGGTTCCTTACTTAGCCACCTGTGGGATCCCAAGGGACTTCTTCATTCCAAGTTTCTGTATTTGGTGAACAGATTGTACAGCACCCTCAGAGTTGACTTTAAGTCGCAGTTTACGATGTCTACAAAAAAAGAGGGAAGAAATGCTGAGCTTTTAATGACCTCGGTGAACAAATAAAACAGCCCGTATTTGGAAGACGCATCATCATGCATCTGCCTCTATAGGCATATATGAGCTGGGCTGCTTTGGTCAACCTTAATAGGATTTTAGCAACAGTATGCTCAAAACCAGCCACAAGTGCATTCATTTAAGAACAGGCCTGTACCAAACTTTTGACCAACCAAGCTGAATGTAGCCAACCCTCTATCTAGTTATAGCTCACAAGCAGCTGACAGAGCGTCGTTTTTAGAGCCTACCTGGGACTCCAAAAAGATGGGCTTGTCAAGCACCTGGCAGGTAACAAGAAAGGGTTGGTGAACTGTGCTTGGCTTGGTGGGTCCCAAGTTGTGCAGTGCAGGCCTGAGTCAGACCTTCAGCTGTAACTGAACATTATGGGCTCTTTTTCAGTATTGTGATTGAGAAACACTGTTCAGGTCTTTGTCCTTAGTAATATCCATCTGATTCTCGAGAATGGTAATTTTATCTCAAGGGAAATACGCAAAGCCTACTTTTGTTAAGTACTCCTCCAGATTGAACATACCATTCATTTTAATAAGTTTCAGCAGAACATGAAATAACATCCTAATTTTTTCTTGGAATTTTCTAAGGCTCTAAAATATACATGATTTATGTATTCCGAACAGCAAAGTAAAATTTTCCCATTGCTCTTTAGTTGTACAAACTGTAAATGTCCACAGTGTAGTTTTTGGTTATATGTTTGCATATTTATGAAAACTGCTGGCCTTTTGCAAATCATTTGCACAATCAGAGTGACGGAGATAGCTAAATGACAAATAAATGAAATTACCGGCATCCGAAACCCATTATGCTACATAGGTCTTTATAGGATCCAGACTGGGGACCATTTGGTAAGCTGGCAAGTCTAATTATACGATAACATTTTTATTACTCAATTCAGTTGGTTTAGGGGCTATCATGGAGCAATAAAGCCCCACAAATACCTTGGTGATTTTAATATTAAAATTCCATAGCAGGATCATCTTGGGCATATTTTTATTTGTTTATTTATGATTCACTATTTAGGTATGTGTCAAGGTGCTTTGCAAACATATACAAGAAAGCCAGCTAAAATAATTTTTAAATTATTACAAGATATAAGTGAAAATAGATATTCATTTTGTATTGTTTTAAAACCTAAGTCTTGTTGGGGGGGGGACATGTCTTCATTGTTTTTGGGAAATGGGTGCCTTTTTATAACTTAGCAGGAATGCTTCTCCACAGAGCAGGGGCAGCCAGTCTAAAGCCTCTGTTCCAAGAGCCCCAAACAGATACTGGAAAATTCCCTGCTCTGAGCTTTTCAGGCTTGCGAGTATGAAAAAGAAAAGCACTTCACTGTTCAGTGAAACCCAGTTGTTGCTTCAGGGGGGGGGAAACCTGTTGCCTCATTTCAGTTATTTTTCATCCTTAAATACTTTTATAACATCAAGCCATTATTTTTAAAACTCATTTATCAAAGCAAGAATTAAATTAAAAAGCTATTTTCTATTCACAGTTAGATTAAGATTCTTTTCAGTCTTCTTATGCTCACTGCAATTTTTAAACATGGGCATTCTGCCCAATGCAGCAACATATAAAACAGATGTGTTTTTCCATCCACATTGAGCAGGAAGTTTCATATTAAGCTTTTCAATAATTGCACATGCAATGTCCTATATATACACACACATAAGCATGTAAATGAATGCTGAAACGTTTGTGTGGTTTGATTTACACCAAGGGGTGGAATCAGCCATCTCTTTGAGCAATAAATACCTGGGAAACTGAAGTGTCCACAAGGGATGTGGGATCACAGCCATTCTCCATTTTCATTCTGGCTCTAGATTTCCCATGCTATCTCCCCTCACTTTGACTGAGGCCATGTGTTAAAAGTCACTATTAATCTACCTAAGCAATACAGCCTAGAACAACTGCCTCTAAAGTTAATGATCTGTGTTTCTAATATTGTATCATTACACCCACAACGTTTTCAATTTATGCATCTAAACAACAATATCCTAAGCTACTGAAGTGAAAGAATAAGGTGGTAATGTACCAAAATAAAAATGACTTGGAGACTATGCATTAGAGGTGTGCATTCATTTCCTACAACTTAAAAAAGAAAAATGAATCAAATTGAATGAGTTTCACAGGCATTATGAATTTGTTTCATTTGATTTCATTTCATTTACCCTAGCAGCAGGCAAGACAGTTGTTTGGCTGAAAGAAGGGACAGGGAAATGGGGAAAAAAATGGGTATGCATCTGTCGAATGACAGACAGATCTTCTGTTGCCACTAATATTGGTACCTTCATTCCAGTCAACATGAGATGCTAATACTTCTTCAAGGGAACAGACACACTAAACATCAGACTGCTAGGTAGTATGGTCCCCATAGCCTAAGCAAAGAGGTACACAGACACAGCTGGTGCTATTTGAAGCCTCACCTATTTTTAGCCTGAGGGTTATAGAACCAAATTAGTCATTTCTTTAACTTTCAGTGGTCTCCTCAAAGTAGAACTTACCTGAATCTTGCCCTGCAGCTTGTACTGAACACCTGAAGCATATGAGAAGTCATTTTATCCCCAAATTATCTCCAGATATTATTCCAAATGCCTCAAATGTTCAATGCAAAAATTGTAATTTGCCCTGAACACCCAACACAATAACTCGCCTACAGGACCTACAGCAGTGGTTCCCCATTAGCAAAGTACTGAAGACAACCCCCCCAGTTTTTCAAAAACCAAGCCATGGAACCTCTTTTTTTTTAAATTTTGATATCTTTATGGTAGTTTTTATGTGAATGGTGCTGCAGTCCCCTGGGGTCCATGAACCACCAACTGGGAACCACTGGCCTATGGAATACACTGGGTAAAGGGACTCTAGAAGGGTTGGCACTAGTCTCCTCAAGATCTAGGCAGAAGTAGCAAATGTGGTGAGCTCTCCATGTTGTTCAGCTCCAACTCCCATCAGTTCCTTCTAGCACAGGGAAATAGGAAGAAACAGTCAATCAATTTAATCCTCAAATAAAAGGTGGAATTCCTTTCCCATGGTCTCTCTTGCTTTTAGTACTCAGCCATTCATCCTTATTTAAAGCTGTAAGTTTATAGTCTGTTTTCACTATTCAGAAATATACCTTCTGGCCTTGGTTTTGGTTTTTCAAGCCCTCCATCTTGCATCAGCTCAAACGCAAAGGACACATTGAGTACCTGGTGATTTAATTAAGAGACAGCAATCATTCATAATTCTAGGTTTCTGTGCAGAGCACATAGCAAGGTTCAGTATAATACTTAAGAATATGGTTTGAAGGGAGTAATTTATATGGATAAATCATTTTAAAAGTTAGAAATTTATAAAAAGCTGCATATAAAAATAATTACTGAAAGAACTTCCAGGATTAATGTTCAAAAAATCTTCTGCCATATGCTTTCTGGAAAAACATAACCTTGGAAACATCAGTTCTTCTTTAAATGTAAATACAAATTCCAACAGGAGAATTACCTTTTGTTCAAAACTATCCGGAGTCAAAAAAAAGCTGTGAAGAGGCACAAAGTAACCTTCAAGAAGACCCATCAGGAGCACCAGGTACACTCCATCTGCAAACTTTAAGACGGCATATTTTTTTCAGCAACATTTCTCAAACAGTAATCTCACAGTTGTAATCAAGATAGAAACTGTCCAATTTTGAACAAACAACCAGAAGTTGCACAGAAAGAACCCCTATTAATAATGGCAGAAGTTGAGCACAGAGCAAGTGTTTAGAAGAATTAAGGTGCCAGAACAAAGACACCTTGTGGCATGATAAAGATCTGATCTACATGACTGCTTTGCATTTTTAGCAAGAGGAGGCTGTTTCATCTGCACATCTTACATATAATTTACTAGCCTGTATAGAAAAATCCTAGAGAAAGATGTAAACCATCAAATACCTGGAGACAAATTTAGCACCTTGGGCAAGGTACAAGATGAATTTATTACATTTTTATCTTGCCCTTTCTCTAAGGAGAATATACTTGCCATCCCTGCACCCTCATGAAGTCAGGAGTTGCTGGCTTATTGTGGTTTAACATAAAGAAACTGGATTACACCGCCCCATTATCCCTCCTTTGCTCCTTCCATGGAGCCATAATTAAGCCTGTATCCCATAATGTCTGAAGCTAGGAACCTAGTTTGAGCCTCCTTAACAAGCCAGGATCACTAGCCAGCCTTAAACCATAACTTATTGTTGACTCGCAACTGTTGTATTGTTAATGAGAAACAAAGCAGGATCCCAGATTTGAATGTTGTGGGAGCCCAAGCTTAATTGTGGCTTCCTGCTTGCATCAAGGTAAAACTAAAGAAGGGAGGACCAGGAAGCAGGCGCCAGCATGTTGTTCATTGATGAAAAAGCATCAGCCTTGACTTACCATGGAACATAAATGCAGCTACTGTTAGCCCTGTCAGTATTGTTGGGGGAAACAATCTCCCCTCAGAGTTTTGTGTATGTGTCTGTGTGTCAGGCTCAACCCATAGCTAGATATTCTACAATGTATTATGTATTAAACAATGGATATGTTCAAAAGAAGTATTTTCTCTGAAAGTGAGAAGCAACTTCAGGGTTATAATAAAGCTCATGTGGTTTAGCACACAGATTTTTAAACAACACATATTTAGTTAGTTAAGAACTCCTCCCCACAAAGCAGGTATGATGTTTAAAAGGACTAGAAGAATGTCAAGGATAACTTTCTTAGGAAGTTCTTTCTTCCACTTGCTTTAAAAATGAGATTCCATACTGCGCAAATCCTGAGGGGCTTTTGTTTTCTTTTTTGAAAGCTCAGCATTATTCCCTTCATTTTTTCATCCTAAATAAACAGATGAATAGATATTGTTCCTGAACCTGATCTAAGAGTAGACATGAGAGTCTTCCCTATGATTTAAAAGGAAATAGCTGTAGAAAAAAATGTGTCTGCTTAGAATGAGCTGGTTTGGACATCGGGACAAATCATAGTTTATTGTGAAAGAAGCAAGCCACAGCAAACCTCAGGCTCATCCTGAGTTCTGTTTTGCAAATGACCACAGTTAAGTGTTAGGTCTGAATCTTAAACTGTTGTTGATTTTAACTACGATTTGACCTGGCAACATGTGAATGGCAATGTTAATCTTAGCATCACATAACTGTTGCTAATGCCTACTGTCAACAGTAGATCTTCCTTCTCTCAAATCCTGATTATTTCATTCCTCTGCCGCAGATCGTATTTCATTTTAAACCCCCTGTTATTTGAATCACTGTCTTTCATATGCTACTGACCCTTCTCTTAGCCTCTGGCAGTGCAATCAACCTCTCAATATGGTGAATGCCAGTTTCATCGGCATATTTTGGGGGATTTCCAACATATTCGGAGCCAGAGTTCTTCCGTCAAGAAAACAATGAGATATATAAACCACCAAAACAAAGACTACCCTTTAATGCCCCAGTGACATAATCCTTCTCAATATCTTACTATTCACTTCTTCCAAATTCATACAAATGACTTCATGCTCAAGGAAAAGGCAACTCAATTCCTGCCAATGCTTTCCTTCTACTCCAGCAACAACCGGCTCTCCTGCAGATTATTTTGTGACGGCATAGAGGGGCTCAGTAAACATAGGAAAAACTGTGATGGATGGCATTCAACCTGTGGGCTTTCCACTGACTTCCCCAGTTATATTCAGGAGAAAGAACAGTTCTACCTTTTCTTTTGGTGTGTATTCATGAATGCCTTCATTTGAGGTTTTCAAACAATGGCTGGATGGCCATCTGTCAGGGATTCTTTAGCTGTGGTTCCTTCATTGCAGGGGGTGAAGCAGGTAAAGCTCAAAGTCCCTTCCAACTCTACAATTCTATTATTCCAGCTCTTTCTGACCTTGGAGGAACCAGCTACCTATGGCAATTAGCTCTCTGATGTGGCCCCATCCATGGTAGTCTGTAAAATTGGGAGGCTTACAGACCAACTGCCTAGTAAGTACCTTTTGTGCAAAAATAAGTAGTTTCACAGTTGCTGTGGAAAATGGAAGAAGGTGTATAAACAAGCTGCTCTCCACCTCCAACACCCTCCACTCCCATGAAAAACCATGCTCTTTGCAAGCTACATTCCCGTGTGAAACATCTAATTTTAGAACTTGCAAAAAGAAAATAAAAGGCAGATTGCTCCTCGATGCCCAGCGACTGGTAGATGTTTTCTCAATGGGAGCTGATGATTAGGAAACAGCTGGAGAACTTTCTTAAGTGCCTTGAATGGGAGAGATTACTTTGGAATGTCTGGAATGTGAAAACTATGAGTGCTTGGGAGAGGCAACACAACTCCCCACCCCCCACTCCAAAGGCATATGAAATATCTGTATACGAAGAAGCAGCATTATTTAGACACACTGACACAGGAGCAAGGACAGAGCAGAGAGTAAGCCATGGGGGAGGAAGCATATTCAGGTAAGGGGTGCTTCTCTATGGGGGCTGCTGTGAGGGAGCAGACTGCTGCTTTGTAGGAGTGTATGCTGCTGGCTTCCACCTGTACATGGGGAAGGAGCACAGCTTAGTGGTGGAGCTCATGCTCTGTATGCAATCCCCAGCAGCTCCAAGTAGGGCTAGGAATGTTCCTTGTCTCAAACTCTGAAAGCCACTGCCTGTCAGTTTTGCTATTACTGAACTAGATGGGACACTGGTCTGGCTCAGTATCAGGGGCTCTCTGTGTCCCCACTCTACTCCAATATTTGTAAATAAACAAAATATTACAAAATGCCACATGCTTCCAGTGACCCTTCCTCTGAAGGAAACTGAAACCAAAGTTGTGTTGCCCCAGAGCTATTCAGGGAAGCAGGGAGTGTAACACAATGTACATATTTTTCAGAGGGGTAGCTATACTTCTCTGTTGTGGTGGGGGGAAACTCCCACAAATAATATTGTGGAACTGTGAAGAATGACAAATGTCATTCCCCAACCTGGTGCCCTTCTGTTGTTGGCCACGCTAGCTAGTGATGATGCAACTTGCAGTCCAAAATATTTAGCATTCCTCACTGGTGAATGCTAGCACAAGCTTCCATGGACCGGACCCCACTTCATCAGATGCACAAAGTGTAATCTTCTGTGGCATGTACAGGGTTTGGAGAAATGAATTGTGAGTGTTGGTTTGGATATAACACTAAGCCAGCCACTTTGTGTTTTGTTTCCCAGTTCAACTAAACCTAGGTTTAGCATTATGTGTGAATGTACTCAGTGTGTGAACTTGCACACAAATGGAACAAGGGGGAGGGGCAAGATAAAACGATGTATTTTCTCCTTTCTAGCGTACTGGACCTATACACAGAAATGGTTCCAGCTGACCTACTCAACCTAGTCAGTTGGATTCTTGTTTTCTCACAGCAAGCATATTAACTTGCATTCCGGGCTACCCAGTTTGTGCCTATCAGCACCCATAGTAACAACTGGCAAATACTTTTCTCTGTGTTAACTTGCATATGTTAGCCAAGCATATGTTAGTCTGTTTTTTAAAAAACTAACTAAAACTCAAAACAACTTGGCAATAGCTTGACACAGCCTAAACAAAATAAACTGGGGATATACGAACAACACAGGAAACGACTTCTTGCTTCTAACACAACTATATAATCCTACCTGGGTTTCCAGTTCTGTAACTTCCAAATTCAGCTTATTCAGGTGTTTATTCACAAACGTTATGAGAGTCTGAAAATTAAGAGCATACGTAGCTGCTTTTAGATCAGCAAAATTTAATTGTTTAAAAGTATGCTTAAGTTAACATGTAGAAATGCTAACCCAAAGTTCAAAATTTTATAAAAGGTTTATTTAATTCCTTAATTTGTCAGTTTATAAGAGACAGGCTTTAAGTTTTAAATATTTTATGGTTTTATCCATTGGTCAAAAATCCAACTTTGTCAAGCCTCATCACAAACACTGAACAAATAATAAATACATACTGTTCATCACTTTAAAAGCTATATGAGTTATTGCTGCAGCAGTATGATGGAAGAGTAGAGAAAATAGCACTGGAGCCAAGAGGTAAGTTGATATAAAATGGCATGCCACTGTTCTTTTCAAGGAAGCCCTGCTGATCTATATCAGCTGGAGATCATATTGCAAAATTCTATAAAATAGAAATTCCTCTATCTGACTTTTATAGTGCCAAGTCTATAAAATGTTGAGAAAGTATATATAACGTTGAGAAAAACTTCCAGATATTCACACTGCCAAGGACAAAGATTTTCATTAAAGCAGGAAAATGGGTACACCATTCCAGGACTTAATAAAGGTTTTATATTTGTGCCATTTTGCAATTGCTAATATTCGTAGAGCTCTATCAGATGTACTTGGGCTGTATCGCATACTAAAATAGACAAGCAGGCTTATGACCCAAGGAGCTTGTATATCTGAACTTCTGAACCCCTCCTCTCTGAACGTGTTCTAATGGTACTTCCTGAGGAAGGTGCTGTACGTGGGCAGTGCATGAACTACAGAGGAAAACATATCTGAGACTGCTCCAAACCCTCCAAAATGGCAAGAATGCTTCCTTGGGTCTTATGGTGAACAACTGGGGAGTTCCTCTTATGCATCAAGACAGAGATATGAGATGAAAACTACTCAGATTAAGCTAGCTTGCTCAGTATCTAAGTAGGAAAGAAAATTTCCAACCTTTTTCACAACATTGAGTTTGTCTGGAGCGTGGTCAAACAGTGTGTCAAATGCATCCCTTTCTGAAACACACATAATAACAACAAGCTATTAGATAATGCAGCATTGTAGGATGATAATTCCAGGGCTGGAAGGCCTCAAGTGCTATTGAGACTTACTGTGTCTGAGATAGCTATACTAAAATCATCCTTTACCTTGGTTTACCAAATTCACATCCAAGCTAACCTATTGTAACATGGGTTTATTTCTAAGTATAGTACACATGGAGCAGATTATCAGGAAGGAAAGTCTGTACTGGAAGATCACAACACCATTATCAGAATCTTAAACAACCCTTTAAGAAAAGTATTTCAGACACTCAAATAATGTGCTATAAAAATATTGACATGCAAGAATGTGTCGTGTTAGTGTACTCAAAGAAACTACACTACTAGGTAAAATTATCTGCTTTCAAGGCAAACATCAACACGTCACAAAAAAACAGGATTCCCAATTTCATCAGTTTGGTGTCCTTTGGCAATTAAAACTGCCTATGCATATACTAAGAGTAGATCTCCCAAAATTATGGGGCTTGTTCTGGATCGTGAGGAAGATACTGCGGATCACACCCAGGAGATCCACATGTGTGTCCAGTGCCTGATTATTGTCAATATTGAGGAAATAATTCTCCAGAGCTTTTTCCAACATGAGAAGGAAATTGGCATTCAGAAGGCAACGTAGACCACCTGTGTTTGGGACAGTGGAGCATGTGTTGGGGGGGGGGAGCACAAACTAGTGTTGAAATATATACTATTCTCAATCTCCAACCCGCCCCCTCCTGCCCCACTTTGGAATACAGACTTCTTGGTTTACAGCACTAAGATTTACACACCAACCAAGACAACTATGAACAATGACAACTATGAACTATGTACAGCTGGTTTTGAACAAAACAAGCAGCTGCAGCAGAATTAAGTGAAGTACACTTTAGAAACCTTTTGAAAATGCTAGGAATCAAATGAGACTTACCATGCCGTCCTGACAATGCCCTGTAGAAAGCGAAATAATGCAATTATATGTGTACACACACTTACAGTAATTTAATATATTTCTTTCAGTGCAGAGAGAAAACTGTATATATGGAGTAAATATGCATCTGGTCATATGTATGACTTTGTATTCATAGCAACTGAGGAATAGCCCCACAGGCTTTTCAATAACACTGTATTATGTCCACCGACTCGAATTAAACTGAGCATTTCAGCAATATCACAAACTTCCTTGGGTGAAGGCCATTTAAGGAAGGAAAACTGATGATTCAAACTTTTTTCTCTCTACAATTGAAATGCTTGGGAGGAAAGCAATCTATTTGTATGCTTCTTTTCTGAAGTGGAAATAATAAAACTTGGGATGTGGAAAAACAACAACCCTAAAATACATATAAACAGGAACATTTCTGTTAAGAAATAACTACTTGGGTATGCAAACTGCTATATCGACAGCATTTTTACATTTTCAGTTGCCACCCTTTCCACATTGTTTACATTATCTGTTGTGGAACCTTTCTTAACAGTTAAGTTATAAGCCATGTCCGAAGCAGTCCTCTCTTAGAATCCCCAGGAATGAAGGTTAAATGTTAGCAAATTATTGAATTTCCAAAGCAGATCAAACAACAGGAATGCTGACTTACTCAGTGTTACCAGTTATTTCCTCTTGGATCTGACGGGACTGGAGGATTCCTTCTCGTTTCTGGGGAGTGAGGGGAAATGATTGATCATTTAATATTTTCAACACCAATATTTATTGATTTTTGTGTGTGTACACACAGATATATATATATATATATTCATACATACTTACATATATGCACACATACACACATGAACATGCTCTGTGTAAAATAACTACAAAATATGAATGCCATTAAATAGACAACATAAATATAAAATAACTCCCCTCCAAAATTACATCATTTCTATTTGTGTACAATCTAAGAGACTTCGTATGTTGCCTAAAAGGCACCTGTCCTGTGTGCAAACAAACAGGAAGGAATGCCTCCTGTGACAGAAAAATTATCTGGAAATCGCAGGTAAGATTACTGACAGCCATTTACCAACCTTATGGGGAAAGTGATTAAATTAGATTAGATTGGAATATCTTGAGCAGATTTGTGGGGCACACAGTGGGCTGGAAGGGCAGAAGAAGAAGGAGAAGCCCACTCATCTTATGCTGTATCTCAGCCACTCACTTCAGAGATCACTGTATGATACCTGTACACTTACATTCTGAGCTAAAATCATATTTGACATGCTTCGCATATTGATGTTACAAGTGGTCTGTTGTGCCTTCAAAGAAGGACAATGCAATGCTTAGCTGTGCCTAAGGAAATGCTTGTCCTTCTGACTATTTGTGTTGGCCAGAACTGATACATACCAACACATACATGTTAAAAGTTACTGCATTTCTTGAAATAACTGTGTAAAAACAAAGATCTTTTAAAAATAAAATCATCCCTACCTGGACAACAACAACTTGAATAGACACATGATCTGGCAGTCTGATTGGGGCTCGAAAGTACTGTGATAACGCAACCAAAAGGTGCAGTATTGCAACAAGACTTTTAGCATGGACAGCTGAAATAGATTAAGAAGTCAAATTCTGTAAGGCAAACTAAAACAAATATTTATTTTAACATGCAGTGCCCCCTTCCTTAACTATGTGGGATATTTTATCCTTTGGTGTTGCTGCCCGCCAGAGATTGCTGAAAGAGTATTTTCTTCTAACTCCTTCTCTTTCCTGCCATAAATCAACTGGTTCTATGAAAACAACTAAATCAAAAATACTCCTCAGGTAAGATTTTGTTGCGTGCCTGGATCCCACTGGCTTGAAGATGGAAATCTAAGCTTGATTCAAAACACAGATTTTATTATGCCGCTATATTAAGTGCTATCTATGCACTCCCAGCGCCGTGCCTTTATCTTCCCTATTCCTGTGTCGATTTATGAACTATCAGAAGAATATTTTTGTATTCATAACATGCACTTAATTCATTTTTAAGTGTCACAATGTCTGCAGGAAGATGAATGAGCCCATTTAGCTTGTACCCTTGAGCAATAACTTACTAAACTGGATGACTCAAACATTCTTCATGAACTTGTTAAGTGTTCTTGTTATTATAGTTTATTCACAGCAGGATTTGTATGCATAGTTAGCACTAACAAGACGGAAAGGTATCAAAAGGCTTACTGCAGGAAACTTTTAATCTGTGAACAAACCCCAAGCTTCAAAGGTAATGATTTACAACTGTATTATATTATTGTTTTCCTGGGTCTGCATTATCACCAAATTCTCAGGCAATGTCCTATAAACATAAGATTCTAGGTATCTTATTAACCACACACTTTTAGGTTGGCCACAGGTTTCTAAATAAAGCAGAAAAATAACCAGTGAGATCTTCTCCTGGATTTATCAGTTTTTGTGCAGAGGTTTCTCTGCAGAACTAAAACTCAGTGTATTCCAAGTGACAAACTTTGCAGGCCCCTTGCAGGGCAAAGATAAAAAGGATACAAGTTTAAAACAAACAACTCACCCAATGTCAAAATAATTATGTGTATATATATGTATTGGTTCTAGCCAGAAAAAAGTCTGCATACACAGGCTGTAATCCAGCACATTTCAGTCCTGTTTCCTTCAAATATATTTTAGCTGAATACCACCTCAATGTTCTTTAAGATCAAGTGTGGCGTATTGCCTTAAATATTGGGCTTGATCCGGGAAAATGTGGTTCCATTCCCAGCTAAGAAGCTTTATGGGAATGTGGTATTTCCACCTTACGTAGCTCCATGGGCTGCTGAAAGGCAAGATAAGGGATGTCCCAATGTACACGGTTCAAAGTTCTTTGGACCAACTGGGAAACCAATGGAATAAATGCAGGGATTTAGGAAGCTGCTGGCAAGATTCCAGTCACAGTGCTTCCCTTGCCCCCAGATGCTGCCATATGCAGGGCTGTTCCTATTTCTGCTCCACTGCCCAGAGGCAACTGACGCTGCACTTCCTTGCTGCTAATCACTTGCCAAGAAACAGGAGAAACAGTTGCTCCTTGCAAGTGGCATCACTCATTCACTTGCCTTCTTGCGGGGCGGGGGTCATCAAGAAGTACCAGAGAGCAGCAGCTGCTGCCTGGAGGGGACAGGGGGCAAGCAACTGCTGCTCTCTGCTGCCACCAGTGCAGACAGGCAAGGAGAAGGAAGAGCCACGCCCTAGCCCTCTCCTCCTGTGCTGTACAGAGAGAAGGAGGAGGTGGCACATGGAACAGGGGAGTGCTGAGGCTATGGGAGCTACTGGTTCCTCTTTAGCCAGGCCTTTGGCTGACTGACATCTAATGCCTTTTTATTAAATGTGTTGTGGAAGGGCAGATTATTGGGTTGTCTTTGTTTTCATTGTTATTATGTACTTTGTTTTTTACATTGTAATTGTATGTTTTGACTATAACAGGTACAAGGCAGTATACAAACTTTAATAATAATAATAATAATAATAATAATAATAATTAATAATAGGCAGGTCAATTCTCACTGCTGTCCAGAGAAGGAGAGCGGGTGTCAGTCTTGGATATATCACAATGCCAAAATAATAAATAAAATGATTAAATTGTACAATGCCTGAATATTAAATAACTCTAGAAACTACGCTGCCAACTGCTTTGAGTCTCCTTATATGGAAAAGCGGGTTATAAATCCTTGGAAATAAAAAAATGAATAAAAAAAATGCAAGTTCCATAAGGAGATTGTAGCAGGAATAATTAAAAAAAAAAAGAACTCATTCCCTGCCATGTATGTACAGGGCCCATACTGTGCATGCAATAGGAACTCTGGAGTGTGTGTGGAATCAAACATAATGTGTACAACTGTCAGTAGAGGTAAGTAAATTACTAATGAGGACATATATATTTATCTATACTTTTGCACACCTTATGCAATTCTAGATATAAACTTGCTCAATCTGCCTTCTAGCTTCTGTCTAATTCAATACGTTTTACAAAACACAGCAGAAAAACATAACTTTCAATACCACCAGTAACCAAGAATTCCACTGTAAAATGTGTAACTCACAGTCAACGTTCCACTTGATGCTCCTTGGAGGAAGTTTAAGGGTTTCATTGATCTTTTCAAGGACTGTCTGCAGCTTTTGTTTCTGAGCTATTTCAGACTGTGTGACTTCAGCAACGTTGAGTTTCTCACTCTCTAGCTTCTCTGAAGTGATAATGGAAGAAAAAGCTGTAAGTCTACACCTCAACTCCATGTACCAAGTGCAACGCAAAGACATTCCATCCCACATATAACAAAGGATTTTCTGTAGATATCTGGTTTGAAGTCTCAAAAGCCTATCACACTTTGTCTTCTGTTGCATCTCTGTTCTCCTAAGAATTCCATCCGATTTTCCATTTATTTCCAATTATTAATACCCTGCCCATCTGGCTGGATTTCCCCAGCCACTCTGGGTGGCTCACAGCATATATCAGAATATACTAAAATATCAAATTAAAAACTTCCCGATTCAGGGCTGTCTTCCAGATGTCTTCTAAAAGTTATGTAGTTCTTTATCTCCTTGACATCTGAAGAGAGGGCATTCCACAGGAAGGGCACCACTGCTGAGAAGTCCCTCTGCCTGGTTCCCTGTAACTTTGCTTCTTGCAGTGAGGGAACCGCCAGAAGGCCCTTGGCACTGGACCTCAGTGTCCAGACAGAACGATGGGGGTGGAGACGCTCCTTCAGGTATACAGGACTGAGGCCGTTTAGGGCTTTAAAGGTCAGCACCACCACTTTGAACTGTGCTCGGAAACATGCTGGGAGTATTCTACAGGTGTGCATGCTGCTGCAGGGCCCAACTTTGTCCCATCCCATCTTGATGACTACATAAGTTACTGATGCCTGAAGCAATATGAAATATAAAGTAATGGAAACCAGTGCCTATGTTACTCCTAACTACAAACAAGCACCTGAAAAATGTCTCCAGTGATATGCATAAAATTATTTCTCACCGAAGAGTTTCTGCAGTACTTGTCCATCGTACAGGTCTTCAGCCAGGTCTTTTACAATAATTCGTTCTCCTACTAAAACATCGTTAATCCAGTCAATTAGCACCTGTGCAAGAGACAAAGATTCAGAAATAGTTCATATGTGTGTACATCACAAACCAACTTTCTATTTTGTGCAACGTGGTCTCAGAAATGACAGAGGGTGCTTCCGAATAGTAGGTCTGATTAAATGTTAATTGTACAAAATTAGACAGAACAATTCCTTCTGATTTCAACTGTGCTGGGATTTTGTCCTCATGGACAGGAATCTTTTAATTTCACATTAAATAACCACCGGCTACCCTGAGGCCTTGGAATATGGCAGGTGTTAATGCATAAACAGGCAGAGTTATAGCAAAATAATAATAATGTTGTAATGCAAACACGGAAGAGGCAGTGGGACTGAAATACACCTTCTCTCTCTCTCTCTCTCTCTCTCTCACACACACACACACACACACACACACACACACCTCTCAGTCTCTAGCATCTGTGGAAACTTAATCTTCCAAGCTTTTGGAGCAACGTTAAGCTCTGAAAAATGCAAATTTGCTTGCCCTTTTTGTCATTGGCAGGGCTTTTAGCTTCTACTGTAAATTTGAGATGTACCATTTTTGTTAAGATTACGTTTGTGTTTTTTCATGTTAGACTATGTTTATTTTTTTATTGTGCATTGGAGACCCTGATAAGAGTCAAATTGGCAAGATAGAAATATTTGAGATTATTACCCAGGCCAATTGGGAACAAAGGTAGGTGAAAAGGAGAGTAGGGATTGTTCAACACTGAAGATGTGAATTCAAACCATTTTCTCTTAAAGAAGCCAAGGATCCTCAGGCTGGTCGCTCCAGGAAACAGGGAACAAGCTTTTCAAGGTTGATGTTCTTGGTCCTTACACAGCCAGTAAAGAGGAAAACTGATGGAGTAGCATGAACTGCAACTTAAAAGTGCAATTCTGTATTGTGTGGTTTTCCTTGCTCTCACAATGGTTGACCAACATGGTGTAGTGGTTTGAGTGTGAGACTAGGAGCTGGGATACCAGAGTTCAAATGCCCACTTGGCCATAAAGCTTTATGGGGGACCTAGGGCCAGCCATTGCTTCTCAACTTAACCTACCTCACAGGGTTGTTTTGTGGATTAAACAAGGAGGGGGAAAACCCTGTACGACACCTTGAGCTCCTTGGAGAAAAGGGTGGGATATAAATGCAACAAATAAATACATATGTTTTCTTAGCTTTGTATTTTTAGAAGAGTTTGAAAGTGCTTACATATTTACCTTCATCAGCTCCTGTAGTTTTGGGTCACTTCTTGAATTTGGATCAATCATGGTTCGGACTTCATTTTCCTCTTTAGGGGGGTGGAAATGGGGAAATAGGAGATATCCATTACAAGGAAGGTAGGCTTGTGACATTTTGTTTCCATCCATTAGTTAGACTAAGCAAAAATGTATTTTAACTTACCTAGCATAGTATCTTCAGGATCTAGTTCAAAAGGGATTGGGCTGAGTGGTAGGTTAATGGCATTTATTCCTTCTTCTTGTAGTTCAGACACTAAGAAGAAGAAGAAATAAAACAGTTCAGTGAAACTTGTCTTGTTTTTCCTTAGCATTTACATCTTAAAGCTTTCCAGCAGCAGTAAGAACGTGAACTCAAAGCCTAATCTCCACATGTATTTAGCAGAAAAGTAATGGATCCAACAGTGAAAAATATTTAGCCAATCCAAATTGCAGCTCTCATGTGTAACTGACAATAAGCAACTTTGTGGGGAGCCAAGCACTTGGACCTGTATGCTTTCAAAGATTTTGAGAAAACTGGCATGCACATGCAGGGGCACACATAAACCCAGTCATGATTTGTTCAAGCCTGCTAAAACGAAGAGGTTCTGGTTTGGCTCTTATTTTTTATCCAAAATTCTACAAATTCAAACAAGGCTATAGTCAACGTGCAAAAAAATATTACACATCCTTTCCGTCTACCACAAATCTAACTGCGTAATTTATCACAAAGGCATTCTGGTCACATTGCCAAGTTGCAAAACCATGAAGCATTTTGTTACACTGATGTCAGACACTGGTCCTATTAAAAACAAAAAGTTACATTGTGGAAATTCTTTTGTTTTGCGTCATGTTGGCATCTAAAATTTCAGCTCAGCTAGCTCACTGGAACTTTTCACATTTATTTTTTAATTAGCGTTTGTTAATTAACCCACAACTGGGTTGTCTCAGCAATGTACAAAAAAAAAAAGGTTAATTCAAAATGGGTAGCATAAAATACCAATGCATTTGGCAATCAAAATACCAGAACCACGCAAAAACCTCTCTAATATGTTATATTTGATGAAGCTAATCCAAAGAATGGAAATATTTGTGTGTGTGTGTGCGTGCTCTCTCTCTCTCTCTCTCTCTCTCTCTCTCTCTCTCTCTCTCTCTCCCACCCACCCACCCACCCTAAAGCATCTATTTTTAGCCAAACAGACATCTTAATCAGAAGATCCAGGAATACAAGTTCATAAATCTAAACTATGAAATTTGACCAAATGAGCCACATTCTGTCCTTTAATAATGCATATGTAAGAGCCCCCTCGAAGTTAGTAGAAGCTGATGAGCACAAATACTGCTGCCCACAAGGTTTAAATTAGCGTTATTCCCTTAGCATATGCAGACTAGTGCTCCACACTTCATTGTATTAAGACTTCCTCATGTACTCTGATAACTATTTATATTTCCTTAGGTCAGTGATTTTCCAACTTTGTACTTTTAAAGAGCTTCTCTTACTTCATTTCCCATCATCACAGAGGAGAAAGGAGGGGAGCAGCTGTGAAAGTTTCACACCAACCTCCCTCTGGCAGTAACTAATCTTCCCTGCTGTGGGAAGACGCCAGATATCTTCCCTTAATTGCGTAAACATGGTTTGTATTGTTGATGCATTGGCTGCAATGTACTTGCTATCTCCTTATGACAGTTCCGTATCAATGCAGTTCTGTGGATTTCAGCTTCTTCTGTGGTCACTAGTATACAGTACGCTGCCTTAGCGAGGACAGATGCTAGGAGAAGAATTAACTGGGAAAGATAACATTGCCCACGTTTGTGGAACATGTGGCTGCTTGAGGTAAGTCAGAGTCCATTGCTGCAGGCCTTTAGAAGAGCTCTAAAAGATTTATTAATTCCATCTGCTTAAATGTATTATACAGGTTTTATTGGGCTGCTGAATTGAACTGATTGAAACTGTAATCATTTAAATAAATGAAAAAGTTAAGGTAAGATTTTAAGATTGTATCATTGAGTATTTACGCTGCCCAAACCAATGCACTGCTGTAGTGCTAGAGATGCCAACACTCTCATGCGAGTCATTAGAAATGCTGTACATGAGGCTATTGCTGGTGGCTGTCTCATTAACATCATATTATCAAATTTATTTTTTTTAAAAAATGCTATTTATTGTTATCAAAGCCACAAGGCACTCTAGTTACAAGGTGACCATTTACTTGAATTTTACCCATATAATCATTTATGTTAAACAAAGTGAGATAACCCAGAATTTGACAATGACAGAAAACCTGGTACTGTATAATGCCCACAAAATTCCCACTTTAGTGTGCTCTCCATTGTTCTGTGGTAAATGGGGCTCCCTCTCAGAGCCCATCAGTTGATTAGTACACAGAGGGAGACCAGTGACACTGGGTGCACTAAGATGCTCCCCATCAGGGACTCCCCAGCAGTGAGTTAGCTTTTAAAAAAATGCCTAGGCATCAATAAGCTGATGAGTACTGACAGCCACCACTTGGAAGTTCATTTGCAAGCAATTGGCTCTAAGAGTCACCCCCTTAGAAAGCAAACGCTCAGCACCAATCAGCAGACAGCTGGTCCCTTTAAAATTTGACAGGTGGGCGGCCCCACCCACCCATCATAGTTGGAGTGAGGAAAGGAAGGATCCAGTCTGCTGGCCAAATCCAGTTCCTTAAATATATAAAAACACGAAAAGAAAAACGCATACACCAAGCCCTAGCATAGATTTAACGCAGCAGAGACACGTTCGGGAACAAAATGCAAGCAAAATATATTCTGTTTCTTTTCAGGAGGATCAAATAAAAACTCTGTAATGAACCATTGTGCTAAAGTTTGAGAAATGTAAAAAAATGAAAGGTAGATCAAAGTCCGCAAGAAAAAGATTTTGCACCTTTAGCTGTAGTGTAGATCCACATGTGTGCATACTGAGTTTCATTTAATTTACTACAGATGAATTACTTCAGCTAGATGCACAGTTTTGTACATTTTGTACACAGTGTTGCATGCAAATGAGGTAAAAGCCTCTGGGTTGGATCCAGCTTCCTGTGAGCAAGATTTCACTCATAGGACATTCCCACTGGAGGAAACCACGGTGGTGATTTTTGCCAATTTCCCCATACCTCTGCAGTCTCCTGTGAAAAGCCACACGGGGGGGGGGGGGGAGGGCAAGCAGAAGGCAAACCAGCATCCCTGCCTCCAGTGAAAGCCTCTCCAAAGCCCTTTGCATGCAAAGAAGGAGGGCAGGTCTGGATTCAACCCACTGTTTTGAGGGCAGCGATGATATGATAGAACGGTTAAATCTGTGATTGAAAATTAATTATCACAAAACACATAAACATAAATTTGCAACTATGCAGATGGCTTTTTATGAGGTGATCAGTTTGAAAAGTGTTTCCAGAACATAAACTGCACATTCTTAAGCAATTCGTTCTCAAAAGACATAATTAATGAGGGAAGCCCCCCAAAATAGACACATGCATGTTTACAATTGAAAATCATTTTCAGGAAACCATCTGTAGCACAACACTGTCCCTAATCCATTAACTGCTGACTCCCAGCCAATCACTTGTAAAGGTGACTGTGCAAACAACATACTGGTGGTGATGCATTAGTACACATTTTCCAGAAAGGGCCTATTTTCTGTGGCTGTTTCATTTCTCTTTTAAATAAAACATAACAAAAATGGAAGGAAGTCAAACAACACAATCTAATTGGTTTGTGTATAATAGAAATTAAAGGCCTAGTGCCTTGGACTTTTCTCATCTGCCCAATGTGGTGCAGTGCAGCAGTATTTTTTTGTCTAATCCATTATCTTTTTCCAGCTTTCCGTTAAATGGAACCAGCAAATATTACAAAGCTGTTGATCAAAGAGGAAAAGAACACCCAAAACAAATGATACTTACTCAACACACAGTAACTGAGCTTTTCAGCCTTCATTGTATTTTTCAGAACCATGTTGACTACACAATGTCTACCATCTATTCCAATTCACATTCAGTAGGAAGGATGAATTTATTTTTATTTTTTAAAAAAGAATATTCTTGTCTTTACACAGGAATGATGCAATAGCAACTTTGCATTCCAGCTGGATAAACACTATACCCTTTGAAACTTAGCGATGGTAGAGGAGAATCTTACAAGGGGTCACAACAAGGTGTGCTGATCTGAGAGACTGGAAGAGAGAACAAGGGCGCCTCTGAAACATCACCAACCTACAACACCCCCCCCCACTGTGGTGATGACCTATGCCAATGTGCTGCTGTTCCCACCAAATCAAACCTTCAATGAGAGAGAGAACCTATAAGGAGGTAGCTTCAGTCAGCAGGGTACTCGGCGCCTGCAGATAATGTGGGGAACTACAAGGGGCATGCCAAATGTGAGAAAAGGATTTGTGATGCCAAGAGCTTTCAAAACTAACAGTTTCTGCTCTATATTTAGCCATACCTACTTCTAACACACTTTCTTCACAAGCAGAGCAGTGCGGTTTCGTTTCTTAAACTGCATTCTTTCAGTTTAAGCTTTTAGGAAAAGATCATCCTAGCCCACGGTTGTGGTTGGCAAAAAAAGAAGAAAGCAAAAGAGAATCTATTTTTAAAAGGATCCTAGGGATTCCATAGATTCCTTCGGCTTTCTTCAATAACCGCATGGAAGAAATAACAAGACCCATCAGTTTGAGGGAACACCATTTAACCTTATGATTCCATTACATATTCCAAAGAATGATGTTCCATGAGGGCCTATTAAAGCAATGGTAGTCAACCTGTAATCCAGATGCTGGAGTACAATCGCCATCAACCCCAGTCAATGTGGGGCCAAAAGGAAAGGGAACTGTAGCCCAACAACATATGAAGGGTACCACATTGGCTACTCCTGTCTCATAGGTGCCACAAGTCAGGGAGAATAGCTCAGTATCCACTAGGAGCAATGCCTTCTTGGCAGTGATCCCTGAGGGAATCCTGTCAGATCTACACTGTTAGAACTATAAAAGTATATTGTTTTAATTCTGCCACCACTGATGCTCCTTCGCTCCAGATAACTTTGTTCCTAATGCCAAAGCACCCACAATTTGGTTATTGCAACGGATATTTTCTACATAACTTTTGCTTGTAATGTGAAGTTGAGCAATGAATGCGACTTGAATTACCATTCTACCAGTATTGACATTTCAGATAACACCACTTAGCACTTCTATACTGTACTGATTTAAAGCAGAGTTGGAAGGGGATGATGCATTATCCCAATGACCTACAAAGTAGGTCAGTATTACTATCCACATATTGAAGGTGTGGGATGAGCTGTAGCTGAGGCTTGAGGTTGTCTGAGGCCACCTAGTGTACGCAGTGCAAACTAGAAGGGGAAGAGGTGGAAACATACGGTAAGTCTTCTGCTGACTAGGTTCTGTGACATCTTATGGACTAATCCATTGAAGTCTAGAGCTTATTTCTTGAAAAAGTTGGATTGGGCTGTAAAACCGCAGTCCTACCCACACTTCATTTAGAACACACCTCACAGATACCAAATAAAAGCTTGGTGAAATGAATTGGATGCTCTTCTAGATAGGTTTGCAAAGGGCAGCAGGTGAAATCATACTTCAGCTAACTATGTGGACTTTCCTCTTTCTTTAACCCAGGCTTAACTCTATACATTAAGGAAAAAATGAGTTGTTGGTTTTGGTATTGAAATATTCTGGGTTTGAGACTTGGCAGAAAAGCAACGGCCCCTCCTTCCACACACCCACACTTCTGGTTGCTGATCCAGGGCCATATACTGCTGGAGCAAGAGAATCAGAGACAACACAACACAGCAGCTGACTACACTTCTGCCATACCAGCTTCACTGGTTTCAGATAAGCAGGCATGAGCAAACAAATAGTCATGTAAAAAGATGCTGTATTAGATTTGTCCCTAACTTCCTGAGGTACTTGCCAGGAGCAGACACAAAGCAACTGGTAGCTAACACAACAATGAATGTGCATGGTCTGTCTCATTAGCAAACACGAGGCTGTAAATGAGGCTGCCTGGGTTTGGGGTATGTCAAAATGTTCTCAGAACATTCATGATTTGAGCAACTCAACCAAACAGGAAGAGCTCTCCATGCTATATGCAGCATGCATTCACATATTCCCTTTCCCATCAACAATAAATTTATTTTAAAGCCCTAGCTACCCTTTTGCAGTACTGATATTCTTGGGTATTAGTTTGACAACAGTGTCCACAACACTGGTGTAGCTCAAGACTGTCAAGGCAACCTGGAGTGTTGGATAAAAAAAGCTTCAAAATTCTATTTGTTTCAAAAGAGCACACACACACACACACACACACACACAAAAGAATTGGTGCCTTGCCACCAGCTAGTGAAAGAGAGTAGGAGACACTGGATTGCTTTCAGCTACATAGAACATAAACTAGATTGCAATCCTGTACACATATGTACAGTCCAACTAGTTTCAATGAGTTTTAAACCCATATAATTGGATGCCAAATTAAAGCCGTAATTCTTTAAAAGTGCTTCATCCACATGCACATTACTTTTCAGTAATGTGATGAATAAATAATTCTAATTCAATTTCTACCCATATCTTTGTACCACAGTAGCATGATTGCAGAAAACTTCAAATAAACCCTTTCCAACCAGGCAGCTGAGTGTTAAGATAATCAGTTCTGAATGCCATAAATATGAATTTACAAATGCCAGCTTATCCAATATAATTCCCTCATGTTTCTGGTGTTAAAGTGTGAATAACTCATGCAGCTGTTCACAATAAACGCTTTTGAATACAATCAAGTAGTCTCTCTGATACTCATGTTGGGAAATCTGATCAAACTTGTTCAGAACACAGTCAAATATAAAGCACATAGCAATACAACTGTGAGAGGTTATTAGCAACCAGCAGAATTAAGGGGACCTGAAATTAAAAGATACTTGGTTCCCAAAAAGTTTTGTTACAATAAAGCACAAAACAATTTTGGCTAAGCATGTCTAAGTAGGTTTTGAATACACAGATTTTAATTTTTTGTTTTGTATTATTATGCAGTTCAGATATTGCTAATCTGCGTTTACTAAAATTAACAACGCACACTTCAGTGCAAAAGAACCAGTTTTTTAGCACAACATCTATTAGAAGATTATATATTTAGAAAACTACTGACCTCTGTGCTAAAGCACAATGTGATGCCTAGCTAATGCAACATAAAAACATTACCCTGCCAAAAAAATTAAAATATAGCAAAGCAAAGCTAACACCACAAACATCAATTCTGAAAACACCCTAATGCTTAGCACAGATAATCATTCAGAGCCATAGCAATCAACATGAAAAAGAAAATAGCAAGGGCTGTAGCATCCCTTACCTTTGGGGCAAAAAGCTCCACATCCCATTGTACACTATCCAAGCCCTCATTTTCTCAAACACGAGGACAACTAAAAAGTCCCCTACTTTTAAAGCACTCCCTTCTGCTGCTGCCCTGTGTAGCTGTATTATGCTTTTGAGTCTGCATCTCTACAGAATACTCAATGCACATTGCAACTCGAAGCTCAATGCATCGTAGAACAACTGACTGACTGCCTATATAATTTAATATGATGCCACAGGAGACTCATAGACCATCTGCAAAACAAACTACGTTTGCCATTCCCATCTCGGCAAATTTCATCTAGAAAGCTAAATGTTTTGACAAACAGGCAACCTCATTTATCCAAATGACTTACAGATTTCTTGGGCTATTACATTTTACAAAGCCCATCATAATTACAGCAGCAGGGAATCGGTGTAAGGCAGATATTAAGAAGGCCGTGGTGGGCAGTGGCAAAACATTTCCTTCACTCCCCTCCCTCTCTTCACTGCCTCATCAACATCTACTCTGCAGCAGCTCTGAACCCCACACCATAGCTGTCAAGAGTTATCCATTTCTTCATCGCCTCCTCTCCTGTTCTCCCCTCACCCTTGCTCCCCACCTCTTCATTCACCCTTGCACTTCTTTACTCTGCCAATGCAAACATACATTTGAACATATATTTGCTGTGCTCCAAGATGCCCTGAAAAGCAGCAGGTGCGTGTTGAAATAACGTCCACCACACCCAAGATGTTTTATCATGTTTTTATCCCCCTTCCCCTCTTTCTGATGAACTCTGGATGGCAGTGAAGAGACTCAGCTGCCCAAAATTGGGGAAGAGACCACAACAACAGATCCTACCCGAATCTCCTGGTGGTCCTCAAAAGAGCCTTCCTGATTCAAGAGCCAAAGAAAAGAAATGGAATTGTGAACTGGGAATTCACATCCCTGGTTTATGTTCCTTGTTGCTCTGTTGGCCTTTGGGCCAGGCAACAGTTCTCAGGTCTTCCGTGTAAGTGAAATCATGGAGTACTTGCGCAGCTCAGAGGAACCTGTTGTGCATACTGCTTTGGCATGGTACTCTCTCCTCATTTCAAAAGGGGCAATCATGAAGGATGGGTGAGTTAAGTAGTTCAGAGTAGGGCATGGCCAAGTAGCTGGTTGGCGCCCCGTGCAAGTTGCCTCAATACAGATGAAATCTGTATGCACCGAGGTGCTCCACTCAGCAATCCAGTGCAGCATTCCACACCAGCTGGAGATTCCAGGCCAATCCCAAGGGAGGTCTCGTACAAAGTTCATTACAGTCGTCTAATTGTGAGGCTACCAATGCATGAATCTTACTGGTTAATATATTTAAGGAAGGGAAACCAGTCTGCATCGAAACGGTCAGATTCAGCATCTCTCCAGAACACCCATTAATTATTAAAGTGTTCAAGTGCAGTTAAACCGATCGCCAGACATTCTCTCTAAACCACTGGATTCCTTCAAATGGCCAGCTTATACGCAAAACCCCCACTCTAGGGCTATCTGAATCACCTGGTCCTCCCTCAGGTGACATGGTGGTCTGTTTACTCCCCTCTACTGGTCTCTAACCCAAGGGATTTATTTCCCTTATTCATTTCTCTCAATCTGGAACCAGGCCAGTCACTATTCATTTGTAAAGGAGCAGAGATTAGCGACGGGGCAGAAATTCAATTCAGTTTGCATTTAAAGGCGAATCTATCAAATTTGCTCTTTCCAAAACAACATGAGAACAGAATGATGGCCCTCTTTCAACATTTGCAATGTTGTCTGAATTTTGCAGTGAAGTTCTCCCACCACTGTTTACAAAAATGTGTGCATAAAATTAATACGTTAGTGAAAATAACATACAGGACTACATTACATCAAGGATGGCAGCTAGAAAAATTGCATTCAAAAACGTGTTTAGTACAAAGAAATTTGTATAAATGCTGGTGAATTTTAATGAGGATTTTTTAAAAAAATGAAATCTGGAGGACTGAATTTAAGATTGAGGAAAAAATGAGAAACTCTGAATACCCACACTGACAGATCCTTCCACCCCAGTAGAGACTCTCTGAGCTTGCCAATAATATCAACAGGGGTAACTAGCCTCTCCTTCATTCAAAGCCTTAAAAAGGGGGGCTGTTGTTAGCTTCCGATCACTCAGTGGTCCTCCTGTTGCTTTCGCCTCCCATAGACGAGCTCCACTGTTGGCGTCTCAAGGTCAGTAAAAGGAATACCACCCCAACAGCACAACCAATCTCTTTTTGTAGGGGATACCTACCTTTTCCAGGTATATTATCTCCCAGGTCATTTTTGAGGGGCTGTTTAGCAAACACACTAAATCCAGCATATAAGTGTTGGGATAGTACTGAAATACTGCTAAACATTTCAGAGCTCTTCAAAGATAACCATTTCATTGGGATATTCAGAATCCACAATCCTAACCTGTATAGGATGGCAGGGAAATTCTGTGAATACTTTTGAATGTAGCTGCTTCAGAAGTAACATTGCTTCCTGATATTTTGAAGGAATTTTTACTGTCCAGTGTTGCCGTCATTTAGGATAATAAACTCCTGTGCTTCTCCTCTCCCAAGCATAAAATGTCCACAACATTATTGGAAGTCTAATCTTTCTGTCTTTCACAAAACAGTGCTTTCTCGACCCCACAATTTTCAGCTTAGTGAAGACAGGAAGTTTATTGAAGAGAGGTGGGAACCCTCTCTCAGGTGGTTTTGCCCATCAGTTGAAGAAACAATTCAGAGGCAACATAATACTAATAGCTTAATTTGTGAAAATGGATAAATACCATATCTGCCACATAACACATTTAACCACATAACAAATAAATACAGAAATAGCACTGGAATGGCTGGTTAAAAGGTTTTGTGCACAGAGGAGGAAATTTAATTAAACCATGTAATGCCAATTACTGTCATTTCTAATTATATTATGCTTTCCTAGAAATAATGCAGATGCAGGATTCTAAAGTTACCTGTATGTTTGATGTTAATAGGATAAAATTATCTAGGCCATGAGAAAATCCAGATAGCAATGGGAAGAAAACGCATTTTTAACTAATGTTATATGTTATCCAATTTAATTACTAATAGATCTTCAAAGTGCTGATTACTTCAAAAGTAGCATGCCTCCAATGTGTGTGTGTGTGTGTACGTACAGTGGAAGGAAGAGGGGAAAACAAATTTAACAAATAAATCAATTATATTTATAGATCTCATGACTGATAGGTTGTTCCCTTACAACAGCAACTTTTGATTCATCAGACCATCTTTCCTGCTTTGCTTCAGTTCTTCCACAAAACCTTTCTTGGAACAGCATTGGCTTTATGGACATCCTGAGCTTTCTTCACTTATCAGTTAAGCCACTCTATTATCTGGTAGTGTTTCTCCAATTTATTCACCTTCGATATATCCATCTTAGACACCAACTCCTCAGCACATATGTTTTTCCATATGATTTCACATTAAGAGTTTTGCTGCCACTCTTTTTGCAGCTGCTGGCTTAAGTAACACAGGGGATTTGGGTGTGCATATATACAAAGACACACTTTTTATTGTCAGCATGTCTACAATTATGCACCCACATCATCTGAACGCTAAATTCGGGGATAGTTTGAAGAAAATGTCAACAGTGTAAAAATACAAATTTTAAAAACATGTCCATCTGACACTCTGGCCAGC
The DNA here is from genome assembly GCF_027172205.1 of Podarcis raffonei. NCBI lineage: Eukaryota > Metazoa > Chordata > Lepidosauria > Squamata > Lacertidae > Podarcis > Podarcis raffonei. The sequence continues at coordinate 67,180,639 of NC_070602.1, forward strand.
ACCCCTGCTGAAGATCCCTGCACATTTCATGAATGCATGGAATGGGGGCAGGGAGAAGAGGGAGGGGGAGAAGACCAGCAGATACCTCCTACTTACCTAGATAGCCTCCCAACTGATCCTCCTCTCATATTCATCAAGATTATTTACCTCAATGGTTTCCTTGAAAGTCAACCCCTGATGCACAGTCAGTTATTTATGGGCATGCTACTGCTTTGATGCAGAGGGACGCGGGTGGCGCTGTGGGTAAAAGCCTCAGCACCTAGGGCTTGCCGATCGAAAGGTCACGGTTCGAATCCCCGCGGCGGGGTGCACTCCCGCTGCTCGGTCCCAGCGCCTGCCAACCTAGCAGTTCGAAAGCACCCCCGGGTGCAAGTAGATAAATAGGGACCGCTTACTAGCGGGAAGGTAAACGGTGTTTCCGTGTGCTGCGCTGGCTCGCCAGATGTAGCTTGTCACGCTGGCCACGTGACCCGGAAGTGTCTGCGGACAGCGCTGGCCCCCGGCCTCTTGAGTGAGATGGGCGCACAACCCCAGAGTCTGTCAAGACTGGCCCGTACGGGCAGGGGTACCTTTACCTTTACCTACTGTTTTGATGCAGTTTTATGAATTAGACAGTTCGCATGTTACAGCAGGCATGGAGGAAATAAAAATTGTAACTGCACAGTGAATTTTGTTTTTTGTTTTCCATACTTATAAGTAAATAGAATAGACTCCTTTATGTGAGTTATATTAATAATTATCTTTCAGAGTCTTTTTTATATATAATCTATAATCAAATACTTCACCCACCCCCCTCCACACACATACATTATATGGTCATTATCTCAATAATGAAAATATATATTTTTTGTTTTTTCTTTCTTTCTGCTCTGTACATTAGCCCAAACCTTTCATCTTTGTAGCAATCTTGGGCTGATTACAGCCGACGTGTGGGTTATTCCTGAAATACTAGCTGGGAGATGTTGTCATCATAGTTCCTGCCATATAAGCAGACTATCACCAAGTGTGTGGTTTGAAAATTCCATAGTGTGTGGGGATTTTCTTGGTTGGGGGGTTTGTGGAGAGCCAAAGCGGAATTTATATAAAACATGCAACTTTCCAATTTCAAGTAATGACTGTATGGAGCAGCTCTAGGCCATTCTCCATGCTTTTAGTGTGGGGAAGAGTTAGGTTTCCCTGTTTTCAAGCTGAATTGTTTTACCCTTCTCTTAGTTTTCGATATATGAAATCAATTTTAGTCGGTGCTTTTTTTTTCTAAAAAAAACAATTAGGGGTACTCTCATTTGGACTCAAGAAAATCACCATTTTATAGTTAAATCGGGAAAAATAAATACAGTAAATGGACCAAAGTACAAAGATTCACATAATGTTTAGGGATATGCGTAACCCTGCGTACCCCCAGTAAAAAAGCCCTGATTTTAGTGATCTGAACTGGTTTTATTGTGTCTTATGTATCTTGTGGCTTTCTAATGCTACTTTGAATTTATGTCATAAAGAAAGGTGGGGCATATTTATTTTTAAGAAAATAAATACTGTATAGAGATAAAAAATCCAATAATGAAACCATTTGCTCCTTCATGAGAATTCTTACTACAAAAACTACATATGCTGAGTCTCTGGCACTTTCTGGGAGAGAGAAAAAAATGGAAGTTGGTAAAACTATCTGTCCATGGTTATTTGGCTATAGTGATTATTACTGCTGTTGTTACGTGCGGGGGTATAACCGCCTTGTTTTAGCGCACCCTTTCAACTGTAACATGTAGCTGGCAGTTCCAAATGATATATATACATATACATACATATATATATATATATATATATATATACTCGCTAAATCGTTGTCATTTACTGCTCTTGTTGGCCACTTTTCTACTAAAAGTGCTGTTGTGTTTTGCAAAATAACCATTAGCTAAATTTTTAAAAGAATGAAAATATTATAAATTTTATTTATTTTTTACAAAGAATTGTACCACCCTTCATCCAAGGAGCACAGGGCAGTTTACAATATAAGAACACAATAATGCACAACATAGTAACAAACCAAAACAATAGCCCCCCAACAATTTAAAAGGCCATAGATTTAATTAGCCAAAGGCCTGGGGGAAGAGGAATGTTTTTGCCTAGCGCCTAAAAATATGTAACAAAAGCACCAGGCAAGCCTCCCTGGAGAGAGCATTCCACAAATGAGGAGCCACCACAGAAAAGGACCACTGCTGTGTTGCTACCCTCCAGACCACTTGCCTAGGATGATGATTGCAGGGTCCAGGTCTGTTCATATGGCGAAAGGCAGTCCTTGAGGTACTGCAGTCCTGAGGCACTTAAGGCTTTATATGTCAAAACCAGCACTTTGAATTGGGCCCAGAAACTAACTGGCAGCCACTGCAGTTGGGCCAGGATCGACGTTATATGCTCATCCCCCATGCTGTTTAACATCTACATGATCGTCCAGAGTTTTGGAATACATTGTCAGCAATATGCTGGTGACACACAGCTCTACTTTACCTTTGCAGGTGGGGCAATGGATGTGCTGGACCACTGTCTTGCCTCAGTAATGGACTGGTTCTCATCCAGTCCATTGAAGCCTCGGGGACCGCTTGGCAAATTGGCGTCTGGTAGTAGGCCTTGGTAGCTGCAGAAGTGGTCAGTAGCAACAAGCTGAAGCAGTGCCAAGTGATGCCATTTACACCTCCAATAGTGTCTTAAACACTGTAGATCTGCAGAGCATTGTGGGAAATTAAACTGTGACACCTGGTGCCTGGCATTGATTGCTGGCTGCTGTTGAGAGGGATAGAAGTAGGGTCCTGGCAGAGGGCTGGGACCACAGCAGCTGCCCAAAGGTGACACAATACAAACTTTATCACATACTTTTCAAATATAAAGGTGGCATATTTTACCAAAACTACTAACGGGGAAAAAATATATACTCTTTTTAAAGCATCTTTTTCCAGTTGGACTCATAACACATTCTATCTAGTCCGTCCCCCGTCCCCCCCGCAAATGGCAAAAGCAAAACATTAGTTTATCTACAAATGCCAGAGTAAGTAGACTAGATGCAGGCCACCATCCATGCTCCAAGTAGCCATCCAGGGTCTCCTAATAGAATGCCAGGCTGAATGTGGCAGAAAAGACCAACTCAGTTCTCTATTTTATCAGAAATCTGGCAAAGCAGGCAGGGATTAGGAGACATGCTTTGCGTATAAAAGGTCCCAGGCATCTACTGGTAGGGTTGGGAAAGACTGTCTGAAATCACAGAGAGTTACTGCCAGTCAGTACAGTATAGAAAATAAACTGTGCAGAGTAGACACACCAATGGTCTGACTCACTATAAGGCAGCTTCCTATGTTTCTTTTAAAGCTCTACATCCATAATAGACAGCCTGAATCTGGGCTTGCAGCCCGTGGTTTAATGTATTACCAACTTATCTATCATGTAAACAAGTATGTTCCAGGTGTGCAGACAGTCCATCAGGCTGTCTCCTTATTAGCCAAAAGGCACGTGAGCCAAGGCATTCCATTTATCAAAACTAACTTGTGATTTTCGTCTTTGGTAGCTTCAGACACCGAGCGGGTTTATGAATTTGGCTCGCCCTTCTCCCAGGGGTTATGAAAGCTGGAGCAGCTGGGGTCTGTGGCAGGAGCACCTGCATGCAAATGCTGTCATGTCAGCACTGAAACTCCAATTAGGAACCCACTTGCCAGAAGTAAATGCAGTTTGACATCAGCCATCAGTAAGAGGAAGGAAATGAGGGGCAGAAAGGAAAGTGATAAGAAACAAAAGGACTTTACAGAACAGAGTACGTAGCTTTTCATTTGCAATTCTCATTTACGCCATTTTATATTCAAAATCAAGATCTGACTCAACCCGAGAAGAAGTGCATTTCTATTCAGATATGCCTTTGAAGTTACAGTGCAAATTCAACACATGGCTGAAAGTAAGCGAAGGTTTAGCTAATTAATTTGGCACAAGGTTGGCTTCCGATAGTAATCAAAGCTATATTAATAGTGCATGTATGCTCTCTGTTATACAGGACAAAAACAACCACCATCTCCTTTCTTTTTAATTAGGAACTGTGTTTGAAGTCTATATATGTCAAGGTTTCTCCCTTGCCTGCTTATAAATGTTTGTGTATGTGTTGGGAGAGGGGTGGTAATTTATAGAAGATGTGTATAAATCTTGTGCTGCTTAGTACTTGGTTAAATATCTGTGCCAAAGCTGCTTAAATGTAATAGTATACAAGGGAAACAAATGACATTTGGTTTTTAAGGAAATGAGAGCTTTAGCAGCTCAGAGATCTAAAGTAAACACTTAAATAGGTAATGCTAGAGAATTCTCATGCTGCCTCCTCACATTTCTGTATTTATTTTTTATCTGTGGGATCAAGCGCATTAGAGAGGGAGGCCTGGAAAGCCTTGCCTCAGCCATCATTCCAAGCTGCGTACATCTGTGGTCAATTTTCCACACTTTCTTCCATAAAAGGTAAAGGAGGCACTGTACTTGCAACAGGATAATCTAAACAATATGAACAATGTTACTGTTAAAGACCATCTGGCTCATCCAGCACAGCTCTGGATTTTTAACTCCTTGAAGTAAATCATGAAAATCAGGCAGTTGGCTTTTAGCTACCTGAAATCTACTTTAAAGAGTTCGCAGGACATCAGGGACTTTTAGAATTCTTCTCCCAGTTTGAGACAGCTTGCATCCTGAGCTTTCTGCAAACCAGAGCTGGTGGAAATTGTCACATAGAATTTTCTGTAAATGGTCTCTAGGGTCTTTTATAAGAAGCCTCTACCATTGGGTTTCCTATAATTAGATCATTATGGGAGTCTTTACGAGCCTTAACATGTTTACTCAGAAGCAAGTCCAGCTGAATTCAAATGATTCTTCCTTCCTTGTAAATGTCCTTAGGACAGGCATGTCCAAAGTCCATTTTGGGGGCCTAATGCAGCCTATTGGTCGGTTGAATCTGGCCCCTGTGGCAACAACAACTTCAATCTTTAAAAGCTCAACAACTTCAAAGCTCAATCCTAATCACTTTTTTAAATCTGGCCCTCTTTGAAAAAAGTTTGGACACCCCTGCCTTAGGAGAACTGTCTTATGTTCTTGACTCTATCTTGATAAGCTTGTTATAAGAATTCTAAGGTCCCAAATATAAAATAAATGTTCATAAATGTACAAGACAAACACATACATAAGTATATAAACCAAGCGTCTGAAATAGTACAGGAGAACAATCCTGAAACCATTTTGACTCTCCCAGTGACCTCAAATACTTCTCTGCAAGGAGGAAGGAAATGGGAAAGCCTCTCGGTTGTCTTTTGCTTACCTATCTTAATGGCATGTGTGTATGAACAGGCTGAGCCTGTGACCTGGATTCAGGAATTACAAGCATTTATCATCACAAAAGAATGCCCAGGCTGGCCAGGCAGAGCAATCACTGGCCATTACCAGGTATCCTGACAAAGAGGATCTTTGTTGGAGACCGCCTCCTTCTGTGATGTATGTATGATGGTTGTTTCTTTGGGGGGGGGGCGTCTCTGGCTACAGGGTGGACAATTTCAAAAGTCTATATAAGGGCTTGCACACCATTGTTCTGGGTCGCTCCTGCCTCCTAATAAAGATCAAGCTTACTGGCTGCCTTGCATCTCAATATTCTCTGGTTGGCCTCTGTTATTTTTTCCTTCAGATAGGGGACCTACTTAAGGACTCTATATGGGCTCTTGGATACCCCGTAAGGGAAAAGGAGCAGTTTTGTTCTTATAACAAGCACAATTCAGCTAAAGTTAAGGGAGGGAATACATCTCTCTTCCATCCAAACAATGAGCTGCCAATCAAACAAAAACCCTTTAGACACTTTGGGTCATTTTGTTATTTATGGTTTATCATTTTAAATTGTTAATTGTAGAGTTGTAAGATTTAACAGCTATATAAAAAATGAGGAGCAAAGAAAAGAAATTCTGGGTTGTATCCTGTGATGTCCCTAGCCCTCAGCCACAGTCTTTCCCACTATGATGAGTTGCACCCAATGCTGAACCAGCAAGGTTTCACTGGTAAAATGGGACTTCCTAGCTGGCTCGGCCCCACCTGGATCATCTCCCTCTCAGCCTTCGTGCTGCGGAGATTCATCAACCATTGGCTCCGACGTAAATCAGCGACTCAAGCTTGCTGACTTGAGCGCACTTTACTTAGCAGAGCAAACTGCACAACAGAATAGGCTTGAGGCTGTTTATACATACTAAAACTACCGATTTATTATACATAAATCAGGACAAAGAAACATGTCATCTCTCCTTGCCATCTTCTCGGAGAGAGACTCAAAAGAAAAAGCAATACACTGAGCGGAAGTTCCATTCACGGTACCCAGCAATCTGTGCTGGACTTTAAACAGACAATCCCACATATCTGCAACAAAAGGTGGAATGGAATCTCCCAACCCCCCTGGAGCTAATTTTCTTGGGGAGGGAGATATATGTGGCTGGAGGGGGTAGAAGAGAAATTTCAGTTGCACACACAAAGATCCTTGTGCCAGCAGAAACGCAGCATTAGATATAGCCCATAGCATTTGTTTTTAAATCGTTTCTAATGTCTTATCTGTGTACATAGGTTATAAAATACTTTATGTAAAAGTGTGTCCTTTTTTTGGTGATTCATTTCCTCTTTTTTATGAGATGTAAGTGGCCACCCAGCTAGAAAAAGGAAGGAGAGAATTGTCCTGGAGATGGAACTATTTTATACAGCAGCTGCTGGCCTTTGTGTAGGACACAGGTTGCTTCTGAAAACAGACAAACTATATTTAAGCAATATACTTAAGGCTAATATTGCAAGAAAAGGGTTAAAGTTATCTTCCCCTTTGCAGCTGTGCAAACTTTGGCTGCCTAGGTTAACAAAACAGCAGAACTTGGCTTCAAAGAGTCTCCTCCCCATTTTGAATTACTTCGTTAAATACAATTACAAAGCATACTTTGACACTTCTATAGCTTTTCCATTATCTATCAAAAAGTGACTTTCATTTTGGTGGAAACAAAAAGGGTTAAAGTAAGAGCTTGCACTTTTCCCTGAATGTAAACAAGAACAAAAGAAGGAGGATTTTCATATTCATTGGGCTTCTGGCTCTAGTTCCCTGTTGCCACATTAAACAGAAACATTGCCATATCTGATTTCTAGGTAGAATGCACACATTGCTAAGCCCTCGTTCACTCCACCATGGGTTTTTTTACATCTACTTCCTGATATCTGCAGAGCTAACATCTTTCCCTCCCCTTTACTTGAAAAAAAGGTTATTAAACATGGATTTTATTTACACTTGACTAAGTGAAATGAGCTCTTTCCTTCTTGTTCTCCAGGTGCTTTCAGATGACATTGTAGCGCTTTCTGGAATTCTTTTTTCCAGTTTTGTATCTCAAGGGTAAAATCTGTTTTGATTTTTCGCATCACTAATTTAGCACTTATTATCCAGATGAAACTTCTTGCAGTTCCACCCTCCGCTTACCACCTCTGTGACATCTGCGGTGGGTGTGGTCGGCCAGCATTCAGGAGTTCCAGACTACCCTGATTCTTCCTCAGTCTCTATTCTAAGACTGTCCCCCTGGCTTCATAAAAACTCGTGTTATTATTGGGGAGATTGGGGAGCTGTCATTGCAAGAAGAGAAGGGAGAGGTGGGTGGAAAGTTATTCAAAAGTGGGAAAGACAAAAGTGGGCGAGATCTGAGTGCCAGGCAGTACCCCTGTCTTTCAAGTTTTTATTTCATGGCTGGAAAGAAAGTCTTAGGTTATTATTCCAGGACTAGCAGGACACAGGACATGTAAGTGGCTTTTCCACCTCCTGTCAGATCTTCTCCACTTTTGCAGTAAGGTAAAAGGAAGATTTCACCACCACCACCATCCAGTTTATAAAAATGTATTTTTTTGGCCGGGGGGGGGGTTGCAAAGAGGGGATGGGAAAGGCCACAGCTGAAGGCTGCAATCCTAACTTCACATGCCTGTGAGTATGTTCCACTGAATTCTGAAAGGCTCACTTTAGAGTGGACATAACTAAGACTACACTACAAGTACCCTTTACTCATCTGTGGAAATTTACAAGCATGTGCTTGTAGTGTGACCAAGGTGGAGGAGGAAACAGTACAGTGGTACATCGGAAGTTGAATGGAATCCATTCCGGAAGTCCATTTGACTTCCAAAATGTTCGGAAACCAAGGCACAGCTTCCAACTGGCTGCAGAAAGCTCCTGCAGCCAACTGGAAGCTGTGGAAGTTGCATTGGACGTTTGGGTTCCAAAGAACGATTGCAAACCGGAACACTCACTTTGCAGTTTGAGAGCCAAAACGTTCGACTCGCAAGGCGTTCGGGATCCAATGTACAACTGTACTCAGATACGTAATTGTCAAGCCACGTCCAATGGTATGATTGCCTTGAAACATTATTTTTGCAGGACATTGGAGTGGAAAATCCTGGCGGTGGAATACGTTGTCAAAACATGCTAAGGAGCAAAGCTTGAAACAAAAAGGTTTGTGTCTGAATGCACCTATTAAATAAATAGCTGGTGAAGAATAAAATGTGACTCTTTTATTAATAGTTGTCAGATTACTTAATTAATCCTGTTCTTTTGTGGAGACATGTCTTTAAAAGGTGGGGGGATTAAATTCCCAAAAGTGGAAGTTATAAATTTTAGCATGCTCTTCGTTATTACTGGTACTGAAATAATACACTGGATTATTCCATCCTACTTTTGAAAGCACACACTAATCTGTGTTGAAATACGCTATTATCCAGTGTAGTAAAGAGGAAGAAAGAGACCCCTAATTAGAGGGTGAGTGGAAAAAACATATTGCAAAGAAAACGTTGCAACTTACTGGCTGACTCTAGATTTTGGCATTCATTATTTAAGTTAAATGCATATTATGAAACCTTGAAGTGCACTACTTACTCATCCTCTTTAATTTTCAGTTTCCGGTAAAAGGATCCATTAGTTTTTGGCACGACTCAAGCTACACAGTACTGCATCAAAAGGGCAATACTTAAATGTGATTTTTGTAATTTCGTCTGTGCTACAACTTTAATCAGAGCTGTATTTGTAGATACAGGCATTTACATTACAATGCTATGCATGCTCCCTGTAAGTAACCGTGCCAAGTTCAATGGGGCTTACCACCAACTAACTGAGTAGAGGACTGCACATCAAGTTTGTTCTCTTAGCTACTTGTACACAAACTGTCTAATGCCCCATAGGCACAGAAATTAGCCTCTTTCTGGCATTATCCTTTGCAGGATCATAATCACATGCAGAGGGAGAACAGGACCCCATCCCCAGGCTCTGCCTTTATATCACTGCCAACATCCATACAGGAAATGTCTGAAGAGGAAAACCTGCTCTACTGCATACACTCCCTTGGTGATTTACAACCCTGATCCTGCATGTTTCTGATTTCCAAGGTGGATGCAAATGCAGAGCAGGTTTCCCTCTTCAGAATTCAGGCCCAACAAATGGATGGCAAGGGGGAGGTGGGGTGCGCCATTATGGCTGCATGGAGAATAATGCTTGAAGGACACTCCTGTCTCTGGGTTCTTGGAATGTTACTTTCACTGTACAGTTTAAAAGGGGAGGGCAATATATGCAAATCCACTAAAACTGCACGAGTATAACAGGGACTACCGGGTGTTTCTTAAAGTAGAACTATTAACTTTCTCTACAGTTTTACTTTATTTTTGGAACTATCACCTATTAGCTAGTCAGGATTGGCTTCTATGTCTCAAAGGGAACTCTGAGCCATATATGGGAAAGGATTGGCTTTGTGAGGATGACTGCAGTAATTCCCCTTATCTGAAAGATCAAGTTATAAAATGCAGCCCAGGACAGGTTTCACTGCAATGTTTTGACAAGAAAGTCTAAAAATGTTGTATCGAAACACAAAAGCCACATGAATTTTGCAACATAGATAAAGTTAACAGGAATCTAAACCCCAGTCCATGCTTCATACCAAAGCAAAGGTTTTTGATGGATATTCTTCCACAGAACACACATACAAAAAATAAAAAAGTTGCATTCGACTCAGCACTCATAAGCATGACAGGTTTTTACATGTGCACGTTCAAGTATGTCTTATATTAGTTTTCCAAAGTGCTGTTGAGACCTCAACGGCAGATGCATCTCTTTTTTAATATCAGCTGTACCACTCAAAAAACAATATCCTCTTTCTAGTGAATGTTTTGCTCTTCACAATATGTCAAGAAAGATGAAGCCTTAAAAATAGCTTAACCATTCAGCAGCAGTTGTAAAGGTAGCTCAGAACAAGGCTACATTGTGTGTGTGTGTGTGTGTGTGTGTGTGTGTGTGTGTGTGTGTGTGTAAATTTTAGGCTACAAAGACAAGCAATAAAAACACAAACAATAGGAACATAAGAAACTACCTTATACTGAGTAAGCCACTTCATCTAGTTCAATACTATTAACACTGACTGCCAGTTTCCAGGGTTTCAAACTGGGTCCATCCGAGATGCAAAGAATTGAATTTGGGACCAAGGCAGATGTTCTACCACTGCACTACAGCACTGGCTAGTGGTCTGCAGTTTCTTGGATATGTAAATAAGAATTAGCCATGTTATGTTATAAGTGACATGTCTGAAGGATGCCACTTCAGAAAGAGGCATATGCTGCTGAAGGGCAGTTTGCAAACTTCCCTTACTGATACAAGTAAAGAACAGAAGCCAATTTTCAAATACATTGTCGTGCGTAACCGTATCCCTCTTGCAAATCTTTTTGAAGCGTAAACTGTTCTGCCAGAACTAGCTGCCAGATTGTGTCCCCATTCTTCCTTTTTCTTTTTTTATAGCATCAAGCTACTGTGACTGCTCTACAGTTCTGTAGCCTCTCATACCAAGATAACCAATTTGCACGTAGCAGTTTTGAGGATTTTGGATTATAGACAAGCAGGACTAGCCCTAGTTCTGGACTAACTAGGTCAATATCTGAACAAATGTACCTAGAAACCCATTACAAAAGTACAGGGTCATCACATATTATGTAGAAATCACCCAGTAGGGCTACAGTTTTCAGTTCTCTCACAATATTATACATGGAAGCACATTTTCAAATATATAGGGGAAATGTCAAAAACAAAACTGCTAGGGCTATAACATACAAACCCCACTTTTACAGTGTGCAAAGTTCTGGTCACGCATCTCAAATGCTAAAACATGTACAGAGAAGGTCAACAAATATAACCAGGTTTTTTTTGTTGTAAAAGGAAGTATATATTGGGCTTTTCAGACTGGGAAAAAGGGCAACTAATGGGTGATATGTTAGATTTATAAAATTGTATGTGATGTGGGACATGGATACAGACAGTTTTTTCCTCCTTCTCTGAGAATACTAAAACTTAAGATCATCCAATACACAACCGAAAGGAAACTCAAGTAAGATGAAAGGAAACATTTCATCAGGCAAATCATAATTAATTTATAGGGCTGCCTGCCCAGAAGATGTGTTCAATTCCATTAGCCAAATTCATGGAGAATTAGTCGATAGCCCCGTTTGCCTTCACCCTTGGTTATAGGGTCATAGTGTCTGGACTGAACCAAACTACAATCCCAGGTTTAAGGAGATGCTAAGCCAAAGCATCTTCATGTAGTGCAGCAGTGGCAGCAGGACCAGAACAGGGGTGCTGCAGCCACAAGCCTAGATCCAAGAACCTGCACATTTTGCTCATTTCTTGGTAAGCCAAGATTTGTCTTAATGAACTGGACCTATTTATTATTGGCTACTAGCACTTGTGGCTATTTGGAATGTCAAGATTCATTGGTGATATGCCACTTAATATCGGTTGCTGGAGTGCAATAGGGGGACAGGGCTACTGCATTCATTTCCTACTTGTGGGATTTCCAGACATATATTGGTCACCATAGATACTGGAATAGGTGGGCCTTTGGTCTGATGCAACAGGATTCTTCTCATCTTCACTGAGAATGAGCTCATGGGGGGGAATGGGGGGGCAGCAGCAAGTTTAAGGTGGTGTGGACACACTAAAGAGAGTGTACCTGCCAGTACACCTGCATTGCCCCAACTGGTGCAGGTGGCGCTGTGGTCTAAACCACTGAGCCTTTCGGGCTTGCCGATCACAAGGTTGGCGGTCTGAATCCCTGTGATGGGGTGAGCTCCTGTTGCTCTGTCCCAGTTCCTGCCAACCAAGCAATTCAAAAGCATGCCAGTGCAAGTAGATAAATAGATACCGCTGCGGTGGGAAGGTAAACAGCGCTTCCATGTGCTCTGGTTTCCGTCATGGTGTTCCACTGCGCCAAAAACAGTTTAGTCATGCTGGCCACATGACCCGGAAAGATGTCTTGTGGAAAATCGCTGGCTCCCTCGGCCTGAAAGCGAGATGAGAGCCGCAACTCCATAGTCACCTTTGACTGGACTTAACCGTCCAGGGGTCCTTTACCTTTTTACCTTATTGCCCCAATCTCATACCATCCTGGTTCACAAAAAAGTGACTACACAAAAAAATTACTACTACTACTATTACTACTACTACAATAGTTTCATAACAGCCAGGAGGCTGTGACCACAATGCTGCTGCTCCTCGCTGGCCTTTCCTAAATCAAGTAATTATTCTGCCTAATGTGATCAGTAAAAATCAGAATTTGTCACACTAACATTGTAATCCTATGCATGTTTGTTCAAAAGTATGATCTACTGTGTTCAATGACGCTTACTTGTATGCCTGTCTAAGCCTGGAACCTTAAAAATGAACTGTGAAGGGAGAACACTTCCTCATGTTTTTCCCAGTCTCAGTAACACAACATTCATCTACACCATCAGATTAATTTAAATGCTTTGGATTTATTATTTAAGCAAAAGACTGAGAGGAAAGCTGAAGTTTAGCCCACATTCCAGTCATCTAGGGGTTAGTCAATTTGCCAGTGCCCTTGCTGTGCCTTGCCTTCAGATGTTATGCACCTAAATTCTGAAAAGAACATTGATCTTTAATCTGCAGTATTAATTCCTTTGACAAAATGGTAGATTATGTATTATCCTCCATAAGGCTTCATTCAAAGCTTAGACAGTCCAGATGGAAGCCAGCTAATTAAAATAAAGTTAATATTAAGAACCCTCTTCAACCCAGATTTCTCGTGCTGTACTTCCAGATTTAGAAAAATACCAGCCCATATTTGATTAATTGTATTTTCCTCATTATTCATGAAAACAAAAAATGTTTTTGAAGACATATTTTCATGTTTTCATTTCTCAACCACAAATGCTAATAAATACTGAGAAGACAGATGTAAGAACTTGCCAGAATCTTTTCAAATCTCACAACATTACATATCATGTAAAGTTCTCTCTCTTCTTTCTCTCTGCCTCTCTTTCTCTCTCTCTCTGTATCTTCCTATAATAACCACCCAATATAGTCCCATTATTAAACATTTAATACCATACAGTAGACATTACTAGGCTTTTATATTTATAATGAAATGCAAGAATCTTACAAAGGAATAGTAAGCTATAAACGTGGCAATGCAATTTTGCTCTGTGATAATCCAAATCACTTATCGTTTTTTTTTATTTACCACCCTTCCTCGTGACAGAACTCAGGATGATGAACATGAGAACAAATACAGCAAATGTACACAATAATTAAAACCTTTTATAAAAGCAGCAACATAATAATGGTATCCAACAGTAACAAGACCCAGGGCAAAAATCATGACACAAAACCCCTGAGAAACAACACAGATATCCACTAATTGATATATGAAACTAAATAGCAAAGGTGACAATCACATCTCCCCAGAGAAGAAATACCACGGTCCTGGTGCTACTACCAGGGAGGCCCTGTCTCAAGTCACTGCACATGCCCACTGGTAGAATCATGCACAGAACGTCCCTGTTCTCAAAGCACAGGTTTGTGGGAAAGCTGCTCTTTTAAGTACTTGGGTCTTGAAACGTTTAGGACTTTGTACACCATGTGCCACTAGTACCTTGAACTGGGCCCAGTAGCTCACAGGCAGCCAGTGTTTTAAGGCCTGGAGTTATATGATCCTTTCTAGCTGCTCTGCTTAAGAGACATGACAAATTCACAGAGGATAGGTGGCCAATGGGTACTGCATACGCTGTCAGAGGCAGCATGCTTCTGAATACCAGTTGCTGGAAACTGCAAGAGGTCTTGCTTGCGTGCTTCCCAAAGGCATCTGGTTGGCTTCTGTGGGATCAGGTTTCCCTTGTGTTCGAAAGAGCTGGGGAAACTGCATTCTGCATCAGCTATGCACTGATGCAGTGGGCCATTAGACACACGTTACTTGAAAGTACAGTCGTACCTTGGAAGTCGAACGGAATCCGTCCCGGAAGTCCATTCGACTTCCAAAATGTTCGAAAACCAAAACACGGCTTCTGATTGGCTGCAGGAAGCTCCCACATATTCTTTCATTTTAAAACGGAAACAACAGTACTAAGATGGCGCTCTTGAGTGGTTTGAGATTCTGATGAACAAAGGCCCATAAGAAGTACTGTCGACAGTCTACAGGGAAAAGTATGAAAAAACCAGTAAATTTCCTTTTAAACAATTTTGGAAGGAAATTTCCTCTAAAAGGCAGTTCAAAGAACTGAGTTAACCAGCTTGTTATGTTTGTTTTCATTTTTACAAACTTAAAACTAATTGAGTTAACAAATCTATAAACCCTTTAGAAGACTCTCCACTGTTCTTTTTCTTTTCTTTTTGAAGATTATCTTCCCATTTGTGTAGCATTTCAATCCAGATCAATGCAGCATTCTATGTTCAATACTGAACAATTGAAAGACAGAAAGCAGATTTGCTGAGGTTCTCCTCAGGATTAGGACAGTTGTTAGATAGAACAGTTGTTAGGAAACTGCCATTTGTTTTTCCATTTGGTCAAGCAAATGTTTAAAACTGCAAGAACGAAGTGGTGCATCCCTGATTTTCAAATAGATAATAAGTCAAGTCATACTTGAGGGAAGATGCTGAAAGCAAGTTTCCTTCATATTTGTTGTATCTCCTCATTAACTGATTTTTGAGAAAATAAATACCTATTATATAAAGGAAAAGATATATTCTCTTATTTTTAATTCAATTCTGGTTGTGCTTTAGTTGTATTAATGTGTTTGTAAAGAAAGAACTTTTGAAAATATATTGATTAACAGAAACACAAATTTTAAAATCACATTGATATCCATTAATATACAGTATTTTGGTCCAAAGGGAGTTGTAATCCAAAACATCTGGAGGACACCACATTGGAGAAGGCTGGTGTGGGTAATATTGCCAGCCATGAGATGTGATGCAATTGCTATGTCTAGAACAGCAGTTGTCAGAATTCTGTGTTCTCAACACCTTCCTCCTGAGGCAAGAGTTTTTTAGCATCCCAAAAGCCAAAGCAGAGAAGAGTCTGGTACTGTTCAAGTTCAAGCAAGCACATGCTTAATTAAGCTAATACAATGATTTGACTTACATTTCCTTTTCTAGGATCAAATTACCTTTAGCTTTACTTATTTATTTACAGGATTTATGGTGGCTGCCCAGTTTTCTGGGCAGCTGATAAAGATAAAATAGTAAAATACTGAAAAGGTCATTAAAAACAATTGCAGTATAAACATTACAAGTGGAGACTTAAAAACAAATTCACACATAACAAAAACGTGCAGTATATTATCGGTGGGATGACATTCAGTTTTTATATTAACACAGATTTTTAAAACCTGGGAAAATAAAAACGTCTTCATGTGGCACATGAAGCCTATAAATAAGGTGCGTGGAGTGTTTCTGGGGAGGATATTCTATAGCTAGAGTGCCACCGTGAATTAGCCACCTGATTAAATAAAAGATTTAAGGCCCTTTCCAGCATGACATGTAAATTAAGACTCCTGCCTTCACCTATGTACCATATAAGCAGAGGTTCTACTGACTGCTTTCTGGTCATACTTACAACTTAGTAGTAGTAGTAGTAGTAGTAGTAGTAGTAGTAGTAATAATAGTAGTAGTAGTAGTAATTTATTACTTATACCCTGCCCTTCTGGCTGGGTTTCCCCAGCCACTCTCAACAGAATATTAAAAACATGAGAAAACATCAAACATTAAAAACTTCCCTAAAGAGGGCTGCTTTCAGATGTCTTCTAAAAGTCAGATAGTTGTTTATTTCCTTGACATCTGATCGGAGGGCGTTCCACAGGGCAGGTGCCACTACTGAGAAGGCCCTCTGCCTGGTTCCCTGTAACTTTGCTTCTCGCAGCAAGGGAACTGCCAGAAGGCCCTCGGCGCTGGACCTCAGTGCCTGGGCAGAACAATGGGGGTGGAGACGCTCCTTCAGGTATACTGGACTGAGGCCGTTTAGGGCTTTAAAGGTCAGCACCAACACTTTGAATTATGCTTGGAAACGTACTGGGAGCCAATGTAGGTCTTTCAGGACCAGTGTTATATGGTCTTAGGCTCCATATGCCCATACTTTGCTTTTTGGTGCTTACTTTGCTCAAGGTTACACCTTGAGGATCGAAAGGCACACAGTAAGTTAGACGGAAGAATCTTTCCTGACTTCATTTGCCTGTCATGTAACAGCAGTCTTAGTTTACAACATCTGTTCGTTTTAGAGCATGAGTTGGATTGGTAACAGCCCCAATTCTTCCCTTGAACTAATTCTTGAATATGCCTCAATTGTAAAACAGATGCTTATTGTAAATTCATATTGACAGCGTAACTGTATCAATGTATATTCACTATAAGCCCCACTGAATTCTGTGGGATTTACTCTCAGGAACGCTTGACTTAGTACTGAGCCTTAGAATATAAACACTTATCTGAGAGAAGTTCTAGTAAACATAGTGGGGAATCTTACTAAGCAGGCCTTTGCATCCTTATTAACTTAAGTCTCCCTACCAAGTTACTTGTAAGAACCTTCAACTCATGGAGTTGCATGGGCTACATATGAGTAAGAATGGAGGTGGTAAGGGACTTAGAAGCCTCAAATGAAGTCACTGAAATAATCTGGAAATCTGTTCAGGCTAATATCTCTCATATATTAGGATATAATATGCCCTTGGGACTTAAAGTATTTCTGCTTGGTTATCTAAAAGATGTTAGTTCGGAAAACGATCAAGAAATAATGTTCAACTTGATAACTGCTACTAATATCAGGTAGGTGGCCGTGTTGGTCTGACGCAGTCGAAAAAAATTTAAAAATTGGGGTTTTTTGGTATCTGAAGAAGTGTGCATGCACACGAAAGCTTACACCCAGAACAAACTTAGTTGGTCTCTAAGGTGCTACTGGACAATTTTTTAATTTGCTAATATAATAGCTAAAAATTGGGGGTGAGGAGCATTTCTCCTACTATATCCAAATGGATTGAGAAAATTTGGTCCATAGTAACACAAATCAGCCTAACATGTTTGTGGGGAAATAGGTATTTTTTAAAATGTTTTTAAACAACAATTTCCATGATAATGTCCAGCCTTAGTGCTGCTTTCAACCTGCTGTAACAGAACTACTTCATGTTCTTTATTTTTGGCTTATTTTGTTTAACAACAACAGCAAATGGAGGCAAGGAACCTACCTTCCCCAAAACACACTGGATTGTCAAAGATGCTAACAATTAAATTTAAAATACCAACCAGCTAAAAACAATGCAGCCTAAAAACTCAAGCGCAAAGCGCAGATAAGCAATTATATAGCAAACTACAGAAATATGTAAAACTGAAAGGAAAAAAATATTGTTCCCATTTAAGACATCTTATGTATTACATTTCCAAAGAAACCAAATGAACATTGTAAAAACAACAACAACAACAACCCTACTCTTTCCATGACGACACACATATCTAATCATTACCTATGAAATCTGTTCCCCCTACTACTCCAATCCACCAAGATGCTCCTTGTGCTCTGGTTACTGGAGCCACCTTGTGCTCTGCAGAGCACCTGCAGCTTATAAATCTTCAACTAGAAAATCCATCTCAGAACAGGATGCGTCAAGCAAACAAGTTTAAACAAATTGTTACTGGCACTTAGCAAACCGAACAGTAGTTTCAAGTCTGGAGTTTTAAAAGGTAATTTATGTATTTACAAAGACTTAGAAAAATTGTTAAAGGTGGGGAATGATTATGTGAAAACTGGTTCCATTCAATGACACATTTGATTTACAACAGTATTAAAATAATAATAATAATACTAATAATACTAATAATAATAATAATAATAATAATAATTTATTATTTAGACCCCACCCATCTGGCTGGGTTTCCCCAGCCACTCTGGGCGGCTTCCAACGGAACACTAAAATATAAAAACCTATTAAACATCAGTGGTAATAAAAAAAATTAACATTTTTGAAACTGAAGACACACAGTGCACCCATTTGTATTAACTCAGTGGGGCTTACTTCTGAGTAAACATCCATAAGATTGCACCAATGGCATGAAACGCTCCGTGCAATAAAAACTTTTCAAAAATTGCAAAGACTCTTGTAGGTAGATTAAAATAAAATATGACCTTGTAGCATCAGAATGGATCTATAACAGGCATAGGCAAACTCAGCCCTCCAGATGTTTTGAGACTACAATTCCCATCATCCCTGACCACTGGTCCTGTTAGCTAGGGATGATAGGAGTTGTAGTCCCAAAACATCTGGAGGGCCGAGTTTGCCTATGCCTGATCTATAAAAACTTAAATCTGGTAGCATGCCAGTCAAGAACATTGTTTAACTGTGGTTGGGAAGCAACCTTCATTTTTAAACAACAACAAAACCCCTTTATGGCAACACTGCTCCTTGGAAGTGAAGTACTGGTAAAATTATTGTCAGGTTTTTAGAATAAGAACTATGTGTGCAAGTAGTGCTTGCCCAACTGCACTGCGCCAGGAGAGATTTGACCAATTTCTTATGGGCTGTAGCCCTTGGTCTCCAGTTTGGCCCAAGAGATATAAAAACAAATGCTCTCTATTATTGGCTGTCATTGCTAAGGCCTCAAAGGCTGCTGGGCAATATACCCTGCATAATAGGTTGCAAGACAGTCCTCTGATCTTTTCCTAGCCTTCATGCCCATGTATTTGCATAAAAAAGATATTTACCTTTTGAATCTGATGATTTAAAAAAATATTTCCAATTATACTGCAGCTCAAATTATACTTTTGCCTAGCAGCTATTACAATTCTTGTAATATTATTCTCATTATGAATAATCTGAATTATTTAGCATTTATCCATTTCCAGCATTAGAGCTTTTTATGCCAATATTTCACTAATCCTACTGGCTGCTTCAGAACCATCTTGGGTTTAGATCAACCATTATGCTTTATGAAAATCTTGAGCTGATTAGAGAAAAATATTAAAATCAAAGATACAGTACTCTCAGTATTTTAATACTTCCTAAATATAAATGAATGGTTTATGTCCACAACAGGCTTTTTAATCCTTTGCTCAGATGCTTGGTTTAGTTTCTTCCAAAGTAGCTAACAAGAGGGGATGGCGGGGGTGGGGGTGGAATTAAATCATCCTAGTCATAACAACCACAGAAATAATAATAATATATACACTAATACAATGTTGTGTATTGTGTCAACCAAAATATGTATTTGCATTAAAATATACCAAATTACTACTACTAATATACAAAAGGTTAAAAAAGAATAAAACAAAATATTTATTAAAATACAAATTGTTGAGATAACTAATAATTTAAAAGCATCCAAATATATTTTTTGATTTAATCACAAATTAAATCTATATAATTTACCATATTAACCTCAATAACAAATTTCCTCAGCTTTTGGGCACCCAATACAATTGAGAGAATTAAAACAATCTCTACCTTTGAAATCTCATTGTACCTTTTCAACACTCATCAGTTTCCTGCCCAGTTGAATCAATCCATTCTCAATATTGCCTTAATTTCATCTACTACTAACCAAGCCTACAGCTGAATTAGCCACAACGCAGATATATATACATTAATATCCAAGATAGCTTGACATTAACTCTTTTAACACTTGACAAACATGAATCGTCTTTTAGGTGCTCATTCGTTTTCCTAGTGTTAGGCTTCTCTATCTGTCTGGCAATAGCAGTACTTCCTAAGGGCATATATTCTAAACAAACTACAGAAAAGCACTTTGTGTTTTTTAATGTCAAGTATCCACTAAGTTTCTGTTTTTTTTAAATTACTGGACATAATTAGACATATTTGCCATTTTCAAATGCACAGTAATAATGAAACCTGAGCACATTTATGAGCCCCACCGATTTCAACTGAACTGGATACAGAATAGTAGCCTAATGACACCAGATGTCAAAGAGAAAAATAACTACCAAACTTTTAGAAGACATCTGAAGGCAGCCCTGTTTAGGGAAGCTTTTAATTTTTAATAGGTCATTGTATTTTAGTGTTTTGTTGGAAGCCACCCAGAGTGGCTGGGGAAACCCAGCCAGATGGGCGGGGTATAAATTATTATTATTATTATTATTATTATTATTATTATTATTTAAAGTTTTTAGGAATTCAAATGTCTAAAGTGAGTTGATTCAGACTAAATAGAATCCACATTATTACGGTATATATACCATGTCTATCCAAAGTGTGGTTCTCTTGCCAGTTTGGAACATGATGAAAGACTGTTTGGGACAACTTAAGGAACTGCATGGACCATGACATGGAAAACAACAAGTGCCTACTTCCCTCTGTCCCTAGGAAATGCAGTGAGCAGCCTATATTTTGCTTATCTGTATTAGCACAATCCTATTTTTAGTACTGATAATCACTGAAATAACAAACCAAGATCTCAGTGAAAACTCTAAGATAATGTAAATGTGTTGAAATAAATTATAAAAATCTGTAAATGGGGGGGGGGGGGACGGACGGACGGACCTGCATACAGGAAATGGGTAGCCAAAGTGGTGCTCTTCAGTTGAATCGTGGACTACAACTCTCATCAGCGCCAGCTACCATGGCTAATGTACAGGGATAATAAGGGAAGCTGGAGTTCCACAACACTGTTGCTACCTCTGTTACAAAGGAACATAGAAACCTGCCTCATACCAGGTCAGACCCATTAGTCCAGCAGTTCTCAACCTGTGGGTCCCCAGATGTTGTTGGACTACAACTCCCACCATCCCTAGCTAGCAAGGCCAGAGCTCAGGGATGATGGGAGTTGTAGTCCAACAACATCTGGGGACCCACACGTTGAGAACCGCTGCATTAGTCCATCCATCACAGTACTGTCTGCTCCAACTGGCAATGACTCTTTAGCGTTTCAGACAGGAGTCTCTCCGAAGCCTGCTTGGGTGCTAGAAATTAGACCTGGTGTGAGTGCTTGTAAAGCTTGTGAATTTCAAGTGAGCTAAATGCATGTTGGGGAATGCATGTCACAGCTGCAAAGCAATTCAGCTGAGCTAGATCAAACTCGGTTAGTTTTCTATCTGTTAGCAAGAGGCCACAGTCATCTTTCTTTCTTTCTCTCTCTCTCTCTTTCTTTCTTTCTTTCTTTCTCTCTCTCTCTCTCTCTCTCTCTCTCTCTCTCTCTCTCTCTTATTTATTTATTTATGAAAAGACATCACCTCACCTTTCTGTCTAATGAACTGCAAGGTGACTTAGAACAAAATTTTAAACAACTATTATCATTAAAAAGCAGATCAGACCTTCAATCCAAAAAGGTCGTATTCAGGGAGTCAGTGACAAACAACTACTTTGATGTGCCAAGTTGAAACAAAGGGTCTTTAAAAACCCATCATGGAGCAGGCAGTTCAGGAGCCATGGTTCAACCCCAGAAATGGTCATCTCATTGGTCTCAATCAACTGCAATTTGGACATGCAAGAATGCCTCCCCTATTGATTTTAATAGACATCCAAGCCTTTTGGTGGAATATATGGCCCTTAAGGTGTCCTCTTTTAAATTAGAGCTTTAAAAATAACATGCCCCAAAATAGACCAGGACTCAGTAAAGCTGTTGAAAAAGAGGAGTCAAATGCTCTAGAAAACCAGCTCCAGTCAGACTGTTAGCTGCTGCATTCCAAACCAACTGAAGTTTCTAAACATTTTTCGAAAGCAATCCTAGGTACCACATTATTCAGGAATTCAATCCTGATGTAAGTAAGGTATGTAAGGCATGTATCACTAGTAGCCGGATTCACACTATCTAGAAATGAACACAGCTGATATATGCACTTAACCTGGGCAGAAGGGCTCCTGTCACAGCCGCAATATGAACAGCCAACAACAAAGCAGAGCCCAGACTGCAGGGCAATGCTATTCAAGATGGGCAGAATCATTATATCCACTGGCAGCTCTACTTATCAGGAACACCCCTGTCTTATCTGGATTAAATCTCAATTTGTCTAGTAATTTCCTCACATTGTCAAGTAGCAATCACAGCCATTGATTCAGCAGTCTGAGAGAATAGTGTGTCATCACCCTATGGGCAACGTGTTCCAGCAACATTCTTTAAGCATGGCGCTCAAGTGTGTGGTGGTGACTCAGCTCAGGAATTTCTGGAAGCTACCTATTATCTGGATCCAATTCAGTCTGGCTTCAGGCCGGGTTGGTGCTGAGGTGGTCTTGGCCACAATCTCTGAAGCAAATTCCCCTTTACTTCAACACACAAGGAGCCTGGCAGTTTTATTTATTTGTAAAATTTAAGGGTTAGCCTAAACAGCATTGCCTTTAGGTTTTAATGTTTTTCATAAGTGACGAGTTTTACCTAAATCTATACACAAGAATCTATGGCTATAATCCATAATGGGAATCTACTTCTGAGTAAACATTCACATGCATACTGTTTGACAAAATCTTAATAGATGAATAGTTTTTAAAAAACCCATCAGGATCTTGTTGTTGCTTTCCATGTTCTTTTCTTTTTATTTATTACATATTAGTTGCTTGCTAATTAAATTTCTCCAAGCAACTTACAATAAAAAATACACATAAAAGAATTCAAACAAACATCAAAAGGAACAGAATAATATTATTTACTAAAAGTGTGTATTATTCTTACAATAGCTTAATTATTTCTGGGTGTAATTTTTTTAAGTAAATTTGTTTTGTTTTATTTAATAATTAAAATATTTATGGACCACACTTTCATAAAAAAACACAACATGGCAGTATACAACATAAAGAAATTATAAAAGCTGAAAGCTCTTCTGAAAATTTCTAATGCAGGCTGGGAGGAAGTTAAGATAGAGGGACCATCACAATGGACTATCCTCAGTAATTGAATCAGATATTTAATCAGACTTAACAGAGAGCACCTGTTAAAGGGCTACAGCAAAGAACTCTTCAACACAGCCACTCCAAATGGTCCAGCAGTATGCAAGGACTGGTCTCTTAGTGGATTATCTTCTTCCAATTATTTTTACTTTCTGGCACTTTAGCAACATAACAGAATGTATTTGTAAGCAGATATATCATTTTCACATAATTAAGGAGCAATAATCAGAGAAATTACTCCCAGACCTCCAGATAGCCTATAAAACAAATCCTTAGGAGAATGCTATTTTAATTTGTTGACCTGAATATATCTAACAGAGATGAATTAACAAAAGGGGCTAATTAGTCTAAATAATGCTATACTGTAATTATTTCTTGAATAGGCTAAGAGGCTTTGATTTGACCTTAAAAAGTTAGTCCACAAAAGTTAATAGCCCCCCAAACATTTTCTTTCTATCCCATTTGCCAACAGAGACCCAATGTAGCGGAGAGAATGTCTGAATAAGATGAGGAAGACTTAAAATCCAGTTCAGCCATGAAGCACATTGTATAGCCTTACTTTGGGCAAATCACCCATACCTTCTAAGGCAAATCAGGTGGCAATGGGAGACAGGGCCTTCTCCAGATATGTATTTTTCTGACTGATGCAAAGCCCAGATAGCAAACACTTCAAAAAGCCTTCCTGAGCTATTCGAGCAACAATTCTGGTCTTCATCTATTTTTCCCTTGCTTCTCCTCTAAGGCTTCAATCCTATGCACTTATCTGGGAACAAGTCCCATTGAACTAAGTGGGTATTACTTATGAGTAGACCTACTTGCAATCATTATACATACCCCCTCACCCACACCGTAGCTATAGCAATACACACACACTACTCCCTGTAACGAGACTGATATCAGACTATTCCTGCTTTGAATAGGGAAGAACCCCTTAGCAGTATAGGCTGGTCTGAACCCCCCAAAAGTAGAGCCCAGTCCCTTCTCTGTTCCTTACATTCATATTCAATACAGCATTGCATATGTAGAGACACTCTGCACTTGTTTCTGTCCATCTCCTGTGATGCCCAAGCATCTTTGGACAGCACAGCCAATCACATTCATCCCTATTGTCCTACCCCTTTCTCCAGAGGTAAAAAAAAAAAGTTTTAAAATAATAAATTCCTGTAGAGGAGGCTTAGGAAGGGAAGGGGACTCCTCAAGACCCAAATTTTGATTTTATTTCCTTTTAAATAAGCTCTACTTACACTGAGGAGTACCTCAGAAATGCTTTGCAACTTCCACAGCATTAGGTCAGGACTATGAAGAACCTCCCCAACCAATCAGATGCATCTATTTCAATGCCAGCTAGGGTGGATGAAAGGTAGAGTGACAGGGATTTCATCCAACCCCCACCCCTTGTCCTGTTAATCTTTGGTCAGATATTTAAAAAGAAAGGCCCCTCCATTGGCAGAATACAGGAGAACTCTGGGTTGTGCTGATCCCAAGGTCTGCCATGATCTATTCTCAAGCCCTTTCCTTGTCTTATCTCCAGGGTACAATACTGAGATGTGGAGGTGTCATCAAGGAAGTCAGCAGCAAACCTCAGAGAGGGACACCTGCAATATTATATGGCCCTCCCAATGATCACAAGTTTGCACCCTAATTTTCTCAGCCATTCCTATAATGAGCTTTAGCATGACATTTTTAAAATATTTAATTTATAATGAAGCAATTTCTATCCATTTGCATACTCAGCATCTTACTTTTTCTGCATAATATATTTCCAACTTCTTGAGTATGTTCTGTGCCATTATATTCTGGTTTTAAATCAATGACCGTGAAAGAAGACAAAATCATTTCTACATTTACCAAAAAAACCAAAACCCCATACTTTTTCACGCAAGGCAGCTTGCCCATTTAATTCATGACTAATTTAGTAAGCTCCATTCCAAGGAATTTACTTACGCTAATCCTAAAGCCTCTTATGCAGATTTATGGAAAATATGAACAGAATGGCTCAAGCAACTGTCTCCCACAAATAAGTCTTAGTGAAACCTCAAGAGGGATTAAACAGGTCCTCATTCAAAAATGGATCAGCCAATGCCAAAGAATGAAAATCAAAAGCCAGCAGAATTACACATACAGCTATTTTTAAAAATCACATTCTGTCTGAAAAGGCAGCTCATGCATCTCACCAGCGTCTTAATCATGAGACAGCTCTATCTGCATCTGTCAAATTCAATTTGTCCTCCTTTCAAATGAAACCTATACCTGTGCCTTGCGACTATAATTCAATAGCCAGGGTTGGCAGGAAAGACAAGGACAAAGAGAGAAGTTTCTTAGGATGCTATTTAGGGCACTTGGAAAGAAGGTGGGATTTCACAGGCATTTTCCTACAACCATTAGACAACTGTGTTTAATATTCAGTGGAGAGTCATATGGAATCAGACCTTCTGACAAATTGCAGTGAGCACCATATGTATAGATATTCATAGAATATCATTTCCCAATGACCAGACCAAAAGGAGAATGTGAGAATCCACCTTTAGTCCACTCTCTCCAGACTTCATCACATTCAGAACAAAAGGGTTTGACACTTCCTTGGAATGGGAAATTAGAAATTTGTAGAGTCTAGTGATAGGAACACAGATTTAACACTACCCTCTCCCTCACTAGGGCCAGTTAGGGTTGCTAAGGCAGCAACACTCCCCCATCATCAGATACTATGGGCTGTATCCAATGTTCTCTGTCTGCTAGGGCAAGAGCCCACATGCAAGTGGATGCCAGAATCTAAAGGTTGCGCAACGAAAGGAATCCAATGCAACAGTTGCCCTAGTGGATATTTTCCCACAACAGCTGATTGTTGTTGCACAATCTGTTGTACAACAACCTTTGCTAATGTAGTTGGGTTTTTCCTTGCGCCGGTGCAACAAGTATACTGCTAAAGTATGTGACTTTAATTTAGTGCTACCTTGGATACAACCCAGTATTTAAAAAAAATAAAAAATCAGGCCATTTAAAGAGAGAGAGAGAGGTATATGAGGGGAGGAAAGAAAACATTCCTCATGACTGCCTCCAAATGACAAAAAAAGTAGCAGATGTGAAAATGTAAGCCTCATTTCTGCCAAATACACAATGCAAGTCAAATTCTACTACTGTCATTTATATTGAATACTGTTTAAATAATTCAAGGGTCCATTACCTGAAATGGTCTGGTTTCTGCAAGTGCTTAAAGTACTATTACACTTAGATAAGTTGCCAGAGCAAAGAGTAAACAAGCATGAGCTACAATTCCACCCTCCCCCTTAAAAAAAAGTGCCACCCATTGTTGCAATGTTAAGAAAATAAGAGACCCAAGTTATTCTGCCTTCTGAATATTCGATATTTTTCATAACCTACAGACCAGATCCTATCAATCAACCCCAGGTTTACATCTTGGATAGGTCAAAATGCAAGCTTTTTCAACTGCAGCAGCAAGACAACAACAAGGCCAAAGATAGAGAAAAAGAATGTTACAAAGCTGGAGCAAGATTAGTTTTTCTTGCACCATCAAAACCAAATAAGCCAAAGAGAAGAGTGGGCAAATTACTTCAATTGAAGTCATATCAATTGGGAAGCTGACTCAGACCATACACTGTACCATAATTGCCCTCCATCAAATTCATGGGCCCAAACTGTCTGTTTTCCATCTGCTCCTACACCAATTTAAGCAATTTTGAACTTTGCTCTCCCTTGGTGAATGTATCACAGATTTATTAGAATGTCAGGGTCCAATTGTTAAGATTCTCTAAGGCAGGTTATTACAAGGTGCGGATTTTTGATGTCCGTCAGTCAAGCCCAGGAAAACTGAAGGAGCACAATCAATGCAGCTTTACTCACCCTGGAAACCCATAATATAAGATAATGAAATACGCCAAGAAAAGGGGAAAGGAAGGTGTTTATTCTCTCTTACCATTACCTCAAAGACTTCTCTGCTAATGGTTCTAGCACCAAAAAGAGGTTTTTAGACTACTGTATTTCTAGCTGCCAGAAACCATCACTGCTAATATCATGGGCTTTATAATTTCATGCCCTCTTGTTGCATGAATGGAGCCTGTGTTAATCTAATGTCGTGAATGAGTTACTATGCCTTTTCATACGCATTAGTCTACTCACATAGTAACTCCATTACCTAAGTTCACTGATACCTTTATTACAAAATTACCCAGAGATGACCAGTGGAGTTTGGCCTATATTAAATGCATATTACACATACATACTCAGGGGATCTGATACTGTGCTTAGTCTGCTGCCATTGTTTTTTGACAGATGACTGGTTGATAGCACAGGCCAACTTTGAGGCTATACAATACAGACAGCACTTTTGGAAAAACAAATAAAACAAAAGCCAACAACTTATTTTGCTGACAAATAATATTGGGTGCTAAATATTGAACCTGAATGTCTTCGCAGCCACTGAAACCACCTTTTATGTGAAACCCTGTCCATTGTACACTGTGACTCATTGTCACACAGTGCAAGCAAGGCCTGTCCAGAAGCAGTTGGATTGGGAAGAGGGAAAACGTGTCACACAACATGGCAGACAAAGCTAGTGCATTTTCAAGAGCTGAAAAGTATTATTTGTGTTGGATATATTTCTGCATGAAGGCCAATATATATGTTATAAAACAAACAGGAAAACACTTATTCAATAACAATGAAAACTAATTATAATAATAATATAATAATAATTTATTATTTATGTAGCCTTATGAGGCTTTGCCCTCGGGTGGGAAAAATATTGCGCCTGGGAAAGGGAAGTGGGAGTCAACAGACACTCAAGGAATAGTTTCGGAGAAAAAGGTTTTATTTCTACCATCCATGAACTGGTAGAAGGAGCAAGTGTGATAAGTCACAAAAAGCATGCATGAAATTCACAGTCATGTGCACAAGCATATATACCCCGGACCAGATCCCTCCTCCTTTCTCCTCCTTCTTCCAGAGTCCTGCCCCATGTTGAGGTTCCTGAGCATGTACAGAAAGCTGTCTTGGGACTATTGGGACTCTTGGCACCCTTCCCAGGAAAGGGGTTTCAGAGTGTTCAGATATGTTTCAATCTCTTGTTCTGGCATGGTTCCCGGACAGAAACTAAGTTGCAATGTGGTTCTTTAGCAAGGCCAGAAGGCATGAGAAACAATGGACTGTTCTCTACCTTTGTTGCAATCTTTTTAGTTACAGCAAGCAGAATGTTTCTGATGCTTAGCTAATGCCTTTTAGCTGCTGAGAAAAATGATTTTGAAAAGCTCTGAGAAGCTTTGAGCCTGCTTTGGTGGGGGGTGACTTCGGGCCTAGGTGAGGTCACCTGTCCTCACCTTCCTTCAATTTATACCCTGCCCATCTGGCTGGGTTTCCCCAGCGACTCTGGGCGGCTTCCAACTGAATATTAAAAACAGTACAGCATCAGACATTAAAAACTTCCCTAAACAGGGCTGCCTTCAGTTGTCTTTTAAAAGTAAAATAGTTGTTTATTGCTTTGACATCTGCTGGGAGGGCATTCCACAGGGCAGGTGCCACTACCGAGAAGGCCCTCTGCCTGGTTCCCTGTAACCTTACTTCTCGCAATGAGGGAACCGCCAGAAGGCCCTCGGCGCTGGATCTCAGTGTCCGGGCTGTACAATGGGGATGGAGACGCTCCTTCAGGTATACAGGACCGAGGCCATTTAGGGCTTTAAGGGTCAGCACTAAAACTTTGAATTGTGCTCGGAAACGTATATGTAAGATCTGTATTGATTGATGTGATGCATGTGATCTAACTGCCATTTTTAAGTAATTCAATTCAATTGCACAGGTTCTGGGGCATGTTCTAGGGTGTGTACACAAGTTTATTCAGAGCAC
Organism: Podarcis raffonei; assembly: GCF_027172205.1. Classification (NCBI taxonomy): domain Eukaryota; kingdom Metazoa; phylum Chordata; class Lepidosauria; order Squamata; family Lacertidae; genus Podarcis; species Podarcis raffonei. The sequence continues at coordinate 67,209,676 of NC_070602.1, forward strand.
TAGCCTGGTGTGTTAAGCCACAGTTACCTGTTTTAGCTAGGACATTTCCTTAAAACTCCAGTACTCCCTTCTAAACCTCTTGTCACCAATATCTCTTTTCCTTGCTTTTCTTCATAAAGGTAAAGGGACCCTGGCCATTTGGTCCAGTCGTGACCAACTCTGGGGTTGCGGCACTCATCTCGCTTTATTGGCCGAGGGAGCGGGCGTACAGCTTCCGGGTCATGTGGCCAGCATGACTAAGCAGCTTCTGGTGAACCAGAGCAGCACATGGAAACACTGTTTACCTTCCCACCGGAGCGATACCTATTTATCTACTTGTACTTTGACGTGCTTTCAAACTGCTAGGTTGGCAGGAGCAGGGACCGAGCAACGGGAGCTCACCCCATCGCAGGGATTCGAACTTCCGACCTTCGGATCGGCAAGTCCTAGGCTCTGTGGTTTAACCCACAGTGCCACCCACATCCCTTGCTTTTCTTCATAACCCTCTTTAATTGTTTAACTCCAATTGTTCAGTCTGGCTCTTAACTCCTCATTTCCCCTAAATATTCCAAAATGGGTTACTTCACTTGCTTAGGGTAGGGCCAACCCCCAGTTAGTTACCCCTAGCAACATTACAACAGTTTACAATAAATCATGCAACAATTATAAAACCCCACGCAGTTCATCTGTATCAACTATTTAACAATACTCACTCCAAAATACACGTTTAAAATACAATCAGTTCATTTTGCCACATATGAACCAATACTGAACCCTAGTACATGCAAAACACTCCCCTGCAGCTGCATATTGTAGAGGGAGATTGCTTGCGGTGAGCAACCTATTTTTCAGGGAACCTTGTGCTAATACTAATCTTCCCATCAACGGGTTTTTGAAAAGTTTCTAAGGCACCCATAGCTTTCTTAAAGCAGTTTGAAATAAAAGAAACAAATAGCAACCACAATTCAATTATACACATTCAAGTATTTACGAAGTATAAACGCTATCTAAAAAGCATCTAAATATCAAACCTGTTAAGAAGTGCATTTGCTGGTAGATTACTATTCTTTTGAGACATCTTTACAATAATTTGGAAAAAGCGGCATACAAACTTGATGATGCCTCCTATAATTAAATCACAACTGATTTAAGTCAAACAAAGTATGTTACAATCCAGTTTTGTATTTTTCTCAAACCAGAGAATTTGATGACTGAATTCTAAACTGAGTGGATAGGAGGTTGCCTGCTTTTGATGGGGTTACAGTCTCTCTGAAGGAGCAGGTATGTAGCTTGGGGGCCCTCCTTTGCTGTCACTTGAGGCTCAGGTGGCCTCAGTGGTGCAAAGTGCCTTCCATCAGCTTCACCTGCTGGCCCAGCTGTACACCTCTCTGGACAGGGATAGTCTAACTACTGTTTTCTATGGTCTGGTAATTTCTGGGTTAGATGTCTGCAACATGTTATATGTAGGGCTTCCTCTGAAGACTGTTTGGAAACATCAGATGGTAAAGAATTTGGTGGGCAGTTGCTCACCGAGGCAAGATGGTTTAAGCATATTACACCAATCCTGGCCCAACTTGTGCTGCTTGCCAATTAGTTTCTGGGCCAAATTCAAAGTGCTGGTTTTGACTTATAAAACTTTAAGCAGCTCAGGACCACAATACCTAAAGGTCCACCTCTCTCCATATGAACCTACCTGGAAGCTGAGTTCATCACCTGAGGCCCTTCTTCGTGTGCCTCCTCCACAAGAGTTCCGGGGGGGGGGTGGCAACACAAGAACAAGTCTTTTCTGTGGTGGCTCTCCTTTTGTGGAATGCTCTCCCCAGCGAGATTCTGCTGGCTTCTTCATTATGCACCTTTAGGCACCAGGCAGAAATGTTTCTCTTCAACCTGGGTTTTAGCTGACTAACATCCTATATCCTTTTAAATGTGTTTGGGGTTTTTCCTTTCTTTTCTTGTTTTTGTTATGTATTTTGTGTTCTATCTTGTATTTTTATGCTGTGAAGTGCCCTGAGATCTATGGGTGAAGGCTGGTGTACAAATGTAATAAATAATAGGAGCAACAACAAGAAGGACCCCCCCAAAAAAAAATTGTGTTCCTGGTGGAAATGTTCTCCTGCCCATTTCATTGAGTTCAAGGGACTCAGGTGTGCCTAATTATGCACAGGTCAGGTTTCCATGTGACAGCATTCAATTAACACTACTGCAGAGCTTACACAGGGAACTTGTGCAGCAGGAAGTGGTGCAGGGGTAGATGGAGGCACCAAAAATATAGCATCCCACAGCCATAGGAGATCAGAAACTGAACCAGGAGGGACACTGTGCCTCCGGTCCCAAGGTAGAAGCCAAGGCAGTGGGTCTTGAAATTGAAGCATGCCCTGCATACTGTATGGAGTTGTGTACAGCCTGTGTGTAGTTTTTTTTGGGGGGGGGTATTAAGAGGGCTTACAGCTCCCCTTGGGTGAACCTTGCCTATAAATAAATGAACGAGCTTAAGATGTGCCTCCTTCAGGTGTGAGCACCTGTCCAGAGAACTACTTGTATCTCAGAGCTTGACAACAAAGCACTGCATGTGTGTACCAGAAAGTATGCCTAATTCATACTACACTTCCTCCAGCTCTAGCAGCCTCCCTGCGCTCCCAGCGAGAGCGGTGTGTGCCCCGCTGTTGCCAGAAGCGCCTCCCTCCCCCCTTCACTTAGGCAACTTGTAAAGACACTTAGAGCCACGAATTCCCACTCTGGGAAGAAACTCCTTCCCAGCAGGCAGCGCAGCGCACAGAGCGCTTACAATAAGGCCTCAGAGCTCCAAGGCGTGCGAAAACAAGGCTCTGACTGGGAACCTCGCCAGCCCGCGCTGCTGACCCTGCGGGGTCTGCGAAGCCCCAGCTAGGAGCCCGTCGAGGGAGGCGGAGAGGCCGAAAACTGGCTGGGGAGGGCGGGGGGAGACTTCTCAACTGTGGGAGGACAACTTCCTGACAGAAACAAGGCTACATAAACAGCTGAAGGAGCCCAACCCGGCAGCGGCTGCTCCAGGCTACATTTTTCAAGCATGACGCTTTCCCCGAGGCGGCACACCCAGCCCGGCCACCCCCGTCCCTCCTTAACCCGGCTCGGGCGCTTCTGGCTGAGGGAAAGCGCGGGGAGCCTTTGACTTTTTCCTCCCCCCCCCCCGTCTCGCCTCCCTCTCTCCTCCATGCCCCTCCCTCTGCCTCATTAAAGGCGCCGCGCAGAAAAAGTGGGAAACCTTTGGCACACCAGCGCACACACTTCTCTCTCTGTCCCCCCCGCCCCCCTTTACCTTCTTTCGCTTTTTTCCTCCTGGCCAAAGTGCCTCCGAGCTTGCCCAAGAAGGAGTCGTCTTTCTTCCGGGATGGGGGCGACTTGGGAGTGGGCGACTTGGGGGACGAGGGCGACTTCTGAGGGGAGGTGGCCATGGCGGAGGTGCTGCAGGGGGTCCCAGGGAAAGCGCGCCGGAGCCTCGCCGAGGAGGAGGAGAGTCCCCGCTGGAGTCGCTCACAAGCGGCTGGTCCCTATTCCCAACGGAAGCGGAATTATTCCAAACATTTGAGGCTGTTCTTGCTCTCTCTTTCTCCCTCCCTCCCTCCTTCCTTCTTCCCTCCCTCTCTCCCTCCCGCGCGCACCCAGAGAAGGGTTTTCTCTGCCTCGCTCGCTCCTACCCACACGGGCTCAGAGCAGCGACTCGGCAGCTGGAACTCACCAGGCCAACGCCGCCCCACCTCAGGCCCTACAATAATCAGCTCTCTGGGACACAAGTTGCTCCTTCCATTAGTCTCGCACGCAAAACGTGGAAATAGGAGCCGTGCGCCTTTGGCATCCTAAGCAGGTTTACACTGCGAAACAGCCCCCCCCGCCTCCTCTCTTGTTCTTATAATAGGGCTTCTCCATTAATGGAAGGGTCTTGCATTCCAGGATTGCAGCCCCAGTATTTCCTAGGGTGTAAAGGGCAGACCCTCCAAGTGTCCCTGTATTCCAGGGACGTCCCTGATTTAGAGACGCCGTCTTGGTTTCTGATTTGATTCCGGAATGTTCCACTTTTCCTTAGGATGTCCCTATTTTCATTGGAGAAATGTTGGAGGGTATGGAGTTATCCGATATCTGAAGGAAATCCTGTATAGGGAATGTTTTTTGAATTTTTTTATTATGTTTTTATATATGCCCAGAATGCTGGGGTAACCTAATAAGACGTGTGGGGTCTAAATAGTAATATCATTATGGAATGAGACGTCCCTATTTTCATTGGATAAATGTTGGAGGGTATGAAAGGGATGGTTTTGGCCTGGACCTTCAGGTAAACAGGCATAGGAAGAGAGACTTGTAGTGTAAATATACAGAATTAAAGGAATTCTAATGCAGAAGTCCTTCAACCTCATCAGAGCCAGGATCCCTTCTACCACAGTATTTCCTCAGCTTTCAGTCACGATATTTATGTGATTTTAATGTACATAGCAAAATCCTTGTTTTCCTTTCCTCTTCTTGAGCTGCTTTTCTGCAGTTGTCCCTGCAGATGGGTGCTTCCAGACTGGGCCTTATATCGCCTAAAAGTCAAACAGATCACATTTTCTGTGTGTGCATTTGACATACCCATTTCTCCCGCCCCAATGGCTAATCATTGCTATTCCACTGGTGTCCACACCAATGGGCAGAAGTTGATGGAATGTATCTGTAAATTGTATTCCCTGTCCTCCACTGTCTGTGTTTTGGGCACAGGTACAGGTATTTCTGTACCTGTGTGTGCTCACTTTAAAAAATATCAGAAAGTGTGCAATAGCAAATGTTACTAGCCTTAGTGCTCATGCTTCACAGTGGACATAATGGAGGCTTATGTACTGGTGCAGGGCAAATCCATTTCAGTTTGTTGTTGTTTTTTGATATGTCATCTTGCGCAAGGGAACCAGGCGGAGGGCCTTCTTGGAAGTGGCACCCACCCTGTGGAACACCCTCCTATCAGATGTCAAGGAAATAAACAACTACAGTATCTGACTTTTAGAAGACATCCGAAGGCAGCCCTGTTTACGGAAGTTTTTAATGTTTAATGTTTTACTGTGCTTTTAATTCTGTTGCGAGTCACCCAGAGTGGCTGGGGAGGCCCAAATAGGGGGTGTAAATAGTAAAAATTATTATTATTATTATTATTATTATTATTATTATTATTATTATTATTATTGTAATATTTACCTGACTGAAGTAATAATAATAATAATTTTATTATTTATACCTCGCCCATCTGGCTGGGTTTCCCCAGCCTCTCTGGCTGGCTCCCAACAGAACACTAAAAATACAGTAAGACTTCAAACATTAAAAACTACCCTAAACAGGGAAACTTTCACAAGTGATAAAAAGTTATTGCACAAGACCTCTACATTAAAAAGTTATATTACAAAACCCTCTCAATCTATGTACTCCCAAGTTAATCCCCGGACTACATGTACTGTGTGGAGAGAGTGAAAGAACAGCTTCTCTGGGGTTGTTGAATTTCAAATGTGCAGCAATTGGTGGAAATAGGCATGTTCACATGGTTTCCTCTACTAGAAACAACTTGTACTCAGATGTGGAAGTATGGGACATTAAAGGCCACCCACCAGAAATAAAAATAATAATATATGCCCTAATGAACTTCACCAGGAGTGATTGTAGATATATAGCAGATTAATTTAGATTAAATGCAAACAAAGTATGGGCTGGTATTTTGATGATAATGTCATGTGATGTTGTAAAAAATACTTTTGCACAAGAGCAACACCAATTCTGCAATTTCATCTCAATTGGAGATACACCCTCCCCTTTCCCTCTCCCTCTCAGGAAATAGTTTAGACACGCAGCAGATATACCTGCTATAATATTTTATATCTTCTTTTTTTGTTCCCATTTTACCTTAATGTTTTCAACTTTGTACAAAGACAAACTTTACAAAGTTTTACTCAAACTTTTACTCAAAAAAGTTGAGTTGTTCCCGATTAAGTCGTGCTCAGAGTAGAACCTTTGAAATACAGTAATGTCCATTGGTTGCAGTGCTTTGTATCCAATAAATTGTGTTGCTCACCTGATGGTAAGAGCTCCATCGGTGGAACAGGATGGGAGGCAATTTTAGCATGTTTTCCCCTCCCCTCTCTTTCGAATCTGAGACAGACATCTTTTGAATCCAAGGGCAATTTCAAAAACAGTTTTTTGGTATGGTATGGGTCCACTGTTCAAAGGGAAAATGTGTAGGCCTTAGTTGAGTTAAAGTAGCTTTTTGATATTGGTCACTGGGCTTAGTAATTAATAACTTTCCCATAACTTCCCTTAAACCACGCTGTAAACTGGTTTTGTGAAGGTAAAAATTCTGAATTAGAAGTCCTTGTAGAAACATATTCCCAGGATTCTTTGGAAAAAAAGTCTCAGTGACCTGGTTTAAATATATAGGGTGCTATCCAACTAACTGGTTCCATCAGGACAAGGATTTCTGCTTGCACAGCAGAACTCCCCCCTCCCCCGCCTCTACCCTCCCATAAGTATTCTGGGAGTTTCCAGAATATATATATGCAAACCAGTAATGTTTAGAATGGTGTCAGAATAGTGTTATCACATGTGATTCTTGACAGGAGCGTATATAGAAAACTTAACGGGACTTGAAGAACTAATTAGCTGTAATTCTTCAAAAAAAGGTTTCATACATTTTGTTTTACAGTAAACAAAAATTACATTTCAGATTGTAGTGCTTCATGCCTCAATAATAGTACAAAGTAGAACAACAGATCCCTGATGGATATAGAAAGTCCATTTAAAAGACTGGGATATGGACAGTGTGTTTAAAACATAATTATTCATCATATCTGAACATCAGAATGGCTAAATAGGCACACTGGGGGAGACAAAATTCCTTTTACTTCCAACCTCATGGTTCTCATTAAAATGTTCACCAGATAATTACTCAAATTGCTTTCTTTCTATGATGAGTCCTGAAAACTTTGAGCACAGTGATTGGTCTGGATGTCACTATTAGACAAACAGCATCTACACAGGTTGAGCATACAAATCTTGCTAATTGGAGGGCTTTGTACTTTTTGCACAGGTATAATGAACCCAAATTCCAGGCTGAGGAGAGTATTTCCATTTGGGAGCTGCATTACAAAATATTCTGAATTTGTTAATTCTGGGACTAACTAAATTATAGAAATGTTTGTGGGCCCTGACATTTAAAAGAAAAACTGTTGGAAAAACTATATGGAGTAAAGAAGTTTCACGCTGCTTCTCTCTAAATTACTTTCTAATGTCAATTTTCCTCAGGGTTGGTTTCCAATGTTTGCTCTTTTAGGGGCAAAAGTGGAGTGAGATTTGGAAATTGAATTTGAGAAGCAGTAGGCAGGGAAATGATGACTGTGTCATTGAACCTGCTCCAATTCTCCCACCCCATATTTAGGGCTCTGTTTCAGGTTTGCCTCCTCCAGTAAAAAAGGGTTTTGAGCAAACAAACCAGGTGTGTGAAACAACTCAGTAATTCTGGTGTTCACGTGCAGGGCTCTGTTTTTGTTTTTTAATTTAGGAGCCTGGCCTTTGTGCAACTGAAGAGTCACAGGTAATTCCATTAAATATTTCCAAAATTCAACATTCTGTGACAGAAAAGTTTATGGTTCAGAAGCTTTAAGCAGCTTTGGTTAAAAATGAATCTGGGTTGTACTTATAGCATTGTGCCATGTCACCAGTAAGTTTTTTAATAATCCAAATAAGACATTTAAGTACATTTGTACACTAAACAGAGAGTAGCTTATATTACAATGATGATGTGCAACTCACAGTACACATACATTATCTATCAAGTGCAAATGAGAAATTCAGATACTGTACATCTCTTTTAAAAAAAAGGAACTAGTATCGTTCCGCCTTATACAGTAAAAGCGGCTTTGACAAAACATTATTCATGATTTGAATTTCAGTTACTGACCAAAGCAGAAGAGTAAACCCCAAATGATAATATGTTTACAAGTTACAATTTTATGTAAACACCACACGATGCAATAAATACATAAATACTGAAGAGACCCCATCCTTTTTTCCTACCACCTTTCAAGACATTTCTATATTCTGTATTTTTCATAATAGTTCTCCTCTTTCTATCATCTCCTCTTGCAGCTGTGAGAAGAATAAAAGCTTTCACTTTAGAAGAAAAGGCAGTTCTAATATTGCATGTGAACTCAGAAGACTGTCTTTGGTTCTAGTGAAAAATAAATCTGGATCAAACCATGGTTTGATACTCTGGTTTGTTAACTATATTTGGTTATGACAAATCACAGTTCCCCGAGTTCATATGTAATGGGAAACCACAGTTTGTTCTAAAGTAAAATAAATGTTAATTCTTGCCCTTTTGCGCTGAAGGGAGAGTGCTTATGGCAGGGCTCACACCATGGGCCTTAAATAAGCTATATTTTATAAAATTAAGTTATGCATTGTAACAGAATCCATTTTATTCTTTACTCTTTCAACCAGGTTCTAGAGTTTCACTCACTTCACACTTCTATGTGTGTAAACTATTTATTGTCCAGCCAAATGCAGCAGTAGCATTTAAGCACCTCTTACATAGCTAAGTCATAGTTTAGTCTTTCCAGTTAGAATTAAAAAAATAATTCAGAAATAATCCCTGAGTTTTGGACACATCTTTGTGTTAAGGCCCATACTGAATTTTCCTACAAGTATTAAAAATCAGGTATGACAAACAGTATTCAAATAAAGCGCTAAACGTAACGCGAGGCATTGTTTTTTCCAGCTGGGCTGCAATCCTCTGAACAGTTCAGTGTGCAGACTCTTCCACTGATTTTACTGGGGATTTGTCAAAGCATTCATTTGGAATATATCATCTGTACATTTATCTTGAGCGGCAACAAAAACACCCCCCCCCCATTTTCTAGTGAATACAGTCATTACAAGAAGGTGACCCATCTTTGTGTTGAGATTGTGTCCTGCGTATTTGACTTTTACACAAAACTAAAGATCACAAAGTGGTACAATTCATGGTGTGAAAGCACTATGTAAAATCCACTGCAATACTGTATATTTCTGCCAGTGTATTCCATCACCATCTTTCGTTAGAAGCTGTAGAAGTTTCACTTGATCCCTCTACATTTTGTTTGGGATGATCCCTTTGATAACTCAGCAGCACAAATTGCAAATATTTGCCACTGTGCAGTATTAAATCTTATTTAGTAGACAAAGTCCCTTCTATTCTGTACACACATAGTGCATTTTTTAAGCAATACAATTCACAATAACACTTTTTCTGCTGCTTACAATGTACACATATAATCTGTAATTTAAAGAATATCTTCTTCCACTACAAGAAATGCTGCTTAAGGTTAATGTGTTGCTATACGGGTGATGCTTGTTTTAAAAATTGTAACACTTTGCTTTGTGACATATTCATGAAGTAAAACATGCAGAAGGAACAATCACAAATACAGACAGGTGAATGAAAAATGATACAATCTTGGTTTTGCTTTCAACTAAATCAATACTATAGTTCCGTGACTTTCAAGAGCACTCGGAATTTAAATTCCAGGAAGTGAAAAACAAACCCTTTGAACATCAATTTCTGCAATGGATGCAAATCAGACAAGACAGGCATAGAACTCATTTATTCATTTTGCATATGTTGATGTGAATGAAGAGCTATTTTTAGAACTTGTAAGGAGAACACCATTCTTCTCATGGCGGTCATAGCATGCAGGGCTTTCCTCTTCAACAACATTTTAAACATGATCTTGCAGTGCTGGTGGTCACTATGCTGGAAAGGAAAATATTTGCCTGGCGCCAGTGTGTACAACATTGAGAATTTGTATTCCCTTTCTCAGACTCCCCAAGTGCTGCCTTTCACCTTTTTTTTCCACTGGTCACAGCTCCTAAATCCATCTCTGTCAGGTGGGGTGTGGCTGCAGCTGGATGGTTGCATGGGCTGGCAAGGTGGGCGATGAATTTGGCTACTCCCAGCATTCTGTCCTGGAACCTTAGGGTGAAGAATATGTAATAAATCAGTAGGTAAATAAAGAAAAATCACCTGAGGCAATTGCTTCATTTTGCTAAAGGATAGAGGTGTCCCTGCTGGGATTCAAATAGCAGCATTCAACATACTCAAGGCCTTGGTCAGGAGATGCATTTTTTTATTTTATTTTATGTTAATCTTTTCTATTCAGAGTCTCCAAAGATATATCACAAACTGCTTTAGGGAGTTGCTTTGGACTCAAAAGACATTTTCTATGTATGGGGTGGTGGAATGTGTTCAGCTAATTTTACAGTTCTTTGAAGCTGGCAAGAGCATATGTCAGTCTGTTAAGAATAAATAAAATTTTAACTACAGGGAATGAATCTTATATTCATTTATAACTCCAGCTTCATATTGTATATGCAAATTAGCATTCAAATCCCCAAAACCTTGCACATAATGTAATGTGAGAATGACCAAATGGGGCCTTTTTATAATTCCCTTTCCTCCAGTGCACAGATCACTGGGTATCTGAAATTCAGTTCTTCTGAGTAGAAATTTCAGATATATTCAGTTTGGTAGTCCATCCCCCTTTTAGTAAACAAAACAACTTAAGTATCGAAAGCTTCATCTTTTGGTTATTCAGAAAAAATCATAATTGACACAGAAACCTTGAATTATGGCTGTGTACACAACATACATTTTAAAGCCCTCCCTCCCAGATTCTTGGGAGCTATAGTTAAGAGTGCTGGCGGTTTCTTCACTGTGAGAAATAGAGTTAGAGGGAACCAGGCAGAGGGCCTGTGCTCCCATCAGTTGTCAAAGAGATGAACAACTATACAACTTTTAGAAGACATTTGAAGGCAGCCCTGTATAGGGAAGTTTTAAATGTTTAATGTTTGCTTATGTTGTCATATCTGTTGGAAACTGCTCAGTGGCTGAGGCAACCTAGTCAGATGGGCAGGAACCAAATACAGTGGTACCTCTGGTTACAAACTTAATTCGTTCCAGAGGTCCGTTCTTAACCTGAAACCGTTCTTAACCTGAGGTACCACTTTAGCTAATGGGGTCTCCTGCTGCCGCTGCTGTGCAATTTCTGTTCTCATCCTGAGGTAAAGTTCTTAACCTGAGGTACTTCCAGGTTAGCTGAGTCTGTAACCCAACGTGTTTGTAACCCAACGTGTTTGTAACCTGAGGTACCACTGCAATAAAATTCATCATCATCATCTCCTCTGTGAGAGTTCTTAGGTGTGTGCGGATGTGTTTTAAATGTATGGGGTGTGCGCAGAGTTTGGCTCTGCAGCATTTATTTAAGATTGTGCCTGTAAACCAGAGGTGTCTGTATCCTCCAAACCTCTATTGGTATTATTTGGTGGCAGAAGAGACCTTTCTGCTGGTCCCTTGCCCTTCTCTGCTCCATCAGATACTCTTTAATCCATCCGCTTATTTTTTATTTATTTTTAATCATAGTTCAGTAGTTGCACTCTTGTGGTTTGTTTATTTTTCAGCAGGACCCGAATACAACTTTCAAACTGCTTTCTAAATTTAGGGGAATTTAGAAAAAGAAATTCCCTTCCTGGGCTTCAATAGTGAGAAATAAATAAAATAACTCTGGCTATCATAGGGATTAGGGACGCGGGTGGCGCTGTGGGTAAAAGCCTCAGCGCCTAGGGCTTGCCGATCGAAAGGTTGGCGGTTCGAATCCCCGCGGCGGGGTGCGCTCCCGTTGCTCGGTCCCAGCGCCTGCCAACCTAGCAGTTCGAAAGCACCCCCAGGTGCAAGTAGATAAATAGGGACCGCTTTCTAGTGCGAAGGTAAACGGCGTTTCCGTGTGCAGCTCTGGCTCGCCAGAACAGCGATGTCACGCTGGCCACGTGACCCGGAAGTGTCTCCGGACAGCGCTGGCCCCCGGCCTCTTGAGTGAGATGGGCGCACAACCCCAGAGTCTGTCAAGACTGACCCGTACGGGCAGGGGTACCTTTACCTTTACCTTTATCATAGGGATTGTACATGGCATGTCTCTCTAACATGCCCAAACATTCTTATGGGACATGTGCATCTAAAAATCAATTGACTCAGTAGGCAAAAATATCTTGCAACTTTCTCTTGCTTCAGTACTTTGCTTACCATCAAGGTCATTTCTCCCTCTCTCTTCTCCAGTTAGTTCTGATGATCCTCGAATTCCAGCTCTTTGGCTCTGGGCACGAGAATAACAGAGGCTCAGCTATGACAACCAATCAGTCTTTAACATTAATATTATCGAACAGGTGGCACCAAAGCATTTGCCCTTTTCAGCAAGAATAAGAGCTGGGCAAACTAGGTCCATGTGGTCAAGTGCCTTCCATTCTCTTCTGAATCACTGCCACCACCGAAATATAAATATCAGACCAATGGCAGGAAAGGTAACAATCTATGACTGAAAGTAAAAGGCTGCTCCACACATTATGTAGGGGAGCACAGGAAATCACCCTACTCTGAGTCAGGCCAATTGATCTATCCAGCTCAGAATTGTCTGAACTGACCAGCAGTGGCTTTCCAGGGTTTTAGGCAGGAGACATTCCCAGCTCTATCTGGAAATGTCAAAGATTGAATCAGTGACCATTCACATGCAAAGCAGCTGAGCTAAGGCCCTTCCCTAGGGTCAGTGCAATGCAGTGTTTGAAGTACTTAATCGGCCCAGAAGCTTACTGATTAACTTTGGGCCAGTCTCCACCTCTCAGCCTAATTGTGGGATTGTTGTGAAGAGGAAATGAGATGGTCCCATATATCCTGAAAGAAGGGTGGGATGAAAATGTAAAATAAATATGTACAAATGTATTGTCCACTGTTCTAGGGAGAGGTTTGTGTCATTGTCCCACCACATTGGGTGCTGATGCAAGCTAGGGCCTTCCCTGTGGTGGCACCCGGAATTCAAATGCCTTTTTCCAAGAGGTGTGCATGGCACCAAAACTTATTAGAATTGCAGTTCCAGTACAGGAGCCACCTATTTTGATCAGGCATGTATGCATGGCCATAGTCAGGGGGTCATCTGCCCCCTCCTAAATCAAGTAAATAAATAAAAAATCTTAATAAAAAAGTAAAAATTGTAGAAAGACTTTTGACAGGTGTTTCTGAGCACGTGGGGTCAAAAGAAGATAATTTAAAACAACGGTTGCTGAAACATTTCATTCCAAATCTGCTAGACAGAGCCAGACAGAGGATAATGACAGGTGAGTGCCCTGCCCCCCCCAACTTAAATCCTAGCTAGGTTAAATATAGTTAATATTTAATGGTTATAATTGAATTTACTGCTGATTATCTGTTGTTGCTGTTGGCTGTTTTATTAGATGCGTATTTCTTTTACTATATTTTATTTTGGGTTGTTTTAATATTGTTGTTACCCGCCCTGAGTATCCTATGAAGCGTGGGATATAAAGAAATGGTTACTGAGCAGTGAAACTGTTTCCCCCATGCTCAAAATGATACATCTGCACATCCTCAAGTTGTGACAAATTGTGCGCAGGTGGGAGTCTTTTTCCTCCATGGTGGTAATCTGGCACTTTTACCAATTTCCAGAGGCCCATAAGGATTCATCACAGGAAAACATATTCTCCATTGCTAACAGTACTTTAGCTCAACAGTAAATATATGTTTAAAACCAATGGTAGCTTTTGCGCTCATTTATTGTAAAACACTTCCACCTGCAAATGCCAATAATGTAAGAAGGAGCAGTACTCTATCTCTGTACTTTAATGGCGATATGCTATGCAAGGCGTAATGCAGCAATTTAGTTCAATAATGGGCATCTGCATGCATCAGGAAGAATATCCTCTGCCTCGAACAAGCGAATATTCTCCCCATCTCTGATATTTTCGCCACTAATGGCAAACAGTGAGTTCTTACTTACATGATCAGCAGTTCAGATTCATAGCGCATTAATTTATTCTTCTCCAATACCAGCTCAAACCATTCATGTAACAGTTGAGTTTCATCTTGTGTGCTTGAATCTGTTTAAGATATTAAAAAAATAAATTTGCAATATCTGGTTTTCCTCCCCGTGATAACACTGCCATGTCCCCCCAAAAAACATATTCTGCAGAGACCGATTTTTTAAAAAAATCAAATGGATTACACAAGCACCAAACACTTTAATGAAAAATTGCTAAACTGTCAGCTAAAATATGTAACCAAAAAATGGTTAACGCAGTAGTGAGTAGACCCATAGATTGGGAAATCCCACAAAGGGTCAGGAGCAGTCTTGGAGCAGTTGGTACGATAGCACTTCTGAAGCTCAGTGGGCATGGACCTAAACCACTGCCCAGATGTTTGGAAAGCAAACAGAATAATGCTAAATAAATAAAAATGAAACAAGCTTAGGTACAGATCACCCTCAACCTGGTCTGTTTTCCAGTAAGAGTCCCCATTAGTTACAGGACTGAGATTATTTCTGATTCTTCTAATGCATGAATTGTTGCTGCCCTAATTGTGTGATCCTCAAAGCTTCATTTTGTTCATCAGCCTTTGGAGCACTTTGTTTCGCCCCGACACATGTTCTCTCCTTATTCAGTCCAGTAGCTAATGAATAAACTCCCACCAACAAAAGAGCCTTTCGTTCCACACTCTCGCAATTATTAGAGGGGAGATGCATTAATGTCACGGAAGACTAGTGTTTGCAGGCCTGTCTCTAAATTCAGTTATTCAGAACCTTTTGCAGCTCGATAGTATTGCTTAACTGTGATGATTTTCTAATTACCGTAATAATGCCTATTAAATCGCCTGAACTCTATAAGCACAGCCCTGCTTAAATACAGCTTAACCTAATAAGGGCTGGTCATTCATTAAGCAATAATGCACATTATTTTTAAAAGAGTGAGTGAATGGCAATGTAACAGCTGGAACTGCCCATTTGACAACATAAATATAAATAAGCAACCCCACAAAATTAATAGGGTTCCTGAGTGGTTTGCAGAACCTATGAAAAGATTGTGCACGGGAGACTTACAGATGAGGAATAATCACAAACTCTGGCCAAAAACAGCTCCTTCTGTAGTTGTCTACCAATCAATATAAATAGGAGGGGGCCCAACCTTAATAAAAGGAATTAAATTACCACGGATCGGGAAGGGAAACGGGAGCTTCAGTTTCTCCAGACACACCAAGTAGGTGAGAGCATGACATTTCTGAAGCAAAGTAATTGATTGTCTACTATTGAGCCCCAGTGGACATTGAGATATTTAATGCTGATTTGAATGTGATGCTATCCACATGCAGTTACTCCATCCCTTGCCATGTGGCCCCTCTGTGTGGCAAGCAGTTTCTTTTTTTCCCCTGTCCACACACACCGGTCATGGCTGGTGTCCATTGGGGCTGGTAGGGCAGAAGGCAGGAAGCTCAGCAGTAGGGGAGCAAGACCCAGTGAAGGGCAGAGTTCATCCTCTTCCCTGCTGAGTACTACAAGGGCAATACTGAAATACAGGAGGATGAGGATGACAGCCAGTGTGACTCAACTGGCTGTAAAATCCAGGCAAGTGGATCCAGGCTGAGGTTAGTGGGGTAGTGGCCCATTTGCCCTAGTGAACACACACACAAAGCGCATGGCAATGACATTTGGTGGACCAGGAGTCTTCAGGTGCCAGGGGTGTCATCTTGATTAAAATATTGGGGAGGGGGCAGGTAAGTCCCACCGTGCATAATCGATCACATGATGTGGTGCACGCACAGCATTTGAATGGCAATTCCCTGTCAAACATTTTATTGGGGAGTTTCCAAAGGGACCTCAGCCTCTACAAGTTGGCTCCTGTGTCAGGTGCCAATAGACCAGTGCTCTGTTTTTCTGTTGTCATTGTGTTCAAGGAGTACTTGTTGCCATTGGTTCTCAGGCAAATACAGAAAAAGCGTGGTGGTAGGGAATGGGGGGGGGGGATTGCTCCCTTAAGTGTTATTTTGACGACCAGCACAACACAAACGTTAACAATGGAACAGTGAGGGTCTGCCTGAACAATAACAAGACAACAAGCAAGCAGAAGCAGTAGAAAAAGAAGGGAAAAAATGAAGATTCTGTTTCCAGGATTAAATAAAACACTGTAACCAAAATCTGTGCTCTTACACATTTGTTATCATAGATAATGCATGAGTTTTATACTAAGGGCTAACTCACAAAAGAAAATCTGAGCTGAGCAAACTGAAATCAAAGAAATTGTCTGAGGAACTCCCTCTTGTGGCCAGGCTGCTCTTGAATGTTAAACATTTTACCTCACTGCAGGCTGAAAATTCAACTCTGTGATCAGGGTCAGCTTGCAGTCACATGCATCAGACTATAGCTTCCAGGGAAATGTTTTAACAATAGTTTCCTCAACCCCAGCTCCATACTTTGCCCATCAGATCTATACCAGAAGTTGCAAACTGAATAGAAAGCTAAATTCCATGAAATTTTCAAAACCAGATGTACAATCACCAGGAAAGCTAGCATATTCTTCAGATATCCTCAGGTTTCCTGCTCTGTTTACCTGATTCTCCTCGTAGTTCCCTCTCGAGCTGAACACCATACACCTCCAGAGCTCGCTGCTTCTCCTCCACTTCTTCCAGTAGCCGCTGGATAGCCTGGACAGATTCATACATATGTTTCAAGCAACAAATTTGCCAAAGGAGTACTTAGGAATATATGAAGCTACCATATTGGTCTGTCTGAGACAGTGTTTTCTACTCTGATTGGGCATATGAAAGTCACAGGCAGGGACTGACTGTCCCATCCAATAAATGGTAAACTGGAAATATTGAGGGCTTTGCTTTGGAGCTTCAGCATTATTATTATTTATTAAATTTGTATACTGCCCTTCATCTGGTGATCACAGGGTAGTTCACAACATACAGTATCCAACACATGTTGGATGGCATCACTGCCATTTCCCCAACATCATCTTAATCACCTAACAAATATTCCTTTTAAATACAGACAAGTGAATTTATCTGAATGGCTCTGGCATATCTGATGCCAGGGAGAAAAAGGAATGGCAGGAAAGGATTTGGGATCTTATAAATTCACCTGCATTGTCCCAGACTGGCAGCATTACCAGATTCCACCCTGCATAAGTGTTTTTAAAGGTAAAGGTAAAGGTACCCCTGCCCGTACGGGCCAGTCTTGCCAGACTCTAGGGTTGTGCGCTCATCTCACTCTATAGGCCAGGAGCCAGCGCTGTCCGAAGACACTTCCGGGTCACGTGGCCAGCGTGACAAGCTGCATCTGGCGAGCCAGCGCAGCACACAGAACGCTGTTTACCTTCCCGCTGGTAAGCGGTCCCTATTTATCTACTTGCACCCAAAGGTGCTTTCGAACTGCTAGGTTGGCAGGCGCTGGGACCGAATGATGGGAGCGTACTCCGCCGCGGGGATTCGAACCACCGACCTTTCGATCGGCAAGTCCTAGGCTCTGAGGCTTTAACCCACAGCGCCACCCGCGTCCCATAAGTGTTTTTGGGGTATTATATATGTAGCTATGATGGTAAACTTATACTCAGTCTGGGAAATACAACTTGCTCATCCGCCACACCAGCTCAAGAGAGACAGGGGCTGCATATCAGAAAATCACAGTTTCCAATAAAAGAATATGTGGCTGTAACCACCATGAGTTATACGGGTGAAAACAAGGAACATAGATGACTGTATGGAGGCACACAAAGGGGAATGGGAGTCAGAGAGGACTGTGGGCTGTGTATCTGCCTCAGGCAATGGTATTTTGGTTTCTCCCACAAGGTCTTAAATTTACCAACCAGCCACCACGAAATGCATTTGGTTTGGCTGCCAGTTTTATGCAGTGCTTCTTTTTTGTAAAATAAAAATGAGGTGCCAGTACTCATATGTTGATTCAAATGCCACAGGTGCCAAAACAAAATGAGTGCAATGCGCAGTAAATACACTATACCAGTGAGTACCATGACAAAAAATGGTTCTATCGAAAGGAACTCCTAATGACCTGTGCTTTATGGAGCCTCTTTAGTTCCTCTTGTTTAACCAGTTGCTTTGTTTCCTTTTCCAACTTTCTGTTTCTTCTCAGAGTTCTTTTTGTCTACAAAAAAGAGAGAGGTAATCAATACTTTGTACTTAGCCACAGCTTTTCATAGACTTTTCTTTTAATGTGGATGTTAAGTAGTTTTTGACTGTGTTGGCCAGGCACATTCTGAGCCATTTGTCCTCATCAATAGGGACCTTGCTGCAATCTTAGCTAGGCATTAGCATTTTCTGTCAATAATTTTCCATCAATGAAGATGAAACTGCACATCTGTAAGACCAAGACAAATTATCTTGGTGACTAAAAAGTAACTCTAGGGAGTGCAAAGTTGCCACTCAAATCTTGACCTACTTGCTATATCTGCAAAATGCTAATAATTCAGTCCACTGCGGAAGAAGAGGAGCATATATTTTGATGAGAAAAGCAGTCAGGATTCAGATGACAGTTTGGCCTACTAGGTTTATGAGATGATAGTTTGCCATGCATGGAGACGCTCACCAAGAACGAGATGTAGATAGAGCAATGCCTATTTTGAAAGTAGGATAATTGTGGGGAAAAACCACGTGAAACAGTAGATGGAGCATGAAGAGCTTTCAAACTGAAGGTCAAAGACTATTTGCAATTTAATAACCAGACTGCTTATAACTTTATAGAGTTTTCCAAAACACACAGAGGCATGATTGTGCCAAACATGTTTCTTTTCATGTATCTAACCCTTTACATAATGTTGCACACTATCTCTATATCTGAGTGTTGTGAGATTCCAGGGGTCCATGCACTTACCCAGGGTTTGTGTGTCCTTCGGGAATTAGGCACAGCAGAGACTGTGGTGTCTTTATGATACATGGTTTTATATACAACCCGCATCTAGATGGAGGGATTGCAGAACATTCACATCCTGTGAGCGTCTGGCTTCCCCCTTAAGGATAGCATTGGATTCAAAGGACAGCAACAAGCCATTTTCTGTGTCTCTTAGTTCTAACCCGTTATCCTCAGCTCATATGGAGTTCTGCCTCTCTTTCTCCTTCTTGCTGCTAATTGACTCAAAGGACCTCCCCCCAGCCTACATCATTCAAAGCTGAAACCATAAACCTAGCCCAGGCATAGGCAAACTCGGCCCTCCAGATGTTTTGAGACTACAAGTCCCATCATTGACCAAGTCCCATGATTGACCAAGATGGCGGCGCAAGCACTTGCAGCGGCTCGGCACTCCGAAGACCGGTATCCGATTTGTGTTTTATTTTTATTTGTGAACTTACTGCTGCTATGGACTGTAAATACTCAGGCACAAGAAATTTATAGTCGTCAAGAGCTCTTAAGTATCGGCAGAGGAGAAGGTTGCAGCCAGGAGGTCTCAACCTATAACATTCCAGCTGAGCTTATCAGAGAGCCTCCATATCTTGCACATTCTTGGGATACTCCCCTTGCTCTCCTTGCCAGAAAGAAAAGAAAACGGAGAGGGCGTAAGCAGAAGAGGGGTTGCAGGGCTGGATTACGAGTGAGGCTAGGTAAAAATCCCCACAAGCCTGCATTGCCAAGTCTCCTTGTATCAAATGTGAGATCCTTGCCTAACAAGGTAGAGGAGTTGGAGCTTATTACCTCTCGGCAGAAAAGCATCCGGGACTGCTGTGTTATGGTCCTTTTAGAGACGTGGCTGGATCCCTCCTTTCCACAGGGACTTCTGCAGCTAGAAGGACGCTCAGTAATTAGAGCGGATAGAACCGCTGAATCCGGGAAGAGCAGAGGAGGAGGAATTTGCGTTTATATAAATAACAACTGGAGCTCGGACATCAAACAAATGGACACGCATTGCTCTCCTGACTTGGAGTACCTAGTGGTGAAGTGCCGCCCTTTTTATTTGCCACGTGAGTTTAATGTTGTTATAATAACAGCGGTGTATATACCTCCCGATGCAAACACTACTACAGCTATGGGCCACCTGCTAACTGCTATTAGCAAACAGCAGCGGGCCTACCCGGATGGAGCATTTGTGGTTGCTGGTGATTTTAATCGAGCCGATTTAAGGACTGTGCTTCCTAAGTTCCACCAGTATGTTGATTGTCCCACTAGGGGGGGAAATACCCTGGACCGAGTATATAGTAACATCATGCATGGATACAAGACCAAGCCCTTGCCCAATTTGGGGCAGTCAGACCACATATCTTTACTTATGATACCATCATATAGACCTCTCGTATGCAGAATCAGACCATCAACTAGAGAGATACGAGTGTGGCCAGTAGGTGCATCTGAGCAACTTCAAGATTGCTTTCGGAGCACCGAGTGGTCGCTTTTTGTGGAGAATAATGTGGACACATACGCTTCAACAGTACTGTTCTACGTTAAAAGCTGCATTGATGTTGTCACTACCATCAAACAAATACGGGTGTTCCCTAACAACAAGCCCTGGCTAAACAGGGATGTGTATCTTCTGCTAAAGGCAAGAAATGCTGCTTTTCACTCTGGTGATGTGCAACAGTATAGAGAAGCCAGAGCCAAATTGAAAAAGGGCATTAGGAACGCCAAAGCTATGTACTGCCGGAGGATTGAAAAACATTTTGAAAGCTCCGACCCTCGTCGAGTATGGCAAGGCCTGCGACAAATTACAGGGCAAAATATTAAAAACGAACTGGCCAGTAGCAGTGCGCACCTGGCTGATCAACTGAATCAATTTTTTAGTCGCTTTGAGGTGGGAACTGGAACTACCGTCACTACAGCATTGGCTACCAGCACATCATCAGAAACTACTACTGATAGACAACCATTTTTATTACAGACCTCTGACGTACAACGTGCCTTTCGGAGCATTAACATTAGGAAGGCAGCTGGACCGGATGGAATCACGGGACGGGTTATTAGGGACTGCGCTGCAGAATTAGCTGGGGTATTTACGGACATTTTTAACCTATCCCTGTTGCAGGGTTCTGTCCCTACCTGCCTGAAGACATCGATTATAGTGCCAGTCCCCAAGCAGTCAGTGGTGGTATCTCTCAATGACTATAGACCAATAGCTCTAACATCTGTCGTTATGAAATGTTTTGAGAGATTGGTGCTAGATCATATTAAGGCTGGTCTTCCATCCACTCTAGACCCGTTCCAGTTTGCATACAGAAGAAACAGATCTACTGATGATGCTATTTCCATCGCTGTCCATACTGTACTGAGTCATCTAGAACGACAGGGAACCTACGCAAGGCTGTTGTTTGTGGACTACAGTTCTGCCTTCAATACAATTCTGCCAGACAGGTTATTTCTTAAAATGACCAACTTGGGTATACATCAGAAGATCTGTCTGTGGGTAAGGAATTTCCTGACTGATAGGCCGCAGACAGTGAGAATGGGACCTCACTATTCTTCTACTCTAGTGTTAAGCACAGGAGCCCCTCAGGGATGTGTGCTAAGTCCCTTTCTCTATTCCCTGTACACATTTGATTGCACCCCACTGTATAAGTCCAACACAATCATCAAATTTGCGGATGATACAACGGTGGTGGGGCTCATTAGTGAGAACAATGAGACTGCTTATAGGAAAGAAGTACAGGGGTTAATTCAATGGTGTAAAGAAAACAATCTTATGCTTAACACCAAAAAAACCAAAGAACTCATAATTGACTTTAGGAGAAAGAAAAGTGTATTTTTACCATTGCACATAAATGGCGAGGAGGTGGAGAGGGTTGGTAGTTTTAAATACCTGGGCATTTATATCTCTGAGGACCTCTCATGGACTGCAAATATTAATATGGTTGTGAGGAAGGTGCAGGGGAGGTTGTATTTCCTGAGAATGCTCAGGGGACTGAATCTATCTCAGCACCTACTTCTGTCCTATTATCACAGTACCATTGAGAGTGTCTTAACCTATAGTGTATTATCGTGGTATGGGAGCAGCTCTGAAACGGATAAAAAAGCTTTACAGAGAATAATTAAAATTGCCCAGAATGTTATTGGGCTCCAACTACCAACCCTGGATGAGATCTTCACGTCTCGCACTTTGAAGAAGTCACACAATATCCTGAGAGATCCCACCCATCCTGCTCACAACTTCTTTGAACTGTTGCCTTCGGGCAGAAGATATAGGACAATGAAAACACGAACCACACGCCTTCTGAATAGTTTCTATCCAAGAGCTCTGATTGCACTAAATAATGATCTTAGGGCCAGTTGCAAGAAATAGCAAGCAGGAAGTAGGAAGGAATGAGATAGGTTTTAGGTTATGTTATGCCTTTAAATAGGTTATGTTATATTCTGGATTATGTTATGTTTTATAGATTATGTCTGAATAGGATGAGAATGTTGGAGATACGTGCAAATGTGTATGTGAACCCGGTCTTTGGGTGGGTGTTTGATTTTCGTTGTTGTGTATACTGTGTATATATGGACAATGACAATAAATTTATCTAAAATCATCCCTGTCCACTGGTCCTGTTAGCTAGGGATGATGGGAGTCCCAAAACATCTAGAGGGCCGAGTTTGCCTATGCCTGACCTAGCCTTTGTATCTGTGCATTAGCAACCAGCAAAGAAGCATGCAGCCTGGCAGTCTTGCCCTCTGATAGTTTCCTTGATAGGCCATGATTTGCGTTTGTCCCCGGCTAATAGCCTATCCAGCTAGCTCTGTGAGTTGGCTTGGCTCATTAGCATATCTAAATTTGGCAATGTTTAATCAACACTTGATTAATTATAACTTTTACTAAATCCAGGAATTATAGGGAGAATCTGGCCCTCAGGAATTTAGAGGAATTTGGCCTCCCACAAGCCCATAACAACATATAAAGCAAAGTTCTCTCTCCTGGCTGCTTTTCCCCTTCAGGGTTCCAAAATTATCTCTTGGCATTTGTTAAATGTAAGGCAAGCCTGCTGGATCAGGCCAATGGCCTATCCAGTCCAGCATCCTGTTCCCACAGTTGCCGACCAGATGCCGGTGGGAAGCCTGCAAGCTGGACATGAGTGGGCACTGCCCACCTGCAGCTCCCAGCATATGCCACTGACAGTGGAGGTAGAACATAGCCGTTATACACATATTCGTGTAGGAGATGCTTGGAAATGGAGTGGAAAAGGTGGGAGACAAACCAGCTGGTAGAAGATTGCTGTAGATAGAACACCACTGCAAATATCAGCAAGAACAAAAAGTGCACGCCTGGCTCCAAACTCAGCCCAGTTAGCATCACCAGCAAAAAACTTGTTCTCAAAGGCACTGCTCTCCAATGGCACAGTTGAAACACTGTGCCGTCAGAGCCTATCTTGAATCTTGGCAGAAATGCATCCTCTTATACCTCTTGCACTAGTATCAGTTACAGTAAGTGCAGCATACTCATCACTTTGGCGTCATTTTCATTTATTTTCTAGTAAAATATATCCAAAAAAGAAAAATACAACAGTATCTACGAAATCACACAGAAGCAATCCTCTTTACATCACTTGATTTATACTACTTTTTGACTTAATTAGAACCTCAATTCCAGCTGGGGGACCATGCATTTTTATCTGGCTTAATTATTTTCCAGCCTACAGCAATAAGGAAGATAACTGGTTTTAACTCTTCCAATCTATGTTTGGTTAATTTTATTCTTCTTGTTACTCCAATAAACATGTCATTGCCACATGGACCAATATACACATTAAAGCCATATTACTGAAACTATTAGTTTATTAAGTTTGTAACAGCTTGGGACCAGTTTGCTTGAAGGATTGCCTTGCCTCATACGTACCTCCTCAATCACGACAATCTGCAAAATATTTGCGTTTGCAAGTGCCACGTAATGTTCATTTCTCATTTATAAGAAACTAGTTTTGTAGTGTGGCAGCAACCATGCTCTGAACTCCTGGCTATATTATCAGCAGACAGGCACCCTCACTGTACTGTTTTAGATACCCACTAAAAACTTACTTCATTTCGGCAAGCCTACCCAGACAAGCAATGTGGTTTGGTGGGATTCAACTAAAGAGCTCTTTCAGCAGAAGCCTTGCACAAAGACTTCCCACTTGCACAGTGGGGGTTTCTCTCCTCTCCTCCCCTGTGCACTCCTAGAATCGGCTCAGGTGGGGGTGGGGTCAGGAGAACGCCCAGAATAGCACAAGAAGGGAAGAGGGGGGGGGAATTATTCCATCTGCCAAGTTGAAATGTTTGTGCAGACAAAAGCATTGAAAGAGGGGAACAGTGAAATCCACCCACTCTGCATAATTGGTTTCTAATTTTATCTGTATATTTAAGTAAGTATTTTACATTTATTTACAATATGTTATGTAAAACACACACACACACACACACACACACACACACATATTGAGGCAGCATTCCTTTGAGTACCAGTTTGCAGAGAACCAGAATTGGGAAAAGCGTTGTTGCTCTCATATTTCACTTGTGGGCTCAGAGGCATTCGGCTGGCCATTGTGGGAAACACATATCTAGACTAGATAGGCCTTTGGCCTGATCCAGAAGTGCTTTTTATTATGTTCTTATGATGGTGTTGTTGTTTTTGTTGTTGTTGTTAAATATGTTAAATATAATTATTTAATTGGCACAAAAATGGAAAATGCCTAAATGTGTATTGCTAACTCTGGGGAAATCCCCCTGTAATATTCTAAGCAATGCTGAACTTTAGCTGAGTTGATAATTAACTATTGTCTTCTGCTAGCTAATGTGAGTGTTTAACCTCTGATCAGGTGATTAAGGTACTGAATTGCAAATCACATCTTGAAAGGGAGTTGCTTTTAGCCTGTGTTCCCAGGCACTGTGGAAGTAAAAAAGGTAAAGGACCCCTGACAGTTAAGTCCAGTCACGAACAACTCTGGGGTTGCAGTGCTCATCTCGTTTTACTGGCCGAGGGACCCAACGTTTGTCCGCAGACAGTTTTCCGGGTCATGTGGCCAGCATGACTAAGCTGCTACTGGTGAAACCAGAGCAGCGCACGGAAACGCCGTTTACCTTCCCACCGGAGCGGTACCTATTTATCTGCTTGCACTTTGACGTGCGTTCGAACTGCTAGGTTGGCAGGAGCTGGGACCAAGCAACAGGAGCTACCCCGCCATGGGAATTTGAACCACTGACCTTACGATCGGCAAGCCCTAGGCTCAGTGGTTTAGACCACGGTGCCACCTGCTGTGGAAGTAGGGGTGTGTAAATGAAGCTCTCCAGGGGCACATGGCCTCAGGCTATAATGGAGGCTGTAATGGAATCCTGGGTAAAGTTATTTTTAAGATACTGAGCCTGAGCTGGACAACACAAGATCTTATATAGAATTATTTGGATGTATCTTTGCTGTTTTTGTTCTGTTTTGGAAGAAGTTCTGCAGGTAAAGTTTTGAATAATATCTAATGGGTCTGGACAATGTTTCATTCCAAAAGTAGTCATTTTTATGCATCCAGTCGCTTCAAATTCTGCAGTATTAATATTTGCAATAATATATTTATTTATGCCCAACCTTTTCCCTTAATGGCACATGAGGAAGCTTACTGATAAAAACAAGAACCACTAAAAACATCTGAAAAAATCAACACCACAAAGAAGTTGGCAACCTAGCAGTGTCATTGGCGGAGGCTGGAAGTCTTATTTTGGCATTAAGTGGTTTGTAAATTAATAAATAATAAGAACAACAATTGTTGCTGCGATTTCTTCACTGTGGCTGCCAGCACTTGTTCATTTATTACATTGTCCTTCCAGACTCTCTCTCCTTCCCTTTGTCATTTTGGCTAGCTGTGATTATTCCCTGGGGACCCCATTGTCTGAAGTGGGGCTCCAGGCAAATACCTGACTTCTTGTGCCAGTTCTGTGGATGAGAGGAACTATTGTAATGCACTTTGGTTCTTGACACTCAGAAGTAAATCACAGAGTTCATTTTATACTGAACCTTTACTATTTCCAATATGGGGAGGGAAGCCTTGAAAACGTTACCTTGCGTGGCAATGAAGACCTGCCTTCTAATTCGCTGTCAGAGGATGAAGAGCAATAGTCAACAACTTGTTTTCTGGCAGGTAAATGTTCAGAACCTGAAAGAGGAACAGAAAGCTCAGTGGCGCAGGCAGTATTCTCAACCTGGGCTTTAAGTGGATTTCCCCCCATAGCTTCTGAGACTGCACCTGCCTGCGGCTTTGCAAGGCTATACCTAGCAGCAATTTGGAACACTGGCTAATTACATTAATTAAGCTTTTGGCAACTGTTCAAGGCCTTCACTGCTTGGCAAGTCCTTGGCCACAGCTACCCTTGCAAACATATCAAGTTTTATGTACGAATCAGTTAACTCCTACTTCCATTGTACGACGGCTAAGGCTTCCATTCAAAAAATCTGATCTGTTATTAAAATGCATATCTGAAGTTAGCCGTGTTATCTAAATGATTGTCTAAGGCTCACCATGCGGGCTAATTGAATGCACCAAGTCTGAGCCAGCTCTTAAACAAATTACCCTTATAGGGTTTGTAGCATCTGGCACCCATTTTTACTCTGTGACATCTGCTCAGTGTAAAAGAGCTGGCGTCAGAATGTCTGGTCATATAAAAAAAGTCACAAATATAATCAGAAGCAAATGGACTTCACGGAGGAGGTTTTATCACACGGCCTCATGCAACATAAATATTTCATTAATTAGGCCTAAACAAATGTCACATATATATTTTCTCTCCCTCGCTCAAGATTATCACACTGTGTGTGGAACAGTAAATGCTGTACATAATGAACACACACACACCACAATGATGCATTCTTCCACAGATTTCACTCAAACTGAAAGTTCAGGCTGAGACCTGTGTTCAGAGATTCAAATTGCTTTCAATTTTGGGCCCCAGAATTATATTTTTTCGCTTTTCATCAGCATAGTGTTTTAACAGGCCTGTAAATTTCCACATGATTTTGGTTTTTTTAATGGCTAATTCATTTCTTCCTCCTCTCTAAGAAAACAGAAAAGGTACAGGGAACATCTGGTGATACACTTAACTTGCTGCAGGATTAATGATTAACACCTGGATTAGACTCTGGTCAGACAGTGAGTGGCAAGCATATGCATCCTAAAACGACTGAGGGCTTCTTGGCACAAGTAGGATAACTGTAGGATGTAACTAAGGAAGTGTGAGGCTTAGTGGTAGAGCATCTGCATTGCATGGCAGAAGGTCTTGGGTTCGATTCCTGGCATCTCCAGGTAGGGCTGGGAGAGACTCCTGCCTGTAACCCTAGAAAGCCACTGTCAGTCACTGTAGGGAATACTGAGTTACATGGACAAGTGATCTGACCCAATTTTGAATAAACATTCACAAACTTTTTATTGACAATAATAGTTAAACAACTATTTTGTAACATGCAGAGAACAGTATTCACAAAGAAACCAAAGACTGGAACTGAGGGAAGTCGTGGGGGGGAGGTTGTGTGGGAGGGTGGGGGGAGGGAGGAAAATGGGGGAGAAATAGGAAAATAAGGATGACATGTTTTGTTTAACTCATATATATATATATATATATATATATATATATATATATATATATGGTGATCTGACCCAATATGGCTATGTATGTTCCTATTTACTATAATCCATTGCATGAATGCAACATTTGTTAGGAAGGACAATGTGGTTGGTAGAGAAGGTTATAGATTTTGGGGATAACTAGAACTAAAATAAGAGTCTATCCCCTGCTGCCCCGAGGGCCGAAACATTTCTTTTCAAGTGTCCTTTGACACACACAGGTCACTTACTAGATGATGATTGCAAGGTTACAGTGGTACCTCGGGTTAAGTATTTAATTCGTTCCGGAGGTCCGTTCTTAACCTGAAACTGTTCTTAACCTGAAGCACCACTTTAGCTAAAGGGCCTCCTGCTGCCGCCGCGCCGCCGGAGCACAATTTCTGTTCTCATTCTGAAGCAAAGTTCTTAACCTGAAGCACTATTTCTGGGTTAGTGGAGTCTGTAACCTGAAGCGTCTGTAACCTGAAGCGTCTGTAACCTGAAGCGTCTGTAACCTGAGGTACCACTGTACTTGTGTTTTGTAAGAGTGGGCACATACTCATGACTCACTGTGCCTTTTTCACCTTCCTGGCTGCATTTTACACCAAAAGGAGTTTAAAAACTAAGTGCTGGAGTAGGCAAGGAGCTGCAGGAAGAAAACATTAACTGAGAAGCCATGTTGCTCACCGATCAGAAAAGATGTAAAGAGGGGGAAGGCTCTTTTGTTAAAGGACCTGGAACACTCCTGTTTGGAAGGATGATGCACTGCAACCCCCAGTCCATGATGGGCAAATTTAGGGCTGTGTGAGTGGTATGCCCACTGAGCTGAGGGGGCACTGTCTCAAAGCCCAGTAAGCAAGGCACTGGGCCTTGAGAAGGAGATGTGAGGGCTCTGGGACCCTGCCAGAGCCTTGTGCCTCCTTCCCAAAGCCCAGACACCTCCTTACCCATTTTTGGGAAGGCAGCACGGGGGGGGGGGAATTTTGACCTTTATGCAAAGCCCACCATTGTCCATAAGCAGTCTCAGGCAAATGGTGGGCAGTTGGGCAAAAGAAAATGGCACCAAGGGTCTTATTGTGTCTCAATAAAACCTGATGTAACCTTTAAGGTGTTGGAGCCTCTGCAGGACTCTTCATAACATGGGTCCATGATATAGCCACAGCGCTGTTATGTGCTGAAGTGGTACCCACATCCTAAAAGTAACATTGGCAGGATCCCTTCAGTATTCCAACTATACCTTGAGGATCAGAGGAACCTCTTTCCACCTCCCTCACAGATGCGGGCTCAAACAACCCAGCACACTCCCAGCTCAGTGAGCCTATTAGATTACATTCTGGGATTGGCTAGGCATGTGAAGTTAAGTGTGCCAAGACGCACTCATAGTGCTAGTGAATTTGAGTTATGGGCTGAATATCCAAGAATGTTCCATTCCTTTGCCATCTTTGGAATCAAGGGAAAACAACGAACTGAAACAACCCCTTGAAGATGCTCTGCTGATCCAGGACGGCTAGAAATCCCCCGTGTCCCCAGGGTGGTGGAGCTAGACCAGATGATGGAAAGCCAAGTGTGCAGCTGAAGGCGGTGACTCAATTCCCATTGGATGGCTTTGAAGGCCAGCTGGCTCTATTAAGCCAGCAGTGCACTACTGGAATTATGAGCAATTGAAGAATGAGGGCAAAGACATGTTGTTAACGGGAGCATCCCCTTGTTAACAACTGCAGCAAAATAGGCTTGACAAACGGAGTGTGTGTTATATAAAAAACGGTTGCATTCACGTATCATTACCCTGCTTAATTATCAGCTTCTTTTACTCTGAAAAGCACTGAATTTGATGGGCCTACATGGGCATTTCTCCAAACACCCTTGTGCTCAAAGCTGCTGAAGCATATTTAAAGAAATAAGCTATAATCCTCAAGTTACCTTGATATGCCTTTGGAACAGAACCAAGATTCCTTTTTCCCGCTCTAGAAGTGGAGATCTCCAGAACCTTCTTCCTCCCTCCCATCCCTTTCATATATCCAATAATTAAAATGCTTTACAAGGATAGGAAGCATGGGCAAAGCCGGGGAGGGGGGCAAGGAGGGTCAGCTGCCCCCCATCAAGAAAAATACATAGCTAACTAAAGTTCTGCACCCCCAACAAAAGACTAACAAAAATCCTTGCTACACCCATGATAGGAAGTGTTTTGTAGGACCATAGCACCTCCTGATGTACCAGGATTCATGTTCTAGAGACCACGCTTAAGCATGAAGAGTAAAACAGCCAATTGCAGCAGTATATTCCATTATACTTTGTGTCCTCCAAGATGTTTTGGACAGCACTTATTGACCCCAGTCAGTGCTGGTTGGTGCTGATTGGATTTGTGGAGGGCACCAGATTGGCAAAGACCAGTGCTATTTTTCTAGAAAAAGAGGTGCTGGAACTCACAATGAACACCTCTCTTGTTCTCTTAGAATAACAATGGCGCCCACCTGAGAGGTGCTGGAACTTAGTTTTGACAAGTTCCAGCTGGGGGGGAAAGCCCTGGTAAAGACTGTACAATTGCCAGGAGAGAAAAGACAAAGCAGTAGAGAGTAGCATCCTAATATTCCTATCAATTATTATTTATATTATATATAGTGATCATCTGCTAGTTTTACTGTAGTTGTCTGCAAACTACAGATATATGAAGGACTGTAATTAGCAACTTTATTTGTTCATCTAGTGATTGTTTTGTACTGTTAAGTTGTTAAGAGTGTGCCTGTTTATTGATGGGATTTTATTTTATTTATTTCATTTTGAAATAAAACTATATGATATAAAAAGGCCACCTGCTCCCTGCCTCTCCCCTCCCCTCCCCTCCTCCTCCTTTTAAAAAAGTGGCATTGAATGTATCTGGTAGAAGCACACATACTACAGCAGAAGACCAGATCACACTACAGTTGCCATGGGGATGTCATTGACTCTGAGCCGTAATATATATGAACTACTTAACTGCATGGGCCCCTGCCATGTGTCAAGAGTCTTCACCTTTCCACCAGCAACAAGGAGTGGGGGCATGGAGATAGCAGAAATGCATGCATTTGTTCTATATATCACAAACAGCTGGAAAATCATTGTCAAAGGCATTGCCATGGCAACTGGGATTTGTTTTCTTCTGGACCATATTGCTCTTATAGGTTACATTTTAAAAATGAAACACATCCCATCCTACAATGTGAAACATTTCCAGGATGGTATACAACAAGGTAGTAAGGGAAAAGCTAAACATAAGAAGGCTAAAACCCAGCACCCTTGATCTGCCATGGTGGGAGGGCTGCAGGGGGCAGAGGTTTAATTTCCCCAAGCCCAAAACCACTCAGCCAGCCTCTGCCTACAAAGCAATGCTGGTGTCACTTCTCTGCCACAAAACTCCCAGTTCCACCTGCCAAAGGTCCTGGTGAGCAGGGGGAACTATTGGCATTAGCCCACAGAAAACCCCAAGATGGGATTTTACACTATTTTATGCAAATTGTTTAAAGATTTAATCTTGCATTAAAGCACTATACATACTTTGTTTAAAACAACAACAACTGGAAATAAAAATCTTAAAGGAGGGAGTTTGCTTACCCAAGTAGTCTCCTTTGGAAGAACTATTTAGTACTTCATCAACATCAAAGATGGTACAGGGTGACACAGGGCTTTTAACTTTGACATCTGCTTTATTCCTAAAGCTGCTGAATAGGTTCCACACATTGTTCCTCTGTTCAGGACCATCCAAAACGGAATCAGCGTTTTTGTTCCTGTGCCTTAGAGATGAATAGCGGGTGTTCTTTTGATTGTGAGCACACCACTCATCCCTGGCAGACTTCCAGAGGTTCTCTTTAAGGGTAAACCTTTCTAGAAGTGTTGGCACATCATCAGCATTGGTAGAAGAGGAATGTTCGGGCTTATGAAGACTCTGGGAAGGGCTGCTATGCGCACTGTAAACAGGAAAAGACGTGCCTTTGTCAACACATGAATATTCCTCTCTCGGACTGCTGGAAAAATGAGAGCCATTTGAACTCCTCGTTCCAAGTCTTTTTTCTGCATCATCCAACACACTGAGCTCCTGTGTTTGTACGTTATAGTCTCCATGATTCTTGCTGCATCTGAGACTAGCAGAGCGAACCAGGGCCTGCGGGAAATTGAAAAATGTGCTTTCCAAAGGAAATTTGGCAGGTGTGTCCTGGGCCTTTTTCAAACCTGCTGGAGGAGAAGTAAGAGGTTCTATGATGGATTTCTTTATAGCTTTGGCAATTAGCCTCAGTGGTGATTTCGGCTGGGTGGCAGTGTGTTCTTTGGGACAGTCACCAACATTCTTTGAAAGCGTCTGTCCAGGAGACAAAACTGGAGAATGGTTATCTGAGAACCTCTGAGATTGACCACAACTGGATTGTTTCGGTATGTTCTCATATCTGTTAAAATAAGCATTCTTCTGGTCTGGAATTCCTTGGCAGTCACGTTCCATTCTTGTAATATCTAGCTCAGCATCATCCAGAGCAAGTCTTCTGGGCTTCTGCTCCATTGAAAGTGTCAACCTCCTCATTATCTTGTTTTTAGCTTTGTTCAAATGTTTATCATGCTGTTCTTTGGCATTCTTATCTTCGTCATCAGGGTCTGCAGAGGACAACCCTGAATTCTTTGTATACAACTGAGAGATCAGTGGCTCACTATTCATCACCCAGTTTCCTAAATGTGCATCTTCAGTTCTGTAATCCTTGCCTTCAAGCTGAGGGTAACTGAGAGGTGAAGTCAGATCAACGTGACAAGTGGATTTGCTATGTGCCAATGGAAAGCTATCAGGGCAGTTGTGGAGTGAATAGTGAGGAACATAGGATGCAATTTCACTGGGTTTATCTTTGGCTTTTCCTTTCCTTTGAAATGCTGGGCTGTGTAGCTTGAAATGTCCTCTTGTAATTTCTGGACTCTTGTCAGGAGATATCAGCTGTATGGAATGCATAAAATGATTATTTTTAGAGGAAAATGCAGCCAGGTCACCCTTGCTTCTATTTAGAGAGTGTTTTCAAACAATTACATGAGAAAATACACTCCCCCATAAAAATGCCAAAAAGCCTCACAAAAACATTCCAATAAAATGGAAAAGGAATACACTAGAACTGCAGGGTCTTGCTTTTATCCAAATATCCCTGGGAGACAGTCAAGATATTTAGATATTCAGATGTCTGTAGGAGTTCACTGCAATATATATATATATATATATATATATATATATATATATATATATATATATAGATGCAGCAGACAAACAGCTAGTGTAGGTTAAAAAAAGTTTTCCATTTTTTTAAAACAACAACAACAAGATGGTGACATAGTACAGTCATACCTTGGAAGTCGAACGGAATTTGTTCCAGAAGTCCGTTTGACTTCCAAAACGTTCGCAAACCAAAGCACAACTTCTGATTGGCTGCAGGAAGCTCCTGCAGCCAATCAGAAGCCATGGAATCCTCGCCAGACATTTGGCTTCCAAAACTAGTTTGCAGACCAGAACACTCACTTCCGGGTTTGCAGTGTTTGGGAGCCAAAACGTTTGATAACTAAGCTGTTCAAAAACCAAGGTACGACTGTATTGTATTATGCTTGTGTAACTACTATTCACTAGGAGGCAAGTTCAGTCTGATCTAGACAGTGACCCTCCCATCCATGGTTGCACTAACCCACTGAAGAAAGCATAAGCTACAAATAATTTATAATATAAACATTTTGTTTATTTGTTTGCAAACCACCCTTCATCCATACATCTCACTGTAAAAATACAACAAAAAACACAAAACGCTATACATATGTAACTATACATATTTACAGCAATACCCTGTAGTATTTATACTGTAGTATTATATTGCACTTCTTCAACAAAGCATACTGTTAAAAATGTGTTGCTTCATACCTCTGTCTGAAAGACCTCATCCTTAAAGACACTTTGAACACAGGCAGAGGTATCCTTTGAAGACGACCCGTTTTTCTTGTACAATAGAGGAAAATCTACAAAGGGAAAAGTGGACCCATAAAAGTGAGTTCATTGGAATAGATCCATGGAGTCCATGCTATTGAAACTACTCTTCCACATTACAGGTACCCAGTGCTTCCCCCACCCTAAAAAAAATGTTTAGGAGTACTTTCATTTTCCCACTCATATTGAAATACTGCCCCTCAATGAGGCCAAACTTAGATTCACAAAATGTTTGGGGGTATGCGTACCCCTGCATCCCCCCAGAAAAAAAGCACTGCAGGTACCCAACCGGCAACCAATGCCGTCCATATAGACCATGTGGGACCTTGAAGGTCACTATCCAGCTCCCTGCCACAGTATAGCATTGTGTTTTGTTTTGTTTTTTAAAAATCATTTTAATCAATTAGGTGGCACAGAAAAACAGCAGCAGCAGCAGCAACAACAACAGCAACAACAGTGACATAGCAAAATGATGATGATGATGATGATGATGATGATGATATTCTCCTGTATCCACCATTCTGTTCTGCTCCCCAGCCAGGCTACAAGCCATGATGGCTATAATGGTGTTTTGCAACTTTGACCTGTTGCAGGACCTTAGCAGAGCATACGCAGAGTTCCAGAAAGCAATCAGTTGCAGGCAGGATGGACGAAGCAGGAACAAGCCGCTGCTACCAGTAACTTGGTTACTTAGAGGTGTTTATTATTTACAGCAGACTCTACAAGTTACTATATAAAAGAACAGATACACATCTTAACTAGCTGTCTCTTAAGAAACTCCAAACAACTCTCAGAACTCAGAACACCACACTGACCAACAAAACTATCCAGTCAGCAAGGCCATAAGTCATCATGCCTGCGTGAGACCTCAACCAATGGTAGAGCTGTATCCAAGGTCTCATATCTCCAGGCAGAATAACTCCTCTCTGCTCAGTCATCTTGGCTTTCGGCCAATGCTTAATTGAGTCTGTGTGAAGCTGCACAGAATGGCATGTAGTCAAAAATCCCAACAGGCTATGCTCTGCCTCCACAGTTAGAGGCAGCAATGCATCTGAATACCAGTTGTTGGAAACCAGGGGGATGGAGAGGTCTCTTGTGCTCATCTTCTGCTTGCTGGTTTCCTACGGGCATCTGGTTGGCCACTGTGAGAAGGGCATGCTGGACTAGATTGGCCATTGGCCTGATCAAGAAGGCTCTTCTTATGTTCTTATGTTTGGGGTGCCACGCCCAATAGTAAACATGTTTTTAAATGTCCAGTTAATTGGGGGGGGGAATTGCCCTGGCTCTAAAAAATAGGAAAGGTGACCCAGTGAACAGTGCCGTAGATATGGGGGGACGGGGACGACTAGCTGGGTTTTTTTGCCCCGGGAAAGCCTCCAGAGAGGAACCATTGAGGCTCCCAGACATGTGTATGGGGGGTGCCAAACCACTACTTGTTGCAACAATCCTCAAGTCTGCAGGAGGTGGTTTCTAGAGAAAGGCACCAGCTTGATGACCTCAGCATGCATGCAGGTTGGTGGGTATGGGAGGAGGTGGCTACACATTGCTCCACTCATATACTGGCATCCCTATTTTATTTAGAGATGTGCAATCAATCCCCTTTTCAGGTTTCATCAGTTCCTGTAAAGGAGCCATAAAATACGCAATTCAACTAAACATGAAATAGTTAAAATCAACAATTCAGCCTGTGCCACTGAGTGAAAAAAGAAATCTAATTATTCTGGTGCAATTAATATTATAGAAAACTACCCACACTCAGAGAAGCTTGTAGGATGCTGTTTCTATGTAACTGCTTTAGGACTTTAAAAACAACAACACCAAATTGGATGTTCAATACTATCGAGTTCTACCATGGCTTTGCAAATTGGCTGCCACATTCAGATTCCCTGACTGCAGTCTTCGGGCCCTGTCAGGTTCTCCTCTCACCCCTGCAACAGAAAGTCTCACTGGCTAACAATATTGCCATATAAACCATCACCAGCTTGCCATCGTGTAATTTCCTTAAGAATTGTGTGGCAGAGTTTCCGCTGCTCCATCATTTCGCCACCAAATGGCAACTTTTCCACAATGGAATTCAGCCCCCCCCCCCATCCCTTCATTGACTGAATGGCTGAGCTCTGCTCCTGGTGGTGCCAATTAAGCACAGCAGGAGACAAGAGCAGCAGCTGTCAAAGATCTTTTATTTCAGACGCAATGGAGGAAATGTTTTTGTTCTCTGCAACGTAGGAGACAATGTTTATTCCAATACGGATTCTTGGATCACATAACTTAATATCGAATGTGTATTTCTCTCTCTCTCTCTCTCAACAAAATAGTAAATGCAGGAAATATTTGCACAGCTTTGGATAAATCAACACATTTATTAATATAAGTGTTATTACAGTTCATTGTCCTGGAAGGCAAGTAAAATGACTCCAGCTGATGCCTGCAAATTTAAAACAAGCAAGGGATGTCCTGGATAATAATAAATAATAAGAATAATTTTATTATTTATACCCCGTCCATCTGGTTGGATTTCCCCAGCCACTCTGGGAGGCCTACAGTGCATACAAAAACATAGCAAAATGTCAAACATTTAAAACTTCCCGATACAGGACAGCTTTCAGATGTTTTCTAAAAGTTGTGTAATTCTTTATCTCTGGATTTTATTGACTGATATGCTATAGTTTATTTATTATTTTATTTCATAAAATGTGTAAGTCGCTTGATTTTTTTTAAAAAACAAACAAACCTCCAAGCAGTTTGCAAAAAAGATAAAACAATAAAATTATCAATAAGAAAAATGATCAATAATGATCTGATACTTTCAAAACGTTGAAATAACAAAAGACTAATAACAGATTGAAGCCAGCATCAACTTGCTAAACATCTGGGTAAAAGGTAAAGGTATAGGGACTATTAGGTCCAGTCATGGCCGACTCTGGGGTTGCGGCGCTCATCTCGATTTATTGGCCGAGGGAGCCAGCAGTGTGTGAAGGTCTTGGGCTGCGCAGACAACAATATCAGCCTCTCTGATGTGGTCCAAAGGAAAGCAGAGCAACATGTTTGGCACCAGCTTGGCTGCAGGAGTTGCTGGAAGGAGACATACAAGATGCCATCCGACCGTCTTAGGGACTCCACTCTCAATTTGTGTAGAGTTTACTCCTTTGCCTTTGCTTCTCCCAAAGAAGTTGTACAAGGCAATGGATACAGATTGTTCCTCAGGGTTTATTCCTGAAGCCTTTCTCATGAATGAGCATAATTGCAAGGCAGTGGAGGTTTAGGATTAGGGCAGTGATGGCCAAACTTGGCCCTCCAGCCGTTTTGGGACTACAATTCCCATCATCCCTGACCACTGGTCCTGTTAGCTAGGGATGATGGGAGTTGTAGTCGGGAGGGCCAAGTTTGGCCATCACTGGATTAGGGTTTTTCTTCTCTTAGATGGGCTACCTTGCAGGTTAATGAGGCCCATCTGTTCCTGTATACACTTGTATGTACTCTGAATAGATTTGCTTATCAGCAAATTAAGTTTCTTTATTCTTTCAACCAGCAGTCTTAACAGACCATTTCTGCAATCTGCTGCAATAGATATGCCAAACTTCAACACTTGCACCACCTTGCTATTCTAGCAGCAACATGTGATTTTCTTCAGCTACACCCCTCCTCTCCCTTCATTAGTTCATTAGATCATGGCACCCAAATTAGTGCCAAAAGCAGGAAACCCAGACAAAAGCACTGAAGCACACCTGCATCAGATTAGCCTTTGCAAATGGCTGCTTGTGGAGGTGGGGAAGCCATGGAATTGTTTAGCGGAGAGAAAGATGAGTTTTGCATGAACAGGTGCAAATGAATTCAGATGACACACACACCTGAACCTTAGGAACTCGGCTTCACCGCAAGCCAACAGAAAAACTGTTCCTGTTCGTTTGTTTGATTGACTGATCCAGTTTAAAGGCTTATTTGAATATTATGTGACTGCACTTCTAACCCAATTCTGGAAGAGATTACAGCTCCCCTTATTTTTACATTGACATTATGAAATACGCTCACTTAAGGGGGAGGGGAGTGAACTGAACTTACGCGCACACACACTGCCCTGGGTGACAAGTCCGTGTTGAAGATTCTGGTTTCTAGACACACTGAATTTTACAAAGATATTAAAACCACAGCTTTTCAGACAATGGCGGGTGGAGGTGGTGAATCAAAATCCTGTGGTTGGGGCAGTAGCTGGTTTCTGTCAGTAGATGGGTTTTGCTATTTTCTTAAAATTCACTCATCTCCTTCTGGTGGGCTGTTAGCTCCCTCTGGAGATTCATCACCAGACCCACATGGGAGGTTTACACACATAGATAGGCAAAGCTTTAAACAAATGTGTAAATGAGCAAGCTGCAAAAGGAGCTGGCAGTAGGTTTGCTCCCCACCTACCCTTAAAAGATTGTTAAAGTTTTGCCTCTTGTTGGTTTTTAACCAGTAGGCGAAGGCACAGCTATACAAAAACTGGTCTTACAAACTTCGGTAGAAGAGGAAGAAACTACAGAAAAGAAGAAAATAGAAACTAATTGTGGAAGCTGCAGTCAGGATTATTACTCTTAATGCTGCTATTACTACTACTACTACTAACAACAACAGCATTATTATAGGAAGTGGGCTCTGGCAAGTTCTCACAATTACTGTGCCTAATAATAGTAATAATTTATTATTTATACCCCAGCCACTCTGATCAGCTCCCAACAGAATATTAAAAACACAATAAAACATCACACATTAAAAACTTCCCTAAACAGGGCTGCCTTCAGATGTCTTCTAAAAGTCAGATAGTTGTTTATTTCCTTGACATATGATGGGAGGGCGTTCCACAGGGCGGGTGCCACTACCGAGAAGGCCCTCTGCCTGGTTCCCTGTAACCTCACTTCTCACAGTGAGGGAACTGCCAGAAGGCCCTCGGAGCTGGACCTCAGTGTCTGGGCTGAATGATGGGGGTGGAGACGCTCCTTCAGGTATACTGGGCCAAGGCCATTTAGGGCTTTAAAGGTCAGCACCAACACTTTGAATTATGCTCGCAAATGTATTGGGAACTGTTATGTACTGAGTTGAATAGGCTCCAAACTGCAGCAGTCTGATTGGTCCTAGAACAATAGGATTCAGAATGCAGCAGTCTGATTGGTCCTAGAACAATGCAGCAGTATGATTGGTTGGCAGGAACCACCCAATTATGCTCCAGATAGAAGTGAATCCACACCCTGATTGGCTTACAGTAGAATTCCGGAATTAGCCAATCATGTGCAGCCCATTGTGTAAATAATGTATATAAAGCAGATACTTTGAGGGGACACTCATTCATTCCTCCTCACCACTACGAGCTGAATAAAGAGCATGAAATCACTTTGTGACTCTGAGTATATTTCAGGAACCAATGCAGATCTCTCAGGACCGGTGTTATATGGTCCTGACAGCCACTCCCAGTCACCAGTCTAGCTGCCGCATTCTGGATTAGTTGTAGTTTCCAGGTCACCTTCAAAAGTAGCCCCACGCAGAATGAATTGCAGAAGCCGAATAACAGCTTCAGAGATTGTATGTCAACCAAATGGGCATGCCACTGTGACGGCAACTTGCTCAGAGATCCAAGTGTGTCCCCGAATGCTGAGAGGTCCACATGTACATAGTAGAAGACAGACCACAGGCAAGAGATACCTGAGCAGTATCACAAGAACACAGGAATCTGTATTACACCAAATCAGATCATTGGCCCATCTAGGGCAGCAGCTTTCTGGGGTTTCAGACTGGAGACCTTCCCCACCTGACTTGGAGATATCAGGGACTGAATGTGGGACCTTCTGTTGTAAGAGTATAAGAAGAGTCTTGCAGGATCAGGCCAGTGGGCCCATCTAGCACAGGTTGTAGTTGTCACAGACACCAACCAGATGCCTCCGGCAAGCCCCAAAGCAGGACCCAAGCACAGCAACACTCTCCCCTCCAGCACCTGGCATTCAGAAGCTAGTGGAAGCAGAACATAGGCATCAGGATTAGAGGCCATGGATAGCCTTCTGCAAGCAAGGCAGATGCTCCTCCACTTAGGCTGTTGGACTCCAAATTCTAACACATGTATGTTTTGCAGATGCAGGATGGGCCAGAAGGGAGAACCAATCATGTGACTATCATTCATTTGAAATCCCAGCAGGGGAAAACCTCATGAGAAAAGGGAACCAGTGGAAAGGAAAACAGTTAAGACCCATTCTAAATCTTACTTGACTGAATTTTCTTCTTCCAGTTTTGGTACTTTTTTGATGCAGAAGGTTCTCGAAGACTGTGGGCTCGTTGAAGAGCTAAAGAGATGGAAAAGGACACTTTAAAATGGTCTGTTTGAAAAAGATTTAAAACAATATATTGAATGAATAGATGTTTCACTAAGGGGTCAAGCAACTGTATGTCCTTTTGTGCTTCTATTCCCTGCCCTAGAAGTGAAATTCCATGGTCCCAAGAATAGTATATCCCCCCCGCCGCCGCCCTGAGCTACTGTAACACATTGGCAATTCCAAATCAAACACCAAACAATGTCTAGATCTGCACTATCTACATCAGACATTTCCCATTAGTAACTTATATATACACACAAAAACAGCAGGGTTAGAGCACTCTTCAGTTGCAATCCTGTATACACACTGGGAGTAAGTCTTCCAGTACGTAATAGCATTTATTTCTGAGTAAATATATATGGTGGAACCTTGGTTCCCAAATGGCTTAGTTGCCGAACAAATCGGCTCCTGAATGCCACAAACCCAGAAGTAAGTGTTCCAGTTTGCGAAGGTTTTTCGGAAGCCGAACATCCAACGCAGCTTCCGCTTGGGTGCAAGAAGCTCCTGCAGCCAATCGGAAGCCACGCCTTGGTTTTTGAATGGTTTCAGGAGTCGAATGGACTCCCAGAACGGATTAAGTTTGAGAACCAAGGTTGTATAGGGTTGCATCCAGAGGTTTTTTTTCAGCCGGAACTCAGTTCTGGCACCTCTCAGGTGGGCACCATTCCCATTCTAAGAGAGCAAGAGTGAGTTCTGGCACATCTTTCCCCAGAAAAACAGCACTGGTTGCATCTTTAGTGTCATCTGAAAAGGCCTTCATTTTAAGCAGTAGAGCAGAGGCAGGAAACCTTCTTGCCTCTGGATATTTGTACTACTAGCTCCCACCATCCCCTGACCATTGGGTGATGCTGGGTGATGCTGATGGAAGCTGGAGTCCAGCACCATCAAGAGAGCCACAGCTTCTGCTCCTCATCCCTGCCAGCAGAGTATACCGTTAAGATTTCTGTTTTGAAAGCATAGGTTTACAGTCAGCAACTTGAAAGACCAAACAGGCATGCAGATCAATATGAAAGTGCCTATTAACCACTAGAGGGCAACGTTCACCAACCAGTGTTTCCTCAGAAAGTGCCACTTCTCTACTCCTTGGAATTGCTGTTCAACTTTTAAATGATTAACTTTCACAGAATCCTGCGTCACAAGAGCTTGTTTTGTGCACTGCAGATTCTATGGCTCTTATTGTTTCTCTTTCATGTGGGCTTTCACAAATATATATATATATATAATTAAAACTGAGGGAGAAAATGTAACATTTGTCTATCTCTGCAGAAGTTATTTATCACCATGACCATTCCCATGGGAATATGCAGAGCACAATAAACAGAACTCTTCCAATATGCTTCAGGAAAAAGCTAGTTGCACTGCGCAGGCAAACAAACAATGAAAGTAAGAAAGCATATGCAACAGAGCCGCGGGGGTGGAACGGAGATATAAAAGGCAACTAAGGAGCAAAAAAGGGAGAAAATACATGATGTACCATGTGACCCTGTGAATGACAATGAAGGGTTTGGAGGTAAGATAACAGCAAGCTAAGAGGAACATTTGTAACATAGATTGATCTTAAGAAAGAAAGTTGAGCTTTATTTGGCCAAAACAAAGCAAGGGGAAGAGAAGGGCTTTTGCTGTTATTACACATGGTCCTCTTCAGCTGGACACCTCTTCAGTTCCCTGTTGCATTTCCAAAGATAATCGTTATTCAAACAGCAATTTAATTCATACAAGGCTCTTTGCCTGGGGTGCTTGGATTAAAATATTGCCTTTTTATCAAGTTATTGTTCTGGAAATTTATGTCTGCAATGTGCTGTCAGAGCAAAAAACTGAATTAACCTCCTCTTGATATTTCTCTGAACAATTTCACATCAAAGGCAACTGGAGAAGCCTGTGGTTGCAGAGCGGTTACAGGTCACGATGAAAAACCTTGGTCTTTTGAAACGAAACAAGGATAAAAATAAAAGAATGGAAAAATAAAAGAATGAAACCTATTCAGGATTCTATCAGTATTATTGTGTTTAATGACACTTACCTTGCAACCATGCAAATTCAGGCCTATGCATTTTTGCGGTGTTGTGTTCAGTTGCTTGGATGTAGTCTGTGATGTTTTTCCTTTTAATTCCACAATCCCCTCCCCACTCTCTAGAGCAGGTGTGGGGAACCGTTTGCCCTCCAGATGTTGCTGAACTACACCTCCCATTGGCACCAGCAAGCACAGCCAGTGGCCAGTGATGATGTGAGTTGCAGTTCATCAACATTTGAAGGGCCACAGGTTCCCTCCCTCTGCTCTTGAGTATTGGTGGGCATCCTATGATGTTACTGGACTACAATTCCCATTATACGTGACCTTTGGCCATATTGGCTGGGACTGACGGGAGCTGTAGTTCAGAAGTACCTGGAGGGCCAAGGGTTCCCCAGCAGTGCTTTAGAGTAACAGTCCCTCTGGCCGCCATTGGCTGTGTCACAGTGGAATCTGGTTAGAGTGGTCAGTTACCAAAGATGACAGGGCTCGTGAACTGTTAATAGTTCTGGAGCTAGGCATTTCAGAAGATCTAACTTCAGCAGATATAACTATTAAAGGTGCTGGAGCTCCAGCCTCTTCCCCTCCTGGCTGCCGTAGCTGTGGGCAAACTAAGGCCAAGCTCCTGAAAGCTAAAAAGCTTTGGGAAATTTGGAATCCCAACATTCACAAGTTGCACAGTTAAATCCAATCACTCTCTGGACAACAACAGCTTTTGAATGACCCCTTGATGGCGTGAATGGATTGAGTCATTACAGAACTTGCCATTTGCAGCCTTGGACTTTTCATAGC
Source organism: Podarcis raffonei (assembly GCF_027172205.1). Lineage (NCBI taxonomy): Eukaryota > Metazoa > Chordata > Lepidosauria > Squamata > Lacertidae > Podarcis > Podarcis raffonei. The sequence continues at coordinate 67,252,128 of NC_070602.1, forward strand.
CTTCTTCCTTCCTCCCCAAGCTTGTGTTCCGCAACACAGGCTTTCGTAGGGATGGGGCACTGGTCCTTGGCTCAGGCAATGGGGACAGCCCTTCATCACTTCCAGAGATAGATGCGTCCCCATCAAAATCAGGCTCTAGATCTGAGCTAAGAAGCAAAAAAGAGAAAGACCTGTCATGATAATAGCATATGGCCAGCAAGTGGAACAAAACTGCCCGTCAAATATTTCACAGCTGCCCTAAGCATGGGTCAATGGAAAGTACTGAACAGTTGCAACTTAAATATTCACAGTAGCTTAACACTGATTGCAAAGGCACTAGCTTCTTCAATTACTTTTAGCACTTTCCAGGAATTTGAGGCAGTCTGAATTTAATACAGAAATCTGTTTCACACCATAGATATTTTTACTAAGCTTGATGGGAACCCATGAGTTTCTTCATCGGAACTGGTGGGCTTTTCTTATGCCACAGGATACATTCTCTTAGAGATGCATGGATCTGTCAGCCTCTATTTCTCTCAGCTTCTCTTTCCCCCAATATTTTTTGGAGGGGGTGTTAAAAGAACTCAAGAAAATTGATCAGCGTTTTAGTGTGAACTTCTCCTAATTTACATGCTTTTGTGTGCAATTTTGCCTAATACACACATTTTTGCAAGTCAATTTCCCTTAATATGTTTTCTACATTATTTTCTATGCTATTTTAATTAGTATATGCATCACTCCCCTTTACTCAAATACATACATTTTTGTACACATTACTACGCTGGAGAAATGTGAATTTTGAAGGATGGCTGTGTTTTAATTCACTGTTGTTTCAGAAAGTACAAATCAGGTGTCATGGTGGGAGACATCAGCTGGGGAATCCTTAAGGCAAGATGGTTCAGAGCCTGGGAATTGGTGGTGGGATGATGATGAGTGGTCAGAGGAAGAAGAGGGAGCAGACTGGGAGGAGGAGGTGTTGGAAATGGAAGAGGCAACAGGGCTTAGTGAGCAGGAAGATGCTGTGGCAGACAGCAGTCTAGACTCAGAGGCAGAAGCAGAGGCTGAAGAGCAGGGTTGGGGGGCAACAAGACAGATATGAGACAGGCTGCTAAAGATGCCAGAGGATGTCCCCATTCTGCTTTGACCTGCTCTCATCCCCCTGGTCTCCCAGAAACTGAAGAGGCATGAAGAGGGCAGAGCAAAGACAGGCAAGACAATGGAGCCTCAGATTGCTTGAGAAGGAACCGAAGGAGGTGACTTAGGGAGCTATGGGAAGGTGAGGACCATCAGTCTCACAACTGCCTCTTTGGGGCAAGACTTACTGGGAAGAGTTGCTGTGCTCATTAGGCCTGAGCTGTTTCTTTGAGTAAAGTGTTAACTTCACTGACACCTTTGAGTTACTGCTGACCTGTTCCTGACACCCACCCTGACCTCAGGTAGGTTCACTTTTAAATGCAAGCTGAATTGAATCTCTCTCCTTTCCTTACATCGTCTAAGCTTCCCAGTTGTTCTCCACTTCAATAAGCTGGACAGTTTTCATGTCATGGCACCTTCAGAGCACTCTGAGATTCCCCTCCTCCCTACAAAATGTTCCCTTGTTGTATCAATTTGCAGCGCTTCAGGAAGCTTTTGCAAAGTTTTTACGTCAATGTTTCTATGCTTCAAGTTTGACAGTTCTCATGTCTTGACACTTTCAGAGCACTCCAAGATCCCCCTGCCTACAGAATGGTCAATTTGCAAAGCAATGCAATGCCTCACCAGTTCCAATAATTGCTCCTCCCATTTGCTTCTATATTTTCAGCACACACACACACCCCAAAAGAATTATGAATAAACATGCATTTATTTCATTTTGGAAATGAATATAGAATGCAAGAATTTGGAATAGAAGCAAAGGCTTTTAATTCTGTTGGGAGCTGCCCAGAGTGGCTGGAGAAACCCAGCCAGATGGGCAGGGTATAAATAAAGTATTATTATTATTATTATTATTATTATTATTATTATTATTTATGAAAACTGTGTACACAAGTTTTGCTTGTTCTCAGGGGCTATTTATTAAGTGTCCCTCTCCTAAAAAAAAAATATTATTTCCCCCATTTTTTTGCTCCTAGTCATATTTTCTGCATTTTAACCAATGTCCAATCCCATTTTTCCTAAAACTTTGCTATCTTTGGGTTTTGGATGGTTCTTCAAACCAGGAGAGCTGCCATAAATGGACCTAGTGTGCTCCCCTCCAGATGTTGTTGGACTCTGTGTCCCATCAGTCCTAGCCAGCAAGGCCAATGACGATGGATGATGTGAGTTTTAGTCCACTTCGGCTACCTTTGAGCGAAAGTAATTAAAGTGCAAAACAGGGCAGGACTTCTTCATATTTAGGCGATGAAAATCATGGCCTAGAATGTGCTACTTCCCTGAAAACTCTAATAGTCCTCAAATACTGTAATTTTTATAAGAGGCAGAACCAGTCTTGATTCAATTAAATCCCTCTCCCCAAAGCACTGACTCAGAACTTTGTGTAGGATGTAAATATTTCCTGCAAGTTAATCACATGCCCACAAGAGGTTCAAGGCAGCTGTAAAAAATAATGTTCCTGGTGCATCATCCTTCCTTCCCCCATACCACCTCCTGTGTTTATTTTAACAAACAGATTTTACAATGCCTGGGTTTTCCTAAACCATGTTTTCTCCTTCCTGCTGGGAAATAGGCTGGTTTCAGTTCCCAAATCCAAGCATCCCAAAATACCTGCTTCCATCACTGGTCACCATAACCCGGACAGCCAGAAGGTTGTTTTCCGTCAACTCTTCCTCTGGGATAACTCTTACCAAGGCCCACTCAGAGGACACAGAGGAGCACCTGCCTCTGAAGTCAAGCTCAGGGACGTTCTTGAACTTCTTTGGAGATGCTGGTCCGTCTTTTGGATAGTTAAAGCAATCTACAGGAAAGATAAAAGAAATGAAAATATGCCACATTGTATTAATGTATTTTTAGCGACATTGAGTCATTTCTTCAGATATGGTATTGCTACAGTAAAGACTGTGCAATGTTTCAAATGCTGCCATTTTGGAAGAAATCAACTCTGGGAAGCCGGGCAGTTTTGTAGAATACCAACCGTTCTCAGTTCAAAGAGAGTCCTAGGGACAGTCAGTGCATGGAAAATCTCATTGAGTGATGAAATTGGCCCACAATAGATGTGAATGGTGCTATTTATGTGACTGCAATAGCCTAGAATATGTTGCTTGTGCAGAAAGTTGGTATATGGTCCACTGAACTAACTGGTAGTTTATTGGGCTTCTTTACAGAAAAATGGAGAGGAAAAGGTTGCTAAATCAGATAAATTTAGCCCCACTAGAACTTACTTACTTTCTTTCTTTCTTTCTTTCTTTCTTTCTTTCTTTCTCTTAGTCACTTCTCTCTCTCTCTCCTCTATCTCTTGCAAAAGCAACTCAAACTGACTTACAACAACAAAGCCATTCAACAAAATGACTTTGGTTCAGATGGTTATTCAGAAGCATGCTGTCTTTGAGAGTGCAGGCAGAACATAGCCATCAGGACAGGGGCGCGAACTTGAATAAAATATTTTTTGGGGGGAGCAGGTAAGCCCCGCCCTGCATAATCAGCTACATGACACAGTGCACGCACACCATTTGAATGGCAATGCCCATCAACTTTGGAGGGACCCAGCCCCCTCTAATATTTTATTGGGGGGACAAAGCCCCCTCAGCCCCTAGGAGTTGGCTCCTATGCACCAGGGTTAGCAGCCACTGCTAGCCTTCACCTCCATGAATTTGTGTAATCTGCTTTTAGAGCCATCTAAATTGCCTTTTGTGAGAGCAAACTCTGTAGTTCAACAACGCACCTTTGTGAAGTACTTCCTAATTTTTGGCCCAAACCCTCCAACATTCAGCACCATCGCATGTCCATGACTTTCGTATTCTGGAGAAAAACTTCTCTATGCCCGCTTTCTCCATGCCATGTAAATTTTTATACACTCCTGTCCTGTCTCCTCTTACTCACATGGGGGCCTGAAGACTGTCACTATTTTGGGGTGGGGATTCTGTTTGTCATTGCCTACTGGCAAATTCAGGTTTCACAGCTCCAATTCATCTAGCACTCTCGTGTGACAAAACCCAATCCCTGCTCCCACACCAGACTTCTGGAGACAAGGCAAGCGATGGGGAATGAACTAGAAAATGAGGGGAAACAGTTGCTTGACACAACATCCTATAACCTCTCTGTGCACAGAACAAATGCTCAATAAACAGGTTGTCTGGAAGCTTCCCATATATAGACTCTGACTCCTAGGGGCTGAGGCAGTTTTGGCCCCCCAAATATTTTCATTTTGAGGGAGCAAGGTCCCCTCGATGTTCAGAGGACATTGCCCGAAGTTGCATCGTCTGAAGAAGCTGATGCCTCTGTCTCCGTGTTGATGGTTTCTCAAAGACCAACAGAGGAGGTCAGAATGCTTTGGAAATGTCAAGATGCTCAAAAGGTGACTTGGAGAACAAGTTCTCAGAAACAGTGTGAGTTCATATTAGAACATGCACTGTGAACTAATTGCACATTTGCACACGGAAGACAGGCTAAAGCCAAATAGCAGAAAACAGAAGCGTAACAGGCAGGGAGGAGGGTTGTGCACAAGGGATTATGACGCAAGCTCAAATGTTTGCCTGTGGGACTGTTTTGAGCAGCTGTTCCATGCCTATAATTATCACAGCACTTTCCTTGCATTCTCAAACTGCCACCCTACATATCTTTTGGCCCGCACACAAAAGGCAGGCTCCTGAAAAGCTCTGCAACTGACAATGGAAACATATTGCAAAGCTGCCTATCTATAAGCAGAGCCATCATCTGGGACCGAACTGCAACTGTGACACTGACTTGCCCTTCAGATCGTTCATCCTTCCTCTCGCTACCAGTTTCTATTGAAATAAAGGTCATGATCACAACAGGCTGTGGTATGGCTACTCTGGTCCTTCTGTTCACTGACCTCATGCAGCCAGACTCCTTGTTACAAGTACAGAAAATCTCAGCAGGTCACAGACAAACCCCCTCCCCATCGCTGGTTATTTTGATGCCTTCCTGCTGGCCTCTCCCTCCAAAAGAGAGACATAAAAGGGCTCAGTTTATAAAAACAGGTGAAAAAAGAAGAAGAAAAGGGGGGAAATCAATTCTCAGTGGCAGATGTGATTTTCAAGAAAAGTATAACCTACTGTTCCAACACAATTAAGGAGCCTCACTCACCAATGTTGAGCATGAACTTGATTCAGGCTGGAAAGAGTTTAGGAGGGTCTTTGAAAGGCATTCATTGTCAGAAGGTGGGATAAAAACATAGCCAATAAACTAAATATACCTGCACACTTCAGTTCCATTGAGTTCAATGTGCTCAATGTGTCCTACACTTTGCCTAGATTGCATGGACGGAACACTAAACCTCTACAGAACCATGATAGTCATTCCTATATTTATATTCTGCCTTTCTTCCATCATAGAACCCAAGGTGGTCCCCTCGCATGTGAATCCCAGGAGGTCAAGCATCCAGGAACCGACTAGTATTGTTTTGTGGGTAGAGTGAATGAGTGTGTAAGTGATTTCATAAAATAGCAGACACAGACTTGCTTAGCTTCAGCAAGGTGAGGCCTCATGTGCTCTCACATCACACCATGGGACACGTCACTACCTATGTCCTGGTAATATAAACCTCGTTGAATTCAGTGAGTCTGCTGCTAGCAGAGCATTTGGAGTAGAGAGATCCAGATTAGGAAACACATGACCAAGTACTCCTTAAAGAACCCAAATATCTCTTTAATTGATTAAACTCTATAGAGTAGAACTTCAAGGATAGTAAATTCAGTTATTCAGACATCATGCATTCATTTAATGGGTATATCATAACACTCATATAAATCTGTGTTGCAGTGGAACACTGTACAGGTCTGGTTGAAAAGAACATTGTAGTGCTGCAAAAGATAAAGTAAAGGTAAAGGTACCCCTGACCATTAGGTCCAGTCGTGGCCGACTCTGGGGTTGCGACACTCATCTCGCTTTACTGGCCGAGGGAGCCGGCATACAGCTTCCGGGTCATGTGGCCAGCATGACTAAGCCGCTTCTGGCAAACCAGAGCAGCACATGGAAATGCCGTTTACCTTCCCGCTGGAGTGGTACCTATTTATCTATTTGCACTTTGACGTGCTTTCAAACTGCTAGGTTGGCAGGAGCAGGGACCGAGCAACAGGAGCTCACCCCATCACGGGGATTCAAACCACCGACCTTCTGATCGGCAAGTCCTAGGCTCTGTGGTTTAACCCACAGCGCCTGACAGCCAAAATAATCAGAGGCCTGGAGCACATTCCCAACAAGAAAAGTCCATGTTCCTTTCTGAGATTTTGTGTTAGTAAATAAGGAAAATAAAGTTATATGAGAGTAGAGAACAGTAGTCAGAGTGAGAACCAAGTATTTCAGAAGTAGGAATTTCAAACTGTGCTGCAATTCTACAAAATTAGGCAAACTTGCACACCCCTGCACATGTGGCCACATACTGATTTTGCCGAATTTTTGTAGCTTTTGAGAGCACAAGACACAAAGAATCAGAAGCCTGTAGGTCCATAAAATTACTAGCTACAGTATTGCTGTTTCTGCCCACTAAAAGCGACACTAGAAATTTGAAATGAGATCTTTATTGCCTCCTGCCATAAAGCCTTTCAGGACCATGGAAAACATGGTGAATAAATGAGAGATGACATCTCTCTGCAGGGAGGGAATCCACAAAGCTGTAAATATCTTGGTCCCAGCAGGACAGACGGAAGCTGGGGTGCTAAGGAGATATTGTTAATTACTTTACAAAGACAGGGTGATTACCAAGAGAGCTGTGCAAATTGCACATAACATTCCTTGGGCGAAGGTTGCATTAAATCACAGACTGACTGTGATTTTTTGCATTACACTCATATGCAGAACAGATATGGAAGAGTACAGTATATACTAATTGTATGCAGAGATTGGCCAGTGGTAAAATGCATAGAAGACGACTTCTTCTTTGGCGATCACTTGTAGCCGAGTAAGATTGTCTTCCATAAACACAGTTTTAACAATGAGTCCGTAAGTGACTGTGGAAGCCAATTCTGGATCCACACCTCCTTCTACAGTGGGGATATTGGTTCCCGGGTGGGAGTTGATCACAGTGTGGATTTGCCAAGCATGCCTTCCTCTTAGCATGTTTCTCCCTTGCATACTGAGTTCGAGTGTCTTCAAAGTCCATGACACCTTTGGTGTCTTAAACTAACGTTCAAGTTAGAGCAAAAATATGTTACTCTGGGATTGGTCTGAATGCACTCACTGGGCAGTGATTCTTCATTCTCACTTTCTATCAAGGCAGGTTGCCTGAAGCATACCTGGGACCTGTAAATAGTCTTGGCAAAGCATTCCTGCTCAGTACCCTACTTTTGTTAAGAACATGAGTTGGCTTCTACAGTGACCAGAGGGTATGTCTTTCTGCTTCCAATTCCTCTCCTTTCCTCATATGTAAATGTGTGTATAGAGTCCAGCATTCAAACTGAGGCACACTGAAGTTCAGAGAACAAAGCTGAATTCCTTGAAGATTTTTTTTTTGGGGGGGGGGTCCAGAGATTTCTCAATGGTAAAGCTGTGGACATCTATGCTCAATTTCTTTACTGGCAAATAAATGTAAATACCACAAAATGGTAATAAGCCTCCAGTAACTTTCATCCACCTGTAACGCGAAAGAGATTCAGTGCAATCATTTGTGGGTTGAATTGGGGCAAAGGGTTTTTGTAAGAGTTTTCCCATGCTTCCTCTTATCCTGCCATTTCCCTCTGGAGAAAACCAGTCTCTAGTGATCAGTTGGAGCAAATGGCAATTCAAGTTTCCCCCGGATTGCCATTTGTTCCAAACTATTGCTAAAGAGTTGGTTTTCTTTTGGAAAGGATTGGGGCAACTAGAAAACTCAGCCCATGCCTAGAAAGTGTGGGTCAAGAGGAAAACCACTCAGACCCATGCTTTCTAGGCATGGCACGAGTGGAAGTGTTGCCAGGGTGTCTGGGTCACCCGTCAGTTTTGTGAATTCCCACTGTTAATTTTGTCATTGTCACTGTCTTGGTGCTCTCTGCAAGGCCCATTTCCACCTGGCCTGGGGGGCTCGGCCCAGACTCACGCTGAACAGCCAAGAGGGGCTCCTGGGAGGCCACTGGGGCATTGCTGGAACAACTCTTGGTTTGTGGCAACTGACTAAAATATTTTAAAATGTTTTATATGGTTCTAATTTTAGTTCCTCTGTTTTGTTTCTGTCGGGCTGGTGTTGGTTAAATGTTTAGAGTTGGTGGTTATTTTAATTTGAGTATAACTGTAAACTGTTTATTATTGTTGTTATTGATTTCTATTGATTTATAGCTTTTGTATAGGATAGGATAGGTTTGTTGCTTGTATAGGATATTTTGTTTTTTAATGTTTGATGTTTTGTTGTGTTTTTATATATGATGTAAGCCACCTAGAGTGGCTGGGGAAACCCAGCCAGATGGGCGGGATATAATTATTATTATTATTATTATTATTATTATTATTATTATTATTATTACCCTTTTGCTTGCTGTCTACACTGCCCCTCATCTGCAACTCAAAATAACATGGATGAAGTGAACTGTAGTCCTCAAAAGTTTATTCCAAAATAAATATGTTGGTCTTCAGGGCAGCCCAAGATTTTTTAATGACTCTCGTTCAAAAGGAGACCAAAGCCCATCTAGTTTGCACTGTGAATTGTCTACACTGACTGGCAGTGATGCTCCAGGACTTCAGACAGAGGATATTTCCAGTTCTACCTGGAGATGCCAAGGGCTGAACCTGGGACCTTTTGCATGCAAGACAGATGCTCCCTCTCTTTCTCTCTCACACACAGGCAGGTTCACGCTTCAATTCTACACTCTCAGGGGGAAAACAGTTCTGTGTAAGGATGCAGCTGGGAATGGAGTGTTGGGAAGGGAAGAGGAAATAAATCAAGCAGCTGAATGGAGGAAGCCCAACTGAAGGCAGGAAAATCTAGATGGGAAAGGAAGCAATATGGTGCAAGAGTGATGCACAGAGATCTGTGCTGCACATGGATTGTCTTTCCTGCCAGACTTCCAGGTTTCTTCTTTCTAGGTTTGTGGAGAAGAAACGTTTCCTTTGTGCTCCTTGCATGCATTATATTGACTGCTAATGTCACTTCTCCATTAACATCAAAGAGCAGGAAAACAAGGAATCCTCTTACATGTAACCTAAAGTGAATGAGCCCCATTCCATTGGATGGAATATCAGGAGACTTGCAACTTGTATAAGTCAGACTTGTATAAGTCAGACAGGATGTATCTGTATAAGCAGGCTTCCACAACCTGGTGCCCTCCAGCTTTTCTAGACTACAACTCCCCTCAACCATAGTCAGTATGGATTCCTATGTTACAGGTGTGCTGGCTGGGGCTGATGGGAGTTGTAGTTCAAAACAGCTGGAAGGTACCAGGCTGTGGAAGAATGGCAGTATTCATAGGATTTTTATTCTTCTTTGCACATGCGATTCAGTTTGAAGCTGAAAAGTATATTCTGTCTGCTTTGAACATCAACTCAACTGGTTTCTAAGGCACTTGTTCATCCCCTGGGTTGAGGTCCCCACTGTTTTCCTGTTGCTAACACACAAGCTTTGCTTACTTTACACTGAAAAGGCTGAAAAGAAGCCAAGCACACCCAACAACAACGAATCACGGCGCAAAATGTTCCCTTGTACAGAACAAGCTGGAGCAGGATAGGGATTGAAAGAGGCACCATATTTTGTTCCCATGAAAAGGGGAGTTTCAAATCAATGTTTTACTGCACTGGAAAAAAATGCAGTTTGTGACTCTTTTGTGGCAGCATGAAATATGGAAGCAAATCACTTTGAGCACTTTGCAGAACCGCCAGAACACTGAGTGAAGAGGCTGCAACAGGGCTGGGATAAAATGCTGCTATTGCGCCCCCCCCCCCGGCATTTGCTATCTCACTATGAAGGCAAGGATGGAGTAGGATACAGTGGTACCTCAGGTTACAGATGCTTCAGGTTACAGACTCTGCTAACCCGGAAGTAGTAACTTGGGTTAAGAACTTTACCTCAGGATGAGAACAGGAATCGCACGGCAGCAGTGGGAGGCCCTATTAGCTAAAGTGGTACCTCAGGTTAAGAACAGTTTCAGCTTAAGAACAGACCTCCAGAACGAATTAAGTTCTTAACTCGAGGTACCACTGCATTTTTACACTATTTCAGGGGTGGGGGAGATGCCTCTTGTTACTGACAACCTTGCTGCTCTTGGAAAAAAAGTTGTTGCTGTTGTTGTTACAGCACAACTTATAAGGAACATAGGAATATCCTGAACACAAGAGCACTCTGTTCACCTGCGATTCGCAGCAACTGGTGTTCAGAAGCATATTGCCTCTTTTCAGTGATGGATGACTGGGCAGCCTTTTCTTTTCACTCCTGTAATGATGCTACACCATAACAGAGCATTATTATTATGAAGGGGCTTCGGGGGTGGGGGAAAGTGTCTACTCAACCAGGAGGTTTTAATTAGTGATTCCTTTCCACCATTGTCACACCGTCAGGCCACAATATAGGAGTTTTTTTTCCAAAGAGAAGAAGGTATGTTTTGCTACCCAGGTAGCAAAGTTACCCAGGTAACCAAAGCAAAGTTCTGTTAGTTGTGTCAAGAGTTCACGACACAACCTACTCCTTTTAGGAAAAATACAGAGCCTCGATATTCTATGCAGCCCTGATCAAAGATGGACAATACAGCTGACAGTGGAAACACAGAAGCAGGAAAAGAACGGAGTGAACTAATAATTAACCTGACTTTTTTTCACGTTTTCCTTCATGAGTAAGTTTCATTGGAGGCAGATAGGCCTATAGAAATACCAGCACAACTATGGAACTTTGTCTCCTGAGGAGTCATTTCAAATTCAGTTGGGTATGTGGGGGTAAGGATTGCAACCTAAGTCCCAAGAACATCTGAAGAGGTTCCAGATTTATGTCCCTTTCATGTTGAGAAAACAACCTACTTTTTCAAATCTTTAGTCCAACCTTATTCCACTAAGAATTTCACCCTCAAGGCATTGCTCTGGGAGAGCTAGGAGATTCAAGCTAAACACTTGCGGAATACACCAAGCAAGAGGAACTGCAGTTCTCATGGAACAGATGCTGGGTTCCTGTAAACATTGCAACTTAGCCAACTTAAACAAAAGGTTGGATCCTGCAAAGATCTGAAATCCTTATCTACACGCAACACAGCAACAACAATAAATCAAATTAGCTATTAATCTGGATGACAGCCATTTGCCCTTAGGTCCAGCTGTTGAAAGGAAAAGGAATATTTAAAATAAAAAAATCATATATTGAGGTAAAAACAAAATCAAAATAATCTCAGGAATGTTCTTCTGTTCTACACAAGTAGTCCCAGAAATATATTAATTCAATTCCTAGAAACTAGGGATGGGGGGGACTCAATTCAGTTCTATTCACATTTTAATCTAAACCTAGCTAATTGGTACTTCATGAACTAATATGCCAACTGAAAAGACAGATATCCTTCAAAATTCACACTTGTCTAAATTTTGCGATGGAGTTCTCCAAACAACTAAAGGGTGGAATTCAACACCATGCAAAGGAGATCATTTCTGCTTGCCCTATGAAACAATTTCTCCTCTCCGCTCTCCTCATGCTGTTCTGGAGGGTGTGTGTGTGTCCTAATCCTTTTAAGCCGATTTGGGGAGGGCACAGGGGTATGTGGGGAGAGGTGAAGCAGGGAGTCCCATTGCATGAGTATGGCTTATTGCGCTGGCTTCCACTAGCACAACTTAGTTGAATCTGGCCCAGTTGAATCTACAAAAATGCATTGCATAAGAGGAATTTGCTTGCAAAAATATGTATAGGTAGGAGAAAAGTGCACTGAACAATTTTCATGGGGTCTTGGGGAGGGGAGGAGAAATGCAAAACTAGTGTTGAAAGTGGCAAATTGAAATTGAGATTGGAAATAACAGAAATTGAGAGAAACCAACATTGACATTTGCCCAACCCTATTGGAGATTTCAACACAACATCTCACAGCCAGTCCCTTCCTATCACGTGGCTGTACACCAAATCCCACAAAAAGGCCAGCACAGATTACGCTACCCACAGTGCTTGAGAGACTGCCTTGAGAGACTTTTGCCACTATTTGTGGAATTTTCTGCTTTGCACTAAAATCGCAAAACTTGGGCAGATGGTTGCTTAAGATCAATATAATGGGGAAAGCCTTCCTAAGGACCTAACTACACTACATGTTAACAATGTGATTAAATCACATGCACTGTGATTGGTAAATTAAATGTCAGGCACAATTTCTATCAAGATCATAGCAGATGGGGAGGGGAGGTTTAACACTTCCCTCCCCAGCCACAATGTGTGTGCAATTTGTCTATTCCCCATGCAGAAATTAGCTCTAGGGGGGAGAAACTCCCTTTCCTGTCAGTGAAAAGACTTGGTGCAACTTTTCAGGGAAATAGAGAGAGGGGCTGAAAGCAAATTTTATTATTCTTTTGGCTGGAATAAAATCTTCAAATTGCCAGCTGCTTACAGATAAGAGGACTTAAAACTGCGGCTTTATCTACCGGTATAAATTGACAATAAGAGGCCAAAAGAAAAGAAGGCATTTGCTCCACCGTATCCAAAATATTGAGCCACTTTTGTGTCCAATGGGACACCTGTTCACACACACGCAGTAAAAATTAGGAATTGCCTTTCATTTTCCAGTTCTCTCAGCTAAAGATCTCTAGGATAGGCTGCAGGATGAATAGCGGTTCATATTCATCTCTTGCCAGAAATGCTGCTTACTATACCCTGGAGGCTGCAGGCATGCTGCGAAGATAGAAGGCGTTAATCCTTGAGTGGAACTTTGCAAGCCAAACCGGTCGCTTAATCGTGGTCAGGGTGTTTGCCAGTTTGCCAGATGGCATATTCCAAGAATATCTGCTCCTAGAGTGCCAGCCAACTGGAACTAGAAAAGCCAAACATACAAGCCCACTTACCACCTCCTTAGCTTGTGTTACTCCACAGTAATTTAGCACTGACAAGAAAAAACCAACCACCCCCAAATGACTCTTTAATATTCCTTTCTTGTAATCTAATGTTTTAACTAGCACTTGAAGACAGGAAAGGCTGGGCATAAAATCAAGGCATCCTATTTTTCTATTGATAGAGGGAGGAAAATATCCCCACGACAGCACATTTCTCACCAGAATCTCTGGATTCTTATTTATAGGTTTGGTTGTAGAAGTATAATTTCTTCTTCTTCTAAGAGCTGTTCAGCAGATGGCCAGTGTTTACCTTCCTAATTCATTTGTCACATTCTCTTCCCCCCAGGTTCTGATCTTTCTGGAAACCTTGTAATGGTAATTAAGTGATAACTCAAAAAACAGCTGTACAGCATTGCCTAGGACTCTGACAGAAGCGAACCAAGTACATTACACAACAGTGAGCAATACCTAGTACAGGGGTTAATGTGCTTGCGGGCACACCGGTGCCCCCATGGGCGTAGCCAGGATGGGGGGGCAGCCCTTTTGTTAGGGGTGCAAAACCTCAGCTATGTATTTTTGTTGATTTAGTGGGGGCAGCTGCCTTTCCTTGCTCTCCCTTGGCTATGCCCACGGCACCTGCAGAGACATTCCCTGGTGCCCATTGGGGAATGTCCCCCCTCTGCTTGATGAAAGAGGCTTGAAGGCAACAGTTTTTGGTACCCAACACAGTTGTAGTATGTGCTTTGTTGCGCTCTCTCTCTCTCTCTCTCTCTCTCTCTCTCTGTGTGTGTGTGTCTGTGTGTTGCTCATGTAATTTTATCCATTTTCCAAATGAGCTCCTGGGCCCAAACAGCTTGGCGGTCTCTGAGCTAGCATATTGCCATAAAAGTTAATTTCATAGCATGCCACAATGAGGGAAAAGTAGCTTTTTAGCTGTATTTTTAATGTCAGACAAGGGTCGGGAATCAAGACTCCACAGAGACCTGCCGAATTTTACTTCCTATTTGGCTGATTCTGTTTACAAAAAAGAAGAGTGGGGGGAAAGAATTGGAAACTCGAGAAGTGTTATGCTGGCCCCAAGTGTATACATCTAACGAGGCTGACATTATCCTCCCCATTTCAAAGCACTGGCTTTCCATAGATGTTTTCAAAGCAGTTTCTCGACATGAAGCAGTTGGCCACTGCCCAACCTTGAGAGAAGCCCACAGTCAGGCGGAGGACCAAACCACCCTTCTTTTAGAGCTAAACTGCATGTGATGGCAGCAGATCTGTGTGCAGAATCAGGCCAGCTGCCCAGATCCCTATCAAGTGACAGGACAAGGAGAAAGATCAAGCCTAGCAGAGGTGGGCACCACTGAAGTCACGTTCCCCTCCTCCCTTCAAATATTTGAAGCAGCTCCACTAGAAGAAGAATGGTTGGGAAAGAATGACTGTGGGTTGGCTGAGCTCCCCCTTGCCCCACTTTTAGGAATGCTTCCATCCTTGGCTAGCCCCTGCTGGCCCACTGCCCAGGGGTACCTCGATTTGGATGTAAAACTTCGCCCAGCTTGTTTACAATGGGAGGGAAGCATCTACTTACCTTATTGCAATTTGAAGGAACACTTGTGGTTTGTAACTCTAGATATGTTTATGCAGGTGAGAATGCAGAGAATCAGGGGCAAAAAGATACTCTAAAAACCTTCACCGCTGTGCAATTAGTTCACTCAAAGTCTAACCCATAAAAATTGGCAGGCCTGATCTGCGAACTATTGACTCTCCCCCTCCCATTTCTTTCTCTTTTTTTGGGGTGCTGCCCCCAACTCTTATGTGAAGCTTTAGGGGGCACAAGAGACTGGAGTGGGGAAAGATGGCATAAGGAATTCCCTTAGCTGAGGGTCCTTTCCTCTTGAATACATAGTAGACACCAGCCACTCTACTTACCCTAAAACAGAAGAAGCGTTCACCGCAGAAAATTTAAACATTTCCTAAACAGCAGCCATTTATCAAAGTGAAGGAGGATAAATAATCACACACTTAGCGTGCTGCTTTAATTCAGACACAACCATTACACAGAATCATCAGAGCAATCTATGCTAGTCTGGGACGTTAATAGCTGCTGTCACAGCCTAACAAGCATAGAACTGCAGCATCCAAGGCCGTTACAGCCAGTGCATAATAAGAAGCCAATGAAGAGCCATCAATCATTACTGGACCGAGAAATGTCAGTTTAGCCACATCACTCTACACTATAGGAACACCAAAACTCATTGACAATGTAACACGCAAGGGGTCTCTAACTTGGGACTCTGCAGCATGATCCAAGAGTCTTGCTCTGGCTTGTGGGCCCCTGGTGGAAGTGATTTTTTCATGTGGCAGAGGGACTTCTCGGTAGTGGCAGCCGCCCTGTGGAGCGCCCTCCCATCAGATGTCAAGGAAATAAACAACTACAGTGGTACCTCGGGTTACATACGCTTCAGGTTACATACACTTCAGGTTACAGACTCCGCTAACCAAGAAATAGGGCTTCAGGTTAAGAACTTTGCTTCAGGATGAGAACAGAAATTGTGCTCCGGCGGTGCAGCAACAGCAGGAGGCCCCATTAGCTAAAGTGGTGTTTCAGGTTAAGAACAGTTTCAGGTTAAGTACGGGCCTCCGGAACGAATTAAGTACTTAACGCGAGGTACCACGGTATCTGACTTTTAGAAGACATCTGAAGGCAACCCTGTTTAGGGAAGTTTTTAATGTCTGATCTTTTATAGTGTTTATAATATTCTGTTGGGAGCCGCCCAGAGTGGCTGGGGAAACCCAGCTAGATGAGTGGGATATAAATACTATTATTATTACTATTATTATTATTATTATATAGTATAGCAAGCACCACTATAGAAGGCAAGTTTTAGAGGACCACATAGGTGGTAGGCACACATGCAAGAACCAACAGATGTGTTGAACTTATAACAATACTACTTTGTAGATAATTAACTGAACATGGCTTCTGTCTCAAAGCATCACTGAGGAAACTTTTGTTTAAGCCACTATTCTTGTTCTCTGTACAATGCTGCTGTAAGAGCTTGGAACTTTTTCTTCTCTAACACAGAGAATTCTTTTTAAAAAACAGCAAATTGCTTTTTGGTGATCTGGGAAGGCTTTTACTTTAGGGAAATACATGAACAACAAATAGCAAAATTAAGTGAAGAGGAATAGATTTGGAGCAGAACTTGTGCAGAAAATTAGTTGTGGGTGAATTAATTGAAGATTAACTGATCTGGGCGAGATATTAATTTGTAATTTAATTTGATACCATTCATGGATGAATCAAAGTATATTTATTAGAGGATTAATTTGGATGGGAAACGAACTGGCTCGCCGTCTGTTAAACAGGTGGAATTAAATGAGTGTTTTAGTGTTTTGAGGCTCCGACCCTCTGCCTCTGCCATACTCAGAAGGCAAGCTGGTGTGAGTAAGCTTCCTTCCAAGAAACTGAGACATTGCTGTTTTGTTGCAATAGCAAATCTGGGGCCAAATGGGTGGTTCACTACTGGGGCAGCAGATTCAACTTCTGCCTTGCACTCTGCTTGTGGTCTTAGGCAGCAGTTGTCCAGTCCAGTACACTCAGTGTGTAGTTGTGATCAGCCAAATGCCTTAGAAATCTCAAAAGCAGTGGGACATGACAACAGTATCCCCATCTATGGTGAAGTATATTGCATTTCTGCTTAATTATAGTAATAACTTATAGTGATTATCTTAAAATTTGAATCCATGCATATACATATATCAGCATATGCAAATTTTATGCATAATTCATGTGGCCCTTTGGCAGGAAGGAAATGGATCAGTAAAAAAAGAAAGAAAAGAGGACTAAAGTGGCCACCCAGACCTCAGAGGGCACCAAAGATATCAACAGAAAGAGCACCAGAAATCTATGGAGAACTGAAATAAAGGCCCTTAAATCTGCTCCATACGATTTGTGATTAAATTAAAAGAAACTCTGGGAAATCTTGTATTAAAAACACATGAAATATGAGAACCAAGCATAAAATGCTTGGGTACTCAAAGTTCTGTTTGGAAAGCAATTTAAGAGACAAGAGGGAGATGGCAAGTTTTTCAAGTAATACTGAGCAGATAGCCTGTGTGAAAGAATAAGATACGGTACTTAACTTCAATACCAAGGCACACATAGCTATAGTTTATTATTGTGTGCCGAGAAGTGGTGGTGTATTAATTCTCAATATAACTTTATTGTTACTTGTGAACTCTTAAAGTCACCTTGGGGCTCCTTGGGATCAAAAGACAGGAAAAGGAATGTAATAATAAAGAAGACATTGAGGCATTTGAAGGCGGAACAGTAATAAGGCTGGTTCCTGCTGAAAGTGCTTGTGGTTATTTATAAAGGCAAAATGCATATACCTCCCAAATTCTCCAAGTTCACTTCCAACTGTCCAAGAGCTTCTATGTTTATGTAAGCAAAGGTTTAGGGTGGAGTGTTTCACGGACAAGGGAAAGGGGGAGAAAATAGTTATGGAAAGAAATCCAATGTATACAAGAGTTATCTACAGTGTGGTCTAGTCAGGGCTTATGAATTATAACTTTGATAAAGTCATCCAGATGTTCAATTGCTTCTTGCTCTAGCACAGCTGATTTCAATAAGTGGTTTGGGAGCGAGTAGACTGTCAGTAGGGATTGATTGGGGAACTACACAAAAAGATAATAGGGTATGAATCATTTGCATATCAGGGATTGGAACCAACAAGGAGAGCCCTGAGGAAAGGGTGGGATTTATTACTGACACTTTTGCAGCAGTGGAGAACCTTGGGTCATCTAGATCAGGCATAGGCAAACTTGGCCCTTCAGATGTTTGGGGACTACAACTCCTGTCATCCCTGACCACTGGTCCTGTTAGCTAGGGATGATGGGACTTGTAGTCCCAAAACATCTGGAGGGCCAAGTTTGCCTATGCCTGATCTAGATGCTGCTAGAGTACAACTGTCTCTTCTTTTTAAAGTGATCCATAAGCCACCCTGGGAGCCTGTTTGACTGAAGACCAGGATCCAACTTCCTTAGATTAGAAACCAAATAACAAAACTCCCTTTATATTTGACCATTGACCATGTTGCCTGGGTTTAATGGGAACTGGAGTCCAGCAGCATCTGGAGTCATGGGTTGTCTGCCACTGCCTTATAGCAGAAATACTTGGCAAAACCCTGCTTTTAAAAGAGTAGACTAATCCGAAAGGCAGAACCCAAAAGGAATTTGCTCCCCTTCCTCCCACTGAAATTAACCAACTGCTTGAGAGGGGAACAGCCTCAGAGAAAAGTGCAGCTCTTTTCAGCATGATTTCTCTGCCCCTCCCAAGTATCACTTCAGAGATTTATTCATTCATTTCATAAAATTTATACACCGCTTCTTTGTAAAAAGCAGTTTTTACAAAAGATAAAGCAGTAAAACCAAGAAAAGTTTACAACCCTGCTCTAAAACATACAAAAAGTTAAAATACTACAGCGGTTTAAAATAAGCTCAACTTTCTAAACATCTGGGTAGGCTTGTCTAAACAGGAATGCTTTAGCAGTAAAATTAAGGTGTTGCCTGATCTCAAAAGGGCAGCTGAGGCTGCTCAGTTCCATTTGCCCCCCCCCAATGGTAACTGGTGTAGTTGTGGAGAAACTGGCCCACAGAAACCAGCATGGTGTAGTATCTCTGAGCCTCTGAACTGGGACTCGAGTTAGGCCAAGAGGAAGCAAACTTGGAGCAAGATTTCCAGCACAATTCAGACCAGTGAACAGTACCTTTGCATCCACCATCTGCAGCCAAATATATTCCCTCCATAGCACCAAGGCAATTCACAATTTAGGAATGTTGACATCTTCATTGCTCTGTAAAGGTAGGCACATATCCAGGGGATATTCCCAGCAGCACAGAGCAATGTCCAGGTGCTAGGCATTGGTCTGCTAGCGTGGAGAAGGTTTTGTGGTCAGATGAAAGGGAGATGGGCCTTGTTTCTTCTTGGCAGAGTACAAACACTCCCTGGTGTTCAAGTGATCTATCAACGGTAGAGACTGGACTATGTCCACAGGGTACTCTTTTCAAGTGCTCCCTTTGGAGCCCATATTTCATTCCACTACACATATTTTCTCCCACTGTCCGTAACCACAGTTTAGTATTACATCAGTACTCACCGTAACCACGGCTAAGACTAATCAAGTTCCTTCTATCTTGGGTTCACAATGAGCACTGGAGGCTTGTTTCCAAACAGATTAAAATGGCGTCATTTGAAACATTATTTCACCCCGATTAAAGAGAAAGGTGTGCTTCCACAAAACAAAATGAAAATGCAGCGATAAAGATGTTCTCAAGACCCAGAGGATGAGTTGCAAAAGGCAAGTGAGCATGTTTCTTGCTTAATGGAGGTTTGCAGCTTCTAGGTTTGTGAGCCGCATTCTAAAATGTTACCATTCAGCAACATTTTAAATGCCTTTGAGCTACAGCATGGATGTTGAACTCCAACTCCCATCAATCACAACTGCTGGTCTTGCTGGTGGGGACTGATGGGAGTTTTGAGTCCAAAAACATCTATAGGGCTCCAGGTGCCTCAAACCCCTGAACCATAAAGTAGGAAAATACAAAGTAGAGCATGATTTCCATCATATGAGAACCCAAACAGCGGCAGAGTTCGAAACGGTGCCTCGTCAGAGCGGAGTTTGTTTTCAAAGGAAGAAAGGAAACAATCATGTTTATAGAGAACTACATTTATTTGTTTACAGCCAGTCTAAAAAGTTAAACATTCACCGTGTGCAAAATACAAATTTCCATGTGATAGTTTTATTTATTTATTTTAGAAAATAAAGAAAGAAAACACCCTAATAAAAATGTTCAGTTAAGTTTCAGAGGCAAAAAAATAAATAAATCAAAAGTCTGAAAGAGTAGAAGAGGGACAGAATCCTCATTGGCATTGTTTAAGAAATGAAGGCTCTGCAACAGAAAAAAGAATAAAGTATAGCAAGAAACAGATAGAGAATTTGCCATCAGAAATCCCATTGATGAAACAGGCAGGGAGTTTATGTTAGTCACAGCAAACAAGAATCATGCTGTTAATAAATGTAGATACCCTTTCACAACCTTTCTTTTGGGTGGTGGTGAGAAACGAAATTTAGAAAACAAGATCCATCAGTTCTCTAAGTGAATTTCCCCCCCACTGCTTTGGATAGTTTAAGAGCAGAATCTACTACTTAAGTACTAGATATACCATTTTTTTCTGAACAGGAGAAGCATCTCCCTTAGTCCTACTGTACAACTAGTTGCTTTCCTGCAATAGTAACGTGATTATGCAAGAGAAAGCTTTCCTATAAGGGGCGGGGGGAATGCCCTTTCTGAGAACGACTCAAAAGACAGAGGAAGAATGTAATATTTTGAGAAAAATATTGGAGTATCAGCACATTATTGTCAGAAATGGCAAACCCTGCATTTTTTTCAATCTTTAAAAATGGCTACATGCTCAAGTGTCTAAATAGTCACCCTTTTTCACAGGGTGTTGGGGCTCTGAGAATGATGTCACAGGCATTGTCCCATAGGTGCTAATGACAACACAACAAGTTTATCATGTATAGATCTGGAATTGGGTGGAGCTTCTCTGACAGAACTATCTCACCTCAAGACACTGATGGCTGGGCACTGCCTTTGCTATAAGCAAGTCGGTGAGGTGAGTGAAGAGTGAAAGTTCTCCTCCATCTCCTTTCATGACACACGAGTTTTAGCAGCCATTATCTTGCTTGGCCAAATTCTTAGCATGTCTAAGACATGGCTTGTAAGTTCTTGCTATTTGCAAAGCTACACTTCGCTAATCATAGAAGTTTAACCAGGCAGCAAAGTCAGTGGCATGGGTGCACCCTAAGAAAAATACATACATGTGGTGGCCATTTCAGGCACGTCCAAAGGATGCCCAATTGCCAACACACAGGTCGTTTTGGACCTGGAAGAGGGAAGAAGGGGGGCATGGCAAAATGGGCCGGGGCAAATTTATGCCTGCTCCGCTGACACGTGTGGGGCCCAGGAATGGAACCCCCACACTAAACGGTCATCGCCTGTACTGCATTAGCATGGAAGTGCTTTGAATGGTATATTTCAACAGATGCACCAGGATACAGTAACATTATCCTGGTGATACAGCAACATTCTTCTTACTATTAAGATTTATTTATACCCTGCCTTCTTCTAAGATGGGACTCAAGCTGACTTACAGATATTACAGGTAACCTTGCATTTGCAGTTTGATGTTAGAAACAATTAAGGATTCACATTTTAAGGTTTTGTTTCGAAACACTCAGGACTCTGAAATGTCTTACTTGCTTATCAAATGAATACATTTAATACCTACGCACATCTAAATTACTTTTGGTTCTGAGCCTTTAAAGTAGTCTGTAAAGCTAGAATATAATTTACTATTCTCTTCTAGTATTTACTATAGTTAGAACTATAGTTTAGTGAGATCCAAGCAGACTCAAACCCTTCCTTGCACACTTACTCTTTTTCTACTGCAAATAGAAAATAGCTTTAATAAAACCTATTTATGAGTCAATTTATGAAACTTTAAAAAAAAATCCACCCAACATACATGCAGATAGATGAGAGAAATTATGGGGGAAGGGATAAAAATAAACGATATGTTTTTTTCCAAATTGTCAACTACAAGGCAGGTTAAATGATAATGCAGAAACTTCTCTTTTAGTTAGCACACAAACTACTTCAAATGGCCTTTGTAACATTGGCAGAAAATATTAGGGATTAGTCACAGCACTCAAAAAATGATAGCAAAACAGTACAATCATCTTACAGCAGAAATGGTTCAGCCAATGAGAGGATGTAGCACTGGAATGTTGAAATTAACTAAAGACAAGGTAAGAGATTGGGAAAGAAGATAGTCAAAACTAGCTAACAATAAAGCCTTTGAAAGAAAAGATTGCTAGGCACAATCAAACATTGCAAAGTAGAGAAAAGTATGCTGAAATGAAATTGCCTGCCTTCATTGATAAAAAGAAGAATATTTAACAACCATTATCAGCTACATTTCAAGTATCAAATATATAGCAGTTACAGAAGACCCTCTGTTATTCCAAATCTCTTTTTGAAAATGAGTGTGACTCTGAACCATCACCTTGACATAAAGTAAACATGACTCAGTTTATCTGAGCAAGACTTTGGACACACATTGACCACATATGGAGCCCCCTTTGTTTTCCAAACCCATCTTCAAAGCTGCATTGCTTCTAGGTTAATATGCAGCTGACTCAGAAGCACCAAAGTGATCAAACACCACATGGGTTTGGGTGGACATGTGATCATCACAATGCCAAACACTGAACCAAGAAAACTGTGGCCTCCTGAAGTGGTGAAGTGCATGACGCAGAAATTTTTATTATCCAAGTGAATGGATAATAAGGCAGAATTTTCTACCACCAATGTGAGACCCCTTCCAAGTTCATTGATAGTTTTAAAATACTAGTGCAAGTTACTGAACGTATAACTAAGCAGTTATATGGTACACTCTTGTCAAAATCTGATTTGCTTGAGATGTTGCTAATCTTAGGTTTTATTCTCAACCCTTTCTGCTCTTTACAGCAACCCATTACACTGAAAATCATGAAACACCATATATTACAGTTCCTACTACAACACTATTCTCAGGGTGTATAATGCTTTTAAAAAACCAACACCATTAATTTTCATTAACTGCATAGAGTTACATTTGGGTAGATTACGTGGTACCCTCCAGATAATAATAATAATTTTATTATTTCTACCCTGTGCACCTGACTGGGTTGCCCCAGCCAATCTGGGAGGCTTCCAACAAATATAAACCATAATAAAACATCAAATATTAAAAACTTCAGATGTTTTATAGCTATTTATCTCCTTGACATCTCATGGGAGGGCATTCCACAGGGTGAGCGCCACTACCGAGAAGGCTCTCTGCCTGGTTCCCTGTAACTTCCCTGTTCCTGTTGTGAACCACAACTCCCATACCCCCCCCCAGCCAGAATGGCCAATGGTTGGATATGGCAAATGTAATCCACAACATCTGGAGGGCACCATATACTGAAGACACACTTCTTTGCACTGGCCTTTGACACCAGAGATCTGTGTTTTCAGGACTCACCCTAGTCTCATGAACGTAGTATTTTAATGGGGGTTTTTACGTCTGAATTTTAACAGTCTTGTAACCCACTCTGGGACCTGTAGCTGAAGGGTGGGTAATAAATTTAAGAGTAAGAGTAAGAATCCTGCCTTACATGAACAGTTGTCAAGGGGTCTTAAAGGTTGATCTACACTTTAATCAACATTAAGGATATTAATGACCTCACAACTGAACAGGTAGAGTTGTCTTTTTCAAAAAGTATTACGATTTGCAGATTGAAGCAATCCCACCCCCTTATTTTCTTTTAGCTCAGAGACTGCTCAGACACTTGAGATGTAATGAAACCAGAAAGTGCTAGTTACTTGGGGTTCCAATTACTTCTGCATCTTGATGTTGCTGTAAAGGTGATTCACAAATGTTTGGGTGCATAGGAAACAACTGAAAATCTTGACGTTTTCTCTCCCTGAGTGTTTGTGGTGACACACAAAATGGCGAGTGCTGCACACAGCAGTGAATGAATTGGAATGGCTGGCCTCAAGCAGGAAAACAGCATGTGCATGAGTTTTAAAGAGACTTTCTGTGGCTACTCTGTGTGCCAAATAGCTCACTTTTTAACTAAAAGGAGCAAGTGACAAAACTAAATACAACCATTTCCTTCCAAACCCAACAGGCCTACACAAATTCTTGCCCGTAAACAAATCCTTAATGGCAGTGCAGTAAGAATCAAAGGCTAAGTGCACAATCCTATAACCACTTACCTGGGAGCACTATAAATAAGAATGACTGCAGCCTGAAACTTCTTTACTTCCCAATTCATTTTAAACTGAGCTTACGTACTTTCAAGTTAAGTGTGCTTTGTATTAAACCTTAAAAGTTTCACTCCACAAATGGGACCTTCTTCCATGTTAGTCTGATTAGGATTGAGGTGTAAAATGGAATGGAAGATTAGGGGGGAGGAACCCATCAATACAATGTACCAAGTGGCTCTTTTAAGAAAACATGAAATTTAAAGTGATGCATGGTTCTATGCAAGTATAAAATCAGGGTTTTTCATGAAGGCAAATGTATATATTTAATAGCAAGTAGGTATCCATCCATTTTTGTCATTCCCCAATGTGAATAAAACTCAGGCAATTGATAATCCACAGAAAGACAATCTATCTTTCTGTCAACGAAAACCAAAATGGTTGCTGTTTTTTAAAAAGCTAGCAGCTGTTATCTGCAGGATGTCAAGCACCTACAAGGCCTTGCAGTCATGCAGTGGAACTTTATTTCTTTTTTACAGCCGTTTCCCACATTGCATCAAACTGCATTAGAAAGTAATGAGCTCATCAAAATATTGTCAAGTGGTAAACAAGAGTGTCAGAAACCTCACTGTATACACTTGCCATGCTAAACTCTACTTAGAAATAAATGTTGCAAAGTGTTTATAATACTAATTTCTTAGCATACCCTGTCTCTGAAGCAGCAAAAATGTAAGATCGCAACACAGCGGGTACACAGAGAAGGGTCAACCATAGGAAGTTGTTTATTGCCAAGTTAGATAATTGACCTATCTGGTTCAGTATTGCCTACATAATCTCTCTCTAGCGGTTCAGGAAGAATTCTCTCTTAGCCAGCTGTAGATGCCAGAGGATTGAACCAGGACATTCTGTATGCAAAACATGCATTCTACCACTGTGCTACAATGACCTCAGAGTGGCAAGCTGTAATAAACCCTGGCAAAAAGATATTGTTCTTGGATCGTAAGTACCAAGTAGTTATGTGCTTAAGTGTATACCACATATATCTTCTGTAAACCGTCATAATGGCAAAACAGATTCAAAATCTTGTTTTAGTCAAGTATGGCTTTAAAAGTATGTGACTATTTGAACTGAGGGGGATAACTCTGAGTGCATGTTGGCACCCAGTCCTCATTCAAATCTCCCAGAGTTGCATCCTAAGTTCTTTGGGTCTTGCTAACACTTGAAAACATTTTGTAAGTGTATCATGAAGTGGATACCAGAATCTCTCAAATGTGTGTTAATTTCACATATTAATAATTCTAACATATCTAAAATTGTCAGGGGCATTTGGGGGGGAAGGAAGGGGGCTTATAAACACAAAAGATATGCCTCATCAATATTAGCTATAAGTCATCTCTCATGGTATATACTATGACATACCTCACAATTTGGAGAAATAAATATAGGCAAGTGTTATACTTTTCTCTGAACTGATTGTAATTAACTAATGTCTAACATTTGCTCTTTGAATTTATTCATAAAAATAACAGGAAATGCCCAGTGTTTACAGAGTATACCAAAGAGAAGTCAATGAAAATATATGGGCTTGTAATACATATTTTTTCACTTAAAAAAAAATCTACACATGTGAACAAACTCGCAGCCCCATAGCAGAGTTAAAGCAAGAGGGGCAAGGGAAGAAATGAAGTATGTGCCATATTCAGTTTTCAAAAAGACAGACAGCTTTTGCTGTTGGCCTAGAAATGTCTGAAAGGACCGTCTTTCACAGTCTTTAAAATAAGGATAATAAAATGTAAACTCAGAGGAATATCTGGTCATAACTAGAAATAGAACGAGTTTTTTTTAACCTATAAAAACATCCTTCATATATTTTCCATGGTTTGGAAATGTGTCTGGACACTGACCTTCGTGATCCAAAAGAAATTTGAAATGATCGAAAGAATTGCACCATGGTTATCAAGTAGAGCTTTGGGCTCATTTAAAGCACATACTAAATTGAAATATCTTTGCTTGTGCGTACACATGTAATCAGAGAAGGCTGTTAGTTTTGGAAATCTGAAAGGCACGACCAAAAAAAAAAAAAGATTCAGAAGAACTTTAAACCCTGAAGAATTTTTTCACCAGTTCAAGCATGTTCTCATAGGACAGCTCCGCTTCCCGGTAAATATGGCCAAGTAACTCCTGAAGCGCAAAAAGGAATGGCATATTGAAGCTTAGGAGTTCATACAAATAGGTATAGTTGTATGCATTGTCCCTGAAATGAAGTCTGGCAGCGTGCAGGAAACCATGCATCCAGTTAGAGAGGCGTCTTGGAAGGTCAAGCAGATCCCTTGTCACCTTAAGAGGCCAGCTTAGCGTTTTCCTAAAGAATGAAGGCAGGATACCTGGGGACCGGTCTTCTGAGCTGCCACCTGCAGCGAAAGCATTTTCTGGGCTGGTTTCTGAAGACATGGGCTCTTCTTGCCGCCACGGTTTTGCTTCCTCCTTTAAAGAGACACTCAGCTTAACATTGTACCATCATCATCTCCCCAAACGTAAGAAAATTTCTTTCAAGGAGCAGCTAGAAAACAAATGGAAACCTAGCAGGTAGCTAACATTATATCATTGCTGCAAACTAAGGAGGACATTGTTCCCATAGTAGAAATGACTTTCCAATGGAAGTCAGAAACAGCAATTTCCCTTTGAATTATATGGAAGACATGGTTTGGAATGAAAAAAAAGTTGAGCAGACATTGTGCGCAGGTTGACACAAGTCTGCAGAAGCCAGTTTCCAAAATGACCACTGGCCATCCTCCTGCAGCACCACCCACATGAACCATGGCATCTACAACCATAAAATGTGTGCCAAACTGTAAGTTTGGGCATGCTTCAATATACCGTAACTATATAACAATTCCAGCAGTAGCCAGAATATCTAGAAGCAAATAAATTGAAATATGAAGCAACAAGCTTTGGACTACCACAAATCATATACCCACACCTCCAGGACAGTGTCCTCTACAAAGTGACTGTCTGGTACATAAAAGTATCAGATCACTAGGGTTCCCCAAGACACTTGAACTGCATGACTTATGCTTATCACTTTCATTGAGATGGAATTTATAATTCTTAGCATGCCTTGTCCACTCACTGCCAGGCTTTGGCAGATCAGTGTAGATCAGATCTACACAAACTCTGGACCATCACACATACCTTTTCATGATTCTTTACCATAACTCTTCTTTTTCTGTGCTTGTTATTTGTTTTACACTGTGCAAAATGAAGCTTGCAGTAAAATTTACCTGGAAAACACAAGGACAGGAGGAATGACATTGTTTGCTTTCTCTCTCTACTAATCACTTAATTCCATCTGGAAATGAACAGTGACAGAAGCCACAGGTGCTGTGCATACACTGCATCTTTCTCGATTTGGGCTTCAGGGAGAATGTCTTTATATCCTCTGAAGAAAAGTGTGCTTTCTATCTTGTACCTGCTTAATTTCTATTAACGTTATTTCTTTAACTCCCCTGTCAGTTTTATCTCACACAATAAACAGAGGATGACCAAGCAAGCTTCTGCAACTTAACCTGTTTATCTGTAGAAGAGGGCACATTCATGCTATATAAGGCATTCTGGCTGAATTTTTGCTTCAGTCGAAATTTAAGCCTTAGTACTTTCTTTATGCACCGCAGCAAAGTTTTCATAGTGAAGTGTTGTGGTTTATGTGATCGCTCCCCACCTATTTCTAGGGTGGCAGGGTAGGGGGTGGGGAGAGAAATCATGTGAACCAGATCTCTGTCATACTGGCAGAGGTCAAGGATGTCATTTACACTAACGTCATCTGCAAGAATAAGGCAGCAAAAAAACCCCACAATTTGGAAAACATCGGATTTTTGACACCTCTCAATTCCAGGTGAGAACCGCCATCACTATCTGGTAGATTCTAGCATTTGTGAGCAAGAAGAGGCTGAAATATGCCAGTTGCATATTACACAGCAGAAATCCTAACTATCGTATTCCACTTCCTAATTACCTTCTTCTGCATCAAAGGCATACGTTGCTAGGCGGAGAGTTGTAGCACATATGGCACATCTGAAGCATTCTCGGTGGAAAAAGCGGCCTTCTGCACTCAGGCGCTCCATGACATACACCCTCTTTTGACAGAAACAGCAAATGTCGCTCCCACCTACTGACTGCGGAAATACTTTCTTCAAAGAACCCTGCAAATAATATTAACAAGCGTTTGTAAGATTTGTACAGTACAGCATACATGTAACAGCTTGATTAAATACCCTACTAGATTATAAAAAGAGAGCAGAGGAGATACACCTGCAGCAGCCCAAAGTCAGTTGGATAACAGGTCTTTTGTGGATATATATGGCTCATCAAGGCATGGTAAGTTTAGTTTTTATTACATCCTTATTGCAAAAACAAGAGGGGTAGAAAGACCTAGCAGGTCTCAATACACGGTTGGTTGGTCTTTGCTTCACTTGACAGCCAACAAGTTGTGCATGCCTCCCTCAACAT
The DNA here is from genome assembly GCF_027172205.1 of Podarcis raffonei. Taxonomy (NCBI): domain Eukaryota; kingdom Metazoa; phylum Chordata; class Lepidosauria; order Squamata; family Lacertidae; genus Podarcis; species Podarcis raffonei. Next base: position 67,280,520 of record NC_070602.1, read on the forward strand.
GCAAGGAAAACTCCAAACGCCGTGTGGAACACCTAAAGGAAATAGTGCTAACATGGCAGACACATTCCAGGATCCATGGAGAATTCTTTTGGGGTGCTGCACTATATACAGCATGGGAAAGCCAATCTAATGTATTCGTTCCTAACCTTTGAAACTTCTTTGTAAGTATGGGCGTGACTCACAGGAATTTTCTAATGACTTCAACACAGAATGGGTGTAATCCAACAGCAAAACCTCCATTGATCTTAGCGGGGCTGGACTGCAGCCAATGTGAGGAGCTGCTCTTATAGAAGGGATAGGGAACATGTACCCAGACAAAGCTGAACTTCAACACCTATCACCCCTGACTATTGGCCTTGCTGGCTGGACTGAGTTCATCAACACTGGGAGGGTCACAAGTTCTCCATCCCTGTCTTACACTGGTCTTCACAATTTTATTATAACCCATACTAAATGTGAACATTGTTATCCACACCCAACTACACACTTAGGTTCTCTGTAAATGTACGCATAACATTTGGTTCCACCCATTCATGTATATTTAAGTGAATAAACACATTCATGTTTTAGAATGCTCAATGGCTTCCGTCTCCTAATAAAACAGCACCTGTGATCTATTACTGGAACACTTAAGAAAACAGAAAGAAAGGGAAAAGGGAGAAGAAAAGGCACACCAAAATATGGACAGATGGAAGTCACTGAATTTCCAAGTAGCTCTTTGTCCTATGATTAAGCAGTGAAAATAATGTTGAAAATTGCCTTTTTATAAATATTAAGGTGTACTGCAGAAATTACTTGTTTTGGCACACTGTTTATCTCTATCTGAAATTTGTTTGATGTGTATATTGAAGCAACTTAAATACCAGCAACATACAAGAGAGAAGTCTTAAAAATAAATAAACTCAGAATCCATCTGATTGATAGCTTAAAAAGTCTTCTTAAACAAAAAGACTATGAACAGAATACATTTCAAGGCCAACAAACACAAGAAATCCTACTTGTGCAGTTGACCTCTGTTTGCACAAATGGGGGGTTCCCCTTTCTCTTCTCCCCTTGCACCCCCCGCGCCTCCTAAAGCTGTTACAGAAGGTTGGGAACCATCCAGAACCAATGTGGGTGCAAGGATGTGGGGAGAAGAGGAAGGTGGAACCCCAGTACAACACGGGATCTCACCCACCCCCCACAATAGCTTTTCTTGCTATTCTGAGGACACACCACGTGCACCAGTACTTTTCTGTGGTACCTGACAGGTTTGAGCAGTAGAAGACAAAGCTTGAGAGGTAGGAGAAGAAGGGAAAGCAGCAGCTGCACCTCCATCCAAAGATTCGCTCTGAATGCAACAAAACGTTCTAATAAGTTTGATGCAACAATTTAAGAAGGAAAAAAATGCATAAGCTTCAACAGCAGCATTTATGAATACTAGCTAGCATCTAGTGAGTGAGTCCCTGGATGTGTGCACATGGACTTATAACACAACCAGTGGGACTGGTTCTTTTTTGTTCTGAGCAGCAATCTCCCTCCCCAGACATGGAAAACTGATGTTTAAACACACACCCATGCCCAGGCACCTTCGGGTCCCAGACTTTGCTTGAAAAGCCACTCCAGATTAATCATGGCCCCTTATAAACTGCATAGCTATTGTTACACTTAACCAAAGCCTATGCTGTGCTTAAGCTACAAGCAATAAATGCATGAACGGGTGCATCTTCACCATAACGCATCATCAGTGTGACAAAGTGTGGGTGTACACACACACACACCCCTGAAAAGGTATAAGGACATGCCCAGAAATGTGGCTCTTAAAATACACTGCAGGTAAAGTAAGAAATAAACTTGGCACAAATTCAAGTATTTGTGGGTTTGAACCTTACCGGTTGCAAAGCATTGGACAATGGACTGGGCCTGTGATCATTCATGTAGAGATTGACAAGAACTTCCGCCACGGCCCCTATTCCACGTGACACTTTCCCTACAGTCATCTACCATCCAGCAAAGAAGCGGAGGAAAAAGGGGGAGAGAAAAGATGGGAGGCACAGAATGAACGTGAGAATACAGTTTAAGAAAAAGAAAGAAACAAGACGACAGATAAGACACATAACAAAGCAGTGATAAGCGAGCTTGAAGTTTTGAAAGGCACACAGGCAGCTAGAAGAGCTGTGAGCAATTTCATGCACTATAAAGCACAATTCTCCCCACTTCTGCCACACTGCCTATGCTTTTCGTTTAGCAATGCAAAAATTCTGCTCTAAAATTGTTAGCATACGATAATGTCTTCAATTAGTTCTCCACAAATACTTATGGAAATCGATCAAAGCTTGTAGAAACAGATCCAGGCTTGTATGAATGAGCAGGGATGGAGTGGGGAACAGCAAAATCTTGTTTGATTACTTTCTCCTCCACAGATGATCATTTTCCTTTGTAATAATTACGGCACAAAACATACTATGTTGTTGACAGAAATAAATACTAACAAAAGAAGGTTTTTTTGAGAACAGACAATAGTATGCCAATTACTGTTGTGTTTGGATTTTTATTGTATCATCTGCACTCTTGTTAATTTCTCTTGTGAATAAGATATAAGTAATGTTTCTAATTGCACCTTACTTCTGAATGCCACATGCCCATGTACAAAATGGGACTTTTCTCAGATTTCGGCAGCACCAAACCAATGCTGTAATTATGCTGGAGGTATCTGTAGACTACCTCAGACTTGCCTTATTCTTTCTATAAACAAAATGAAGCAAACTTTTCATTCTTTCACAGTGACATCCTTGTCAGAACCAGGGCCATGATATGAAAATCATGGCCAGGACCTTGTTGGCCTGTTCAATAATCTGACCTCAAACTCCATAGATATAAAATTTTATTTAGGTGTAAGGCCAAGTACAGATGAATTCCTTCACAGTGATTTGCAGACCACAGCTTATGAATCCGATCCATAGCACAAATATTTGAATGGATATTATTACATTTGTGTAAGCTGCTGCAAGAGCCCATATTTGGACTGACTAAACCAGGATAATGTGTATGAAGTAATATTACATAATTATGTATTTCACACAAATGCATGTGCGCACACGCATACACACATTTCTTGCTGCAGATAGCAAGACCAGTACTGCCATTGGTGCATGTAAATACCAGCCAATTTGCTTGATATTGTTGTTTTGACACAATTATTTTCTGCATGCCTTATTTTACCTTCTGCACATTAAACTAAGTCATAAAAACAATAATGTAGTCATAATGTCCATCTCCGATTGAAGTTAGTGTTCTCAAAAATGCCTTATACATTTTTAAATTTGCTAGATGTTTCCATACTTTAAAAAAGAAGCTTGAATGAAATCTGCAAGGAAAGTCATATAAGGCAAGATCTTTCTGAATATGCTTAAGCAAGTATTTAAAAGACATGCACGATTAAACAAGGATGGGCAACACAAGTCGATTTCTACCCTTTGATGTCAATTAGCTGCCCCACCCATGAAATGTCATCAATCATGATGGCAGCTGGTAGAGCAACATGACCTCATTTGCTGCCTGTGAAAACTAAAACTTGGTTTTTAGTCTGTGTAGAAGCAATCTTTACAAAGGCTAGATAAACCTGAACGGATAAGCCAAGAGAAATAAATGGCAAGAAACAAATTGGCAAACTGGCTTTCCTCAAAAATAATATGCTGACTTTCCTAGTTAACAAATACTCTGTATGTATGCATTATTATTATTTTTTAAAAGGAACATGGTGATCCCTGTGGTAGAGGCTGCCAGAGGGAAGAGGAGGCAGGGAAGCCAACTTTCAGGAGTCTCATTCCTCATGCTTCTCTTTTCTCTGGATTCAACCCAATACAAATTAGGTACAAGATACTGTGTTTCTGGTCTGTTTAAAACAGGCAAAATTCCCGTGAGATTATGTCAAGTGTGAAGATTGGACTGGGCAAGATAAGATTGGGGGAAAGGCAATGGGAAAAATGAAGCCAAGGAAGCTGGTTGTTACGTTTCCAGGAAACGAGCAAAACAGAAGTAGTAAGCAAACACGAGTAAAGGAAAGGCAATTGGTTATCATGGAAGGTTTTTCATCCGGCTCTCCAAAATTCTCACATCAGGTACCACCCAAAGGGAAACTTGACTGGCCAAAACAGCATGGAAATACTTTGTTTACTCATAAAACTGCTAAGAATTAATCTTGTGTAATAAGGTAAAAGGTTTAGGGTTAGATTAAATAGGGTTTGGGGGGCAGCCCTGTGACTTGGTTTTAAAATGAGACTGCTAAAGAGGGCAAACAGGGTGGACAAGCACTGACTGACATATTCTATGTGTTGAGAGAATAAGCCTTTGCATAAGTAAAAAGATGTCCAGGTAACAGGTGATGTGTTGCCACAGACACAAAATAGCTAGAGCTCCTCTGGAAGGGTGAATGTCTGGAGGAGATGTCATCAAGGTTGCCTGTGTTTAAGAGATAACAGACTGGAAGTTATGGAACAGTTTCTGAAAGAGGCAGAGGGAGACAGAAACCTGACTTGCTCTCTAGAAGAATCCAAAGCTGTGCGGAGCTGGCTCTGTTGGATGGGCAATTTTGTCAACTTTCCATCTTATGCTCAGCCAATACAAACGTGTAAATAAAACATTATGTCACAGAAACACTGTCTCCAGTCACCTTCATTCCAAGGAAACTTAACCCAAGATATATGCTGGGAAAACTGACACCTCTCACTGCTCAGAGATTGAAGTTGGGACACCGAGTAGGATTTATAATTATCAGTGGAAGACCTCATGCTCAGAGGTTTTCTACACAGATCCTTGCCTTTCCAGTAATAGCAACTACAAGCCATTTTTTTAAATGGATTAATAAACTCTAAGTCATCTTGGAGCAGAATTTGGTTACTTTCAACTCTTGGTGCATAGCTAATCAAGGTGACAGATGGATTACTTTAAAAGTGACCAATTTATCCTTCTGTTCATTTGTGGATGCTTTGGGTTTTAGGACAATATGAACAGCATTTCAAACCTAAACTGCATGGGTTCTTTCCGCCTGCCTACTTTTGAATGCAAAACAAAAATGCTGCATTTGACAGAAGCAACAGACCAAAAATAAAAATAGGGCCCCTTCTCAAGAGTGGCAAGACTATACTAATGATTCAGTCTACAAGCCTAAGGAAATTTCAGCTTTACTTCAGATAAAGTCTCAGAAAATTCCTAGTTTAAGTGAAAGATCTCATAAGCCAGAAGTCTTGGTTTAGCATTAATACATGGTTTTTACAGGACTGTTCCAAAGGAATCAGCAAATAGAAAAAAAGGATTCGGGTACTTTGCCACAATAAACAATTCAAACTAGGGTGTAAAGGCAAAGCTCTGGAACATGTTGGAGACAGCACCTCTAGGCATGTGCAAAGTTTAATTCCTTCAAACACCTTGGAGTAAAGAGTAGGCATTCCAAACTAGCTTAGTTCCCACAAACATTTGATAAACCAACTGCTACAGTACCTCACACTCTGCAAAGTACAAAGCAGCTCCTTTAATTTCTTACTTGGTTCTTAAGCCATTCTTGCAGTATTGGAGGTTTGCTTGGAAAATTATAATAAAACTGTGTGGGAGTCTTGGTAATAGCCAGAGCATGTGAACTCAGGAGGCAGGCCTTTGGAAGACATGCCATTAGCCCACCAATAGCAGATCCTGTTTGAATGTAGGGGCTGGGAACAAATACTACTTGTCAGCCCTATAGTTCAGGACCTAGCTCCACATTTTTAAAGTTTCCATTTTAATTTTTTTTTAATTTCTAAAAATTAAAAATCATATTGAACAAGAGAAGCAGCCTTAGTTCTGATAATTCAAAAAAAGAGTGAAACTGAAATTGGCGTAATTCCCTGCTGGCCATGAATTGTTGTTGTTTAGTCGTTTAGTTGTGTCCGACTCTTCGTGAATTACTGAATGAATTACTGTCACTTATTTATTTTTGCTACCATGCAAATTTACAAGCTCAGACCTTATTCAAGTGAAATGCAGCATGAACACACAGAGACAGAATCGCAGCCTCTGAGCAAAGCTAGGTCTCGTGAGTCAAAGCCAGCCTTGCCTAGTTTTTAGTGCCAACATGAATCTGACATGGAAACCTGTTAAGGAATACCTTTTTAGAATGAACAGCAGGGGAAGCGGAGTCAGTGGATGATGGAGAAGAAGCAGCTGAATCATGAGATGAAAGGCAAGAGGGAGATGGGAGTTGAGAATGGGAGAGACCTTTAGTAGGAGGAAGTTTATTCTGTACAGAGCAGAAAGAGGAAAGTTATCCCAGATGGTTTTCATATTTATGAGTGCTAAAATTATGGCACTGCCACCACCATGCACTAAAATTACTGAAGAAAAAACTACAGTCTGAGACTACAGTTAGATTTAAACAGAACTAACAGTGTTAGAGGGTGGACTAATGTCTCATTTGCTCCTCAGTTTTCTATTTCTGTTTGGTGAAATAAAACAAAAGGGTTATTGGCCATGAACGAGCCTTTTTTTCCTTAAATAGGACGAAAACCAACGTTCTCTCTCTCTCTCACACACACACACAATCTATTTTTCTGCACCTGCAACACAAGTATTCACCTTTGGGATGTCGACATAGCCAAACATTGAGGCAAGATGAGAGGCTTTTTCTTTAATGCTCTTTTTATGAAATTCTCTATTTGCTATGGACTGAGCTCTCTTCTGCAGCCATAAGGGAGAGAAAGGAAACAGAAGAAAGAATTTGGTTACATAGAAAAGGAAGAAATAGCGCTAATCAGAAAAATGGTTAGTTGCGGGGGAGGGTGTGAACAGGCAGGCAGGACAGAATACAGAATGCTAGCAGTGAGAAGAAAAAAAGGGGACAGACTTCAGTGTTTGAGTGTGTATATAATTATTAAGATTATCATGATTTTAATAAACTTCTATACCACTCTTCATCTGACGAACACAGGGAAGTTCACAATATAAAAATACAAAATGAGAACAAAAATATATATAATAAACAAACAAACCAACCAACCAATAACCCACCTCCCACAAACACATTAAAAATATCAGAGAATGTTAATCATCCAAAGGCTTGGTTATACAGAAACATTTTTGCCTGGTGACTAAAGATATGGAATGAGGGTGCCAGGCGAGTCTCCCTGGGAAGACCATTTCACAAATGGGAAGCCGCCTCAGAAAAGGCCCGTTCTCATGTTGCCAGCCTCCAGACTTTTTGTGGAGAAGGCAGATGAAGAAGGGCCTCAGCTGATGATTGCAAGGCCTGAGTCAGTTCATATGGGAAGAGGTGGTCCTTAAGGCATGGTTGTCCTGAGACATTTAAAGCTTTCTAGGTCAAAACCTGAATTGGGCCTGAAAGCTAACTGGCAGCCAGTGCAGTTGGGCCAGGGTTGATAGAATATTCTCAAACTGTCTTGCCCCAGTGAGCAACCAGGTCGCTGAATTCTGCACCAGCTGACGTTCCTGAACCATCTTCAGAAGCAGTGTTTCCCAACTTATTTCCTTGTCCTAAGCTCTGGGATATACCAGGGAGACAAGCGGGTTTCACGAAGTCAGAGAGGGCACTCAGGGGCAATCTAGTCAACAGCCTGAGCAATTTAGATGTTCCAGAGGTCAGCCAGGGGTTGAGAGGAATGTCAGTCATATCAGCCAGAAAATCCATCAGCCGCCCAGGGTGGCCCATCCTAATAGGTCCCCCACCTCTATAGGCAAAGGTGATGAAAGCCTAAATCTCAACAGGAAGTGATCTGACATTGACAAGGGACTGATGTCAATATCCCCCACTTTCAGATCACCTTCTTCCTGCACATTCCGTCAGGTTGAGAACCAGGTCAGCTACCAGCTTTGCCCTCCCTCCACCCCAGTTGCTTGGGCAGGCTGCCCACGCGTCTGTAATCTGTAAAGTGGTGCAATCACACTTATTCATTTATATGTCCATTTTTCCCACCCAGCCCCTTTATTTTAAGACAGGGGAAACTTTTTTGTTTTGTTTTTTTGTTGCAAAACTGTTCTGGGGATTATAGGGAGTTGTCTTGGTGATATTATGAGTCTACTCCCAGTTTTTGTTGTAAGATGCCTTGAGTGCCATCTGACGAAAATGTGGAATATAAAAATAATTCAATACATAAAATGAGCAAATAAATATACTTGCAGCACTTACAAAATTGCCAGTGACTTTCATCAACAGTTTTGGCTGGACACTCGCAAAACTCCCCTTACCCCAGAGCTCAACTCTAGAATGAGAAGGGCATGTTTGTTCTGAACACTGTAAGGAGGCTTTCAACCAGGCCTCAGTACCCGGCAAATAAATGTGGTGAGTATGCTTGAAAGATTTATATGGTAGGAACCAAAACAATATTGCCCACATTTTCACTGCTCAGAATTGTCCTGGAGATGATCAGCGGTTCTGCTAAAAGAGAAGGAAGGAAACAGGGAAGGGAGAGAGAGTGGGAAAGGGGAAAGAGAGGAAGAAAGAGCCATCACCTGTTTATATTTTTCCTCCACATGCTGAAGGCGTTGAAGCACACCAGACAGGGCAAATGCAGCAGGACAGGAAGACGCAAGGGATTCAGAAAGCCTGGACTCCAGCTCTGCCCGTTCTATGTGTCTCAAATGCCTGGCCATTGGATGAGGACCAGGCAAGGATTGTACAGGCTCTCTGGCCATGTGTTCAGACCTAGCTACCGCCTGAAACTGGGAAATACTTGAAATGAAAAGAGGGATCTTTCTTCCATCAAAGCACATTCTGCAATTAAAACTGCCTAAGTAATGCATGTGCCAAAGTCAGAGTGCAGCAATACAAACAGGCATCTCATGCATAGGAATATTCCTTTTATGAAGCAGTGGTGCATAAAACTCAAGCAGTTATCAGTGGACTGTAGCTTATAAAGTGGACAGAGTAGACTCAAGTCTTAACAGCTTGGAAGTTCAGCGGCCCTTTAAGTTCTACACATTATTATTATTTTTATTACAGATAATAAGCCAGGAGTCCCTAAGTCCCTGATTAAAACCTCATTTCAGCCATTAACTTAATGGGTGGCCCTAAGCAGGCCCCTCTCTCTCAGCCACATCAGGGAAATAATACTGGCACTCACATAGAGTTGTTGCAAGGATCATTGAAAAAATGTTATGAAATGCTTTAAGCATCCCCAGTACTCAATAAATACCAAATATTATTGGAAGCCTCAGTGAAGTCTCATAACAATCTGAATATTATATTTTGATTTTTATCCTGTTATGAGGCTGTGTCAGAAAACTGCCTTGAGTTCACTAGGTGAACAAGGCAGGATAACTCAATATATTATTTCAGAAAAGACAAACCACTGTATAATCAACTAATTTATACTGCAACCAACAGGCAACAAACTACCAATTATTTAAATGCAGAAGTCCATCTCCAGCTGGAGAGTTACAAGAAAAAGTACTCTTATATGCCACAGGGTATTCTTTATTTGGGGAGGGGAATGTGACAGGGGACTAGGGGTTGTCTTCCAGTTCTAAGACTTGCAAAAATTTCCAGTACAGAGAATAAAATGATAGTTGCTAACAGGTCTTCCTATACTAGTATTGCCATAGAGTCTCCTCTGTTCAGTGAATATGCCAGGGAAGAGATAAGAACATAAAACTTTCAGCAACAGTAGCTCACAACACAGCTACCCATGCTTAAGTTTATAAGCCTGCCTCTAGAGAGTGTACATGTGCAGAGGTGGGGGAGTGGAATGAATCTAAAATTCACAACTGATCAGCTCAAAATGCCCATGTTGGCCTAGCTGAACTTGTCCTTCTTCCTCAGAAGTGGAGAATTTGGGAATCAAGCTCGCATTCTCTAGCAAGCCACATTGGTTTGTGGCATATGCCAAGCCCAGAATGCAATTCAAAAGCAGGAGGCTCAGAGGCAAGTCGAAATGCATGGGAAACTCTTCAGACAGCTGTAACCGCAAGACTCTTTCAGGGGATTTGGGAAACTAGGCTAACTATGTTTATTTCTAAACATTTCCCAAAGGTGTGCTCTAGATCTTTTATTGGTTTCTGAGTCAACGAACCATACCAAAGACATCCCTTGGAACAAAACCTTTAATTGCCTAAGTATTATAACAGACAGCATGCTTCGAAATATGCCACACTAAACTTTGCTTTGCCCAAGCTTTAGAAACCAACACATGCTATCATTTACAATTGATATTACCCGTGTGTTGGGCTCTGCCTGGTTAGGAGCTATGGGGTTTTGCTATTGTATTATTTGTTATAGTATTGCTACAACCGGAGCATATTGTCTCCTGCCTTTGTCCAATGGCAAAACTGCCACACATCTTCTACTTTAAAAAGGCAAGGTAAACTATGATCCAGTGTGGAGTGCAGTGCAGCACAACAACAGTAGAAACCATATCAACCCATACACCAACATGCTATGGTGGTTGTGTGAACCAGGCCTTTCATTAAAGTCTAAAGATGGCAGCAAAGCCCCATGCGATCTCAACTCCCCTTTATTCTTCACATTCTCCTATCAAATAGCAGACTTAAAAAGGCAGCTAAGCATCTCTATGCTCCTGATGTTTCTCACTGATGTTACCCACCATGCTTTGCAGCCTTAATGTTAGAAAGAACAGTCAGTCACTCCCTAGTGAATTCCTACCTGACTTTTTGGTGGAGGTGGCAGGTTACAGGTTGGCTCCTTGGGTTTAGCAAAGCGAGGATTTACAGGAGGGTCAGAAGAAAGGTGCAAAGCTGGCTTATCTACTAGATCCTTAAATGTAAAAAGCAGAACAGTTCAAGGAGATAAAGGAAGATCTTAGGAGGACTGGGAACAGGATTGAAAGACATTATGAGGCAGAAGAAATGAGAAAACACATTTGAAGGCTAATAAAGGTGTTTTGTTAGGGTTTCTGCAAGACACATTTGGAATTTATTACCATACCGCAGTTTGTACTTTTGACACCCACAGATGTAACAGTATGTGAAATGCACCATTAAATGCGACTATTTAAAGAGCAAGCTACAGGCAAACTAGATGTTGCACACATGAGTGCAAATAAGAGATGATCTCATGATTTTCAAGTCATCTTTGTACCACAAATTACTTATGTTATATGTGGTGGGTGGTGATTTCTAAACATGTTCTTTGGCTTGTATGCTCTGTGGACTTACTAGGAAGGCAGATCTGAAGTGCAAACATTACGTGAACAATAACTAACTAACTAAATAAATAAATAAATAATAACCCCACAAGGTTCGTGTATGTAGCCCACATCGATTTTGTTTAGCTATCACACCGAAATCTAGCAAGGGTCTAAATAGATTCCAGATCTGGTCTGCTGAATGATCAGCTTGAGACGGAGCCAATTCAAAAGCTCGGATCTGAGCCCTGGGAGACCAATACAAGAGGGTTCTTTAAAGTTTGCTAACGGCCTACGATGTGAATTTACTTGGTTGTGTCATTTTTTTTCATGTCAATGGTCAAGAAGTGCAATTGTGATACTATAACTCACCATGTGATCAAGATGATCTAAGTGTTAAGCAACTTACAAATGTGTTACAGCTCCTGAATGCTTTATCCATAAGCACCATCCTCATTCTATGTGGAGGAATAGCCAGCACCATTGACATTGCTAGAAGCATAACATTTTCCCTAAGCATAACATCCACAAGTCCTATGTACAGAGAACAACTCCAGCTCAGAATAAGGGAGGCAGCTTTTAAGTTACCATAACTATCTACCATACTTTTCCGTGTATAAGACTAGGGTTTTTTTTTACTTAAAAATAATGTTAAAAGGGGGGGTAATCTTATACAGGGGACGCGGGTGGCGCTGTGGGTAAAAGCCTCAGCGGCTAGGACTTGCCGATCGAAAGGTTGGTGGTTCAAAACCCCGCGGCGGGGTGCGCTCCTGTTGCTCGGTCCCAGCGCCTGCCAACCTAGCAGTTTGAAAGCACGTCAAAGTGCAAGTAGATAAATAGGGACCACTTACTGGCGGGAAGGTAAACGGCGTTTCCGTGTGCTGCGCTGGCTCGCCAGATGCAGCTTTGTCACGCTGGCCACGTGACCCGGAAGTGTCTCCGGACAGCGCTGGCCCCAGGCCTCTTGAGTGAGATGGGCGCACAACCCTAGAGTCTGTCAAGACTGGCCCGTACGGGCAGGGGTACCTTTACCTTTACCTTTAATCTTATACATGGGGGCAATCAACCCCCATTTTCTTAATTTTGAGTCCCCCAAAATAGGGGGGGTGTTATACAGTGGTACCTCGAGTTATAAACGCCTCAGGTTACAAATGCTTCAGGTTACAAACTCCGCTAACCTGGAAGAGTTACCTCGAGTTGAGAACTTTGCTCCAGGATGAGAACGGAAATCGTGTGCCAGCGGCACAGCAGCAGCAAGAGGCCCCATTAGCAAAAGCACGCCTCTAGTTAAGAACAGTTTCAGGTTATGAACGAACCTCCAGAATGAATTAAGTTCGTAACTAGATGTACCACTGTACACAGAAAAATACGGTATGTCCCAGCAAATAGCTTGACACATGTACATAAGTGTCCGTCGAATTTTAAATGTTTTTCAAGCTAGCTCATTTTGGTGCAGTGTAAAATTTCAGAGTGCCCACTAGGGCTACTAATTTTGTTTAACCATCATCACTCTTTGAAAGTCTTGAGTCCCAAAGCAGTTTGCTAACCAGTGCACAGGTTGTTCAGTGAAATACATATCAAAGCCATCTAGGTCTGTGGAATCTGGATTGTGGCCTTCACATCACTGTGGAGGTATACATACCTTTGAAAGCAATACATAAAAAACCTTTAAAAGCCATTTCCACATGTAATTCAGAGGGTCTACTCTATGTTAGTTGGATACTACCTGCAATTGAACTTTTATTGACTTATAATGAATACAAGTTGTTAACTACTCAAGGCAGCATGAAAACAAAAATCTGTTACAATATCCCAGTATTATTACATAATTTTACCCTAACATCCAGTTATCAGACAGTGACTTGGACATTACCAATATTATCAGATTTTCTAGTGTCTAAAGTGACTCCATGTGCATTTCACCCTAACAGAGCTACTCATTTTGGCCCTTTGGTCATTCCACCCAAATACAGTGGTACCTCGGGTTAAGAACTTAATTCGTTCTGGAGGTCCGTTCTTAACCTGAAACTGTTCTTAACTTGGGGTACCACCTTAGCTAATGGGGCCTCCTGCTGTCCCCGCGCTGCCGCTGCACGATTTCTGTTCTCATCCTTAATCTGAGGTACTATTTCTGCGTCAGCAGAGTCTGTAACCTGAAGCGTCTGTAACCCGAGGTACCACTGTACAGGAAATGCAAAATGGATGTTTCTTTTCCTCCCACATCTTAGAATTACCATAACTACCTGTAGGCAGCCTTCCCTGTCTGCGCTGCCTATGATCATTCTAGCCATTTCCTATGCATCCGCCCAGAAGAACTGTTCTTGTGCAAACCCAGGAAAAGTTTCCTCAAAACTACTGACTAGAAATGGGTGTGAATTATCTCATTATACTCAAACAACTGTGTGGATATGACATGTGTGAAGTATCCAAAGAGCTCCAACTACCAGTTTTCATTTTAAGTATTTCAGGCTTCGGGCTCTAGGCATGTTGCTCATAACAGCTGATTACTCATGAGAAAGAACTCACCACCATTTTCAAAGAAGAATTTTACAATTATTATTTACTTACCTGCCTCCGTAGTGAAGGACCAGGAGCATTTTCTTCAAATTTGGCTAAGAGCTGAGTTGCCATAGACTTCACTTTGTTTTGATTCATTCCTTCTTTCAAGTCCCCCAGCTGGTTACCAGAATTCGTACCTCGATTCAAAGAACTTGAAGACTGCAATGGAACAATTGAAGGAAAATGTATATACTCCACTTCAGAGAGAAGGTTAGGGACAGCCTGATATGGCATCTTGACCAGTCCACAGGCCACAGAAGTGTCACTGAATGCATGAAAAGTAAAACCAACTTTAAAATTTAAATAGAATCTTCAATAGATTTAAAATTCAGATAAAATGAATGTGGGCCTATGACTGTGTTCAAATCCTCACTCAGTCATGACCCTCACTGGGTGACCTAGGGCCAGTCGCTGCCTCTCAGCCTAACCTACCTCACAGGGTTGCTGTAGGGATTAAATGAGGAGAGGGAGAACCATGTATGCCAACTTGAGCTCTTTGGAGAAAAAGGTGGGATAGAAATGCCATTAATCAATCACTCAATCAATGGCATGCATTGAGACACACATACAAGTAATGGAAGAAAACAGAAAGCCTATGAAAAATGGAAGGTTGCTTTACTTTCCCCATGTTCAGCCTATAAAGCCTGTGGAAACATACTTTCTCTCTCTCTCTCTCTCTATATATATATATATATTCGTTCATAAGTCAGGCTTCAAAAGAAGGTAGACTGGGGATAGTAAGGTGCTAGGCATGGCATCTGGTCCCATCTCCCACTTTAAAAGGTGGGGCCTAGCATGGTTGGTTGGTTTTCACTTTTGATGAAGAAGGTAACTTCACACACACACACTTGTCTGTGTATGGATCAGAACTTTTTTGGCATGTTTATAATCTATAATGCAGATTCTATTTTTAGAGAATAGTGGAGAGAAATTAAAGCAATGCCTGTCAGACACTGCGTCTGTGAGTCGACATCTTCAACAGAAGCCAGGCTGCGAATCCAGCTGCAGCTTCTTATACCAAAATCATTTAAACAAACAGAAGTCAATTTAATATGGATGCTCACAAATATGAAAGGAAATATGAAAGGAAGAACTTTTTTTCAACAATTCTTATACATTAAAGACTTAAGGATAATAGATCAGGACACTTGATTTGCCTAAAACAGTTGATCAGTTAAAACCATATACCAATAGCAAATTTAATCATGACAATTAGTACTAACCTCTTCAAAATTAATGAGACTTTTACGTCGCCTTTTACTGGTTTCATTTTCTTCTGCCTAAAAACAATTGGAGGAAGCAAAACATATCATTCACAATGGCATACACACTCAGAATCTATCAACTTAACAGAGAATGGCAGCTAAAATGAAGACATCCCACAAAACTAAATTCACTGGTCAGTGACAAAATGAATGGGTTGATCAGATCGAGGAATTGAGGTTAGGCACTAGCTTTAATTTAATTACTAAATAAGCTTGTAAATGTTTCCACTGACATATGTCTACAGAACTCATTCCAGGCCACTTTCAGTCATCATAAAAATTAGCTGAGGCTTGTTCTGCTATTTCCATAAGCATCTCCCTATCCTCAGCAAAATGTTATCTAGGAGAAACCAAGCTAGACTTGATGAGGCAGCAATGCTTATTATACGTTGCTTATTCCTGTCTCTCCATTCACATAAAAAGTGGGGTGGATGGGGTCAGATCTGAATCCTCCCTGCCCCTTGCCTAACTATTCTGTCAGCACATGCACTTTCCCCACCAGCGGCTTAAATACCAAAAGTAAACTGAACTAAGAACAGTTGCCTGAAGCCATGGGAAGGCCAGATATTGCAAATGCTTTCATCCATGTGCCCCTTTTAGTATACACGAATGGCCAGACATTAAAACAAACATGGATGCCCAGTCACATTTAATTTTGCCCAAACATATTTGCTCCTTGTGAAACAGGCCTCATTAATAGCTTTAGGCTATCAACTTCCAGAATGGCTACCTAGGGCCAGCACAGCAGCCACACAAAAAATTATCGATAAAAATTAGATCATCATTTTCAGGTATCATAAGAGTCAAATTTGAGCAACAGCACATTCCACCAGGGACAGCTGGAATCTGAGATTTCTCAAGTAGCATTAGGCATGTGTGCAACAAATTCATTGAACTGGTCCTTCAATTCCTCCATGTAACTTTAACATAGGCTGGTCCTATACACTTGGTGCCTCATTATGAATTAATGCCAAGATAACTCTTATTCATAAACTAATTTTAAACAATTTGCATTCTAGTCTTCAGTAGATTTTAGCCTTGCAAACACCTGGAAAGGATGGTTTTGTTGGACAGACAAGGTCACCAACTGAATTGCCTAACTAAGTCAATATTTCAGTATGGATTCCCAAAAACCAAGGCCAGCACTAGCCAATAGACCAGACTGATGAACTAAGAACTTGGCATTCAGTTTGCTGACAATGGCTAGATATGCCTTCAAGAAGCTTATGGTATCACAGCAATCCTGCAAGTGTTTCTGTACCACTGAAATAAATGGGGGCATGTGCTATATTCAGGGTTGCAGCTCAAATGTGCAAAGTGGTTTGCAGTCATTATGTGATCAGCTCCATAAGGCCCTGAAATCACATAACTCCCATAACAATTCCCATTTTACAAATGAAGGAAATAAAAGCTGGGAGAAATACTTTGTCCGAGGCTCGTCAGTGGATTAAAGGCTACGCCAGAGGCCTCAGACACATTAGTTCAGACCAAAGCCAAGAGTTCTTTCAAACGAGTCAGAATTACATAACTAATGCTTTCATAATAACCAACGCTTACAGAAGTCTAGACTCCTCAGCTTTCTAATGCTACAAAGCATCTGAGTGTGTTGCTTTAGGCAGGACTTCGGAGGCAAAATGTACTGTGGCAGTGAAGCACACATAACTTTTAAGCACATCATTCAGTTGTGGTAACTGAGCTCAGAGGATTAGAACTCCAGTGCTGCCTGATTCAGGGCCTGCATGGATCTACAGATTTAATTCGCAGACATGAGAAATTATCTGCTATACGAACTGGTGAGCAAAACGTTACAGCACCCAACAAACATGTTGTAGGCTCTGGCTTGACTGGTATTGTGTTTCAATTTTCTTTTCTTAAAACACACCAAACATTTTGCTGGGAAAAAATACGGAACCTGTCTGTGTTCCTGCAAATGTCAAGACCAACCACAGGCTGCAGCCTTGTAATCTGCACTGCTGGCATTGAGCAGGGGCGGAGGGAGAGAGCAAGATCAAAGAAACAAGGGCTTCCTTTTTACATTTCCACTGCTTATAATAAATCATGGTGTAAGGAATCAAGAATGATCTCAACCCTAACTTTTGGGCTGATCCCAAAGAAAGAGAAATGGATGACAGTATGTTAAGTACTACGTCTTCCAAGTACCGGCTCTCACTAACAAAGCATCATGTTCGGTGTAAGCATTAGTCAGCCTAACAAGACTAAACACTGCGGTGGCACAATTTGTTCTGCTGGAGTTTGTATGTTCCCTCTCACGGGACAATAGAACACTTCTTATCTGGAGTCTTGAACAGGAGGCTTTGGTAAATGGATTTCTGTCTCTCCTTACTGCTGAATATGACTGACATAGGAATGAGAAAATTCAGATCTTTCTACAGTACGGAAAAGATTTGCTGCTAACAAATGAATAAAAACAAAGAGATAAGCTGCAGGTGGAACAGGTAGAAACATTTCCCCCTATGTATAACAAATGCTGTTAACATTGTGCCAAGAGTTGAATAACTTCTCCCCACAGATGCCAGTCTACATTTTTAACAAGTGGTGCTTATGATAGCCATTTCAATAACAATGGTTAATTAAAAATCGGTGATACTGACAAAATTAAATAATTACTAGGTAGTATTCCAGACCATATGCTTCATTTGAACTATTCTACAGTCATGCTTTTTATCAACTTATTGACGATGGGTGCTATTCAACTAAGTCATCCTCAGAATAAGATAAAGGTAAAGGACTCATGGACGGTTAAGTCCAGTCAAAGGTGACTATGGGATGCGGCGCTCATCTTGCTTCAGGCCAAGGGAGCCAGCATTTGTCTGCAGACAGCTTTCTGGGTCATGTGGCCAGCATGACTAAACGCAATGGAACACTGTGACGGAAGCCAGAGCGCAAGGAAACACCATTTATCTTCCTGCCGCAGCGGTACCTATTTATCTACTGACACTGGTATGCTTTCAAACTGCAAGTTTGGCAGAAGCTGGGACAGAACAGCGGGAGCTCATCCCATTGTGGGGATTCAAACGGCCGACCTTCTGATCGGCAAGCTCCAGACGCTCAGTGGTTTAGACCACAGAACCAAATCCATGGGTTTAAGTTGCTACTCTGAGTACGACTTAGGCCCCCTTAACACCATACATTCAAAGCACGACAATACCACTTTTAGCAGTCATGCCCCCCCCCCAATAATTCTAGGAGCTATAGTTTGTGAAGGTTGTTGAGAGTTGTTAGGAGACCCCTAGTACCTGCCCAGGCCTATAATTCCCAGAGTGGTTTGACAATAAATCTCTTCCTAGGTAACTATAAGTATTGTAGCTCTGTGAGGCTGATGGGTGGGGTCTCCTAACAACTCTTTGCATCCCTAAACTACAGCAGCCAGAATTATTTGGTGGAAACCATGGCTGTTTAAAAAGCAGTATCAGAGTGTTTTAAAGGCATTGTGCAAAGGTGGGCTTAGTTAGATACCACCCCATGCCATTATTTTTTCTTTCTACTTAATGCCCCTGAGATTGCAGAGGTCCAAAAAAGACTTCCTTAAAAATGAAGGTTCTCATTTTCCTAGACCCATATTAGATTTTGTTGGAATCAAAATGATTATTGGTAGATACATGGGATTAGGATACAAAGTGCTCTCTAATCCAGCAAAGCCTCTTGTTGAAAGGAAAGGGAAGATCTTCACCAATTCTCCTTTCCCCCTACAAGCTCCATCCATTTCCAACACACAATCCACCAAATAATTTTTTCAGGGGGTGCAAGTGGATGTAGGTGGGAAAGAAACTGACAAAACCCACCGCCAAACTTTCCATTAGTGTGATTGTTTTGTGAGTAAGCATTCTACCCAAGGGATTTCTGGATCCAACAACCCTTAGGTGATAAAGTTAGATTTAAATTGTAAGGCTCTGAGAAGGATTTTGCTTAATTCTAATCTTTTACATGAAATTAGTTCTGTTAGGCCCTCTGAATTAATAAATACAATATTATTTACATTTTTATTGTCCAGTTAAGAACAAGAAAACTGGGGGGGGGTAATGAATATGGGTTCAATATGAATTTTTAATTCAGGTTATTATTAATGTCCAGCACTAATATAAACAGGGCACAAGTATGCAGTGTTGTAATGACTGAATTGTCCATGAACAAAAAAGTTGTTAAGTGACACCTTGAAAAATACCATATCAAGTTTTTCGCAAAACAATCTGCTGGAAGTTTGCTTTAAGAGGGTGTGGTATTCTTTCTCTCCTAGAAAATTTGATTTTTGTCAGTTAGGCTTCTGTTGAGTAAATGTGCCAGCTCTGTTTGCATGGCTGAGCGAAGAAATGCTGTTTCCTAAAAAGGGCATGAGGTAACTGCTTGGTAGCTAAGTGTTCATATGATTTGAGGATGTTATTTATAGAATGGGCAACATAAGAATGATCTTATACTTAGTTCTGAGTAAATTCTTCCTAGAACAATTTAGTGTGTTTCAAAAGACCCAGCTGAGGTAATTTTAAATGCAGACAAGGATTTTATAAGTTGGCAAAATAATATTTCCTAACCTTTTCCTGCTTCATCTATGACCCTCTTAAAACAACAGAGACATTTTACCCATTTCTCTTCCAGCATTAAGGTTAAGTCTGTTTTGCATTCTGAGATTGCCACGAAAACAGAAAATAATAAAATCCTAACCCAAAAAGTGGAAATTAAAGCAAAGGAAAGTGTGCATTTGATTTGATACAATAAAAAATAATACCCTCACACAAAGACAATTTTTTTTTACTGAATCAGAACATTTTGTTGCATGCTAAAGAAACTTCACATTTGGAATATAAACAATGACGTTTATCTTACTTGACCCAGTAAATAACCAATATAATCTCACCTAACCAGATGGACAAATGATCTGGCTCAATATAAGGAAGCTCTCTGTGGCCTCACAGTTCAATGGGGCAATGTGGGGGGGATAAATACCAACAAAAAACCAGAGAGGGACTCTGCTGCTACAGAAGCTTTTAGCAAAGGCCACTTCGGCAAAGACACAGCCAGTAACGACTGCCCCTAATAAGTAAGATCTCTAAAATTTCAAATAACTCCCCTGCCAATTGATCATAATCCCTCCCCCAATTCACCACCCACAAATGCTACAGTGAATTCCTAGAGGAAAGTATTCTGCAAACAAGCCTGGGAACTGCTTTGCTGAATCAAACCAAACGCCAGCTGAATACTGTACTGTACATAATGTCCCTGAATACAAAATTCTGTTTTGGCTATCATAACTAATAGCTCTTTGATGAACACAAGCATATATTAATTTGGTTTATAATTGGGGTTTTTTAAAAGGACAGAGCTACTGAAGTTATAGGGTGCTTACTTTAGGTATTCTCTTCCTTGGAAAAGTTAAATTCATGTAGTTATTGAAGTTGGATGATTTTGCTGAACAAAGATCCTTTCTTTCTCCATTTCGCTTATCCGTAGCACCTGTTCAAACATGGATAAATAAAGAAATAAATATAAAGTATGCTGTCCAGCAACTGGAGTATTCTTATTAGGCTAAGGAAATACTCCTCTTAATAAAGCATGTTTTGAAATTTAACCTCGAAATGCAAAAAGCTCTGTTTTACTCAACTGTATTTTAAAATAACATCACTGTCTGAGCCAAATAGCACAATCTTATTCCTATTTATCAAATTTTTAATATCACTATATTCAATGGGTCTTATTCAAGCTAAGTGTGCCTGAGATTGCACTCATTTGCCTGTAAGCCAATCTAAGATTTCCCCATTGTGTCTTCTTCACTAGCATGCATCACTGAAATTTGTATTACCTGGCCTGTAAATAGAAGTTTCAGCAGCTTGTAATCTAAGAGATCAAATACTGTTGCCCTAGCTCTTCTCTAGTTCAGATTTTAATCAACATGGAAGATGTCTTCCAGCCTTGCCACTCCCATCACCACTTCCCTTCCCTTAACTGGTGGAATGGAGGAAGATCTTTCTAATCCTGGTGGCTGTGGACCTTGTGGAAGGTTGACTGGAATATGTCTCTCTCTTTTTGGTATGGTATTGACAGATACCACTGTACTGAGAAACCTCATGCCCCAGCACCCCTGGTGCATGGTACATAAGTCAGATTTGTTTACTTGTTAGGATGGAGTGAATGAGTGCAAAACCAACAACTTTGTGTGAAACATTACAGCGACACTAAGTACAGATGAATGGCAATGACCATGTCACCCAGCTCTAGATAAAATATTTAAGCCGGCATAAGCCATTCACAATATTAGACATTACACCCCCATTTCGTTTTAAAGCCTGGGATAACTACAGAACACAGCTATTACAGTTGGACATTCCAGAGCAAGTTATATTGGAGCTGCAAGGCAAACTTTGGCTCGGCTTCAGGGTCAATCAGGCAAGCTGTAAAACAGTGAAAGGCTGGCTTCTCTTAAGACTTAAGAGCAACCTAGATTGACTTACCCACAGCTCTCAGAGGTGTTCCCCTAAATAGCTCATAGAATTTTGAGAGGTACATGACCATACTGAGTTTATCAGGCTCTCCAGAAGACACCATCTCTTTCCCCGTAGTGACGGGGGGAATTCCAAACTCTCGCTCAGCAATGTCAAACGCCAGCTGGTTGTTTCCAACGGCATCTTCTTCATTCAGGGAGTCAAAGTCACTTGGGGATTCAAAAAGAGGGGCACATCAGTCTGCAGAAGTGTAGATATTTTAGTTCCCCTGCCCTGCCCTTCAATAATATCTTCTATTTCGGAAACATTTTATAAGCAACCATTTCAGAATCCTGCTGTAATCCTCCACAGAGAAATTTTGTTTAGGAAAATTGGCACCCCCACCAAACAACACATGAAAGTAACCAAGCACTTCGATTTAGTTAAATCTAAATACTTCTATTCGGTTGAAAAAGTTGCCTCCTTGAGCAAAACTGAACATGTGTGGTCTAGGAATCAGCCAAGTGTTACCCTTGGTGCAAATCACACTTCAGCCTTCGACTCACTGGGTGGGCCTTGAAAGGTTGCCATCTCATCTTCAATCCTCAGTCATGCAAAAGAAACAACCTTGAATTGTGGCTTAGTCCCATCCACAATAGGCATTCAAATCAGGATCATACCACTTTAAACAACCATGCCTTCTCCCAAAGACTCCTGGGAACTACAGCTTGTAAAGGGTGCTGAGAGTTGCTAGGAGAAACCGATTATCCTCACAGCGCTACAATTTCCAGGGTCCCCTGGGAAGAGGGATTGCCTGTTAAACCAACTCTGGAAACTGTAGCTCTGTGAGTGGAACAGGGGTCACCTCTCTGCTGACAACGACAACCAATTCACAATTTAAAAAAACCTATATGAAACAACATGTGCCAAACAATAATATGTTGAAACTCCTATCCTAGGAATTGAGGTAGGTATTTCTGTCCCTGGTGCAAACATGGCAAATGCTAGCAGGGAAGGTTGATGCTTGCAACATAGCAACAGCATGTCTGGACACAATGCTCTGCCCCCCCCAAAAAAAATCTGATGAACTTTTTCAGTCATATTTTTTTTTGGGGGGGGGGAAGGCTATATTCTTCCTTTCAAAAGAATACCAATCCCTGTTCCCACCAGCACAGACCCTGAAAAGGTGCTATCTTGTGATGTCGCATCCTTCCACACAGGTATGGAATCAGAAATGGTCCTGAAGCACACTAGGAGTGGATGTTTGCCACAGTGGTGCAAAGTCTTTAAAAGGCAGCCAGGGTTGGAGTATCCACCACTGTCAAATCAAAGTGTAAATCTTCCGCCCCTAAAGATTTTTAACCATTTCTCCAGCTCACCTCCCAAAACTGCAGCAAATATTTCTCCACTTTTACAGCCAGAGAGAATTAAGCTCTGAAAACAAGGAAATGCCATTGGCTGAGCTCTATTACACATGGATGAATTCCCCTCACCTTTCAAAGGATTTAGCCATTATACTTATGATTTCCTTTCAGGAAGGGGACACAGCTGGTGATATTCAACATGTAACTTGATAAATCAAACCATGCCAGATTGAAGAAGATCCCTAAGCGGTGAAGCTGATCTTTGAGAGAGGATGCAATGCTATCCAAAAGCAGATGACTTCCACAGCCCTGGTTGGTTAAACCACCAACCAACAGTGCCCCTCTCTTATCTGGATTCAACTTCAGTATACTAAGCCCCATTCATCTCACTATGGATAATTCAGAGTCAGACATCCTCATCTAACCTTTAGCCACATTAGATGAAAAAGGCAGAGTGAGACTGCAGAAGCATACTCATGCTACCTAAACCCCAACTTCCAGAAAACCTCTCCTAGCAGCTTAATGTTGATGTTAAATAGTATGGTGTGCAGAACAGAACTTTGCAGAGCACCATAACAAATGCAATGGATTTATGAAGAAGAAAACTCCATCCCACTTTCAACCCCTCAAACAGAAATGGAAGTCCTTGAGCACAGCATCTCCCACATTCAACAGGACAGGCCACCCAAAAAGTATACCATGGTCCATGAGATAGGCAATGAGAAGTCCAGATCAATTAGCAAGAGCTAGACTGCACCCTCTCTCAACAAATATCATCAACCAAGGCAGTTTCAGTTCGCAAGCCATGCCAAATAATGACTGAAATGGGTCTAGGTAATCTCTGTCATCCAGGAATAATTACATGCTTGAGCACCTTAACCTGAACAGGTTGCAGCCAGACAGATCAATTAGTGTCAAAGTAGGCTTCCCCCTTCACCACTTCCACTTCGCTACTGCCCCCTTCAAGGCAACTAGCAGCACCATACCTTATCTCCTAAAGAGATGCATTTACCATTTGCTGGTTCCAACCATTCCCTCTCACACTGGTGATAAAAGCCATGGGAAATGGTAAGCCAGACCTTTCTAAGTGCCTTGTCAGCACTATCAGAAAGCAAGAACAGAAAGAGATTCAACAAACTGTCAGAAAGCCCTCAGAATTAAGGAGTGTTGCCATCAAGTCCAAGAGCATAGCAATTTAGAAAGCCCCTGGCTGCTCCTGCCCCAAGCAGCAGCAACAATAAAGACAAGAGGGGGAGGGGGACAACAGTAGAGCACAAGCCCTTCTCCAGATAGTTCTCAGGTGTTTGTGGCTACTTACTGAAGCAGCCATTTTAACTCTAAGGTGTACTTTCATAGGAGTAAGACAAAACCCCCCACACAAAACCACCTCCATCCAATCATGTACAGCAGGCATGGCCAAACGTTTGGGACTACAATTCCCATCATCCCTGACCACTGGTCCTGTTAGCTAGGGATGATGGGAGTTGTAGTCCCAAAACAGCTGGAGGGCCAAGTTTGGTCATGCCTGATGTACAATGTTTAAATCTGCTAGTAAGGACTATTTCTCTAGTAGTGCCATGACCATATATTTTTGACACTGTCTGCACCTCAAAACAAATCCATGGGGAGGAACGGCTTTAAGGTTTAGGGCCACCCTGAGTTCTTTTCTGCTGCCCCCTAAATAATCTGGGCAGAAGGTTACTTAGGCAGATCACGTTCTTTGGCTTGGGTAACAATACAAAACAGAGCTTGAGGCTTAACATACACATTCTAAAATGTCTTTTATTCAGGCTATCCCCAAAAAATCCCCATATGGCACTAACTGCATGGTTTCTGCATCACTCCCAACTTGGGAGCTGATACAGTCACGGCAGGAATACAAAGACAGCTTCCAGAAGGGGTTTATAATCCAAAGTTCTACATTTGTAACAATGCTTCCAAGTCCCTGGTAAACCAAACTGGCCAAATCATCAGTAGAAGAATTAACACTCATTCTTGAAGGGCCTGGTGAAGGTAATGGTGTAGCACACTACTCTGTGCGTAACAGGCAAGGAAACACCCATAGAACCAACTGTTGGATGTCTCCCCAGGGTTCGGATCCTTAACATCACAACAAGTCATATCAAGTTGGCCATCCAATACCAATTCAAGAATTGGTAGTGTATATATCCTGAATGTTTTGTGTTGCAGTGAGCCCTTTTGGCACAGACCTAGTAAAGCTATGGGATTCTTTTTCCCACAAATATCATCTTCCCATGTATATTTGCAAAGCATTATAGCGGTTTCTTGCTTTAAAAAAAAAAAAGCAATTCAGACTCCGACAAAAGTAAGCAAAAACAATACAGTTAAAATCTCAAGTAGTAGTTCTTGGAAACTGTATACCTTGCATTTTTACTTTTTTTAGTACTGAGCCAAGGACATTCATGAAGGAAAAAATGAGCAAATACATGCTTAGTTGCAAAAAAAAGATGTTAAAAAGGGAAACAAACTCTCCTCACTGTTTTGATTGGCTTTACCCAAGTCTATACTTTTGTAGGTGGCAGAACCTGCAATTAGCTAGCATTACACATATAAAAGACATAAGAACTTACATGAGGTCAGGTCTGAAGCGATGCATAATTGCACATAAGGCAAGGCCACTCCTCCATGAAGTAGTGAGGTCCATGACACTAACATTCCTGTATCCTTCTGTTTGTTTTTGACACCAGGTTAAAAGCTTGTTTGGCCTTATATCAGATTCTGAAATAGCAGATTTTAAAAAAATAAATGTATAGTCACTTGTCCAAAGCTACAAATCTCCCCTCCCCTCACCATTTATAGGATGTAAAAAGCATAATAACAAAACATGCATTTCATACCATGTCTTGAAAGTCCAATTGATCTTCTAATGGAGTCTGCTCTTTCTAGAGGGAATGGCTGAAGCTCATTTGTAATGTACAGATGCTTCACCTAAGGAAAGACACACCCCATAAAATACAATACTTGCTATAACAGCCCTGAATTCTCAATCTGCTAATTATTCAGACTCAAAATTGGCCTGTCATACCAACATTTTCCCATCAAGTAACATGAAAGGTTATCAAAATTTCTGACTCAAACCTGGAATATAAACCAGGAGCACCATGATTTATAAAGCCTGATGTGATCATCCTAATTGGGTCTGTATCTCCAAATCTCTCAAATGTTTCGCTTATACAAACATTGCTTTATCTAGGGAATTGGAGGCTGAGTGACTTGACTTTTCTACAAAAGTCAGTCATTTACAGAGCATAGGTAAGCATTCACACTGCTTTCTAGAGCTTGTGGGTTGTATTCAATGTTAGTCATATTCAGAGTAAACCCTCTGAAATTAGCAGACGTAACTAAGGCTCATTAATTTTAATTGGCCTGCTCTTGAGTAGAACTCAGCTGGAGACAGGCATTTCTCATGTACCCCAGCTTACCTGATGAGGTCGAACACAACTTGAGTTCAAGTTTGGATAACGTGTTGCAGGATCAATGGTGTACTGGTCAAAGTTCTTAGTGATATTTTCAGGTGTTGTCTGAGGTAAGAGCCTATAAATGCTTTCTCTGGAAGGTAAAAACAAAAGGTTGCAAGTGTGTGTGTGTGTGCTTTCTATCTTACAGTGTTTTCTTTACCTTATGTGCTCCCTGCATATATTTAGAATGTCGAACACAATACTTGAACACATTGTCTAAACATGATAAATGACTGGGGTGGGAATAACTGAGACAGACGTTAAGTATGTCTTCCTCAAGCAGGAAAATAGCTAGGACGAAATAAGATTACATCACCCAAGATCATATGGCTTTGATTTTTCCCCCCTTCACACAAGGAAGCAGCTCCTTCAACCACAAAACAGCATCGGCTATAGATTCACCCAATCATTATTAGTCAGTGAGGATTCCAAGTACGACTGTACTTTTTGTCATCCACAAACATGCTTTCTCAGCCCTTATATGCCCTTTCTCTAAGTCCAGACTCTTGCCTTCATTACTCAACACACAAAATGCCATCCTAATAAATCCTCAGCGGCTCTTTGATTCTTACTTACTTATTTAGTATTCTGCCCTTCATTCAAAGGCCTCAGGGCTCTTCACAACAGAAAAACACAAAGCCTGCTGAAGACATTCTTATTTAGACATGCCTACCCAGATGTTCATAATGTTTTTATTTGCCTTAGTCTGGTCTATTTTGGTTTTGACTTTCTGTGTGTTTTAAATTATGGTTGTAATTTTTTTTAATGATGATTTTACTGTTTCATCTTTTTTTGTAAACCACTTTGAGGCCGTTCTACAATGAAGCAGTACATAAATTTAAATAAATAAATAAAATGGATCAACCCAGGCCCCAGGAAAATCGAAGTTTGCTTGGTTTCACTGTAATACATGGGAAGAACAAACAAGAGATGCCAACCTTTCTGCAAGGATATCAAGTGGATGTTTTCCTTGTGCCCAACTTTTCACCATCCACGCTGTGTCAAACGCAGCCAGGAACCCTCTTGCACAACCAGTGCCCATGGGCCAGAACGGCTGTGAAATAACATCAACATATTAGATGAACTCTAACATCATGATCATTCTGAAATGACCACACAGCTATTACTGTGCTCTTCAGAATGGTAGAAAACTGTTCTTAGAGACTTCAAATCAGCAACTCCACCATATATTGGCATAAAACATTTAATCAATATGTCCCCTAATGTGGTGACTGGTTAAAGTATCCACTTACAAGACACATATGATGTCATCCTGCCAAATGGAAAAGACAAATGCCCATAGAATGTAGGAGAGTTAATAAAAAGCTCTAGATCCACAGGGCCTATATCCATTTGCTGGGAGAATGTAAGGGATTCCACCGATGTGAGCTAACATTTCTAAATCAAACCTATTGTTTTTCATTGTAGTCTGAACAGGCAAAATTCAAATCCTATTTCTGTTCTCTTTGGAACAATTCACCCTCTCCAATGTTGCAGCTCTGCTGACGAAACAAACTTCCATGTGCATGATGGAGCCTCCTTCACCTATCTTTTCCCCTCCAGCTCCCCACCCCACTACCCCAATCAATCAGCTCTGGAGAGTTGGGGGAACGTCCAGAGCAGATCTGGGAGCACATGGAGATAAGAAGAGGAAACTGAAGCCCCACTGGGTCAGCAGAACTATGTGTGTGGAGCACTGGATACAACCCAATGAAGATCTTGTGTTCCATATTATTTAAAATTAACAAACTCACTATGATTTGGTGCAAGCCATGGTATTTACATAAGATCCTGGAACTACAGCTTGTAAATAAAAAATAAGTTTTGAGCTCTCATGGCTGCACAGCTTTGAATATGTAATTGCTAAAATCTCCAAGGTGCTCCATGGTATCAAAGAAGCCACCTGCCTAAACTTTTTTTTAAAAAAGGGTGACAACGACACACTACCTCTAGTAAACTGTCTCCAACAAGAGCAACCAACAGCTGGTGCCTGTGTCTCTCTCGTATTAATGCAGCATTTTCAGAGGCATACATGGAAGTAAAATCAAACATGGCTACATCTGGTTGACCGTAGTGATTGATTGCAAAATCCAAGGCAGGCAGTTGGTAATCAGTTGCAAAATCGGCAGCTTCTCTTGCATAGGACAGTAGATTGTCTTGGTCTACATTTTCCCCACAGAGTAGCATTTCAGTATCGATATAATCCTACATTGGAAGACAAAACTGTATCATTAGAGATCTTTGGATGTTCGCACGACTGCTACACAAAAAAGATTATGATATTCCACATGGGAAGAACTGAAGGTTCGATAAGATTCAGGTTATATTCTGACTTCTTTCTATTAACAATGTATCGAGGTATTTATCTTATGGTACTCAGTATATTTAAGTCAAGTTTAGAGACCATGATCTGGCCTTCACGCAATACTAGATTAAACCATGGCTTAAGCACAAATGAGAAAACACGTGGGTTCCTGGAGAAAAAGATTGAGGCCACAATGCTTGTCCCTTGATCCTTTTGCTGTCATGCTACCTAGGGATAGAACATGGTTGGGCTTAGTTATGTCTGAATCTGACCCCATCGTGTGTCTTATGCCAAATGAACCATGAGCCTGGAGCCAAGGCTTGATCTTGGCTTACCACTCGTGATTTGTCTGGGGAAAGCAGAATATAAGGCTTGGATTGGATGTAATGCTAAGCCAAACCATGGTTTAACCCTGTGGAGTTCAGCAGCAGCAGAACTGGGGACAGAGTGCTGTGGTCATAACCACCCCACTGGAAGCCTGCATGTTTGTTTATACTAAATCCAGGTGAAGGGATTGAAGGTAAGATCAGATTCACCCATCAGCTGATGAGAGAATGGAAGTGTGCTTTTGAATGATCTCTCCTCTATGCTCCTCCTTCAAACCACCACGATGCGAAGGAGGAAATTCATGGTACCCAATAGTGTGCTGCAATCCTCCCATCAGCTGATGGACTGGTGGGAACTCACCTTGCTGGATCCAAGGAACAACTGGGAGCTTTGAGCTTCTTCTTTTGAAGTCCTACCCCTACACACTCAGGTACAGTGTCAGGTATAGGGCAGGTGGGTGGGGCTTCCTGAAAATGGCCTGGTGGACCACATTCGGTCTGCAGGATGTAAGTTCAACACTCCTGGGGTAATACAAAGTGTGAGTGATACTTATATATTTAAAGGTTTATTTGATTGGGATTATTACATGGTTTATTGGGTTGGATACTAGCCAAACGCATGCTCCCTCCTCACCTCTCCTCTTGTGCCCCTGGGGTAAGTGAAGCTACCTTTCTTAAACCACAGCTTCCTGTGACATCTGAAGAAGGAAACTGTGGTTTATAGACTCCCTCCAAACTAGCATATGATAGAAAGGCCTTAACCCACATTTGAATACCTACATCGATTATGACGCCCTTCTCCAGAAGGCTCTGCTTTTTTGCCGTCATCACAAAATAGTGGGTGCTATCTTTATAGTAAACAATATTCTCCAGGTCAATTCCTAGGGAAGAAATATATTTCATAAACAAAGCACCAGAAACACAATACATTCAACAAATGACAGTTTAAACCATAATTAAAATCAGCAGTGGTTGAGAGCTTGCAAACAAATGTCATGCTCTTACAAACATACAATCTGCCCAAGCATATCAGCTTGCCAGAGGAAATAATTCTCTTCCCTCTCCTCATGCTCTGCTGCGTGTGTGTGTGTGTGTGGGGGGTTTCCTCCTGATCCCTTTGGAGCCAATTTTGCGGGAGTGCAAAATGAGAAGATGAGGAAAAGCCCCAGTGTGAAAGCCCTTGCACTTCGCTTCTGCTCACAATATTTGTTAGGTGACTCCCACCTTATACGACTCCCACCTTATACATTCTCTTAGAAAACAGTAATTACAGAGCCATAGATACCTCCCTAGGAAGGGAGTTCTCAATATGTGGGGCCACCACCAAAAAGGCTCTGCCACTGGCACCTGTTGATCCAACAGCTCTTACTTGCATACCAAACAGCAGGTTCTCAGGTGCCAATTCTGAATTTCAGGCAGGCTTATAGCTGTGCAAATTTCTCCTTTATCTACTTGACTTCTGGCACAAACCTGTTCCTTATTTTAGGAGAACAGAACAGTTGTAATGATTTGTTTACTTCAAAACTCCAGTGCAGCTGGATCACAACCAAATTGTATCCATCTCATGTTTATTTCAAAGAATACTGTGAATTAGCTCCTGTGCAGCTAATCAGCATGTTTTCCAGTTGTGTATTTTAATAGCTTTTATAAAGGTCATCAAAACAATGGTCTACACTTCTACTTAGCTCTAACTGGTTTGAATTTGCTCACATCTACCAGGCTCCTGATTGTACATTTAATAAATGTCTACAGTGATGCCAAAAATGAGTATGAGTAACTGAGATATATTTACAACAGCAGCCACAGCAACAACAAGAGACTTCCTCTTGGTTCCTAAACTGCATTTTCACAGGAAGTTGATACTGGGAAGGTACATTGGGCTGAAAGATGGCCAGACCCAGTTCAAAACCGGTCAGTCATGGCTCATGTTTCTTCGACTCTCAGAGTTAACAGCAGAGTTAACAGAGTCAAGCAGCATATAGCTAATCATACAGCAAGAAAAACAACAATAAGCCATAAAACACTGGTTAAATTCCATGCGCACCACACAGGCCTTAGGTACTCGGAGGGGGGGAATCTGTGCTATTGAAAATATTTGTGTACACTTTAAGAAAAAAACATTACAAAACTTCATGTAAGAGACGCAACTGGGGAAGGATAAGGATAAATATATCTGCTTTCAGTAGTCTGAAATGAAGTAATCGCCGTCACTCAACTTAGTAACTGGTACAGAGCTGCTAGTGAGTTAGGTTCTCTTATTATTCTTTATTTTCCTTTGAAAAGAAGGGGGGGGAGATCAGATAACCCACCTGTGTCTTCTTTCAGATCTTGGAAGAATTTTTGATTGAAGATGAAAGCAACACCACTGATCTCCTCCACCTTGGCTTCTGCTGTTGTATTTCTGTTTATAAAGTTGGCAGTGATTGCAATCGCCAGCTTTCCACGAAATTCCTTCCTCCTAAAGCCTTGTACAGAAAAGCAACCAAACCATCATTTGTCTGCTGCTCAGCTCAAACCAAAGTATTTTCATAAGTTTAAGATGTAAAGCAAAAAGCATCATCTCTCACAGTGCAATTTTTAAATTAGCCATTTGTTCAACTGTTAGCTAATAACTGTAAAAATACAAACTTCTGGCAGTAGCTGGTTGATGGTTCTCAGTCCAAGATTATGTCTTTCTGGTACCTGTCTGGAAGAAAGCTCACCCCCACCCCAAATATTGTTTTTGAGGATCATAAATTAACATCAACTCCTACGGTGTTGCTACTGTGCACACTTTCCTCATTCAATTATCCCAGCCAAATTCTGATTCATTGTATAATAATATCCTGCTTCAACTATTTCAAGTTCCTCCTTTCTGCTTCCCTTATTACCTGTTTATTAGTTGAAACCACACCTGCTACAAAGTAGTTGCCTTATCACCCAAGGCAGATTCCTCATGTTAGTCATCTTGCCAAACCTCAATTCCTCTCCTTTTCCACCACAGGCATATTTTCATCTTTCAAAGCCTTTGTGAACGTTGTACTTACAACCCACTTAACAGCCAGTATGGGGATCCTGTGGCCCTCAAGACATTGCTTGACTACAATTCCCATCATTCCTGGTCATTGGTCATGGTGGCTGGGAGTGATGGGAACTGGAGTCCAACAACACCTGCAGGTCCGTAGGTTCCCCTTTCCTGCTTAACACTTTGTGCTTCCATTTCTGCCCATTTTCTTCCATCCTCCGCCTTGAAACCAGCCCTGTCTATCTTCCTTTGCTTCCGCATAACCCAATGCAGCATGGGTGCTGATGGGAGGTTTTTTTCCTTAAAAGGCACATGGAGAGTGATTTTCATGCAGGGAGATAAACGTCTTCTCCATGCTGCAGTCCTAAAGTCCACATCCAGTGTTAATTTTAAAAAACACTGATGCTGTGGACTAGATATGCAATGAAATGTGCATCGGCCCCCATAAAGGGAGTGATCTTTCCCATGACACAGGGACCCAAACTCCTCATGATGTTCACCCGCATGATTCTTCCCCCTGTCCCAAGTGGTTTTGTTTTTGGAATGAAGAACAACAGAGTTGCCTGACTCCCTTACTGGTTGCCCACACAAAACGCTCCCCACCCCCCAATCTGGTTTCTCACCAGTGGGGAGGGAAGTTACATGGAATACAACTGAGCCTCATGAGTCACTTGGGCTTAAGAACCCCTTAGAACTATTCAACAGATTCAGTGCACCAATGTTTCCTCAGTGTATAAAGAGCAGAGAGGAGATACACTCATGTTCTCAAAAATGAAACAGGCATGCACCAGGGTCCTACAATTCCCCATGGCATCTACTCCCATTGCCTTTGGTGTTTCACTGGCATTTACTTGATAAGCCAATTTTTTTAAAAAATCACCTAATTAAGTCCAATGGGAGTACATACTTAACTAGGTTGGTTCATGTGATATGGCTAGCAAGAACTGCTCAACTAATGTCTCATTGAGAGAAGCCGACTCAGAGGGTTGGAATTTTCCTCAATTATTATTTGCAGCTATTGCAACAGAATATTCCTTTCCTTCAGCTGTTTCTTCTTCCTCAAATCCTTGCCCTAAGTGACTGTTCTTAAAATCATATCTTCCTAATTATTCCTTCAGACATCTTCACCAGATCCCCAGCAGGCACTGTAGGTGATGATTATTTTGAATACACATGGCCTACAACACAAAATGTAGGCCATTGTTGACTTGCTTGTGCCGTTCCTGATAAAACCATGAAACCTTTCTGTCAGGTATTATTCCACAATGTAAAAAAAAATAAAAAATCCACAAGCACAATGTGATACACTGCTGTTAATGTATTTTACGATGAATTGTGTTTTAACTTGGTTTTAATGCCACATTTTATAAACATTGTTAGCTGCTCTCGTTCTGTTTGAAGGCAAGTGGAATAAAAGCAATATATATGACAATAAAATGACTTTTAAAAGCAAGAATGTAACTTTTCTGTAAAAAACTAAAAAAGCAGTAATTTAAAACCAGTCATTATCCCCACTCTACTGCCATTCCTGTAGTAAGAAAACAAGTAGGCCTTTTGCTACAACTTTTACAACATACCTTCCAAGCTGTTTCTGCGGCCATCAGCACCAATAACGACATCAAATTCATATTCTGACAAAGGATGATCCATTGGGAGAAATTCAGCACGCCAACCTATTTCTGAAAGCAGTAGGTCAGTCAGCCACACAAGTGGTCAAACAGTGGGTAATTCAAACTGCATTGTCAACACCTTTGGGCTCCATGTATCAGCTCCAAGCAACACGAGAGACGTCCCTGTAAAGACTGCACAGCAGGGCCAGCCCTACCATGAGGTAAACTGAGAAAATTACCTCAGGTAGCAAGAGGGCAGCATATTTAAACCCCAACTCATATCCCTATTGTCACTGCCTGTTGTTCTGAGGAAAGGGGCCCTTCCACAGAGTGAGGCATACTAGGTTAGGTGGTCCGTGGAAGCTAAACATTTTTTAAAAAGTTAAAAGTTGCTAAAATGAAATTAAGCTTTCAACTAATTTTGAAGGAGAATTTCTAGCCGTGGAAGCAAAACCAAGGCAGTGCAAGCACCCTCTTGCCCAGAAAGCCTTGCTCCAGGCATCCTTGAACTTATTGGAGAAAACATTCAAACTCCATCCAAGCAAACTGAACTGAAGTTTATTTGGCATAAGGTATAGCCAAAATGCCAATAGAAAGAGACTAAACAGATTTAAATTAAATGCGCTCACTCACACCAAGCAGAATACCCAATTCCTTAAGGTTTAAACTGATCGCCTTATTTCTGTGCAATACTTTTCTTAACGAAAGTCATGCCGTACTTTGATTTTCTTGATCTTCAGGAGGTTCCAAAACTTTCACAAATTCTAAATTCACGTGGATTTCAACTCCCAACATGAGTGCAACCTTGAAGAGGATGAGCTGAAGCTGCCTAATACCTGCAAAAGAGAAACAATATGGTTATTTTAGGATGTGCATTAGTCAACGTTTGAACGTACATTTCATTGCGGTGGCAGTTATACTTGTTTCCTAATACAGTGAAAGCCTTCAGAAGGAAAAGCACTCCAATGTTGCTATTTTCAGTTTAGCCAACTGATTTGCTAATTCATGGTTTTCTTTCTCTTTTTTAAAGTATCCTGGATAACTTTACCAGCAGTGTAAAAGGATACAAGGAATCCACTATGTACAAATCTAAGCAACTGCAATACACAGAGAGAAAGAGATTTAACTAGAATAATTATGTTTTTTAAAAAATTAATTGGGTGGTACCTTAATTCATGCTGATCACAACTCACTAGCTCTCTCAGCTTATTTCGGTGTCTGTGTGTGTGTGCGCGTGCGCTTAAGAAATAGGAAAAAAATATAGCTAACTTTTTTCAGTCCAACAGCCACAAACCAGCAGTGGCCACGGCAAAAGTGAGCATGAACACTCCACACCAACTCTCTCACACACACAGCTATCTGGTTTATCCATTGTTTTAATTTTTGTGAGCTGCCTTGAGCTGAGGTTCTTGAGGAAAGATGGGATATAAATAAATAAATAATAAAACATAAATTTGAAAAATGAAGGCTGTCAACTTAACCTTCTTGAAAATTTGAAGAAATGTGTTGGCGTTCAATTTATACAAAACTTGCTAAAAATATGGGTAGGGGACACCTGCTAAAAGGAGTGGGATGCCATGTTCCATTCTCTATATACTGAAACATTTCTTTCATCTTCTTCCAAAAACACCCAGCATGGGCTGTTTCCTACAGTGGATACAGGCTTCATCGGTTAAATCTGTTGTGATATACTGGTATACCATATCAGGAGAAGAGCTACAACCCTGCACAAGCTCAAATGAATTCAACAGAAGGTGTCTGCACACAGCTGTGTAATGAGCTACAGCCAATTTTCCTGCCGTGTAGCTAGAGATGTATTCACACTGAACTTTCATGCAATGTCCATTCTTAGTGAATGATACTTACTAATGTGATCAATGGATCCTCCACAGAACTTTCCATAGAATTTCTTTGCTCCTAGGCTTCGAAGATCATGAATAGTAAAAGGCCAGAGGTGAAGCACATTGTTTCTTGAAAAAGTGTCTCGTTTCTCCACAACGACGACTTTGGCTCCTAGAAAGGCAAGTTCTATGGCAGTCCGCAAACCACAGGGCCCACCTCCAACAATCAAACACTGCAGGAGGAAACAGAGAAGCTTAATATATTAAGATATCTGAAAATATTTTATAGATGTTTTGATACGATTTTATTTCATGATGCTCCACAATCAGGAGACGATTTTGAGAAACCTTCTCATACATTCAGTCCAAAACAAACTTAATCAGAAATTGGTCAATCAATTCAGAGTTGTGTTCTCGGACTCAGCCTTTCCACTGAGTTTCAAGATGAAAGAAATGTGGGATAGAAATGTCCCAAACAAATAAAAACAAGACAAAGGGTCAAAATATTCTCACACTGGTTAACTAGTCCATTTAAGGATGATTGTTCTCCTGTAACCTTCCTTGGGACCTTAAGGAGAAGGGCATGGCAAGGAATCTTACACAAATAATTAAAATGCAAAGCGGGCTTGGCTTAATTCTAGAGAACTTTCTAGGCTCTCCTTTTCAGAGCAGGGGTGTCAGCTTCTATCGTAAGAAAAGGTAGCAAATGACTCAATTATATGGATGGACAAGACTGAGTCCAGGATGCTATCAAGACTGGGAAAAGCAGGACAGTTGGCAGGAGTTTAGGAAGTTTTTGCAGTAAACTCTTTCTGATTAACATGAGAACTCCGAATTAATGCATTTGCAGCTTAACAGTGGTACACAGTATTTCGTTGTACTCAACAAATGCATACCATAAATGGTTTCATCCAC
Source organism: Podarcis raffonei (assembly GCF_027172205.1). NCBI lineage: Eukaryota > Metazoa > Chordata > Lepidosauria > Squamata > Lacertidae > Podarcis > Podarcis raffonei. The sequence continues at coordinate 67,316,724 of NC_070602.1, forward strand.
TTTGAGTCCCCAAGCAAACAAAGATCTATGTATATAAACAATGGCAGTTACCAAAAGCGACTCATTCAAACATAGGCCTTCCAGTGAATAATGTCTTCATCCCTCCAGACAAGAGGAAAAGCCCCACCTATTTGCTCCAAAGCACTTCAGGCAGCAAACCTTTTAAAGCCATAATCTGGGGTTACCATCTAGCAACGTATTTATCTTTGCTTCAAATGTATTTGCTCTTTGATTTATTTGTGAAGATCTCCTATTGAAGCACAGTTTACACATGGCAATGTACCGCTGATATTTAAATATTGTGGAGACAAAGCAGCAGGGCTCTTGACAACACTGAACTCAGGAGTGTTTAGACTTTTACCTATATTAAATTATGAAAAGGACAGAACAAGAATTGCGAAAGGAGGAAAGAAGCCAAGCCACTTAGAACTCAGGTTACATAAGGAAATAAATGCAACCACTGAGCTGTGCTTTTTAGAAACTTCTGGACTAGGCTAAAAATGCCAGACTTCCTCTTTTAATCCCAGCTGTGTCCACTCACAAGTAGTGGTAGGGTAGAGATAAAATGCCAAAGCAACCTGCAAAAAGCAGAACAGCTGGACAAAGGATCCCCTCCAGCACTATTCCTAGGTTCTGTATATGCAGCCTTCTGGTTCCTAGTGGCCTCGACCAACAGCTTGGGGTGGGAATGAATTTTGGCTTCAGCACTTCTGGCTGAAGAGTTTGCCTCCCACCAGTTCACTCACTACTGCTTGCTGGGTTGGAATTCAGAGAAGAGAAAAGCATTTTAAGAATGGCTTTGAAAACTACCTGCTGGCTTTTAAATTATGGTTATATTTATGCTATTGGTATACCCAAGCCAGCTGGAGGGTGCTAGGTTTCCATCTCTGGTCTACAAAGACCATCCACATGTTGATCACAACTAGACACAAGTCCAGTTCAAGTGTTGCCATGTATGGCTCAGCAACTGCATGAAGGGGGCAGTGGGAGAAAACAACCGAGCTCCGCACTCCTCCACTCTATGTTCATCATTGTTTCCATCATCCTTCAACTCACTGAGGACAACTGTGTGGTATGGGAAGACTTGAGAAGACTCCCTACCCCCATTTCAGGATTCTGGAAAAGCAGGGTTCTAAAATGCTTAGATTTCACATGTACAGAAGGATCCCTGCTTCAGAAGGTCACCTTTCATGAGTTGGACCGTGAGGTGACAGCATACTCTTCCCCACTGCTTCCCCCACCTACATGTTTGCTGAGCACAACAAAGGTAATACTCAAATACTGAAGAGGCAATACGGAATCCAATTTGTTACTCATTTGCTATGTATTCGGCTATTTAGTTTCTTTCTCTGATGTGGTTATAAATGGTATACTGCTGCTTTTCATGTGTATTTTAAGTCTATATTGTTCAACACTTTGATATTATTTGAGTAAGATTAGAAATAATCCAAAATAAAATAAGTAATTCATTTCAATTCAATGTATTTCTTAACGCAGGTTAGTAAAAGTAATGCAAAAACAGAGGATCTAATTTTTTATTTGAAGTCAGGGACAACAAAAAGAAACAGATTTCACTTCCTGATTTCAGCTGAACTTAGTACAGTACTCACAAGCCCTAACTATTTCTACCCACTTATAATCTTTATTGGATAATCACTCAGATAATTCCCCCATACTTACACTATGAAACCCCCAAATTGTCAATTTCCTATGATACTATGGTTGCCAAAGTGAAAAGTTGTTGAGCTCCCCCCCCCCCAAAATAAGCAAACAAATTAGTTCCTATAGGGCTTTTTGCATATATGATGTTCAAAACCCATTATACGATTCCCAAGGGACGCTGGGAGATGAGAGATGACCTGCAAAAGTTGTCATCACCATGGCTCCCCCTCGCTCAAGTCCTCTGCATGTGCCAGAGAACTGAAGAGGTGTCCCCATCTTGCTGGGTTTTAAAAATATATAAATTGCTCAACCCTCCAGAGATTTAGAGGGTGCAGAGAACGAGAGGAGAGAAGAGCAGGCATTATTTCTCTACATTGGCCCTCTTTATAGGAGAGAACTACAGATGTCAAGAACATCAGAGGCTGCACCTCAAGGGAACAAGAGCTGGGTCTGAGTGGAAGCTGTTACCCATTTGCCATCCAGAGTGGTCTAGACATGATAGTTTCCTACTACCCTGCAGGTATTTCAATATTCCAGTTTCATATAAATCCATAATTTGATATTCAGTACAAAGCTAAGCATCCTGAAAATCTCATACTACATTTTGGAATACAGGTTTCTAATCCTCATAGACTGCAAAGGTAAGTTTGAAACTATGTTGATTAATATTTTTCTAATTAACATTTGCATTACTGAACCTCCTTTTTATTTCCCTCGGGGAAAATCATGCATTTTGATGTTAATTTAGAAAACCACTACCCAGAATGAAACATGCATGCACAATCAAGCCTATTGTAAGCTTTCACACAATTGTGTCCCTTCACCCACAGAAGGCTTTTAGCTCTAGTGGAGTTTTCTGAGAATGGACGGGAAAGCGTTCCATTCTCACAAGTTGCCATCATTTGATACAACTTTTATTGCATGATGGTAGAATACAGAAACTTGGGCGAACACTTTCTGGAGAGACTTCCAGCCTAAGTACTCAGTACCATCTCGATAAAAGGCAATTACTTCACAGGATAAATTGAGACTTCCATGGAATTAATCCAATTTGTTTCCAATGAACAGCAGCTGCTACAGCAACTAAAAAGGAGGCAGTTAAGCAATGCTTCAGTGAGAAGTCTCTAACCTCTGCCCTACAAGAGAGCTTTTTCATACTTTAACCCTATATGTAGAAATTGAAGAATTTTTGGCAAAAGTCTCTTCCAAAAGCTTCATAAGACTTACTGTTCCTTCAGCTGATGCTTCTATTTTAGAACCTAAGCCAGTCAGTGGCAGACTGTGAATTATCATGAGTGAACTAAAATCCAATATAATTGCTTAATATAATGTGAGAGATAATTCAGAATCTATTTTTACTTTTAAATATTACTAACACCAGCTGCGCATCAATTTTTCTTTGAAACACAATTAAACAAAACCAAATCTAACTAGATTCATGAACACATAACAGTGTTTGAATTCTAATTAGGGTATCAGACAACAAATCATTTACATTCATAATCCTATTGAAAAGAAATCAATGAATCTGTTTCACGCATTTACAACTTGTTTGATACTTTATGAAACCTTTCCTGCCTGGACTGCCACCTTGTTGCTTGGCGATAAATGCAAGCAACTACTACACAGGCCAAAATCACTAGCAGGCATACCTCTTTATGACTGTCATTTGTAGGTACAGGTATGTCATGGGCACTGGGTGGAATTTAACATCACACTACTGCAAATGTTCTATCTGCACAAGTGTATCAGTTTGCCAGGCCCAATAACAACCCCCTTGCATGCTGTTCTGGGGGAGTTTTCCTGAACAACAACCCCCTCCCAGCCAATTTTAGGAGGTGCAAGGGAATGGGAGAAGGAGAGGAGGGAATCCCAACAAGGGCTTCTGCTGACAGGGTTCATTAGGTGAATCCCACCCACAGAATTTTAAACATTATCCACCCACACAAGGAAACAAATGTGATAATCTGAGCCACCAGAGGGGGAAAATCAGAATTCCACAATACTACCTTTAATTTACTCTAACAACATGTCCAGGCTATAAAGGTGTTTACACAGTTTACAACCAATAGAATTAGTACTGCAACTACTGTATATGCATTTCAAAATGGGAAGTATAAAAGAGTGGCATGGCTAATTTAGAGAACTAAAGTAACATGAAGGGAAAGCTTTGGCTGAGCAAGTAGCAGCATCTATGTGACAGGAACACTAGCATGGATAGGTTTCTGTTACAGTTGTTCAACAGAATCTGTGATCTGGACATTGTGTGAATTCTCTCCACCACAAGAATGAGTTTTCAAAGCTCTACTGCAAGGGTGTCAAACTCAAATTCATTGGGGGCCGCATCAGCAGTTTGGTCACCCTGAAAGGGCCGGTTGTATCTGTAGGACTATGTGTCCACTCTTTATTATCATAAATTATTGTCACTGCATTCAATTATTACTGTTTTTTGTAATAATGTAAGTAATAACTAGCTCCCCTGTGCTCAGTGGAGTACCCTATGTTACGGGTTGCAGCCAGCACCTTTTTGAAGGACTTGTTCTGTGTAAGCCTACAATCCTAGATCCGCTTACCTGGGAGTAAGCCCCCTATGTCTCTTACTCCTGAGTAAGGTTACAGAAGGTAGCTTCTTCACTTACTTCCAGCCAAAACACATGCTACATGATTTGATTGCATCTATACAGGGAGACCAGCCTCCACCCACTCCCCCATTGCAGGGGGTAAGACTAAATGACCATTTGGGCTCCTTCCAATTCTTTAAAAAAAAAAATTATTCCAAGGGAACAAAACCAGCTTGACACCCTCCCCATTCACAAGGTCTTAAGCCACTCCTCTTCCTCCTCCCTACCCTCCTCCCTGTTGGCCGCGTGCCGAGGAGCTCCGCCCCTTTCGAACGTTGTGTATCCGGCTTCGAAGGACCCGGCAGCAGTTCTAGCTGCTGCCTCCCCCCACCCCGCCCCGCCCCCACGTGGGCCTTGCAAAGGGGAAACTAAGGTAAAGGCGGGGAGGGGGGAGGTCTTGGATTGATGGACTAGCTACACGGGCCACATGACGAGGTCTGGCGGGCCGGATTCGGCCCGCGGGCCTTGTGTTTGACACCCGTGCTCTACTGCAAGACCGTCCGAAATGCTAGTTACAATAAGTTTAACGTTACAAAATAACAAAGCAACACATTGCAAACAAGCAATGCGGTTCGGTCCTCTATGCAGTTCAGGAAACTTTCCTCTCTCTGGTCCCTGAGAGAGACCCTAAGCTTCTTCAGAACCTTTAAGCAACTGCTGCTGCAGCAGCTATTGCTACTACATCTCCAACAAGCAGACACAGCTTCTTAACTTTCAGCTTCCTGCTGTTCAAGCTCTGCACTTCCTGTTTCCAAGTCATCAGGTAGCTTAACTCATTGTAATGGAAAAATCCCAGCCTTCTCTGACGCATTGGCCAGAGTGAAACTTTTTTGCTTAAGGTAATCTTCTCTTTCTAGCATTTCAAATAGAATGAATTAAAACACGCATTTTATGTAAATTTAAACTTACAACTTTTAAGAGTTTCCTCCATCTGTGTTAACAATGTTAGGAACAACAGCGGAACCATTTGGATCAGACCAAAGGCCTATCTAGCCCAGCATCCTGTTTTCCACAGTGTCCAATTATATCCCACACCTAGGATAGGAGCACTTTCCACAGCCATACTGCCATCATGACTACCAGCCACTGATAGCCTGATTTTCCACATTAATAATCCAGAAGCATTAGCCTTCAACTGGGGTTCCAGGGGAAGGTTCTGCAGCAACCCTTCAGGGATGTAGGGTCTAATTATCCATATGCTGTGAGGCTTGAAAATACCTTTTCCCTCCCAAAGGATAATTTTTGTTAAGGCGAAGGGCATTTTGATATGTGGTTATTCAAAGAGTTCCAGTAGGTTACAATTAAACAACTGTAAAAAGAGAAAAAGTAGACCTGTACAAGGATCACAACATATGTAGTAGCACTGGAACTCTTATGTTACCTAGGTGTGCAGAAGCAAAGTCCTTTTTTTGTCCAAGACTACTTAAAGTGGCATAAGAAATGCTGAGGCAGGTCAGACAGGTTTAAATCAAAGACTGGCACTCCTAGTTATTACAACATCCTTTGCCTTCCAGAAAATGACTGGATACAGAGAGGGAAAGCCTGTCAAAAGGGTTAAGGAGAACAGAGCAGTAATAGCTTCACTAGTGAATCGCTTTTCAGCCTTTGAGCTAAGGTCAAGTGCAGTGAATTCTCATACTTGACATGGATGCTACTGATTGAGAACATACTTTGAACATGAAAAAGAAGTAGACTTTTTACAGAAGTAACAGCTCTGCTTCATTGAAACCCTTCTCTAACTTTCTATTTCTATCCAAAACAACTCCACCCGATTCCTAAGCACATTTATTTTTGAAAAATCACTTTCTGCCATAAATATAATGTGGTCCATTCTTTTGAAGGGAAACACTTACCATACAAGAGGTTTCAGCATGTGGCCATAGTAAGAAACACAACTCAGATCTAAATCATGGTTTATATATGATAATAAGTGAGCCTGAGTTTTACTCTATGCACTAGGAGAGAAAGTTTCTGCTTTTACACTGGTATAAACCACAGTTACTTATTTTCAGTGGACTCAAGGAATTATAGTTTGTTCTAACCACACTTTTAAAACCTTGTTTTAACTATTGGTCCAGCAAGAAACTTCCCTCATCATTTACTCATTACAATCAAGATAAACTGCATTTATCCCACCTCCCCAGTATCAAAGTTTTACCCCACATGATACATTGCTGTCCCATCTCCACTATTGACTTCTCATTCATCACCTGACCTTGCTGTGTCTCCCTTCTAGAAAGAATGTGTTTTCTATGTAACACCTGGTAGATGGTGTTTTGATGTTCAAAAATCAACCCCACTTATTCTATTTTTAAAAAACCCTGGAAAAAAGTTAGCTGAACTGTCTGAAACCATAGCCAACTGCCTCACAGAATCAGAGTTGGTAGGATATAAATTATATACTTACAAAGCATCTGTGCTATGCATGATCTGCAGTGGTCTCGTTATGCAATAATCAAATGCCAGAAAAAACTGCTCTCACTGATGTAATTTAACCTAATTTAATGCTTTAAAACAATATGTACCAAGAGTCTAATACATCACTCCATTTTCAGAAAATTGAGTCTCCTATGTATCCTTTCATCACCGATACTTGTCAAAACAAGAACTAGCTCCTTAAAAAACACACCCTAATGCATGAAAACTAAGCCACAAGCCAATATAAACACAAAAAATGAAATGTGGTGTGATTTTGTTCTTCTGCAAACATTTTTGTTCAAATGACTTAACAGCCTTTCTATCTACCAACTGCCAAAAATGAAAATATATAGAGATACAGAACAAAAGGTGTGCTTAGATAATCTCAGTTATAAAAGCCACTCATACCAACATCTCAGTTATAAACCACCAACTGTAAAGTCCAAGCATACCAACATCTCTCAAACAAGTCTCTTTTTAACAGTGTGCTGCTAGATTTGAATCATGACCTAAAAAGTTACCAAGACATTATCCTACCAAGCCCAAAAATGCTTCAATTTATGTTTTCACTTGGTTGTGAGAAAGAATCTCAAACTTGAGTCAAATCACTGTTGAGACAGGTCATTCTCTAGTTGGCTAGGACAGTGGTTCATGGTACCAGTGTGTCGTGGCACCCTGGGGTGCCTAGAATGATGGTCAGGGTGCCACAGGCAATACTGGCCACTGTCCCTCTTTCCTTCCCTCCCTCCTCTGATGCCCTATCACGTCTCTGCCTCCCAATGGCTTGCAAAGCTGTTTATTGCAGCAGCCCTGGCTATAATCTCCACAGGTGAATGGTGCCTCTGTGAGGCACCTCTCGGGGGGGGGGGGCAACTTAGAGGCCAGGGACAGAAACAGTAGCTGCCTGGAGGACTCCCAAGCAGAGGGGAGATGAAAGGATGCTAAGGGAACACACCACAAGGGAAGGTGTTCGAAAAAAGTTGAGAGGCTGCCAGCTCTGCAGGGAAGGAGTGACATAACTGGGCTCCCGAGCCCCACAGGGGTGCTGCAGAAAGAATGTAGTTGGTCAAGGGAGCCGTGGACTCAAACAGGTTGAAAACCTCTAAGTTCTGAGTTTCCTACCACATCACATCCATCTAAAATAGGCTGCTTTCCAGCCAACTTATTGGCCATTACATTCTGCTCCACTATTGAGCATCATGACATCTCCTGCCTGAAATACTATTCTAGCCAATATAGGGAGTAGGTTATGGCACCTAAAGTCCAAAAGTACAGTGGTGTACCTCAAGTTAAGAACTTAACTCGTTCCGGAGGTCCGTTCTTAACCTGAAACTGTTCTTAATCTGAGACACCACTTTAGCTAATGGGGTCTCCAGCTGCCGCCGCACGATTTCTATTCTCATCCTGAAGCAAAGTTCTTAACCTGAGGTACTATTTCTGGGTTAGCAGAGTCTGTAACCTGAAGCGTCTGTAACCTGAGGTACCACTGTATAAAAGGAATATTTAGTGGAGGCAGCCAAAGGAAAAATTAAGGTATCTACTTGGTGGCAGGAGTGAAGTTAAGTAGGAATGATTTGTTTATCTAGTTCGCTTGGCTCTCTTCCCTCTCAAAAGGCAGACTACAGGTGTGCTGTCATACCAGTATTTTAAAATGTGACAACACTTTTATATTACCTGGATAGAAGGGAAAAAGGCATGCCTATATGAATTCCCAATTATACATTGATAACCAAAGATTCTTAAAAGTTGCAAATTAAAGCAAGGAAGCCAAAAGGAACAAGAAATAATATATTGCCTTTAACAGCTGTGTTCTGGGACTAGTTCAACAGCATCCGTTTTTCATATAAGCAACAAGCTAATGCCACTGTTATTCTCAGGACATCTTACTTTGCTTTATCATTCTGGATGATGTTCGGCCTGGACAAACAGAGTTGACTTTTTCCACTCAACTGCAAAGCATGTTCGTCAATGTTGTTGTTATTTTTAAAGTCACCCGCCTTCACATTTCCTGTGAAGTTAAGCCAGGGCTTTGCCCTAGTCATTTTCACAGAACTGAAGGGTCACCTCTATACAGTCACAGATCACAATGGCCTGAGACAGCACAGCCGAAGCTAAAACTAGCATACCAACTCCAGACATCTGGAATTACCTCAGTAGCACAGCATGCCTGTTACTTGTCTCACCCCATCACTATTGAAAGGGAGAAGGAATGAAATTGCCAACACTAATCAGGACAACACTTATAACAAGTCCCCTCACTTCTTTCCACTCTTCATCTGAGAGGATCGGCAACAGCCTGCCTAGACTTTGTCAGCAAAGATCAGCTCCAACCAGAATCACATAATCAAAAAAAGTCTTCTTTTATAGACACACCTCAGCTAACCTTCTTGAAAAGTAATTAATGTTAAAGAAAAATTAACACAATGAAATAACCGAGGACAGCTTACTTTTCCCCTAGCACAGCAGTTCTAATTGTTCAGCATGACAAAACGGCCTGAGTAATAATCAGGTGGATGGAAGAAATGTTACGAGATCAGCATAGAATTAATTGTACTAGCAGACAGACATGAGTAAGCTCTGCTTGCCACCTAGCTTGGTTTGGAAAGTAATCTACATACTCTTCCTACATACTCTTCCTTACTCAGGATATGAGTAATTCAGTGAAGCATCATCTCATAAAAGCCATGATAAAATTGAAGTGCTCTGTGGGACCATCCAGATAGTACCTACCTTCCCTGTACCCTACACAGAGTCTTCCTGAATCAAGAAATGTAATGGGCCTGAGTATGATATGAAGACACATGAGGCCATCAACTTGCTGAAGCTAAGCAGGCTCATGCAGGCTGCATGAAGAGGAAAGGAAGGGCAAGTCTCTTTAGGCAAATGGAAGTCCACTGCACAAATGTGATGACCCAGGGGTAGGCAACCTAAGGCCTGGGGGCCAGATGCAGCCCAATTACCTTCTCAATCTGGTCTGCAAATGGTCTGGGAATCAGCGTGTTTTTACATGAGTAGAATGTGTTCTTTTATTTAAAATGCATCTCTGGATTATTTGTGGGGCATAGGAATTGGTTCATTATTGTTTTTCAAAATATAGTCCGGCCCACCACATGGTATGAGGGATGGTAGACTGCCCCACGGCTGAAAAAGGTTGCAGACCCCTGTAGATGACCCATAGCCAAGTTAGTAAACTATGAAACCTTCAGGAAGCTATCAACTAAACCATCCACAAACTGTAAGGCTGTAGCTAAGTGAGAAGAGCATTTGCATTTAATGCAGAAAACCCAGTTTCAGTTCTACGGAGGGCTGAGAATGTCCCCAGTGTGAAACCCTGGAAAACAACTGCAAGTCAGTGTAGAGAATACTGAGCAGTTAGCTCAGCTGGTTAGAGTGTGGTGCTGATAATGACAACGTCACAGGTCTGATCACCATATAGGCCACCTGCATATTTCTGCATTGCAGGGGGTTAGACTAGATGATCCTTGGGGTCCCTTCCAACTCTACAAGTCTATGATTCTATGAGCTAGAAGGACCAAGGGGTTTGACTCAGTTTAAGGCAGCTTTCTATGTTCCTGAGAACTCCCCCTGGTTTTGGCATTGCTTGGGCAGACAGCTATAAACTTTACATTTTGTCTGACAAGTTATCAGTTTTCAAGAGACTTTTCAGATGTGAGGCTTAAAACTATCATTGCTGCTTCGACTTGCAATGCCAGGGAGAAAAGCCTCAGTAGTTAATACAAGTGAGCGTTCTGTTTCCATTTCTACTTTTCCCTCTGTATTGACACAAACATGCAGCTTTGAGCTTCTCTTTATGTTTTATGTTTTCTCTCTAGCACAAAGCCTGAAGCGTAATTTTTATAGCATAATTTTATTGCCCTAATGTTAATACTTGGAAGATGCTTAACATACATTGGTTAGCATCATAATGAAGTATGAAAAGGTAGGTTAGACTGAGACTTGACTTTGCACAAGACCACACCAATCTTCATGGCACTGCAAGGATTTGAACTGGGCTTTTCCACACTGGACCAGTCACTGGCCTGGGTTCAGTTCCTTGACTCTTGAATCCACAGTGAGACTCATTCCCTGTTCAATATGCAAATATATTCCATCCCATTTCTGAAAGCCCACCCGCTTCCCTGCAATTACTCCTATGCTGGCAAGTCATTTTACCATGATGGATCTATTAAGGTGCTAGTTCACAGGCTGGTACGTTTAACCTCCCAAAAACAGCATGACGTCAACGTAATCACTGGGGAGTTGCTCTTGTCTGGATGCGCTTCCTATCATTCATGTGCCATAGATATATTTTCACAGCAGACTATGAATCATAAGCAAGGAATGCTTGCTAGATAGCCACAGTAAGCCTGCAGTCCATAGCCAGTGTTTTCATTTGCATTCCCCAGATTAAGCATTTTCATATATTCAGGCTGCTTACACCGATAAGCAGTAAAAACAAATCTGGGTCATTTATGGGCTAGTTTAAGTGACAGATACAGCTAATATATTAGCCAACATTGTGCTTGTTTCATTTATTCATATTCTGTCCACTGCTCTCATTCTCCACCCCTGCTCCCTACTATCATGAAGAGCCATTCCTCAGGGGGAAATGGGACAATCCCATATTCACTGCTCAGAGCTCGAGGACATATATTATACAAATACAATAATAAACAAAGTCCTGCAAATTACAGAAGGATGCTGAATGAAATATCAAAGCTTAATAGACTGAAAGGCCTACCCAATCCCCCAGAGGCTCAGTCTTTTGACAAGATGCTTCCTTTAGGCTGTGATATAAACTCACTGACAACTTCCTGTTAGGCCAACTAGCAGAAACTGCAGGGATGCTGTGGGTTATCAGCCAGATGAGTTTCCCACACTCCTTCCTCTCCTGGCTTTGATTTGAATGAAGTAACACATGCAGATAAGCCTCTTCGAAAGAGGAATAGATGAGGCAACCATAGACAGGCACATTAGATTTTAATTCATCACAAACTTAAGTGTTAAATCGTCACATTCTTGTGGTTGCATTTTGCTTCACCACTGTAAAGATTAAAGTAATTAGAAACACACATATAAAAATATATATATCCGATGATGAAAGACAAATGCACACAACCTGTAGATTATGGCAGACTATGGATATGAATTGGCAGTGGAGTGAACCAAGGGGACTTCTGATAGACTACCTGCAAGGGGAGATAAGCCAATCAACGTTCCAAAAACATACGAAGATGAGGGAAGTGATCCATAAATAGACCATAAAAAGCATGAAGTATATGCTGATCATCATGGGGGGTGGGGAGTAATTAAAGCAGTGACAGTTGCACACTTCCAAATTGTGGCTACCAGGCACAATTTGCAACTTGAACAGCACAGCATTGACATGCAGAAGAAGCAAGGGTCCAACTTTCAAAACAGAGCATCAGAATTAAAGTCTATGATCTTACCTTGGTGTTCACACAAGATTTTCCACGCTTATATTCCTTATGGCTTGCTCTTTTATCTAGCTTGTTCCACAAGGCTTTGGCCTTCCAACTGGTCACCTTTGATTTAAGTTTGGTATAAAAGTTCCTGTTGTCCAAAGGATCTAGTTCAAGTTGACGAGTGAGGATATTAAAGGCCTGAATTGTACCTTTGCATGTTGAGGCTTGGACAAAGTTTTCAAATATTTGGCCAGCTTGGCTATATTTCTCATCGTCCTTTTCCCCCATGTTCCAAGTAGTAAAAGAAGAATATCCTAATGGCATGCTCTTAGGCTGGGGTTCAGCTGAAATATGCTATCAGGTTTTCGCAAGCATGTAACACCTAGGAAGAGACAGATATAGGTCAAGTTAGTGCCACCTTAGGACAAGATTCAAATCCTTACAAACTACAGGTTAAGAAGCCTGCGGGATACAAAGCACATTGTGGGAATAAGCTATGGACCTTGAGGGACAAACACTTCCGAATAATTGAACACAGTAGTTTTCAGCAAATTGTGTATCCTATGTAAAGCAGAATTCCCAAATAAGATGCTTCTGCTCTGTTTTATTTATAACTAGCTACTTTTGCAAACGGGTTGAGCTCCTGTTGCTCTGTCCCAGCTCCTGTCAACCTAGCAGTTCAAAAGCACGTCAAAGTGCTAGATAAATAGGTACCGCTCCGGTGGGAAGGTAAACGGGTTTGCATGCGCTGCTCTGGTTCACCAGAAGAGGCTTAGTCATGCTGGCCACATGACCCGGAAGCGGTACGCCGGCTCCCTTGGCCAATAAAGCAAGATGAGTGCCGCAACCCCAGAGTCATCCGCAACTGGACAAATGGTCAGGGGTCCCTTTACCTTTACTTTTGCAAAACTGCAATAGAAAGGATGGCAGATTTACCTTTTTCAGTGACAACCTACTGCTTCTTTCCCACTTTCCTAGAGTGCGGTTTTCAAAATGTCCTTAGCATTTGTTACTATCAGATCACCCAGTATTTTTCTTACTTTAAGGGTTGTAAGCATACTGACCCTTCAAACTGTGAAAATTGAGATTCTCAGGATTTCATCAAGCAGTATCCAAGCAATATGTTTAATTTAACAACAATTAACTGATGCTCAGCATACACTTGTTGATCAGTTGTATAGTTTCTTGTAAGACAGCAGGAACAGCAACAAGCGAAGGTGCTGCTTGACTTTCCCCTTCCTACCATTTGTGTCTTCAAAATTACCCCCAAAGTTATTTCACACAAAACCAAAATCTTCCAAGTTCCCAAACAAGCTATGCTGTTGCCAAAACACACATCCTCGGGAAACATGACATTAAAAGCGGGGAACAATCTTTATAGGCTCTCTTCACAAGGTGGCAATCGCAATGGTTTCCCTCACCTTCTCATTCTGTACTGAATCGGCTGTACTGTTTTAGAAGTACATGTAAGGTTACAACTTAATAGGGCAAAGTACAGTCTAGTCACATCAGACATTAACTCATGGTTAAGTGTTTCAAAGGTCAAGAACTTGTGTTTCACTAACCATTTGTAACATCCAACCTGTTAGAGGATTTGGGTTACTATAGGATTATTCGTCCAACACCCACCCACACCCTGATGTATTATGCACAATGCATTCTTGAGGCATCCTTTTTTGCACAATTTACTTAGATAGACAACAGTGTTTATGAAGGGTGCTCACTCTGCACTATGACAAAATAAATTCCTGTTCCCTTTCCACCAGGCTGTTTATTCTAGTAGGTGATTCTCCTTTGCATTGATACGCTACATCTGTAAAGCTGACTGAGCCTAAGGCATGAATAAAATTCCTGCCCAGAACAGAAGATCACAAAAGTGAAGCTCCTCAGTATTTTTAAGTATTTTTAGGGAATTGTTTCTGCCAAGCTCAGACGATTAACACAAATTTTTTAAAGGTCTGATGTGACATGTATATTTCTGCAGAATATTTATTACTCAATTTATTGATTACTTTTTAATGAAAATATATCTTTTTTGTGGCTGAGCATACCCATGAGATGATCCTCATGGCACACATTGCAACTGCTTCAATTATACCCATAATTTCATCTTTTAGCAACATTGTCCAACAGTACCATAATGTTTTTTAGCAATGCTGCCCAGGAGGAACACAGAGGACTTCTATTTTGGAACACAGAATTTCATCTGTCACAGGGCAAATTATTCTGCCAGATCAATCCTTGGTGCTTCTCAAGATCCAATCTTCTTAGAAGCAAAAGTTGATTCATTGGGAGTTGGTCACATTACCTCACTGCAACTCATTTAGCTGTTGCTGGTAATTGGAAAATGTGGATTTTCTATCAAAGATTGGCTTGGAAATTTTTTAGAGCATGGCCTTATTGAAAAGACTTGCTTATCAAAGCCATGTTGTGAGAGTGATAATCAGAAGAGATAAATTTCAGCTTATCTGGGGGGCTTTCATATCCTATCTGAAAAAGGATGGGATCCTGTTGCAACCTCTAGCGAGTCAAGTCATGAAGTGGAAGGGGTTTATAAGGTGCTATTTGGTAATTCTATCCTTGACATTCTCATGAACGGTACTTTATTCTGCTTGGTCAGATTTTTTTTATGTTGTACATTCATAAATATAAAACTTCAATTAAAATCAACTTTTTAAAAAAGAATTAAGAAGAAGTGGATAAAAGGCATTGCCAAATAATTGCAGTGAAACAGAGCAGTCAAAGTATAAAATCTCTCTCCCTACACTGGTAATATTGCTAGACATTTCTTACCTCACTACAGTCAACGTGATGCCTTCCAAATGTTGTTGGACTCCCCCAACTCCCATCAGCAACAGCAAACACGGTCACTGGCCAAGAATGATGGAAGATAAAGTCCAGCAACATCTGGAGGGCATCAAATTGGTGCCTGCAGCTTACTTGTGCAAGATTGTTCTTCATTCATTACAGAACATGAGCTCCACCGAACAACCTCCCCTCTTCCTAGAGTCTGCGCAGCCCCCTATTATTTTATCTGTACTAACCAGAGAATTCTAATCCATCACTCTCCCAGCTCATAATATTAACTATACTTTATTCAGCAATGCAAAAGAAAATGCACAAGATTGCTGCCCCATTACGATAATGGATTCCAATTTCAAAATCACAAAAATGCTTGATATTGTGCTTGGATTTGAAGTTGAGAGAAGGAGAGGCAAATGGTCGTATATGATTGCAATACTTTACAAAAATGAAGGGGATATGCACACACGGCACATTCACTACCAAAACATAAACTGGATGTTGTACTACGTGATGGAAAGCTTTCAGTCTCCATCAAGCCATTCAGTGTGACAAGAACATCAGTGTGCATCCAACAATCATGGTTTCGGTAAGTCTCAATTTCGTCCTATTTCAGAACAGTGCTTCTGCACGGACAAATTATGAGTGGCCATAACAAGTATCTCTTCCCACCCAGCTCTGCTCTGTGGGGTACACACAACTGCATTCAGCATGTCACACTGTTACGATTCCTCATGAGCTCCTGCGCAGCCCACTTCTTTAGCACTCCTTAACTACCCAAATGAAGAAAACCTGGAGAGGCTTATGGAAGGTGCAAACAGGTTTATCCTCACAATAGCCTGCTGCATTGACCACTCATATGCACACACTGTGGAAAAAGAGGGAAACAGGAACAGGGATTTGTTTATGCCTGCTAGAGAGCCTTCTGTGCATAAGTGCTTCCAAAAGGATTGGATTGAAACTTCTTTTTTTCTAAGGCTTTGAGTAAGTATTATCAGGAGCAACGACAGAACCTCTGTTGAAACTGTTGCTTTGGCCTTTCTCCATCACCTCTTTCTTTCAAAATGATGAGCTGCTATTCTTCTTCTTAACATAGTGTTTATAATACAGTAAACAAAGCTTTGCAAGCAAGTCAGCAACCCTTCTGAAAAGATCATTTCTCTTGCTCGGCACTTTGCACAGCCATGCGCTGCAAGCTAGTGCTTATATTCTGCAATACTATGGTAATTTGCCTTGCACTTCTTACAGCACATATGTTTCAGGCCATCTATTTCCTTTTATTTTTGAGGCTAACTCTTCGGGTGCAGGGACCTGTCTATGTTATGGTTGAACAAAACCTAGTAGGCAATCCATGGCATTCCCAGTTAACAGGATCAGGTAGTGGAGGGGGAGAGACCCTGGAGAGTTGCTTCCTGAGAGCAGAAGATACTGGGCTAGATGGACCAATGGTCTGACCAGGCATAGTAAGGAAGTTTCCCAGTGGATCTTCAGCATTTTGCCATTTCCCCTGCACTGCTCTAGTTGTGCCGGAACTCATTAGTCCATACAGAGCACCTTGAGCAGTGGTGGCCAACTTGGTACTCTCCAGATGCTGTTGGATTCCAACTCCCATCAGCCCCAACCAGCATAGCCAATGGCTAGGGATGCTGGGAGTTGTAGGCCGATGCTATACAGTCTGCCAATGTCTAAAGCTAGAAAGTCACATGGGTTCAGCTGTTTCAAGGAAAGACACCTCCCAGGTTTAGCTGGCGCCACTTCAGATCCTCTAAGGAAAAATGTCTCATTCTATCAAGCCTCAGGATGGTGGCCACCAGATGCATGAGGTCCTGTGCCATAGTTTCTAAATGTTTTTGTCTTCCTAAATTCCGCCACTGGTTCTCAGCATGAAAAGTTCCATCCCCACTGCACCACCAATGCTGTCTGACTGAAAGGGAACCAAACAAGCAGAAGTCTCATGGGCTGTTGCTCTCCCATAATTTTCTGTGTATTTAGGGAAGCTCACCATACACGTTTGAAGATGGTGACAGCAGGTCTTGGAACACAAATCACCATGTATTGATGATTTTAATTCTCAGCAATATTAAAATGGTTTATTTTAAAATAATTTAAAATTATGAGGTCACAAAGGATGACTTAACCCACAGCCAAAAACTGAAATCCAAAACAGCATGAAGGACACCACCAGTAGGAGGAACTGCTGCCTGGAAAGTGACTGCCAAAGGAAAAGCAACCCTTTGGAGTGATCCTTTAGTGGAACCAAGTCAGAACCCCAGAGACTCTGCTCTGCTGGAAACAGCAAAAGGAACAGCAACCGGGAGAAATTCTGATTCCCGACACTGTTTTTATATTATATATGCAACTTTAGTGTTCTGATGTTTCATTTTGCTACGTTGTGTTTTGTTCTCCATTATAAGCAACTTTGCGTATTACTTTAACAGAAAACAGGACATAAATATTAAATTTAATCTCTTCATATATAAGGGCTGTATGTACAAACCCTACTAGTGCACACTGCCTATTCAGCCAAGTCAGAGAATACAGGAAGGGCTACAAATATCACAGCAATCCCAAGTTTCAAACATTTATGGAATGTTGAAAGTCAGGCTTGGGATCTCGTAGTATCCACTGGCAGCTGAAAGTTAGCTGTTACCTAGCTGCATAAGCCTTAAAGAAACAGCTACCAACTGAATATAGTATTTACATTATTTTACCTTTACAGTGAATAAGAAATAACCATTCATTATACTGTTTGCTAGGCAGCATAGTCTCAATGCCTGGTGGCAGTGGTTATGAGGTGTTGAAATGCAAGAGTGGCTGGCAGTGGGAGAAAAACAGGAACCCCTACAGACACCTGGAAAATCAGCAGTGGTAAATCAAATATGGTTCTCCACATACAGAGAGAGGTAAATTCACCACAGTCCTCTTGTCTGGGATAGAATCCACCAACCTTACCTTGAGTATCCCCCTAGGGTATTGAGCCCTATTCTGTGTGCTGAAAGAGAGGATGATGTGTACCTCAGAAAATTAAACCACTGTATTGCCCAGACTGCAGTTACGAACCAGTGAAATACTAGGAGAGACAATAGGGGTTGATGGATAGCTCAGGTCCTGTTTGCCAGGTTTCCTTCAGACATCTGGTTGACCACTGTGAGAACAGGATGCTGGACTAGATGGGCCAGCATGCTCCTATGATCTATGGCCAATGACTAAGGGAGCAGCACAGCTCATGTTGCAACTAACAGGCTGAATCCCCACCTTGCCCAGCAATCCTGCCTCAACCCTGAGTCTTCATTATGCTAACCTGTACAGTATTTCTAAGGAAGATGCTTGTCTATTGATCTAGGAAAGCAGATACACTTTTTTCTAAAGAGAGTACAGTGGATTGAGCCTCCAGCTTTAATGGGGGAGGGACTGTATCCCAGGACTAGATGTCTGGAAAATACTGCCCTAAAGCATTAAAACATCATAATTCAGTGGTTAACACATATTCTCTCCTAAACAGTATTTATGGGTCACTGTATATTTTTTATCACCGTGCTGCTTCATTTACAGTAATCTTAACTTTTAGCTCAATTCCTGGACATAATGTTTTTTCCATGTTATATTCCTGGGATATTGTCAGCACTACTAAAGCAAGTCCCTATGTGGTGCTCCAATTTCTTTTTATTACAAAGACTAAGCATTCACTCTGCCTTTATTTCCTGCCTTTGCTTTAAATCGCATCCAAGACACACAGTAAGGCTAACTAAAGTTAGCTTTAAAGCTATCTGGCAACCTTTAATTTAAAAAAGTTTTAAAATAGCCTCCATGTTTTATAGAAAAGCTACCCACAACCATTTTATATTGAACTAAATTAGCCTGATATTATGATCCTCATGGGAAGCGCTTTCCAAGATGTGAAGCAAATTCACGTTAATTGATTGCAAAGTTCACTCTGAAAAACCTTCTAGCTATAGTTGTAAATTGCTGCAGTCAAACAGTATTGAAGCATTGAAGAGGAGTGTGTGTGTTGGTTGTTGTTTTTTAACCATTTTCTTTTTTTTAAAAAAAGGTGTGACAGTATTTGCACTAGTGCTCAGTAAGAAAAAGCTCACATACCTAAGCACTTGAGCCTTAGTCACATGTTACTCACATGTAGGCCATAAGTGTGTAGAGTAAGGAACTTTTAGAGCCACCCCTGTTGTGTCATCCTTTCACTGTGCGTGGCTATGCGAGAAGCAAGCCCAGCATGCAAGCACCTGCTTGCAAGTACAGTGGTACCTCGGGTTACATACGCTTCAGGTTACATGTGCTTCAGGTTAAGAACTTTGCTTCAGGATGAGAACAGAAATTGTGCTCCGGTGGCACGGCAGCAGCAGCAGCAGGCCCCATTAGCTAAAGTGGTGCTTCAGGTTAAGAACAGTTTCAGGTTAAGAACGGACCTCCGGAACGAATTAAGTACTTAACCCGAGGTACCACTGTAGAGGCTCCTCACAATTGGGATACCACATGGTCAGGTGCCCTGGTCCTCCAAAGCCCCTTCTCAAAGGCAAGTGTTCACGTGCTGAACACTCTTCTCAAAAAATGAGAAGGAAGCAATGTCCCAGGCAGGGCTAAAAGCACGGCCTAACTTTATACACTTATGCCCTACACATGAGTAATACATTGAGAGGGTTAGTACGTGTGTGCGTGTCTTTCATAACATGTATGTTTTACAGACCAGGGAAAAGAAGAGCCATGCAATAATCACTTTCTTCTGAAAAGTGGAAATATTGAAAGCTGTTTACTAAATTTCGGATTCCGCTCATTGTTAAAAGGGCCATCTTCATTTTATTTTGTTGTTGCATATTGCGGCAATACGTTTTTAAAAAGACACAACCCATACGCATGTGATTAACAGCCGCATCATTTTTAGTAACCCGCCCTCCAATTTTAATCAACCACCAAAGCTTCGTTGGCCCTTTAAAACTTGAAGCTGAAGTAATAAAGTGAATGCTTTGCATATCATTAAGTAGCAATGACTGAAGTCTGAGATAAAAGCCACAAGTAACCGCATCCCTTAAAGAGGAACTAAGTCCATCTGGATGGGTCCCTTTCATCATCATCTTGATCTTGCTAAAAAGAGGAAGAGGACAAAGGAGTAGTTTCTTTCTCTCTAATCTTGAAGGCAAAGAGATAGCCTAAATCAACAATGATGTATTTATAACAAATCAGTAAATGGCATTAAAACTAAGAATTTGACACAACCCACCTTAGCACCAAGATACAAGTTGGTAGTTCACTAGGGATAAGCTCCAGAAGTAGTCCACACCCAAAACTCTTTTCCTTCATTGTCAGGAATATCATGGCTCGAAGGTTCAAGAGTAATTTAATCAAGTTATGCATTATTCTCCCTTCCACTTCATCAGATTTTTAATGAACTATATTCGAGATTAAGTTCATTATCTCCCAGTGCATTGTTAATGGCAATTTCTACACAGCATATTCTGATCACCTACCAGTAAATAAAAAAATGGGGGCGGGGATGAAAATTAGAATCTTCTCACTGATGTGTTTTACATACTGTTTACTATTAACAGGCATGCTTGTAGTGCTTTTGAGTGGGGTCTTTTTTAAAGTAAAGTTCTGCTCTAATTTTAAAAGCCTGCAATATTCAGTGTACAATCTTTCAACTCAAGCAATATTTTAAATTTAATTTCCCAGATTTCCTCTGGATTCTTTTTTTAAAAAATGGTGTTATATTTGGCCACTCCAATCCTCATACAAAGAGGCCAATCATAGGGACAAATTATGATTTTTTATAGAATCAAAATGTGACATTTATGAACTGTTGGGTGGGTACTAATAGAACCTGGAAAGGTATCTGCATTGAATAAGTCTACAACTTCTCCTCTTGTCACCATTATTGTCGTAACTTCCCTGACTCCCTTCCTGAAAGTATCACTACATTCATATGTATCCACCACGAATCTTTCACACCATGCATCTTTCACAGACAGACACAAATAATTCAGCTCCTTTTATAGCAGCAACCTCCTGATATATAGCATCAATCTATAATGTGTACTGAAAATATCAACATTAACGTTGGCCAGCCACCCAACCTTATCAAGATCTTATCAGCTGTAGTATTGCTAAACAACTGCCAGAAACAAGTTTGGCATAAGCACAGGGATGACAAGCCCAAACCTGCCAGCCATTCCAGCTATTTATTTCACCTACAAGCAAAGCTTGTTTCTCTAGGTTCCCCAACATCCACCCAGAGGCAGAGAAGATCAACTGGGATGAGAAATCCTCAACATCCAGGAAAGTTTGACAGAAGCCAATTACATTCACGTTGCTTCTAAATAACATGAAAGGAGCAAACCCTGTCCATGGAATACCATCTAGTTCCCTTCCCAAAATTTCTGCAAATACCAGTGAGGACAAAGCCAAGGAAGTAAGGAGCAGCAATTAGAAATATGGATGAGGGACAATAGATTTTCAGTTTATAGCAGGGGGTCTGTTTAGTTTCCCAAGAATCAGCAGGCCTTCTAAGCTGCTTATCTCATTGAGCCCTATTTGCTTACCACTTGGTCAAAAATGGAACGAACTCAGTCTACACCACTGCACATAGATGAAGGCACATGACTGAAGGCTAAGCAATGACCATAGGTGTAAACACTGTGATGGGAGTGTGGAGGAAGGTGTAATTTGTGGTTAAAAGTTGGATTAATTTAAGAAGCAGGTGACAACAAACCTTAAATTCCTCTTCAGACTTTCCCAGAATTCTCCGTCACTTAATGAGCACATGGTATGCATGATAGCAAAACTAGGTCAGGGAACAAACTACACTCAGAAATCCAAGTCAGTGTCAACAGTATGCAGGGGCACTATCTAGTTTTGTTACCCTTTCTAGATTCCAAGAGAGCTTCTAATTTGACCAGTACCTCACAGTGATATTTAATTTTTAAAAAGTAACAAGCTTGGCTCTAGTGATGCTCTTACCAAATGTGAATAACAAAGGCTCATTGCAATAAAACTTCTAACACATTTGCAAAGCTAAGCAGGGTCTGGTATGCTTCCGAATGGGATGGGGGAACCTCATGGTACCTGTACTGCAAGGAGTTGGACTAGATGCCCCTTGTAGTCTGTTCCAACTCTACAGCTCTATGATTCTATCATGTAAGAAGCTGTATTTCAACTCCCATCAAATTAAACCTTATTTTTTTAACAAATATTAAAAGGAAAACATATCTTGGTTGAAAGCCAACAGTTTTAGATAGATGGTTTTTAATGCAAGAGCGCCAAGAAATGTAGTCAGACAGCCAATTAAAAGAAAGCTTTGTAGTGACTGACTAAAGTACAAAAGATTCTGCTTATTGGCTCTGTATCCAAGAACTATTAAGGCCTGGTTTGGGCATCACGGTAAGTCGTAGATGCAAACTATGGCTTACACTGAACATGAAGCATGCTGATGGATGCTGTTGAAATCTCTCATTCCCCCACTCTCCCTTTTGCCAACCAGGAAAGTGCTAACTAAGCATTATCTGCAAACCAGCACCTGTGGTTTGTTTCTCTCCAAACAACTCACAAAAGGAAGCCAAGGTTTGTAATGTAACATTAAGTCAGGACTGTAATCTGCTTTCTCCCTTGCTGACAAAGGGCAGTGAGGATTGGGCACGATTTGAGCAATGTGCACTATCACACTGCTCACTTGGCAGTAAAGCATAATTTGTTTGTGGTTATAGCTTACTATACATGTGCAAGCATGTATTTAACAAAGCTGTATCAAAATCAGGGGGCAACCTTGAACATACGTTTATCATACTGAATAAATGCATAAATCCATCGATGCATGGGTCGCACACAAGCAGGAATCAAAACCACCAAAGCAACAGTATCCTATCAAAGGCCCACCCAATGAGCTGAGAAGAGTGGAGATTTTAATTTGGACCTCCCACTCTCAAACCACCATGGTCATCAAGTCACAGCATCAATAGCTCTAAGAAAAGTCTCAGCCCAGCCTACTATCACATTGCTGTTGAAGGAACAACTGTGGATTTTGTATTTTGTTTTTGTAAAGGGAGTAATATTTTCCCACACATATGATAGATAACCTAGCTTGAGGCCTTTTGATAGAGCAGGGAGAACATTTAAAAAGCAATGCTGCTTTTGAATGAAGTGCTTGATGCGGTCATGCCACTGTGTGCGCGCGCACATGCATAAAAACATCTTTCAGTACAGCATATTACTTTCACAAAGACTTGTGTGTGGAGGCACTCTGTCTTAAGCATCATGAAGTTTTGACTTTGGAAGGCTCCATGAATACCCGTTTTCTTGACTGTGCTCTATTTTTCTAGGTTGTTCTCATATATTATGCACACTTAGTCTTTGTTTCTTATCGCTGTAAATCCATGATATGTTTCTACTGTAGCATGCAAGATTAGGGCAGGGTCATGAATTCCCCACCCCATCCCAGGATGCACCCGCCTTCTAGATAGGAGAACAGCCAGTGACTCTCCTTCTCCCCTTCCTAATACATTATGGGCGAAGGAGGAAGCACAACTCACTCCCACTTCCTGTTTCTTGTAATGTCTAAAGCATCTCAGCAAGCATTCAAACACCTACTACAAATCACAAGTTGTCTGTTTCAACATCCACCTCCATATTCCACCTTTAAAGCACGTGAGGCTCTTGCACCTGCAGGTACTGGGAACATTCCTGCTTAATACGATGATAATGATCAGAAGTTAAGAGCAAATGACAAATTTGCTACAGACAAGCCAAGTTATTTTGCAACAATTATTCAATGTGCTAGCACCAATTTTGGATCTCAGATTTCTAAAAGAAAAAAAGAAGAGTCTAAAAAGAAAACCCTGCAAATATTAATTTTAAATAGGGAGTTATTTTACATTTTTACATTTCTATTCCACAATTCATTCCAAGGCAGTGTATATGTGGCTCCTTGGCAGTCACTCATTCAGACACTGGTCAGATCCAGACCTGCTTAGCTTCAGCTCATGCGCCTTCAGACCATGCAAGTAGTTTCCTCTTTAAACATATTACAATATTGTACTGGGGGAAGGCACACCTCTTAGTTTCTGAAGGCTACTCAAGAGAAAAAGTTAATACCTATTTTCTGTGCCTAAGTTATAGACTGAACAACTGCATGTCTTGCTCTACATATTGTGGCCTGGCAAGAATGTTGGAACCATCAGCTGATTTGTGGAGTGGCACAGTAGCTATTATGGCTAGAGGGAAAGAGTAGTCCTCCCACGAGATCTTGGGCCCTCTGCACAGCCCAGTGAGATCTCAGGGAAGGGTAGACTGGTGGCCCTTCGTCTAAAAGGACTGCCTGCCATTCTGCCCAGCCTTCTTCCTCCCCACCACAAGTAGGGCAAACTTTCCCAATCCTCCCTCCTTCAGTTTAAAGGCTCCCTCTAAGACTTCCAGTGGTCACTGGTTTACAAGGTCAGAAAGGAATTTTATTCTCAACTGCAACTGGCTCTAGGTTAGGAGATTTTGCCTTTCTCCCAGTGAACAGCACATGTTTGTTAGGCATCTTGTCTTTATTGTCAGAATTTGGGCAGAAGCGGCATTGGGTAGAGTATATGTAAAAGGGGCCTTAGCAGCCAAGCTGATCAGTAGCCATCTAAAGCTATTAGAAGTACAGTGGTACGCTTCAGGTTACATACACTTCAGGTTACACACTCTGCTAACCCAGAAATAGTGCTTCAGGTTAAGAACTTTGCTTCAGGATGAGAACAGAAATCGGGCTCCAGCAGCACGGCAGCAGCAGGAGGCCCATTAGCTAAAGTGATGCTTCAGGTTAAGAACAGTTTCAGGCTAAGAACAGACCTCCGGAACAAATTAAGTACTTAACCTGAGGTACCACTGTACTGTTTTGTGCCATGCTGGGTCCTTAATGCTGGATAACTCCCCATAAGATACCCCAGCAGTCCTGTGGGGATCAAGATCAGACTTCAGATCAGACATTCCTTCGTCAACAGATTCTGTCCTAATGCCAGGCCAGGTCCAGCTATTTCTGTTAGTCAATCAAGCTGTGGCCAATTTTCACCTACATATGTATCCTGGTCTATTATTTGGCTTGTACCCTCACCTGGCCTTGAGGGGACTGCCAGTACAAATGCCCCAGGAGTGGTTTTGCACAACAGGATGCTGCAGAGCATTGTTCCATTTGCCAGGTACCTGCTACAAGTAACTAGTACCAAGACAACGGTCTGATCATGAAAACAAATTGTTTCTGCTTTTCTACCATTAACCACAGTTTACAATGAGTTCACTGTTTTCTGCTGCAGCAAAAGATGCCAAGCATTAGCAATAAAGCTTTGAATAAGAGTGTGGTGAGAGAAATCGGACCATAAGCCACAGTCACATGATGCCCTACTACAATCACTTCATTTGTTGCCCAGTACAGAATTAGTGTCAAGCCATCAGTTACGCAGCCTTGAGCATATAAAATATAAAAGGTACAAGTCAGCAACAGATGAAATAAAATTTAGTTTCAAATGCATGGGACAATTCAGATTACTTTTATAACCCTAGATGGGTTGCTGTGGTCCTGGGGGAACATTATTGCCCTATACATAGCTGTTGTATAGGGCAATAACGTTTTCTCAACACAGGGCCAGTTCAGTCAGTTTACTAAAGCATACTGCTCACTCCCAGCTTACAAAACTGGCCCTATTTTTTGGAGGGGTGTGTGTGTGTGCGCGCGCTCAGAGATTAGTCATCTTCATATCAAATCCTTAACCTGCTTGGACATGTCATTGAGTGGAATCGCAAAAAGCAAACAAACAAAACCTAAAGAAAATGTCAAAGCTGGTAACACCAGTAAGTTCATTTACACACCCAAATGAGACAGCAGAGCCACTGATAGGCTATTCTGGCAACGTGGAAGCCAAGCAAAAAAAAAAAAAAGAATCAAACCAGCTTCATCCACACACAAAAAAGAATCATCATGATCTATCAGAGTTGAAACAGGATCAGTGTGAATCTGCAGAAAGGGAAGCTACCATGGCTGAAGGCATTTCTTTCTCTTAAGAGAACTTTAGAAACCACAAAAAGTTTCAAAAGCAGGAGAAAGTGGGAAGGGGTAGAGATCCCATTCTTTAAGTGTGTCATGTAGAGAATATCTACTTCTGTTTTACTGCAGGAGAACAGAGGGTAACTGCAAGATGCCTTCACAGTAACTGAGCACGATTCTTTTGAGTAGATGTGATGAATAAATCTTATCAGAAGTATGAGAGGCACTGGCTAATTCCTATGGGATTCCCAGTGCTGTTCACCTTTGTCCATGTGTACACTCACTGCTGCAGGCTGGATATTAGTCATCTGCAGGTTAAAAGGTTGGATCTGAGCATGCCTGCAAGGCAAGGCAGGTATCCAAACCAGGTCATCATCTAATTAGGACTTTGGTTAAGCCTCTCTCCTTTTTTTCAAGAGTTGTTTTGACAAGCCAAAGAAGTTCAGTGTGTCAACATTTTCAGCCCTTGGAAATAGAGCAGATTGGTGCAATCACATGTTCTGTTGGGCAAAATCTGATGATCTGCTGTACACACGGAGCAAGCATAAGAGGGCAAAATGCCAAGCAAGCATAACTGACAGATCATGTTTACATTTCCCAAATGTAAGACTTCGATTCTTAGTGTTAATCATTCATTGCCTTGCAATAGGATAGCAGTTTCACTCTCACAGGACAGTCTCTCCAACTCCAGTTATTCCTCATCCCAAATTTTCTGAATTGTGCCCATGAGCATTGCTGCTCATCATCACACAGGGCTGATATTCTCACTCTCAGAAGCTAATCCACTGCTTTGAGTGTCTTAATAGGATCATGACAGACTGTGTCAGCTGGAAAGAGCATATATGAAAACCACAGAAGGGAAGTCGTATTTTTATGCACGGGAAGACTAATTAGGAGGTAATTTACAAAACAAGCAGTTTGTATACTAAAGCACTACAAAACGCCTCTGCTGCAATTTAGTAAAAAATGTGGCGCACAGGCCAAGTCATAAAACAAACTCAACTGTCAGGAGTTCACAGGAATCTGTATGATGAAGCACTGAACTTCAGGTGGCAGCCTTCTTAGTGAAGAACCTTCTAGACTGACACTACCCACTTGGGCTGACTGCTGGATCTTACTGTGCAGGAAGAGTAGAAAGGCCTTTACTGTATCAAGCAAAAATTAAAAATAAAGCCTTCCTGAGTTCTTGTCTATTGCTGTATACTTGTGCATTCCTTGAACCTGCCTCTAGTTTTTCCCTTTCAGTCCTGATTTGCTCATTTATTCCCAATGACCAGCCCATCTTGCAGCTCCTGGCTCCTGATTGCTCCTGGCTCCCGATTCTCCAACTTCCTTGTATTTAGTCCAACATCATCTTAACAACATAGGGAAGTGCCATAGCTCAGTAGTAAAGCATCTGCCAAACCTGGTGGTCCCAGGTTCAATCCACAACATCTCCAGGTAGGAGAGGGGGAGAACTCTGTCTGAAAATCCTGGACAGCAGCTGCCAGCCAGTGTTGACAACACTGAGCTAGATAGACCAATCATCCAAGTTGGTATAAGGCAACTTTCTATATTCTTACATTTCATATCACTCAAAAAATAAGTCCCACAAATCCCAGAAGTTAGAAAAGCTTTTAAGATGAATTGAATACAGTGGTACCTCGGGTTACATATGCTTCAGGTTACATACGCTTCAGGTTACATACGCTTCAGGTTACAGACTCTGCTAACCCAGAAATAGTACCTCGGGTTAAGAACTTTGCTTCAGGATGAGAACAGAAATCGTGCTCCGGCGGCGCGGCGGCAGCGGGAGGCCCCATTAGCTAAAGTGGTGCTTCAGGTTAAGAACAGTTTCAGGTTAAGTACGGACCTCTGGAACGAATTAAGTACTTAACCCGAGGTACCACTGTAGTCTGAAAAGGGGATATAGTGTACTAAAGTGAAGTAAGATAGTATTAAGCCAATCAGAAATTGGTGAAAAGCCTACAACCTGTTATGCCTCCACCACCTTGTTGTATATAAATTTTATTAAATAATTAGGGTAAATGAATATTTTCTTGTGCTGAAGAGATAACAGGTATTTGTAAATTGACATTATGTTGCTGAAGTACTGCTTTCTTTTCAAAAAAAAATACAGTAGGAGCAAGGTTTATGAGCTTCTGCAATTATATGCCTAAATAAAAGGAGGCTCCCTCTTCTGGAAGTTATTTGAACAAATCAGCTCCATCAAGTATGCTGAAATATTCTGACTAAAAGGTTATATCACTATATAATTCCGTAAGGTTTTCCTGAAATTTGATCAAGACACCAAAGGAATGAAATAATCTCCCTGATTAAAAAAGAGAAATATATATATATATATATCTTTTGTATAGAAAAAGACATTTCAATACTATCAACTAGTATCCACAGTTACTTAAATAATGGCACACTATATATATTGCATTTATTATCAGTCTTAACAGGTGAGGAAGAGTATTTGTTTGCCTTCCACCCTCCCAACCTCTTAGCATGTACACCCAATGTCAAACTTGTGCTATGTGACTGTACAAATATATCTGCAACAATTAACGGTACCTCTAAACATCCAGGCTATTATCTATAGTATGAGAATTAATGTCTATGTTAAAATTTGGTGGCTTGGACAGAGCTGTGGATTTTACCTTATCCTTCATTGCATTTGATAATAAAGTTTGTGATCAGATAAGGCAATGCAGATTGTGCCACAGGAGGAGAGGGGACTTTACGGACTGTCAGTCATCTGAGCACTGGTGGCTGATAAAGTACTACAGAGGTCACTTCCTGAAATCTGTGACCTTGACTGCACCAGTACCCACTTCAATTCTTTTATCCAGCTCTTCTACTTCAGAAAGCAGTGACCTAGATCTGGCCTGTACGAACAATGCTGTTCAAGACAAGGGCTAATAAGGAAGTGCAATTAACAGGAGTTTACACAAGGAAAATGCTACAAGAAAACATGCTCTCCCCATCCACTTGGATAAGCTCCCCTTCTATCTTCACCAGGATTTAACTCATTATAAAAATAAAACCATTACCCACACTGACTAAAAATGAGCTTGGAGACACACACTGAACCCAGTTTTAAAAAACATTTTTATTCTGCTCTTCAGGCACACAAAGTGGCTTACAGATGAATAAAAAATATCTTCCCTGCCCTCAGAACACAAAAGGTGA
This sequence comes from Podarcis raffonei, assembly GCF_027172205.1. Classification (NCBI taxonomy): domain Eukaryota; kingdom Metazoa; phylum Chordata; class Lepidosauria; order Squamata; family Lacertidae; genus Podarcis; species Podarcis raffonei. The sequence continues at coordinate 67,345,838 of NC_070602.1, forward strand.
GTGGGGTGGAGGGGCAGAAAACTCACACAACATCCTTAAAAGGACCTGCAAGGGTGTAAACCATGGGTTGGCAAACTAAGGCCCAGGGGCCAGATCCGGCCCAATCGCCTTCTCAATCCGGCCGGTCTGGGAATCAGTGCGTTTTTACATGAGTAGAATGTGTCCTTTTATTTGAAATGCATCTCTGGGTTATTTGTGGGGCATAGGAATTCGTTCTCGCCCCCCCCCCAAAAAAAAATAGTCCGGCCCCCCACAAGGTCTGAGGGACAGTGGACCCCCTGCTGAAAAAGGTTGCTGACCCCTGGTGTATACAGTTCAGGGATGAGAAGGTGCCAAAAGGAGATGGCGTCTCAGCAGAACTGATGCTTCCCATCTTTCTACTGCTGCAGCCAGATGGAATAGCTGCTGCTTGGAGACAGCTGAGGAAGAGCAAGGCAGCTGGTCTCTTAGGAATGCCTATGCTTCCCATCTCTGCTACAGTCTGATGGACAGACAAAAAGGGAGGCAGGGAAACACACTCCCTGGTGATATCTATGCTTTTTCAGCTAACATTATGCTCCAGAATTAGCATTCTGTACTCATTAGAAACTGATTATCTACTTCTGGCTGTCCAGAAATAGGTTGTATTTAATGTTTTTGAATTTCATATATGCTATGCAGTGCATAGAAATCTGAAGTCTGTCTATGGTCAGTCTTCTACAGATTACAGTGGTACCTTGGTTTGCATATGTTTTGGATTACAAACATGTCAAACCCGGAAGTGTGTGTCCTGGTTTGCAACCTTTTTTTGGATTACAACCCAATTTTTTTGGAATACGGACAATTTTTTTTTGAGGCCCCATTGGCGAAAGCATGCCTTGGGTTACAACCTGTTTTGGTTTACAAATGGACCGCCGGAACAGATTATGGTTGCAAACCAAGGTACCACTGTACATGAACAACTCTGGATAGCAGGCTTGTCTTGGGAAAGCAAGAATAAAGTTGTTTTCCAAGCAAAGATTAAGACATTTGTTTGGTGATTCCCATCATGGCCCTATAAATTGATTTTTCTTTTTTTAAGCAGGAACCTGAATACAGTGCTACATGAAACACACAAAATAGCAGACAGCAACCTATTGACTGCTTTACAGCATCTTCGGTTTTATTTTAAATGTGCATATAAATTACTCTATTACAAAGAGGTGCTAGAAAAATATGCTGTCAAACTGAGGGCAGGACCCATGTGAGTTATGCTGGCTCATATCGAGATACACCTTGATCCTAGCTTTGAAATGATAATGCACTCTGAGTAAACAGATGAAATAGCTAAGCAATTCCTGTTGTTCAAGTTAAGGAGGTGGTTTCACATTAACAATACAAATTCAGACACCAAAGACATTGGAGATCAAGCTGAAATTATTAACATGGTAAGAGCACATGGACTGGAATTAAGCCTTCACCACATCACATGCCAACATTTAAGAATTAAGGTTGGGGGTGGGGGATAGGCAGCATGGTAGGATTATTTCATAGTTCTTATATTTATACTTTTCCAAATGTCAAGAAACTACAGTATGAAGAAGAATGGTGAGATTACTGTATTTTTGGAAGTTTTCCAATCTCTTTTTGGGGAATACACCCTGTCCTCCTTTAAGTGTAATCCAAAACTCTGCTGTCCTTTCACAACCTGAATAGGATACACTGGTCTTGCTGTTAGGGATCACTCCCTTTTACTAGAAATACACATGTGGCCTCTAATGTGGTCAGTCTTAACCCATCTGACCAACAAAGCAATTGCATCCAGACTCAGGAATTAACAGGCAGGGTTCAGATACATTTCACCATGGAAAATAAACAGTTTAAGAGTGGAAAGAGAGATTTGGGTATTCTAACCTTATATCCAAGTTCTGCATGTAATTCCCAGTTGATTGCTGCTTAGAGACTTTATAACAGAGCTAGCCTGTGGAACATGTCACTGCTTCGAGAGTAGAATGGACAGAGAGGCTGCCCATTCCTGTTTCAGCATGTTGTGGTCAGACACGGACACACTAAGGTGTAAAAAGGACATCTGCTTTGTTCTTTGAACGTACCAGACTACTAACCCTAACGTTCCAATAGCTCAGTCAGGTTTCTCTATTGGCTACCCTTGCCAGAACATCCTCAAAGCCCATTCTAGGAGTCAAAGGGATCGCCTCATTCTACAAGACAGAGATGTTTTGGCACAGGCCTGGAACCATCATTTCTCAACACACTTTCTTATGCAGGCCCACTCTCCTTTACACTAGGAAGGGACTTTATCAGATCCATCAAATTGCAAATACACTCCCTTCCCTATTATTGCATGTAATAGACCCTAGTTAGAAATCTTCAAGGCACAGAAATCTATTTTTAATTACGCTTGTGGTCTCAACAACTGTGCATAAGAAAGAAAACATAGGGTGGAATGTTTACCTATTTAAGGTAATTATTTAAGTAATGCTGACAAGTACCTTTCACTTGGCTGGAATGGAACATACAGAAGCCCACAATTGTGCCCACATGGTATAAGGGTTTTCCTGCTTCAAGGATCTAAGAAAACAGCCACTTTTCCCATATATAGAAATCGCTTGCACTCGCATCTTATTTCTACTACAACCATTATCCATTTTGTAGCATGAATACCTTGAAGTCTTAAGCATTCCAGAAATCAGCCATGAAAGGCAACAGTAGGGTGGCAAATCTTGCTACAAAATCCATGTTCCACTGGACTCAATGTCCATAGGATGAAGAGGTGCCCAATTCTGTTTCAAAATTACAGTATGAAGAAGTAGCTCATCCTCGCTCCACACATACAACTCCATCACGTGCCCCACTGTAAGAAAGCTGAGCTGCAAACTCATCTCCTATCCTGCCCCTTTCTATCTATCCTAAAACCTAGACCTTGTGTAGCTGCTCCACCCATACAATTTTTAAACTAGATAATAACAAAATAAACCTCCTCCCTTCTTCCAGAGCACCCACCCTTAATATTACAGAAGTTTAACATTAATTGAACCTCACTTACTTTGGGTATGTACTTTCAGTAGAGAGGATTCACACCTTCAGTGCCTTTTGAACCACCCATTAATAAAGAACGCTCTTAGATGGACAGTCAGATACTTAAAATGCTGTTTCAAAGCACACCCAATGAAATATGAATGGTGCTTAAGCCTCTGTAGCACACAGAGGTTGGGTGGATACAGGAAAATAGCACATTCAGGTTTCTGAACATCCTACACAGGATGGAAGACTGTAGGCACTTACTCAAGCGCTCCAAAAATAATGTTTAGCATTGTTATGACTTTGTGGGTGCCAGACCTTTCAAATCCCTGGATCTAACAAGTGCAAGAAGCTAATCAAGCCAGGCTAGCTTCCTGAACTCCTGGGTCCAGCAAGTGTTGAAATACAAGCCAGGTTAGCTTCCTGCTGAGGTAATCACCAGGGGTGATGGGCCATTAAGAGAACAAAGGAAAGGGGGCTTTGTGTCAGATGACAAATGGGTGAGCTTCAACTCAAGGATAGAGGGGAGAAAGCCTGAGCTATGTGAGTTGAGTTATGTGAGCCAGAAGCTGGGAGAAAAGCTGCAGGCTGAAGAGGCCTCAGAGCAATGGTTGATTTCTATCTGAATCCAAGGCTGTAGCTATGGGAAAGGCAAGACACTTTTGGGGTGTTAATGTTTCTGCTGTGCCTCATTCCAAAAGGAAACACAAACCCTGGGTAAACTCCTGGAACCCCTGGAATCTTGCACTGCTCAGAGATAGGGGTGGCAAGCAACAGTATATTTCTGGCATTTATTCAGCTCAAGTGCAGTGTTTATTCAGCTCAGGCTCCTACTTACTTGGTAGCAGGCACCATTGAGGTCAATGGGATTTATCCTGAGTGGACATGCATAGGATTGCACTGGAAATATAGTCAAATGCTTCAGGTTGCATGTTTTCAGGTTGCGCACAGCGCCAAACCCAGAAATACCGGAACAGGTTACCTCTGGGTTTGGGCGCTCGCGCTTTGCACATGCGCAGAAGTGCTGAATCACAACATACGCGTGCGCAGACACGGCACTGCGGGTTGCGAACGCTGCGGGTTGCAAACGTGCCTCCTGCATGGATCATGTTCACAACCCGAGCGTCCACTGTAGTGCGTTCCCACTTAACTTGTAAAAGAATAAACTCTTTGGCTTCTTGACAGATTTTTATAAGTTTAAGAATGGTATTTTATGAGCCGTCAAATATTTTGGAGTCCCTTCCCCCCCTCAGTCACAATAGGAATTGTCAACTCTAGATGCAAGAAAGCAGACAATGAGGGTGTGTATATTAAGATGTTCTCAAAGCTACAAACATGAGCCTGACCAAACTGCGGGAGGCAGTGGAAGACAGGAGTGCCTGGCGTGCTCTGGTCCATGGGGTCACGAAGAGTCGGACACGACTAAACAACAAATATTAAGATTACTCTTGGGAAGAATAAGAGGATTTTTCAGAGAGAGAGAGAGAGAGTCCTTCAGATAGTTGATGGTTGGGTTGAAGAGAGTTTTGTATCTTAATGTTAAAAAATCAACTTCAAGATGCCAGCAAATCTGTAGGTGGACTTGTTCCCTCCCTCTAGTTTCAGCTTGAATGTTGTTTCCAAAGTTCAGCGGCAAACCTAGCTTAGAGACCTAATTATACTCAGACCTGATTTCAGCCACTGTACTGTTTTATGTGCTTGTTCCCCTGCATACAGCTCTTATTGGCCAGAGAAAACAAAGCAATGTTCCTTTTTTTAAACTGGTCCCAGTCCTCACTGTACTTTGTCCCTAAATGACTCTCACAGGCACACCTGTGGAGTTCAAGCTTTTTTCCTCTGTAATGAACTTCAGCAGAAAGTACTTGCAAGTAGCAGTTGGGTTAACAAAACCATGGAAGAGTCACTGATGGCCCACCACTGTGAGGAGGATATTGTAGGGTAAAGCTGAATGAGGGAGCTTCAGCAGCCAATCAAAACTATTTAATCAATTGGCACTGTTATATTTTATGCATATTCTGCAACCTTTTATCTCTATTCTTCCTAACACATCTGTTGTCCTATCCTCTTTGTGTGCAGACTGAGATCATGGCATTGGGAAGGGAGGGTATAACTCTCTTTAACAGATGGACTCACCCAGTCATTAATCAGGATTATCGAGATCTTCCTGCTAGTTATATATAAATGAAGATTTTTAACCACTCTACCTGGAAATCTTCAAAGACTTAAGAGAATGCTTTTCACTTCTTTGCTAGTAAGCACTAAACTACAATGATGGCAAAATACTGGATCTATGAATGATGCTGGTTTAACCCTTTACCTCCAGCTACATTTTCTGCAAGTTACTTTTGCCCCACACCTACAATACTATTTATTGTAAAATAAAGCTTTACACACCTACAATACTATTCCAAACTAACAATTACAAGGTCTTATTTCAAAAGGCTGTGTTAAATTCAATCTGCTTGCTAAAAGGATTTAGAGTGACACAAAACTGTATGTATACAAGTTAAGTTTTCAAAGCATACAATGCATGCAATAACCCACAAATGCCTTATTATATGCGTTAATCAGTTAAGAAAATGAAGACTTAAATTATCAGTTGACAGTTATGTACCAACTTTAAATTTCAAAATGGGTTCATGATGTTTCAATATGATCAGATAGACAAACATACTGAAAGTATGCTAGATGAATGCTGAAAGACAACTAGAAAAGCTCCTTTAAGTGTTATACCAGCACAGCCAAGCAATAATCTGCAGGTTTAAGAAGTCTGAGAAGGGTTTATCTTCAATTAACAAAACCAAAGAATTTGCTTGTTTCACACACACACACACACACACACACACACACACACGCTTATATCTCTGCAGAATCAGGCTATTTCAACCTCTCGTTTCCAAGTTGACTTCAGTCCCATAATTCAGCTATTTCTCAGGCCAACTATAAAGTTTCCTTCATGTTCTTTAGTACTCTGTAACTTATATATGTTCCTGAAGCTGCACAAAATTAGCATTATTTGTGAAGAAAATCATTTAAGAGAAAGGAGCATATCCACAGGTATGTACAAAAACTAGCATCAGGGCTGGCCTGAGCTACTTCACTCAAGGCAGTTCCTACACAGATAAAACAACAACGACACAGAAGTGTTAAGTGAACCCATGTTCACCATTATTTGTGAAAAATATGACAAAACTGACATGATAAAGACTTTTTTTGCATTTCCCCCTACACAGAGATTTATTATTCAAGACTGGATTGGTGCAATGCAGTCCCTTGAGCATGAACCAGAAACTGCTGTTAACAACCATGCTGATAAATATGGCATATTCTACTGCTAATCCTGCACACAACGGAAAGGAACAACATCAAGTGACCTTGTCTTGTCATTGATATTTGTATCAGCATTCTGCCTCAGTCGGCAGAAGTAGGTTTTGTCTAGCCCTAACCGGTACATTTTAACAGTGCTCTTTGTGAACATACCATTATTGAAAGAATGCAGCATGATCAGAAAATAAGGTAAGGCAAGCCCTGCTGGTTCAGACCCAAAGGCCCGCCTAGTCCAAAATCTCGTTCTTACAGTGGTCAATCAAATGCCTATGGGAAGCCCACAAGCAGAACCCGAGTGCCATAGAGCTCTCACCACTTGAAATCCCAGCAGATGGTACTCAGAATCATATGGTTCTGGTTGGGGGGGGGGGAGCCCTGGTTGTGGGAGGGAGGGCTATCACTTGAGCTCTGCTTGGTCATGTTGCTGCTACTTACTGGGTGGTAGAGGAAGAAGGGTGAGATAGCAGCATGACTGGTACAGCACACAAGTGCACCAGCAGAATAAATCCAGCACTCCACTGATCTCACTGCTGACTCCGCCCCCCCCCACTTCCTGGCAACCAGGGTGTCAGGTGAGCGCTGCTGCTGCTACCTCCCCTACAATTATCTGCTTCTGTATGAAGTAGTGGTTTATTTTGCCTGTTCTGAATCTTCCAACATTCAGCATCCAACAATCTATTCTCCCTACCCACTTTCTCCAAACATGAACAATCCTACACACACACACACACACCTTACTTTACCCTAAAAAGCCCCGAATGTTGCCACCTTTCTTCAGGGTGGTGATGTGCCAATTTCAGTTCTCACAAATAGAAAGGATGGATAAAAAGACTACCAAACCGAAGTCCTAATGTGCATCTGAAGGACACTATGGCAGTAAAACTTGTTATGTTATTCATGTCCCCATGCCTATAGCCAGAGTCAGGGATCCCATTCCAATGCAACACCATTCTCTCTGCTTAAGAATGGCAACACCGAAGTCGAGTGGGGAGATAAGGAACCAAGGGGCAGAAGATCAAGCAAACAGGCTGCTTAAATGAAGCTTTCAGCTTTACCCCATTAGATAAAGTGGTTGTAGATTAAGAGAACAATTTTATTATAAACAGATTTACTCCAAGAGTTGAAAAGGCCATGCCCCATGTATCTGGCTTTAACTCTCTCATTTGTTTCTTACAGGAAACTTCGCTTTGATAAGATTACACTAGAAATGGTGTGGGAGGGGTGAGAGGTGTAGTCCTATTTGCCAGAACACACAACTATCTGATTGTGGCCTGAATCAGTACTTGCAGCAGAACGTCCCACCTGCTTCCATTGCATTCCATGAAACTTAACTGGTTATATATAGGAAGCGGGGAACCTCAGGTGTGGGGCCAGAATGTGGCCTTCCCGATCGCTCCCCTTTTCCCTAGACCACACCAGCACCTGCTCCAGACCACTCTTCAGAGCCTTAGCCTTAAGGCTTGAATGAGTCCTTGAACTCTGACAATGCCTTCTTGTGCTTCTCCAGATGGAGAGGGGTGTGTGCAGAGGTATAAGTAGAAGCCACTGGTGTTTACATGGCTAGAGTGCAACCTGTTGCACAAAAGCAGAAGCTATATCTGTTGCTCTGCCCTGCCCGCTTTGGTCTCTGGCACAAACTGCCACCCTGGCACAAACCCCATGTTCTATAGGGTTGCTGCCTAAAGGTGGTTTCTGCACCACCACCAGCAAGAACGGCACATGTTTTCTTTGTCATAAACTTTATTCACAAAAAAGCATATTCATTTTCTAAAACCGCTATCAGTTAAAGCTGACTTTAGATACATGCGTGGATGGTGTTTTACCTGTAAATGATAATTTAAAGAACATGTGCTATGTTTAAAGAAAACAGTATTTCTGCATTGTTTATCAAATATGTCTCCTCAAAAGTTTGTTTGTTATAACTCTTTAACAACATGAGGCTTGCAATGACAGGCATACAGAAACAAGCAACAGCACAATCCATCTCCATCACAGCTTTCTTGTATTTGTTTCATAGCTTCTGTGAGAATCCAGATACTAACAATTTCCACAATTATCAGTGAATTAAGTTTTGCTAATGTACCGTAGTTTTCCGTGTATAAGACAAGAGGTTTTTTTACTAAAAAAGGATTAAAAACTGGGGGCATCTTATATATGGGTTGTGGGTAGGGGTGACTGGTGATTGGTTGCAGCTGAGAGCTGCAGATTGTCATTGGCGATTGTAATGTGATTGGTGGCTGCGGCAAGGGCTGCTGAGGATTGGCTGTGGCGGCGGCAATTGTGGTTGCTATGTACTTCCACTGTTGGCGCTTGAGCAGACGCTTGTAGCAGACACAAGTGATCGTTAGCGAGCGGTGCAATTGATTTACTGTATCCTCCTCCCCCCCCCAAAAAAAGCTCAAAAACAACTTTGGGCCATTTTCTAAAATTGGAGTCCCCCAAAATAGGGGGCATCTTATACAAGGGGGCGTGTTATACACGGAAAAGTATGGTATGTTCTCTAAATAGTAACTGAAACTATGTTGACATTTCAACACTAATCCCATCTGAGTCGACCCACTGAAATCGGTGCACTTCGATATGTTGATTTCAGCAGATCTGCGCAGAGTATGATTGAGTTGGATGCTACCCACTGTAGACCCTATGTTTCTTGTTATGATCCCAGCTGCATGTGCACAGAGAGACTGCAGTGGAGCCCCAAAGAGCCTTCTTTTTCCTCCTCAAACTCAAGTGCATTCCCAGTTGCAGCCCTGGATTGAAAAGGAAGTGCTGGACAGGGAGGCAGGAAGTGTACCAGGAAGTGCATCCAGCATGCATACTCCAGGCAAGGAGGAAGATAGGCCCCAATTTATTGATGCCTTCTCATGTACTTCCTTCATGGTGAGAGATATGCATCCTGCAATTGCATAAGTTAAAGATTTCTTAGAATTTTTAAGTCAGTATTTGCCATGGATGGAACATTACTTCAGTAAAGTTACTATTCAAAAACAAATGCAAGAAAGAAGACCTGTACGTCTGGGCTTTGCAATGAATGCCTATAGCTATGCTTTTATAAATTTGAATAAGTATTGTTTATAATTTGTTTCTTCATACAAGACACTTTTCCAGCGCAATTACCAAGTGACTCAGCCTGTAAGGGCAATAGGACACTTCCATAGCCTCTCTCATCGAGAGAACAATACTTTGCATCGTTAATTAGGGCTTAGCATCCCAGGCAAGCAAGCCTTGCAAGTCTTATTTTCATATATAAAAAAACAGGAATCAGATCAAACAGGTTAAGAAGCTTGCCCCTAGTGAGCTGGTAGAAAACAAGAAGAGAAAGACACCTTTTCCCTCCACTGTGTTATTTCTTACCACACCAATTCCTTAATATATAAAACCCTGGAATAAATAGCCAACAAGTACTCATAATTGGAACAAGACGTTTTCTGCTCCCATGACTGTTTCTAAACTCTGACCTGAAGTGGCCATCTCTAATGGTGAGAACGTCATTCAAATTCCACTCTCAAATTGCTTCTTGGCTGCGATTATTGGCCTGGATGCCAATTGTAAAGATAGTTTACGTACTTTGCTGCACTAGCATGCAATGCAAGTATTCCGTATGTGGCTCTTGAGCACACCAACAGCTATGGCCCATGTGTTTCTGCTGGTACAAAGCACCTAAACAGGGTGAAAGTTAGAACTTAAAACCATTTTATCAGTCATACACACACACACACACACACACACACACACATACACACAGTGAATCCTGGGAATTGTAGTCTTGTGCAATTGTAACCTAAATTAACTGGGTGGTGGATCAGACTGTTAGTTACCAATGGTAAATTTAAGTTGGAATCTAAAGATAAGATTCCAACCTACCTGTGTCACTCAGGAGAGATATCCAGGATCCTTTGTTTTGCATTTTTCAAAACAATCTCTGTTTAAATGCACACAATACATATAACAACATAATAAAGAACACTTCAAACACTGGCACTCCAAAGCCAGGGTAGATAGCAATGGGGTAGCATATCTAATTAAGCCCAACATGAGAGAACAAATTGAAGAGCCAATGAATTCAGAGAGACCCATTCGCACTGAATTTCACAAGTCAGTGATAGCATCACATTCTTGCAAAATATTTACAAGCCTGATGTTGAGCAAGCATTGTGACAGATTAAGTACTGCTGCAGATTATTGAGCAAACCTTCCTGCCATCAGTGCCAAGAGGAAAGATTGGTACAAAATACCATCAAATATCATCATTCATTCAAACAAACAAACAAAACAAAACAAAAACAAAAAGGCCTCTCTTTAGAATTATCTCCACTTTACTATGAATCTTTCAAGGAGCCATGGAAGGAGGTGGGTTTGCCTATTTAAAAAGTCACCTACTCAAGCAGCTGTTGTTAACCTTATTCAGTAGGGAAAAAAGGCTGTCAGCAGATCTTATTTAAGTAACTGGCAGGCATAAAGGAAATACCACCTGCTGCAGATTTTGTTAAGTATCTTAATCTGTGCTTTTTTCACAATATATGGAATAATATTGGTAGGTATAGTCTGATAGTATTAACATGACACAAAATACTAACAATATTTTTTAAACGATGCAGCACTAGAACAATCAAGGGTTGCCATATTTCAAAAAGTAAAAAGTAATTTTTAACACGATTTCTGCTCAGCCTTCCACTATCCACCAAAAGACCCATTCAAAGGTATATTTGCAATGGAGATATCTACACAAACTCTGAAGTCAGGAGAACAGGAGTAGAGTCCAAAGTGCAAATTCTTAAGCAACTCAACCTGTGTGAGCTCATGTAAGAAATTACCTGATCCACACTGCATAGATGAGGGTGCAGACCAGAACTTAACTATCCACCAACTTTTGTACTTACAGGAACATTGTGGTGGTTTATTGGCAACTTAACGATAAGGAAAATGAGAATTTAAATACACATTTTAAAATACTACTTTAAGAGGGGTTTTTTAAAGTACAGATTAATTGAGAAACAAACGAATTGTGGGTAAAATGTGAATGCGACAGACCAGAAGATAGGTGAAAAAACAAAACAATATGTGGCTGGAGTATGTACACCTCTTAAAGGGGCAGAAAGCCATCCACAAATCCCCACACTCGTAGTGCAGTGAAGACAAATCCAAGAGGAACTCAGATAGACTTGAATAATCAATCTACACACGCTCCCCGCCCCCAACTGCATATGCACACACCTCCTTAAATAGACACACAATTTCACACTATGCAGGGCACACACATGGTCAAGTAGCATGCTGATAGGAAGACTAGCACACAAATGCATCAACAAGTGCCATCAGAAATGCTGATCACATTCCTTTAAAGTTCAGTTTCCCGAAGCTTGCAAGCCACTATTCCATCTTCAATGTATTATTAATTGATGGTGATTATATGGACTTTGCAGCATGTATTAACAAGCCATTCTCCTTGGAGCAGCAGAAGAGTTACACTGCCCATTCTCCTTGCCATGTTTTGCTTACATTTTTATTATAGGGATGTCCCACTTCTGTGGCTTAGTATACTATTAAAGCTCTCCTTCTTCACCCATAACAGGGAACAAACAGCATGCTTGCAACTGTCTGTAAACAATCTCCGACTTCCCGTCCACACCCAGCCGGCTTCTATCTACATTCCTCATCTACCGCACCTCATTTTTCCCTTTAGGTTCTAAAACCTCTCTTCGGATGACCTGTCACTTTTAGGACACTAAGAAATGTGCCACTAACACTTCAGGACGTCTTCGGTCACATAAGGATTTGGGAGTTGCATAACACAACTTAATTGCCACATGACCCCCAAGTTTAGCATTTTTCCTCTCCATGTATATGCTTCACATAAACACACACCCCGCCAATCAAAAAAACTTTCACCACCTGACACAGTGGCCTGCAGTCTTCCAAGACTTATGCCATATCAGATCTGGTGGGTTGCAATGCTATACTTACCTGGGAGTAAGTACTACTGAGCTCAATAGGGTTTACTTATGAGAAAACAATGTACACAGGCTCCCCCAATCCACCCAAACCTCTAATACAAATACGAGGAACCATCTGTTTTGCGACACTGCCTGCTCTCTTTAAACTCTAACCAGCCTCTTCAGTAACTGAAAGGAAGAAAAACGCTACAATTAAATGCTCTGATCAACTTATAAAAACTTATCTTTTTAATATATTTCGAAAAACCTCGGGATCTCCCCCTAGTTTTAAAACCAAGTCTAAGCAGCGCAGGCTATAGCAGAGCGTGTGTCTCGAAAGCCACCTGTTCTTAAGCCCGAAGAGCTGAATTGAAAGAGACCCTAAAAGGTGCCGCAGTGCAAAATAGTTCACATCTGAGTAACACAGCGAGAAAGAACGAACACCCACACAAGCAGGATTTTCATTTATTTCCGCCTCTGCCAGGGATGTGGCTTTGGGGTTGCCTATACCACGTCCTGTTTCTTCCTTTTTTTTCAACGCGCCACATTTTTATCTGTTTGACGAGCGGTTCTCTGTCCCCCCCCTCTCCCGCCCTTTCTTTTTAAAGAAACAAGGACTGTACGCTCAGATCCCTTTCTCCCCAGCCGGAGGCTTCCCGGGGTTCCTCGAGGCAACGGCGTTGAGATCAGATCCGCACTCCGGGTGAATTATTTAGCGCTGCTCCCGGGCGCCTGAGTCCTGAACCAAATGCCACCTGCTCCGCCGCGGCCAAGGGCAGGCGAGATAGAATTGCCCAGGGAAGCCAGGGCTGAGCCGGCGGCTCCGGACAGGGCGCAGCCGCGGGAACCGCGACGCCTCCGGTCGGGAAGCGCGCCCGGACCTCCTTACGCAAGAACCCAAGCGCCAAACGCGCGCGCGCGCCCTCCGGTGACTTACCGAGAGCCCCCGCTCAGCATGTTCCCTCAGAGGCAGGAGAAGCCGGCGGCGCTCCGGCTTCTTTCCCGGGGGGCTCTGCTGGGAGCCACGCACATGCCTTCCCCTCCTTGCGCGCGCGCGCAACTTTGCGCGAGGCGATACGCGCGGCACTGGCTGCCGGGACTGTCTCGCTCGCCAGAGCCCAGAGCGCTGGGGCTGGGCGTGGCTCCAGGCGAGCTCTCTCGCTCTCTCTCGGCCAATCCGAAGGCGGCCTGAGGGAGTCCTGTCAGCGCGAGCTCGCACGTGGGAGCAAAGCAGGGAGAGCTGAGGCGGCTTCCTTTTTTATTGCTCGCTCTCTCTCTCTCGGAGGGCTTGAGACTTCTCTCAGTATTCGCCGGAAGGAGGGCTTGGACTGGTGGAAGAGCGCAACCCTAAGCCTGTGAAAGGCAGAAAATAGAAGAGGCTCCCTTACACCGAGTTAGGCCATTGGGCCATCTGGCCCATGTAATTTTTTCGGGCCAGCGCCGCCCTCTCGGTTCCAATAACTCATCTCCAGTGGCCCCCTTACTCTGCTGCACTCGATCCAAAGCATCATTTGGAACAGCGGTTTGCACGACTCACTAAGTCTTCATTAATTGCGCACTTCATTAATTGCGCAACTGATTAACTTGATCCAGCGATACCAGCTTTTCAAAGTCTGGTACTGTATTCATTTACACCTACCCTGCTGCCTCCTTGCCTCTTACCGCCCTCCAGGGGGCGCTACTCTCCACTTTGGGAACCAGGGATCTAGCTGACTTGTCTTTCCGGTTCCAGGCAGGGATCTTTCCCAGGAGAACCTGGAGATGCCATGGATTGGACCTGAGTCGTTCTGTATGCAAGATACTGTATGTGTTGTGTCACTGAACTAGCTGTCAACGTTTCCCTTTTTTTAAGGGAAATTCCCTTATTCCAAATAGGATTCCTCGCAAGAAAAGGGAAAAGTTGACAGCTATGCTTTATGCATCCAGAAAATGTTTTCATGGATTGTAGAACTTCAGCCTACAGACCAGTGATTGAATTTTTCAGCTTCTCCATAAATCAACATATCAGGGGCCAAACTCCTGACAAGCTAGTTTTCTATACATACCCACCTCAAGGTTCAGACCAGGCATGCCATCTTGAATAAACTATTGTGGGGGGCCAGGTAAGCCCCACCCTGGATAATTGATCACATGACACAGTGTACACACACAATCTGAATGGGAATGCATATCAACTTTGTGGAGGCCCGGCCCCTTCAAATATTTTATTGTGGGGGCCGAAACCCTCACGGCCCCTAGTTGTTTGCTCTTATGTTTTAGACATAATCTCCCACCTGTAGCCTGAAGTGGTACAGTCCAGGAAAAGCTTTGTTACTTGATTCTGCTAAATGTATAAACTGGTTCAGCTGCATTCACACCATGCATTTAAAAGCATATTGAAAGCATACGACTTTGTTAAGGATGCTGCGAATTGTAGTGTACCCTTTGAGGGGAAAACCACGGTGCCCAGGATTCTTCTGGGGAAGTGGTGTGCTTTAAATGTAAGGAGTGCATAGAGCCCTGCTCTCTAATAAATGTGGTTAGGAGCTGCAATTGTGCAGCCTAACTCAATGCATTTTTATTCTGGAGGAAACCTCACTGAATGCAATGGGTTTGTTCCCAAGGAGGTGTGCATATGACCATAGCCTTAAATGGGAATCATTTATCTGTAACCATATCTGGGCACTAGCACTTTAGGTTTGGATCAAAGATGATATACATGTCCCACTGTATGCCATTATTAAATAGACCTTCTGGAAGATGGGCTTTTGCCGAAAGTAACTCAGAAAGTAAGCCCAAACAGGAACTCTTTGGGAATTCTAAGGGCATGTACACAATTATGGTGTAAGTCTAATTCCACAGATGTTCCATCAAAGTCTAAAGGGGTACTTAGGGAGTAGAAGGTCTATCAGTCATATATAAATTCATTTAAATATATGTGTATTTACAATTGCAGCTTGAAAAACATTAAGGTGAAGCTAGCTTGCTTGCCACATGGCAAATAATCATAAGTGTAATCCATCATAACTAACTTCCACTACCATTAGCTTTGCTGGGACATGGATAGTAGAGTTGAAATGAAAGTGGAGGGGGGAGGAATCTATTCAAATTTGAAATAGCATTACTTGAATGGCTCCAAAAACTTTGTGACAGAAATCAATCCAACTTATATAATCATACTGAGAAAACAAGGGTCACAACAAACCTTTGTTCAGAATTAGTGCTGTTCTCATGTTGCAGTGAAATGTATTTATTAGGTGTACCCTGCACTAGTTACAATGACATCTCCAATCTCTATGTTCTTGATTTGGAGTTCTTGCTTTTTGTAAGTCACATGAAATTTAAGGACATTGTTTCCGCTTAGTAATGTTAACTAGTCTCTGAAACAAAGTTGTTTACCGTGATCATCCATATCTTGCTTTCATTGTGGACAGTGCTGAGAAACAGGTGATAAAATTATCCAGTTATTTGTGGAATGTTTCATATTATCTCTTCCTAGAAATAGATTAGAAGCATTCGTATTCAATATCACTTCCAGACAGAAATAACCAATTGTGAGCACAGGAATCAAGGTCACTTTTGCAAGATAAGTTGTATTTAACAAATCACTGTCTCTTATATTCATTTTATTCTGAAATATTGCAAAGTTGAATCCAAAACAAGATAGTCACAGCCATAGAGGCACATAAGTTCCTTGCAAACTAGAAAATCAAACCAATATAACTTTATTAGTTTGTATCACTCTTAGTGTGCTGTTGATTTTAAATGTTGCATTCTGAGGAAGAAGTGGAAAGAATGAAGTTGTTTTGGGGATGGCAGCAAGGAAGAATGGTGAAGGGGGCAGGAGACTTAGGTATGGTTACAAGAAGGAGAGCTGGAGGCACAAAGGTCCAAGGTAGGAGCATGATGAGAAATAATAGCAGAGATATAAGGTGGGGCAAGGCCATTGAACCCTTCAAAGCTGGACAGGGCAAATAAGCTGGACAGAAAAGAGGGATGTGGCCATTTGAGAAGTGGTATTGTGTCACATGGTCCAATTGGCAATAGATGAATTATTGTAACAGCAGAGATTTGGACAGAGGTGAGAGGCTTGAGGGAAGGGGAGGCAGAAGAAAGTTGCAGAAACCAAGGCATCCAGAACTGCACTGTTGCTTTAGCCAAGGAACTGGAGAGAAGGTGGCACAATTTAGAAATCTTATACAGTCATACCTCATGTTACGTTCTTTCGGGTTACATCCCACAGCGACCCGGAAGTACCAGAAAGGGTTACTTCTGGGTTTTGCCACTTGCACATGTGCAGAAGCGCAAAATGATGTCACGTGCATGCGCAGAAGCGACGAATCGCAACCCGCATGTGTGCAAATGCGCCGCTGCGGGTTGCACTCTTTTCATGTTGCGGACGAGCCTCCGGAACAGATCCCATTCGCAACCAGAGGTACCACTGTACAGAGAAAAGTGAAATGACTTGTTAGCAGGATGAAAATGAGGGACAAAGGATAAGGCTAAATAAAAACATAGAGCCAACACATTGTGCCTGGTCAACAGGGTTGGGTGGGTGGTGACCCTGTCAGTGGATATGAGTGATTGGGAAGAGAATGACTTTGCAGGAAATAGTACTTCAGCCTTTGCCATGTTTGAGTACGACTGAGCTGCTGGAACAGAAAGAATAGAATGGAACAGCTTGATACCATCTGAAATCCACAGGAGTTGATGAGGTCACCCATGACAGTATATACTGTACAGTGAGAATTGCACAGGGTCCAGAGGAGAACTTTGAACTGAACCAACTGGGAGGGAGAAGTCTGTGGAGGTTGGGGTGTGTGGTTTTCTGTATTTGAATGACTAAGCTGCTAAATAACAAGACAGTGTGTTGAGATAAGAGCCCTAGAAGCCTAAGGGATAGACGGGATCAAGGAGGAAAGGGTAACTGTAAGCAAGGTACCAGAAAGGTGGATGAGAATGAAGTGAGATGAAGAAGCAATTTAGTAAGGGCAGTTTCAGTGGAACACCAGACCAATGGCAGTCAGGACTCAGCAGAGGAGTTAGGAAAGAGTAAATCAAGGCAATGTAAGTAAACAGCACATTTCAGAAGCTCATTTTCCCAGTTTACTGGTAGTATTTGAATCTATGTGCAGTCCCTCTACCCACCCAATCTTGCTATTGAGGCCTTCCAGTTGCTGTTACACTTTGGCTAATAGACATGGTCTTCCCAAGTTTGCGTGTGTTCCTATAGCTAGGGATAGCCAATGTGCTGGTCTCCAGATGTTGGAGTGCAACTCCCACCAGCCCTCCCATTGTCCATACTGGCCAGGTTACCTCTGCTGGTTGCCTCTGCTGTGGCTTCTGGTTCTGATATGCTCTGTTATCCTACCTCCTGATTTGCTTTTGGGTTCTGACTTCAATTCTGTCCTTCAGCTCTGACCCCCTTATGTTACAGTAGGCTCCTGTTCCATATCAGATTATTAACTTGAGCTCAGCCCTGATAGACAACATGATGTGTATTTCTTCAAGAGATACAGAAAAGGAAATAAAGATTTAAACAAAAAATAATAAATTTCCTGAACAAGTCTGATTTATAAGGATTTGGGTCCATGGGAAGTTTCTGCAGACTTCTCTATAAACTTCTGTCCCAGCTCCAAAAGAACTCAGAGTTTGGACTGTGAAACTGTCACAGCTAGATAAGTAGCCTGTCTAAAAACAATGACTTTCAACAAGACTCTTGAGGGCCTCCTGCAACACCTACCCACAAAGATTGTACTGCAAAATAGGGGAGGGAGCGGCAAGACAAGAAAGAGCTTACAGAGCCTGAAGTACTTCTTTAATGGCCTGGTTAAGCCTCTATTTAGAGAAGTGATAGCTAATAGTTTCCCACATCAACCAGGAAATAGCTGGACATTCCTCTGGAAAGTGAGAACCATTTTGGCTAAAGGGTATGCCTCCTCCCACCACCAGGGGTGCTGTTACCTAGGGGTCTGTGAAAGAAACAAAGGGGGAAACTGCCATTTTGCATCAAAGACAGGTAAGAGCAAGAGAGAGAGCACTAAGACTGGGTTCTGTAAGTATCTTAAGGCACTGAACATCTCCAAGGAGATCTGGTGTGCAGGCAGTGGACTTGGCTCTTGACAGGGCCAGCGCGTTCCTTTTCACCACTTGAGGCAAAACGGGAAAGTACTTTCCTGCCCTGCTGCTGCAGCATCACCACCCCACCACCACTGGTGGAGAAGTAGTACTGGCATTAGCTGATTTCCAGCAAGATCTTGTACACTCTGTGAGATCGCATGAGATTTTGGTGAGATCTCAATCTCACCAGAAACTGGCGCCAATGCCAGCATTGTTTCTCTGCCAGAAGCACAGGCAGTAGGGTGGGCAAGGTGCCCTCAGAGTGCTGCCTTGGGGGCTTCTGCCACCCGGGGTGACTGCTTCACCCTGCCTTATGGGTGGGCCAGGCCAAGCTGTTGGCCCAATTAATCTGTGCTTCTACTTGTGCTCAACTGTATATTTGAAATTCACACACAATCAGTGATACCCTTCAAAAGAAAAACCTGGGTAAGGGCTGCTGCAGCCCTGGAATTTCTCACCCGCCTGGCAAAAGTAAGATGAATATGACAATTTACATAAAATTTCAAAGTAGATGGGCTCAGAAAATCAGCTAACAGCAGGTGACTTATAAGCCTGGGCAGTATACCGATATCACTTGTTGATGAGTGGTAAAAACTTTCCACGTGACCAAGTTGCCCCCCGGCTGCATATTCTCTGAAAGGAAATGATAAGTAACATCAATTTAGCATCCTAAAGTAATCCTTCTCTTTCTTACCTGTCAGGGCTATAAAAGAACTTGAAATACAGGCTGTTGCTTGCAAGAATAAACATTTTAAAAACTGCCCTATGTTCTGCCTTAGATCTTTCACAGAGTTTGTAATAGTTGAGCTTATGATTATCTGATTGTTTCGTGAGAACAGCGGAAACAATGTTACGTATATCATGTAGCTGTTAATAGGCTAAGATAGCTGAACATTGGTCTCCGCAGAGGCAAGCTGCATTACAAGACTCTGAAAATTTGTCAACAAAGTGCCTCACATCTCTCTATAATTCTTGTGCTTACTGTCTCAGATTTCAGTAACCAATGAACTAGGATCCCATTCCATAAGAGTTGTCCAGCAAAAGGGGAACCCAAGATATTCTGAGCTTGCCAGAATGGTCATAACAGTGGGCTATGTGGAAAACCCAAAAGTGCAACAAGTGAGTTTGGGTTTGGGTTTGTTTTTGCAACAGCTGAAAATTAAGCTGTCAGGCAACTGCTGCATTCCCAGATGAAACCCTATAGTAGGAACTTAGTATATTAGTTGGCTGAATTATCACTGTATTATTTACACTCCTGGAATCTATTAAAAGTGCCCTTCAGGGTTATTTCAAACTTAGCTCGAAGCCTGACCTGTTAAACTTCATACTCTTAATGACCTGAACTTAACTCCTTACCTCATGTGTAGCTTATCCCATACTTAGGATAATATTTTAGTCTATTATGACAATATTATAGCTGAAACAGTTGCAAACAGAACATTGCTCAAACCATGTTTTCAGTGTGAAGCTCTTTAAAGCGTTCTTGAAAGTTCTTGAAAACTTGGAAGTGAGTCTTATTGAAATCAATCCAAGTAAATACCATTAGGATTGGGCAGTTAGCCTTCTTTGGGGCTGAAAAGGGCACAGCATTATGTGGAAAGCAGGTGGATCCATCCTCCTCAGTCTCCAATTCTGTATCATTCAAAGGTACATGCCTCAGTGATTACAGCTGCTGACTGCTAGGGATGAGAGAGAAACTGAAATTAGTTTGCATTTAATTCACACGTCCCTAAAATAAAATAAATGAAACACTTTGCTGAATTTTGCAGTGTAGTTCTTCAATCATGTTATTCATGTATTAGTGAAAATAACATAAAGGACACATTCCAGCCAGGCAAAAACACCCAGGGTGGGAAGCAGAGGCAGTGAGGGGTGTGGCCTGAGGAGAGTTCTAAGGGTCAGATACAGAGGCCTGACAGGCTGGGACTGAGGTTCCCTGGCCCTGCCATCAAGGGATGAGGCTGGATTCGGCCAACAAGTCCCGCTCAGAGAAAGTCCTGCCCTGCTAGCATAACAGGGTTTCACCCGTCTCCTCCCCCTGAATTGGCTCTGGGGAGAGTCAGGAGAACCTCCAGAACAGCCCCACAGGGGGAGGAGGGAGGGGAGACTGTCCCATCTAGGAAGCCCAAATGCTTGTGCTGATGGAACGATTGCCATAGCACTATGCTGAATTCCTTCCATGGACTTTCTTTCTCAGCTAATAAATAGCAGCCGAGTTGTAAGTTAGGTATGCTGCCTGCATCAACTGTGCCACGTCCCCCCAATTTGCAGCTACATGAATAAGATTAGATTAATCATTGAGATTGAGCTGTATGAATAATCTTAGATTAATCACTGAGACTGCCAGTGAGTCACAGAAAGATTGGTGGGGCGTCAGGAATTAAAAATGATGAAAATTCATCCACACTCATGCCTTATCAAGGAGGGGGCCACTTCAGCATGGCCCAATCCCATGTCACAGGCGTAAACGGGATACCTGGGACAGTTAGGTGGTCCTTTCCCAGGTAATCAGATCCAACACCTTCCTTCCAGTGGGATACAGTGTCTATGAGAAAAACTCCTTATGATATACTCTGCCGATGTGTGAGCTCTTGAGCAAATGACCTCAATATACAGGGCATTTTTTTCTGGAGTGTCACCATAGACCTGAAAGAGAGACAAAACCCCTTCTTTTAATGTTTTAAGTGTAACTGCTGCCAGTGTTTGTATTTTAGATTGCAGCTTCTGGTAGTTTGATATTTGTTCTCTTACCTTTTTTGATTGGTATTGTTTTTCTTATACTGTGAAGCTGTGCTGAGTGCCCTATGGGTAGAGAACTAGGGCAGAAATTGTTTTACATGTGGTCATGGCTATATCATACAGATACCCCACAAGCCTAGAGCACACTGATCATGTTGCAAGGTGTGCATGTGAAGGAGGACTCAGGATCTCTGCAAAAAAGTAAGTCCCACAGTGAACTCAGTGGGACTTGCTTGTGAGTGACATGTATAGGATTACTTTTAATCAACCCCTTTCAGTATTTCTAACCAAGGTTGTTTTATCTTACAATTTTGTTTTTCATTTCAACTTCCTTACTTAATCCATTATTAAACAAGGGTGAGCTTCTGCTTCGTGATTTCTAGAGCTACTAGATACTAAAAGAGTTGGAATTCATCCAGTTTATAGTAATAACATGAGCCAACATGTACGTTTCATTGTGAACATAAACAGATAATGTTTAAGTAGATGCATAAACCCAGCCATTTGGAAAGGACAATTCTGTTTATTTGATAGCCACAACAACCAGCATATTGTGAGGGGATTTTTGCGCGCGGGGGGCAGGGGGATTAGGCTGCATGCCTAAATCCTTTTCTAATTGCTGGATCCAGCTAGGATTCAATTGCTGAAATAGCTAGGCCAGCTTCTTGGTGAGGTAGTGCTCCCCTAAAGTATGGGTAGTGAAGGTAACAAAGGAAATGGCTCCATGTCAGACGGCAAATGGGTGCGCCCCTGCTCTCTCAACTAGCTGTTAGTTAGAAGGACAAAGGCCAGAGTTGGGTGTGTTGATTCTTGAGCCTCTCCATTGTAGGCTCGGGTTGTAGGGAACTGAACCCTGGGTAAGCGCCTGAAACCCCTGGCATCTTACAACAATATTTATCTTTTAAAAATGGCCTGATTTACACGTAACACCGAGACAGACCTATGGCTTGGCATGAGTCCTCATGGAGTGGCCAGCCTCGTCTAACCCTTGTGCTTGAATTGCAAACGGGATGGTACTGGATTTATCTATATCAGGCGTCAGCAACCTTTTTCAGCCATAGGCTGGTCCACCATCCCTCAAACCATGTGGTGGGCCGGACTATATTTTGAAGGGGGGGAAATGAACGAATTTCTATGCCCCACAAATAACCCAGAGATGCATTCTAAATAAAAGCACACATTCTACTCATGTAAAAACACCAGGCAGGCCCCACAAATAACCCAGAGATGCATTTTAACTTAAAGGACACATTCTACTCATGTAAAAACATGCTGATTCCTGGACCGTCCGTGGGCCTGATTGAGAAGGTGATTGGGCCGCATCCAGCCCCTGGGCCTTAGGTTGCATACCCCTCATCTATATAGATAAATTCCCCAACATTCAACAAATAATCCTCAAACAAAGGAACTAATCCTTTCAAGCTCCAATGAATAAAAACAATTTTGAGTTTTGAGAGCTGCAATTTCAATTTCAAAGCTAAAATTGTTTTTCTAAGTGTTTCCAAAATACCCATTTAGATTTGAAGCACTCTTTTAAATCCATGTGTATTAATGTCTCAGGCTGCCAGATTAGATTAGGGACAACATGGGCTGGGGAACTGTGGTGCCTTTCCAGTTGGGACTTGCATTTTGTACAGCGGTGGTGTGAGGAAACAAGGGAAAAGATATTTCCAAAAATGGGATATCTGGCCATCCAAGCTGTCCTCAGCAAGTGATGTTATATCACCATGGAAATGTGTCAAGTCTTTGTGTGCTTTGGAAGAAAAAGACAATTTTTTTTTTGGCATACCTTTTTGGGTGGAGTATGCCGTCTACTCCAATACTGTTATTTGGGGGAAGGGGGGGCATACTTAAACAAGGTTACAGATTGAGTAACCAAAAAAACCCCATCCCATCTTATTTATTTATTTAGGACTATTACCAGTCCCATCCAAAGTTTTCTGATTACATTTTATTACAGATTCACATATACAGAAGATGAGTCAAATGTTTGCCACAGGCTAGTCCCCCCCCCCCCCTGTTATTTTTGAAGAAATATAAATAGAATTTTCTTTTCTGCTGGTTACCTGCTGTGTTGTTTATTTTGTTGTTTTTAGTTCATTGTATGATGGTTATTTTTTAAATTAAGTTGTGGCCAGACACATCAATCAACTCATTTAATATATTGTGGCTCAGCTCTCACACCTAAGAGAGATTTCAGAACTGTGCTGAAATATTCAAGGATGGAGCCCTGGCTCAAAGGAAGCCTTTCCACATTTGCAGGACAGTCACCCTATTGAGACTCTTGCTTTAGTAGTAGATAAGTGGAGGGCTAGGGACACGGGTGGTGCTGTGGGTTAAACCACAGAGCCTAGGACTTGCCGATCAGAAGGTCGGCGATTTGAATCCCTGCGACTGGATGAGCTCCCGTTGCTCAGTCCCTGCTCCTGCCAGCCTAGCAGTTCGAAAGCACCTCAAAGTGCAAGTAGATAAATAGGTGCCGCTCGGCGGGAAGGTAAATGGCATTTCTGTGCGCTGCTGTAGTTCGCCAGAAGCGGCTTAGTCATGCTGGCCACATGACCCGGAAGCTGCATGCCGGCTCCCGCGGCCAATAAAGCGAGATGAGCACCACAACCCCAGAGTCAGCCACGACTGGACTGAATGGTCAGGGGTCCCTTTACCTTTAAGTGGAGGGCTAACTGTGTCTCCATTTTCTCACAGCCCCATAAGATTGTGCCACTTGCAGGGAACAAAAGGCATTGACAAATATTCATAATCTACAAAGGCCAAGGCATGCCTGTCAACCTGTTGCCACTACCTTACCTGGACCAGTTGGATGTGTGATCACTAGCAATGAAGGTCAGAGCTCATGTACCTTAAATCATTTTCTAGAAGAGAGGATTTTCACAAGTGCAGCTTTCCTCATTGCTCTGAATGTGCTTAACTCTTTCTGTCAAAGGCACAGAGTCCATGTCTTCCTTTGTACAATTGTCTCACCCTAGCAATGATCAACAGGAGGAAGTAAGGCTTGCTTATATAATGGAATTAAGTGGCACCAGATAATATTATAATTCTGAAGGGTCCTGGTAGGAGTGATACTGCCCATGTACACGGTAAACAAAAATTAGCATCTGTGAGCCAGCTTATAATACATTGCATATTACTTCAAGAGGATCTTGGGTAACCAAAAAAAGGATGGGCTTCAAAAATATCTTCCTGGAATTCTTTAACAGAAGCTCAGGGGGCAGGGGAAGAGATCAGCTGCCAAAATAAATTGCTCTTAAAATCAAGCATTTATTACTGTGTTCCTGGAAGTTAATATGGCTATCTTAATGAGCTGAAAGGAAAGCTTCCTTCTATTTTCTTCTCAGAGAAATTCTGGTCTCTCTTTCCCAGTCATGACCTATTTTTTTGCAAGAGTTCTTGCCAATAGGCTGTAAAATGTGTTGTCCCGAAAGAAAACCATTATCAAAACATGCACTATTTATAGTCCCCATGCCTTAAGTTTCTTGCAATATGTTTCCTGTTCAGACAGACCACTAGTCACCAGAAAGTGTCTCAAGCAGTATAACTAGTCACTTCCTGATCTCTGTGACAAGAAGGATCCCAAGCTAATTGGACTCAGATGATTGGCCACATAAATGGCTTTGTCCCACATGGCTCTGCGTACGGTGGTAGGAGGCAATTAGAGAAGTTAAGCTTCAAACTGAAAGGGTGGAGCTGTAGCAGAACAAGGAAAACATGCTTCCTTCTACAGATCTGGAAACCAGCTTAAAACAGTATACACAGTACAGCAGGCCTGGGGAATCTCAGGCCAAGGAACTGAATGTGCTCCACCCCCATCAAGTCATCTCCATCTTGCCCTCAATGATCTCCTCAAACAAGGCCCGCATCCCCAGGCTACAGCCCTCACTTGCATCTGCTTAGTGCTTTCTTGAGTGTTTTAGCCTGTGTCCTTCAACTTTGGTCCTACCTCTTGCTGGCTTTTCTAGATGGAGGATGCAGAGTGTTAACCTCTGGCTTTTACATGATTGGAAGGTGGCCTACTTTACAAAGGGAGAGGTCACACTGGTTTTCCTCCAGTCCAACCCACAAGGAACTCAAAAGGGTTCACCACGCTACGGCTATATATAGCATTTTCCTACTTGTGTTTGTTGTAGTTCTCATAGATGGTTCTAGTTCAGGGATGACTAACCTGCAAACTGAATCCAACCTCCCAGGCCCCCACACCCCATCTTTTTAAAAATACAGAAACCACAACATTTTACTGCTCCTGTGGGTCTCCCACTATGATGCCACTCCATTTTCCATTAATTTTTCCCTACTATATATAATCTAATCTAATCGAAACTAAACTAAATCATCTATCTATCTATCTATCTATCTATCTATCTATCTGATGCTTCCATAGGTTCCCTTTGTAACATCAAAAGGTTTTTCTGATTAATCTATACAGTCCAACTTGTGAGCATAATTTTTTTCGTTTGGAACTAATTCCTCTGTGTAAACAACATGTATTGTGGTTATGGACTGTAGAATTTCACACAGGAGGTGAGCATGTGACGGCCTTCTTGTTTTTATTGGCCTAGTTTGCACTTTGCTCACAGCAAACAATTGTGGGAAGATTCCACCACAGGCACAGATCATGACTGGATGTAACAGAAAGGCACTTCAGAAGGATACCATTACTGTTGTGTTAAAGGCCACTGAGATGCACTTCCCCTGTCCACAACAGCAAGCAGAGCTGTCTCAGTCCCAAAACATGTGCAGAAACTAGACAAAAAACAGATCCAATCAGTAAGGAGAAAATAGATGGTTCACAAAAGTGTTCATTCCGGCTTAACTATGAATATATTTCAAACCTTCTGAAGTCCAGTTCTAATCTGAGGTTCTGACTGTCAGTTCTGCATCTTGCCTCAGAAGTACCTTCCTCCATAATCAGATGCAGATTATGAGGTGAAAGGAATTATGTGAAATATTATCTTATTTAGCTTTCTTTGTAGGTATGCAATTTCTGCTCCGTAAGCAGGAAGGAGCAAGGCATAAATGCTATAATCATTTGCAGTTTGCAGACTAAGGGCCTGCTCAGCAGAGAGTATTTTAGTGATGCAGCATTTAGATCAGATTCTATCTATTTATGTTTCCAATATATTTCCTGTTAAGTTGTGGGTGAACATATCAGACGACAGCGATTCTTCGAACAGCTCTTGTTTATTCACAGGCCAGAACAGAACTAAACTGAAGGGTTCAGCCAGCCTGCTTATTTAGAGCTCCACTACAATGCATCAGTAACAACTTTCTGTAACTATCCAATCATTGAACGTCACTTTCAATTCCTTATTTGCATATGTGGACCTGAGTGGAAACTATCTACAGTATCCCCCTGCTGGCCCAGGGTGAGAACTTCAGTACATAACATTTCCCTTGTAGAACACACAATGATTGTTTCACTCAACCATACACTGAGGACATTCATTGGAGCCAGTGGGGGGAAAGACTTGAACTCTGACTTCAAAACTATGAGCCATACCTTCAAATCAATTCACATGCTACAAGTTAAACTTGGTTAAATCTGGTTTGAGGCTCTCAGGATCAGACTTACCTTGGCATCATGCATACCAAGGCAACAGCCACATCACGACAGCCTCTTCAGCATGAATATTCTGAAGCTTTTTAGTTCAGTAAGCCAGTGCTCAATGCTTCATCACACTTTAGCATAAACAAGAAATGAACATGGAGCAATTGGGTTTCAATTTGGGACATAACCTCTACCCTTCATCTCAGACACTCTGTAGTGTCACTAAGTGGTTTAGTCACTAGGTGGCATTGGACTTAGATGGATTTGGATGGAGTCAGGCATTTCCAGTAACTGGTCTTTTCCTAACTCACTTCCTGACTGGTGTGCCCTCTAAGGGTAAAATAAAGCATTACACTCAATGTGTAATGTACAGTGGTACCTCGTGTTACATACGCTTCAGGTTACAGACTCCGCTAACCCAGAAATAGTACCTCGGGTTAAGAACTTTGCTTCAGGATGAGAACAGAAATCGTGCTCCGATGGTGCAGCTGCAGCAGGAGGCCCCATTAGCTAAAGTGGTCTTCAGGTTAAGAACAGTTTCAGGTTAAGAATGGACCTCCGGAACGAATTAAGTACATGACCAGAGGTACCACTGTACAGCTAAGTCTTCTTTTACTCCCACTTCATTTTAGCCTCAAGATCCTCCAGTGTCAGTCCACCATGAAGGAAGTTTATCCTTCCCTTCTCTAGCTCTTTTGGGGCAAGGTCTCTCTGGACAGCTTACTAAAGAAAATTCTAAGCACAAATTATTATTATCATTATATTAATATCCTGCATTTTTCCCTGATGGGACTCAGCGTTGCTTACAGATAAAAGCAAAAATAGCTAAAAACACAGAAAAAACTATAATTAAAAAACAATTAAGCATTAACAGAATCAGAACTTTATGCACTTATAAAATCTATTTAAAACATACAAATAACTACAATAAAACAACACGACACCAGCCCTTTTATTAAAAGCAATCAGTTCCCCAAAGCCTCCCGCAGCAAGGTTTTCATCTGGCAGCAGAAGGACAATGAGGAGTGGGACTAGTCTAGTTTCTCAACGGAGGCAATTCCAGGGTCTGGGAGCAGATTTTTCAAAATAAAAATCGATTGAACAAACATATAGACATACTGTATAAATAAACCAACATATAGAAAGCCTGTAACCATATTAATGGGGGGGGGGCTGTAATCTAGAATATGGTTGCTGGAGGCATAGGTTTGGGTTTAGCACTGGAATTATAAAGCCTAAAGCTAAACTAGACGGGAAGCAATCGGCTACATCTGTTTAGCCCCAGGGCATGGTCTGAAGGCTCGTGATACAGTGAACTTGCTGAAGCCATGCAGGTCTGAGTTTGAGCAATGCCTGAGAGACTGCTTGGCAATCCTTAGTATACTGCCTTGAATTACAACATGATAGAAAGGCAGAATATAAAGCAGTACTGTACTGGGGGAAAAAATCTGATTTTTTTTTGTCCTTTTCCTTTTTTTGAAAAAATATATTTTTGCATTTTCTATTTTATATATACAAGCGAAATAAAAACATAAACATATAATCCCCTTTGACTTCCTCCCCCACCCCTTTGTGGATCTTAATATAATGATTTTTCCCTCTGTGTCTCTTTCATAACTCATAAATCCTTTATCATTCCATAGTTCAATTTTTTACTACAAGTTTTCTGTCAATCCTACCAGTGTGTGTAATTGTTTACAATAGTTTTTCAAATAGATCATAAACTTCCCCCATTCTTCATACACCAGTTTCCTTATAACATGATTTAAACTTTATGAACTTTAACCTTGCCATACCACAAATAGGCGTGCCGACCAAATCTGTTATCATGTCCTTCAAGATCTAATATGGAAGCGTTTTCCAACTATATCCATTCCTTTAACCAGCAAAGACCAGACACCTCAAAATATAATGTCATATCTGGTAAGGAAAATCTTTCTTTGGCATCTTTCAATAATTTATACTTTATTATTAGTTTCTTTCCCTGCCAGATAACTCTAGGGATATCTTTCTGCCATTCTTTAAAGTATATTGTATTGCTGATCACTGGTATTGTTTGAAACAGAAATAACATTTTTGGTAGCACATTCATTTTTATCACATATATCCTCCCCATAAGTGACAAGTTCATCCTTCCCCAAATTTCTAGGCTCTTCTTAACCCCTCTCCAAGCCTTCATATAATTGTCTTTTAAAATGTTTATATTCCTCGGAGTTAACCATACTCCTAAATATTTAATTTTATTTTCAATCATTAACCCTGTTGATAATTGTAGATCATTTTTATGTGGTCATTCATATCTTCCACCATAATTTTTATCTTTTTAAAAAAGATTTAAACCTGCTACCTCTCCAAATTCAGAAATTTGTTCTAAAACCCTTGGTACTCTGACCATGGGTTCCTCTACCGATATCACCACATCATCTGCAAATGCCTTAAGTTTATATCCTCTCTGCCCCCATTGCCGAAAAGAGGTTGCATTGAAAAGTTATCAAAGGAGGGGGGGTTGTGAGATCTTAGGGGTTTTTCTTTTTAGCTTACATTACTTTCAAAGTGGGGAGGAGGCATTTGTGTCTGTCCTTTCTTCCATTGTACAAATAATCTTTCTGATGATCTGCATTCTGCAGCCTTCCCAGGTGCCAGACGGGGAGGGGGAGGTGTCAGAAGCTGAAGTGAGCAGGGTTTACTGAGCAGGAAGAGTTTGTGGCAGACAGCAGTCCAGAATCAGAGGCAGAAGAGGAGGCTGAAGAGAAGGGGGGGCCAAGAGGCAGAAGATCAGGCAGGCTGCTGAAGAATGGGACAAATTCACGAGGACTACAAAATCCTGTTCTCTAAGCCAAAAACTATTTGATAAATCAAAGTGACCACATTCCTCCTGAAGTCACTTATTACCCAACAACAGCTAAGTGGATTCCAAACTGCAGTCAGTATTGTCTAGATGATGCCGACAGACTGATAAACGTTCACCCTGGAGCATAAATGGACTGACCTTTTACCCACAATAGCAGCTCTCAGTCACTCACTCCTCAGAACCTACCTTCTTCCGTGTAGCCTTTGTTTTAATCCCCTCAGTCCCCACTGAAACCAAGTTTTAAGTATGTGTAAGCCGTACTTAAGTGCACACTGATTTTCTCACATCTGCCTCTGTTTTCCCATTCCTTGTCCTGGATAATGCCCTGTGAATATGGATTAAGAACCCAGCACTGGAAACACAGTGAGGTCACAGCAAACGGGAGTGTGAACACAACCTTAGTTCCAGTATCGGCTGTGGAAAATATGAAGTAATAAATGTAGAACAAGCATGAGCAGACTACATTTTTTCTGACCACTGAGTAACCACAAGCTGCTTCCCACCCCCCCACTCTGCCACACACACATTTAGTACAAAGGGGAAGAATTTCCAGGTCGGAAGGAATGACTCCCAGACAGGGACCTGTCATTTTTAAAATTAAACACTGCCTACGACTTATGACTGTATCACTAAGCTTGCCAGCCCCTGACTCAAGGAGACAACGCTTGTTACTTTAACAGCTTCAAGGCAGCAAGATATTATTAAGGAGCGATGACTCCCACTCTGGTGCAGCAACAACCCCTTCTATTGCCTTTTCTTCATACCACCCATGACAACTTTCTGCTTTGCTAACACTTTTCAGAATCCTACTCTACACATAGGCGTGCAATGAAAGAAACAGAAATGCAACAATAACAACTTTTATTATATGGCTCGATAAAAAGAGCAATACTGCCTTGACTGTGGGATCACTTGTTTCAGATTTAATGGCAAACCATGATTTGACACTATCAATCAGTAAGTTTATTGTACTATCCAAAGGCCACGGCAGTCTCATTATAATTTGTCAGACTACAAACCATAATGTAAAACAAATACCAACAATAACATGAAGAAAGAGAAATCATAAATATTATCAGCTAGGTCAAACCTAGCTCAGCTTCAGATTAAACCACCAAGGCTCCACTATGTAAATCTGCACTTGCTCACACTTAATTAGTTACTTCCATAGTTGTAGAAAACCATGGTTTGCTGCTACATCTGAACCAACAAGTTACAGTTTGTGTCCTCAGCTCTCTTGTAAGTAAGGGTGGGGTGTATAAATTTAATAAATAGCATAAATAATACATTGTGCAAGCCAGAATTGCAAATCAGGGTTTGATCCTGGTGTGCAAGGCAAGTGCAAACCATAGTCTGCTGTTCCAGATGCAATCGCAAAGGATTGCTTGATGCTAAAGATATTACATCAGAAGGTGGGTGTGAGCAGAAGATTCCTTCCCATAGCACCAAACAGGAGCTTGGCATTATTGGTGAATTGACCACGTGAAGTGATCATGTTCTCGTTCCTCCTCAGACTGCAGATCTTGTATTCACATAGTCAGTAGGGTGGCTAGATGCAATGGAAGTCTTGCGTTCCTGTGTCTTTAATAATTGCACAGAAGAGAACATTTCGGCAAGTCTGGATATTTCATCATCTCTTCATCACAAAACACACCTTCCAAGCACTACTACTTCCTACACAGTCACCACCAGAGGCTTAAGAGCTCTCGCCTCTTTTGTATTTGGGTCATCCTCATAGTCAATGGAATCTGGCTCAAATACTGCCTGCATGCCACTGATTCTATTCATGTACACAAGGGAATGTTGAGAGACAGCGAACAGCACAGCAGAGAAGAGTAATTTCTTCATGGCCATCAGTGTATGCATAGCAAATGCCATTGGGATAGGCTCTCCTCCAAGAAGGAAAGAAGAGTACATTGCAGGTGCTGTTCCACCCTGGAGTCCTCTAGCAAAAAAACAAAGTCTTATAACTGTCCCTGTGTGAGTCTTCTGTGGAAGGATAAATCTTTTGCAATCACAAACACTCCAATAACATTATCATGTGGATATTGGACAAACAGTGACCATAACCCAAGTAGCTCAAGACATTTTTTTACTTTAAATATTCTCTTTTATTGGATTTGGGTAAATGCCAAAGTCTAAGTGCCCCGGGCCTCACTCTGGAAACCAAAAGGAGGGAGGTTCGCCTTTTACTTCTTTGTTAAAAGCCCTAATAATAAACAAGGTGGAATAATTGAAAGAGCTATACAAACGTTAGCTTTTTTTTAACTGTGTTAGAAAATGAGGATTTGGGTAGGTATGTGAGCTAATCACATTGTAATTAAACCATTCAACAATGCACCTTTTTGTTCAGCGTGCAGGCTCAAAGCCAGGCATGGAGGAGTACACAGAGAGAGAGAACGCAAGGAGGAGGAAAATGTTCAGGGAGCTTAATGTACGTTGCTTCAGCTTTAAGGACCAGCTCCATCAGTCAGCACGCTGGAGAAGGAGTGGGCAGATGGTAGATCTGGAAAGCTGCTGATAGATATCTGGGCGATTTCAAACAGTTTGCCAAGGAATTCTAACTCAATGTGATGCCAATCCAGCATATCTCTGAATGCTGGGTGTGGGTTTTTTACCTTCATACAATATCATTTTATTTTATTTTTTGTGTGGATGACCCTTTGAGGATAGAGTTGAATGCCTGTGCAACACATTTATCTTTATCTCAGCCACAAGGTCATGTGCTAATATTTACAGATGTGGCAATACTGTAATAAACTTGGTGTGGGTAACCATTTAATAAGGAACTGCAACGAACCAGCTTCCTGGAAATAATGGTCATGCCTTATACAAAAAAATGTCTGAAATGAAAAGGGCAGATTCCAGTATTATTCCACAAATGGCAAAAAATAACAATAATACTAATGTTTGAAATATGGTGCTCAGATTAGTAAGATCTCAACTAATGTTCAGAATGAGACAGGACATAAGTAGCTCTGGCAAATATTCCAAATAAAGGAAGATAAAAAATCACTAAATTTAGCAAGATTATATTTAGCAGGCTTGAGTGCCGTAAATATTTCAGCCCCTCCATAATGAGCAATAAAATCTCTTCTAGCCTGAGACACACACAGCATCAAAATAGAATGTTGGTTGCTAATAAAAAAAACAATCACAAGCAGAATTGCCCTCTTTCCATAAAGGCATATGCAGTTATGAAGGTTTACATGGCATTTTCACCAGCATATTTGAAAAACCCAGGAACTGAAATTGGTTCCTCTGTAACTACAACATGGACTACATTCAATAATGCTACTGCTAGAGTCCTAGTGATGCACATTGGCAGGAAATCTGTGCACATTCATTCTAACGATGCAGAAGGCAATAAAGACAAACACATTTGAAAAACACATTTCGTTTCCGAAAGCTCCTAGCAATACTGTTCTGCACTTTTGATGCTTCCTTTCCCCCTAAATATTCACCGCTTCCTGTACTTCAAATTTGTACAAACCCCTGAAATACTTTTCCTCTCATAGTCCTGGTGTGGGCTTCCACTTATGGGCAGCTGTTAGGTTGGTTGGGTCAAAGAGCAGGGCCTTTATCAGTGACACCACTACTATTGATACAGTGATTAGTATGATCAGTAGCAGCCACCCAGTGAGGACATCCTGGCCTGTGTGGGACTGATGCTTAGCTCCTTCAACAGCCAGGAGATTCAGCTGCAGAAAGGAATTTGTTTGGAAACTGTAAAAGAAAAGGAGTGGGGACTTCCATACATTGTTAGTCTGCTGTAGTGACTATTGTATTGCCATCTATTTTGATGGTTATTTGAATATATACTGTAAGCCACCTCAAGAACTTGGTGGGGTATAAATAAATAAAATAAATCTATAATTAGATTTCTTTCCTGCCCTTCGCCGCAAGAAGGAATTCTCTCTCTAAGCAGGTATGCAGGATGTGTACCGATTCAGCAAGCAGGTGGATTTGGTTAGTGGGTTTTCAATCATGTTATGGATGTTACTGTGAGATCTCTCTGTTCCAGCTATTTTTTGTTATGCTGTATTATCACCTGAGGGCTAATACCATTTTGTCTGTTGTTTTTAGGGACACTGTTGTTTTAAAATGTGTTTATATATTCTAAGATGCCTTGAAGGCTCTTCTGGACCATGCTGGCAAGGTAAAAATATTTAAAGCATCCATGAAATAAATATTGTTATTTACAACTGAAGGGAAAAGCCTCAGAAGGAATTTCAGTTTCTTCGCCTGCAAGTAATCTATTTGGGTAGCTTTATTTGAACTGAGGGATTAGGTGTACTGACTTAGAAAACCACTTACATAAAACAAGAGAAGGTATACCAGCAGACATTTCACAGGACCAGGCCTTCAGGGAATGTGTAGGCACTGATGGTACTGTATTTTCACAGCTAGTCTCATTCATGGCAGGTGGATTAATCACAGTATGTAAAGTTAGTGAGTCAGTCAAAGGGAGAAAACCACTAAGCCTTTGGAGTGAGGATTACTGGCAGCTGTGCCTGGGGTTTTGCTGTGTAAAAATAATGAATTAAAACAAAGGGAAGGAGTCTGCAGCATTATTGGTGTAGGTTAGCACCACTCAGTTGACTTATGAAATGTACAAGCAACTTCGCTGATCTAACAGAATCTGAATCGATGAGCCATCTTAGATTAATTGTAGAAATTGTTGGTGCTAGTTGAGAAGTGCTAGTGACTGCTCTGTCCTTTCTCCTTTAGCTGGGGTCTGGAGTCGGACTTTGCATAGCAATGCAGCAAGAAGAAAGTCATTAGACACTGGATCTTTGTAAGGGGATATAGGAACAATGGTCTTTCCAAATATATGCTTTAAAAATTCCCACAAATTGTGTCTTCCTCTACATCTTTGTCTGATAGCCTACCCTAAACTATACTGTTTTTTAGGAGAGGGGAGTCCTGGTATCTGGGTGCCAAATGAATCAGTGTAGACATACTCAGTGAGTTGTAAAGGCATTAACTGATGTCATTAGATGGTGGCTTGCTAGAGACTTCAAGAAAGTGCCACATAGAAGCATCTGTACCAAGTGTGGGATAACCAGCCTCATATAACCAACATGGTTAAGTCTAGTTAATGCATGAAGGGGTTAAAGCCATAAAGTAAGCTGTCCTGCCAGGCTTAGCTCACCTTGGGAGGGATTAGGTAATCAAGCCTTTGTTCTCCATCTGTCTACCTGAAGAACTCAGTGTGTGAAGAGGCTAAGGACTCAGCTATACAGCTGCAATTAAAATGTTTTAAGTGTGCTGTAAAGTGCATTATACAAATGTGACACTAGATGGTGATTGTGAGCTACGGCAAATTCAATATCTTCTTCAAAACCTTTTTTTTTTAAAAAAGGGCATTTTCAGAACACTTTTAATATGTGTCTAGATTCCACCTAAGATGCTTGCTCCAGCTTAGCCGCATGCCTCTCACAAGCCACTCTTTAATTCCTATATCAATAAGTTAAGAACTTTCACTTCTGTAGCTAAGAGATGTTTTGCTGCCTGTGCAACTTTTTCTGAATGCTGTATGGAAAAGCACGTGAATCTGATCTTTGGAAAGTTTGTAAGTGAACAATTTTTAGCTTACCAAATTTGTAGTCTCTTTCTACGCTAGGAGAAGAAGGGAACTTTAGAAGTAAGAAGGGCATATTTTAAAGGTCCAGCAGTCTATATTTCCATGCTTTACTTTGCTTCATATTTTGTGATTTTTGTGTGTGATTAAATCCTCGTCTGGGGTTCTCTCACCAAAGAGTACTTGCCCCAAACCTGGATCTTGGCATCCAGGAAGTCTCTTTTCCATATACCTATTTTGCCCTTGCAATGAACACCACATGGATCAAAACTGCTGTCCATCCACACACCCATCCCCACACACCCACCACTAACATCTAGGTAGTAGTGGCTTGAATGTGCATGGAGTAACCTCCCTCCCTCCCTGACCATAGCTCAGCAGTAGTGGTAGCCAAGAACGAAAGCAAACACTGAAGAAAAGGAATGGCAACCCATTATTAGTTTGGGTGTGACCCACCAGTTGAAGACCAATAAAATAAGGACCATAATACCAAATCCAGGATAGTCTGCCTCTTCTGCATCTAGACTAGCACTGTGTGCAGGAATTGTTTGTGTGGGTGTTGCTGTGTGGGTGTGCTGCCAAGGGCGTTGGGGTGAGGAAAAAAATCTGGCTAAATTTGTGCATGCCTCTCTATCATGACGTGCATCCCCAATAACTCCACTTCTTACAATATTGTCATTTGAAGCAGAAGCTAATAAAAAAAATTTTTACAGGGTCCCACACTCCACAGCATTGTGCAATGGCTGAAACAGAATGACTGTGCCTCTCCCTGCCCCAAGTACATTATTAACGTATAAACACAGTGGCAGCTACCTGAGCCATTATAAACTGACAGAGTGATGTTTGTGCAAAGAGTAGGTAAGTAATAACACATG
The DNA here is from genome assembly GCF_027172205.1 of Podarcis raffonei. Taxonomy (NCBI): domain Eukaryota; kingdom Metazoa; phylum Chordata; class Lepidosauria; order Squamata; family Lacertidae; genus Podarcis; species Podarcis raffonei. The sequence goes on from NC_070602.1 coordinate 67,381,800, forward strand.
CTGCCCCACTTGCTTCGGTTGCTTAAGAAACACTGCGTGCTTTGAAGAAATAGTTTATTTAAGTCGCTTATAAAACAGCAACTTCCTTTACTATTAAAGGCTTACCCAATAATTCATCTGACTTAAAGAGATTTCAGATCAAGCCTTGATAGAACCTTGAGGCTTGTACTCACAGCGACGTGCTCTGCCTCTCCTAATCCCTAACATTATTCAACTGTGTTTTTCTGTCCACACATCACATGTGTTTGGAAGTTTGATCAAAGAGGAAGTCAGTATCTCTTTTTAAAAGTGTAGACCAACAAGTCGCAAATAGTATATTGTGGAAGAACTGCTACTGTGGCATAATGTTTCCAAGCTCACACCTCTTCATATTCATACATTTTATGTTAGCCTACATGCCACATAGGGATGCGGGTGGCGCTGTGGGTTAAACCACAGAGCCTAGGACTTGCCGATCAGATGGTCGGCGGTTCAAATCCCCGCAACGGGGTGAGCTCCTGTTGCTCGGTCCCTGCTCCTGCCAACCTAGCAGTTCGAAAGCACAGCAAAGTGCAAGTAGATAAATAGGTACTGCTCTGGCAGGAAGGTAAACGGCGTTTCTGTGCGCTGCTCTGGTTTGCCAGAAGCGGTTTAGTCATGCTGGCCACATGACCCAGAAGCTGTCTGCGGACAAACACCAGCTCCCTTGGCCTATAGAGCGAGATGAGCGTGCAACCCCAGAGTCGGTCACGACTGGACCTAATGGTCAGGGGTCCCTTTACCTTTTTACATGTCACATGTCACTGTGAAAGTGTGATATTTCAAGATCTTGGGCCCAGAGTTGTGGTGCACCAGTTGTGGGAATGTTGCACTGAATAGCAGGGGGAATTAGCAAAGGATCACAGATTCCCAATTTGGGTGAAACAGAATTCTGTTTTAGTGTTACAAAGCACCAACATGACGATAGAGAATAAAATGGCTTTGTGGGGTCAAGCTACCAAAATGGTAAGCACAGATTTCATAAACATCACCCTTCCTAGACCAACAGCCTATATTTCCTTAAGTCTGTGTATGCAAAGACAGGCAGAGGTGGTTAAAATTTTCTCAACTTTCACACAAATATGTTTCTGCAGTACAAAAGTGAATGCTGTATTGTTTATAGGATGTTTCCAGGATTCAAGGATCCTAAACTGGAGAAGGTTGCTGCCAGTTCTTGCTTGCAAAGAGGATCCTGTGCCTGGCAGGAAGTCTGGATGAAACCAAATGGCTTCCTTTGATTAAAAAAGAGAGAGAAAGCAGCAACAGTGGACCTAATGGAAAATGAACTGGTAGCAAAACCAGAGGAAAGATCACACCTGTCATCCAGCAAAGGCTTTGCAGAATAGATGTCTGTTGAAGGATTTTTAGAGGATGAGACTATGGAGTTGGCTTGGGAAATAGAAGAGGGAGAGGATATTCAAGGTAAAGGAAACAGACTGTCAGGAAGCTCAAAAGTGGAGCTGGCAGGGTGGGGGAGCAGGATGGGGTGGGGGAGACATATGGCACACACACTTCCATGAAATGGACAGGATGAGACTGGAGGAAATAGAGTGTAGATTCACATAGTAATTCCCACCCCTGTTTTTGTCGTCCCACCATGCTGGGATTGTAGGCTAATGCAAATCAAGCATTTTCTGAATGTATGGAGGGGTGAACTAGTGTGGCTTCTACTGGTATGAGTGGGGTCAGTGCCATAACACATGGGCACAGGCGTTATTAAACATGCAATCTGTGGGAACTGGGTATTTTCTTTAAAGGTTGGGGGATTTCAAATCCAGTTTTCCAGAAATGTCTGTTTTATTTCCTTCAATGTTATAATGCTGTCAGAAGCATTGGGCAGTAAATTTGTGTAAATAACTAGAGGGGGAAAACTAATAGAAATGAAATGTTAAGCAACTATAAAAGAAATATAAATAAATAAATACTAAGATTTCTGAGCAAATCAGCAGCAGGTCAAATAGCTGGGCTTCAGAAATGGACATCTTAGGTTGCACACTTTTTTTCTTGTACGCATTAACACGCACACAGAAGAGCCTGTCTGATACATTGCATCCCAAACCTTGAATGCACAGCTGTGGTTTTATAGTGGAGGATATGTTGAGTCTGACTCATGCCAAATCAGCAGTCTAACATGAGTCAGTAGAAGTCAATTGAGTTCATTGTTCTCTGACCAAAGAAGGACTAAGCTAGAAACTCTCCAAAAAAGTAGAACATGGCATGTCAACTGCTCTTGGTTTGGGGTTAAAAACAGGGATTTTTGCTGACCTGACAGGTTTTCTGGTATGACTTCACTTTTTGCGTGTGTAGGTCCTCAGGCCACCCCTCAAATAACTTCACACATAACACGTAATTTTAGTTTTGGTTTTTGGGCATTATTTTGGCCACAACTTTATTAAAATACAAAATCAGTGAGTGGTTGTTTAGACATTGGTTATGACTATCTGTCCCCCCGCCTGGGACAGAACTGGCATCCCGAGGTCCGATCGGTAGCCAGTAGAAGGGAAAGTCAAACTTGGAGGTCATTTGAGCTAAGCGTCGGACCCACGCCGCTCACCCCAGCAGCTCCCCGAAAGCTTGCCGGCCCTGGTCCCATGACAGGGATTGGACAAAATCGTGGCAAGCCCCAGGATTCCTTTAACGGAATTCCCTTCAGCGCAATAGGAGGGGCAGGCACAGCCTATCCTGACCCCTCCACCACCAGCATATTATAACCAATGCCTAACCGCAACCTTACAAGTTGTGACGAATTGCTGAGTAGTAGGCAAAAACCAAATGGCACAGCCAATCACCAAATGGCAAAATTCCTACTAGGCCCCTGCTCCAAAGCAGACGACCCCATGACAGGCAAAGCAAGGTCAACCGGAAAAGAGGGCGGACGGGCGGGTGATCCGTTGCACTCTGCAAAGAGAAAGAGAAACCAGAGTGCACCAATATTTAAAGACTATGGTCCCACCCACCCAATTTGCAACATACAATTTGCCCCAGCAACCCGGTTACCCAATCATAATGCCAGGCAACAACTCTTAACCTGCCTGGCAACAAGAGGCCTGGCCCGGCGGCCCACACCGCAACATGTGCTCTCATTTATTGGAGAACATACTTTAACACAGAATGCAAGGACACGGGAAGCTGTCTTATACCAATCCCTCTTGCTCAAGTCTTCTGGATACTGAATGATGGGAACAAGCTAAATGGCTGGAAGGGAATTTCAGATGTGGTCCTTTCCAGCCCTCTTCCACAAGATGCCAAGGATTGAATGTGGGACTTCTAGCATACAAAGCTGAACTGTGGTCCTTCTCCAGTCCACAGCTTCTTAGTGGTTCTGTATTCTGGCAAGGCATCCCCAAATTTCTAGGGTTGCTGATGAATGCAGTCTTAAATCAACCGTAAACTCCATATTTTGAGATTAGATAGCACCTTTTATTTTGAAGACTTTAATTTTGTCTATGGTTTAAACATTTCTTTAAAAACTTTTGAGTAGCGAGGTTGGAGGGTAGTGGAGATACTACAAATGGATTATTTTGTAATATAGAATTGAATAGCATTATATTCATGTCATTATATTCAAGGCAAAAATGCAAAACTAGATCTTGTTTGTTCGTTTAAAAAAAGCTTGTTTCTCTGTCTTGCCAATTTGCATGCATGATTACAATATACAGAACAGACCTAAAAGGCACCAACAATTTAAGCAAAATCCCCTTTACTGCATCTTGTTTTTTCTCTTTCTGGTCTAGATTTGTGATTTTTATTCTAATAATCTTTTGTAACCTGCTTTGAGCGCTTCTTGGGGCTACAAAGCATTATAACAAACAAACAAATCTTAAAAGTTACACCGAAGATACACATGTTTGCTTATCTTATTCCAAGAACCACCAACTCTATCGACTGCAAAGATAGCTCAAACTCTTTGCATAAGAGATTAAAACCTTTTTATAGGTTGCGGTGCTATGGGGCTAGTAAATCTGAGGTTATGAAACACAAACTATTTCACAGCAACATGTGCCTGCTATCCTAAAGTCGCTTCAGCAGCAAATTCACATCTAAAAATGTCTTCTGCATGTGTGTATATTGATTTCACAGCTGCTTCACAAGCAAACCCCTTTTGCTCATTGCAGAGTAGGTGAAAGGGTTTAAGCAGGACTTGGCTTCATGCTGTTTCTTGTGGAAACAGAATAGCATGATAAACCAGCATTGAGCTCTGCTGTGCATTTTCCCAAACCAAACACAAGCAAAGTATTAGTATTCTGTTATAATTTTAAAAAGAAAAGATTTTTTAAAAGAAAGAAAGAAAGAAAGAAAGAAAGAAAGAAAGAAAGAAGAGTAGAGAACTGTAACAGGAATATCATTTAACTATTATGCGTGTTTATGTATCTCAGATTTCTGATTCAGTCAAGTGTAGTACAATTCATTTATTTTATACATAAGAACAGCTGCTTAGACAAAATAAGAAATGATAAACCATTTGCCACAGGTGTCAGGGACAGAAAAGTGACTGTGTATGATTTTGCTTGATAAGTTATGGGGCATAGAGTTTTTTCACCATATTTTATGCAGATCTTTGATGTGAAATCTTGCATTAAAGCTGTGTTTATGATGTTTGGCTACCGCATTCTGGCTCAAAATATATTATTTCTTTGGCTCATTTTTTAAACCCACATACTCATATCAGCTTCTACACAGCTAGCATCCTATTTAAACCAGACCAAAAGTTTGTATACATACTGTACCGTGCTGGCCCCTCACAATGATATGCTTCCAATCAAACACTCTTGGTGCCTAGTGCTGCACATGGAGAGACACATATCCCAATTTGAATTTAACACCATCTCCATGTCATCCTGCACCTTATACGTTTATTTTATACACTCTCTGTTTAGTGAATCCTAACTTCAAACCCATAACTGGGGGGGGGGGGGTTTACTGTATATTTCACCAACATGATATTTTACCAACCAACGTTCTCCTGCTTGTTCTTTGCTGGAAAGGGAGAATGGCAGAGGCTAGTTGAGGAGCTGCAAAATGGAGGCCTCCATATTCCCTTTTGCTGTAGCTTCAGTGCTTCATCCTACTTGCAGAACTCTTCAGTTCACATAGGGTGACTCTGCCATGCCAGAACCCAGGTGTGAGGATGGGCTTCTCACTGCCATGTCCTTTCTCCCAGGGTCCCAGTTTGATCTGAGGAGGGCTCTGCTTCAGGTGGTCATCTGTCACTCAGCAAAACTTTCTGCACTCTTCCATCATCCTCCAAGTGTGAGGATGATTTTCCTGCGGCCTCTCCAGCTGCACCACCATGCAGGGGCATATGACTGCAGAATAGGTTTCCCAGAAGGGTGAAGCCACTAGATGATTGAGTCTTAACCATAAGCATTTGCTGATGCATCACCCCAAACACAACTATGAAGGCCAACTGGGAGCTGCCTGTCTTGGGGTGGAAGAGGTTCATTAACACTTTACCAACAGGGTACTAGGAATGGGAAAAGTTTGTGCAGTTGCCCCAATTCTATCCAAGGTGGACAGCTGCATGTGCAGGCCATATTTGGATTGCATTGAAATGCCTATAAAATAACTATCGGAGGCAGTGAGCAGGATTCTGAAGAACCTGAGCACCCATAGAAGTTGAAGGCAGCCATTTACTGTGGGCTTAACACACTGTGGTAAATCATAGAATCATACAGTTGGAAGGGACCCCAACAGTCATCTAACCCCAACCCCTGCAATACAGGAATCTCAACACTTGGTCCCCCATTCAGTTTGATACCATACCAGACCCTGCTTAGCTTGGCAAATATGCTAACGGTTTTATTGCTGCACCACCAGGAGGTATATGGGTAGTCTGTTTGTTCTGCAAAGTGATGATGACAATTTTATCTCACTTCTACAACTGATCAGAAATCTAGAGAAAAGGAAGTGGCAGGACAAAGCAGGTGAATATACCAAGTGGCAGTGTATAAACCACTTGCTAAGTTTATATTCACCTTATTGGTGGCAAGTATGTGTAGAGAAGTATAATATTTGATGCTGAGATTTGTTTCTGTTTAATATTTTCTGCATTTTTGTCACTCACATTGCTGTCAGCAGCACTGCAATGAAAAATCAGGCTGGCAATATATAACTGGAAAGATAAAACAGCATGAAGAGAGCTTCGGAAGGAACCTGATCAGGTGACACTTTTATTGACAAAAATTACTCTGAACGCAAGTCACTTGGCATCTCTCAAGTGATCTAAATAAGCAGGCTTCATCAGTCACCAAGCATCCTGCCACCAGTGAATGTTCCACTGCTCCCCCACTAGCTGGGCATAGGAAGTTGGCAAAAGAAACATGCCCATCTTAGGTCACTGAAATAATATATTAGGTCTACCCAAGTAAATCACCTTGAGTTGGGTGGTCTTGTGGCGGCAGCACCCTTCAACCTGTTCCGTAGGTGTGTTTGCCAGCTGTACTGAACATAGGTACAAGCTATCTCTGCACACGTACAGGTGTTTGTGTGAAAGAGTGTATCTATATTGATTCATACAGCTCAACTGCTTGCATACAAAGGTGTGCACAGATTGTACATGCATTGGATGTAATGTGTGAACACCTCTGGTAAATTGTCTCCATGAAAACAGACCATTGAGGGCCAGCCAAGATGAGTCTTGCAGCAAATGCTAGCTCAGGGGTCAGCAAACCTTTTCAGCAGGGTCCACTGTCCCTCAGACCTTGTGGGGGGGGCAGACTATATTTTTTTGGGGGGATGAACGAATTCCTATGCCCCACAAATAACCCAGAGATGCGTTTTAAATAAAAGCACACATTCTACTCATGTAAAAACACACTGATTCCCAGACCATTCACAGGCCGGATTTAGAAAGCGATTGGGCCAGATCCAGCCCCCGGGCCTTAGTTTGCCTACCCATGTGCTAGCTCTTCTGCCTATTGCTTAGATGGAATGGGGCTGTGCCTGTCTGGAGAAAGAAGGAAGGCAGGAGAAAGCAAAAAGAGGGGTCCCCTCCTTTACCCTCCTGTCCCATCCTCTTTGCCCCCTTTGATATGTCACGGGTTTTTACTTTAAATTTGCTGGGTGTCTATAGTGACGCATCTCTGAAGAAACGCTTAACGTATAAGGTTTGTGAAAGGAACCCACCCATTATTAAATTCCATGATTGCCAAACCTGTGATCAAAGCTGCTTTTTTGACAAGCACAAATGAATTTCAGTGAAGCATAATCCCTGTGGCTGTCTACTGTTTACAGTTCAGGCTCTACTTGATATTTGCTTGTTTAGCCTGCTCAGTCAGTGACATACCCTATAATGTGCTTGGATACTACCGAGGAAAGTGTCAGTCAGTGTGCACCAGTGTGATTTCATTAATCCTTGCATATCACTATGGTCCAAGCTGCAAAGTCAGCAGAAACCACAAGGCCCATTGACATCCCACCCTGGCTTCTTGTGTTTGCCTTCTGCTTTGCCTATCCTGAAAGCAGGTAATCTAGATGTTCCATCTGACCTGTTTTTATCACAGCAAAGGGCAGGGATTGCGCAATATATAATGTGATATAACCACCCTGTGGAAAACATTAAGTCAGTGGCAGGCTGCTCACCGGGAGGTGGGGCTGAAATGACCTTTATAAAAATTATCACACCTGTGATCCAGCACCATATGAAAGACAGAATGCCCTCGTGGAGCCACAGTTGATCTCCGATGCAGACAGACAGTCCTTGTCACTAGCAAGGAGCTCATCCACTCCAAATCACAAATAGCTTTGCTGGAAGCAAGCCTGAAAAGGAAAGCAAAGGCTAGTTCCCTTGCTTTAACCTTTATAAGCAAGTACCAGGAAAATAATTAAAAACTAAAAGCAGAGGCAGTCAGGCTACAAACACTGGCACATGGGACACAAATGGCAGAAAACACCTCATTTCTTCTTCCTTTTCCTTCTTTTTCGACACTGGAAAAACAGAGGTGTCTTTTTTGCAACTAGCAGAACTTAGCAGAAAAAAATGGGCCCTTGGCTTTTTCCAGCAGGCTATTCTTACGTTCTCATGTTCTGAACATGCAGATGACTAACTTTTCTCATCTCACAGTCAAAGTCCTAGGCGGAACATCAGATAACGGAGCATCTGATACAGCAAAAGAAATGCCCAAGAATGCAAAGTATGTACGTGCACATTTTTTTTTACAATCCCTTAAAAACATAGCCAACAAACAATAACAACTTAAGAATGTAAGTAACTGTCTTACTGGAATGAACGGGAGTGTTTCTAACATCACCTAGCCAGACACTTCTAAGCACTCACTAGCTGCCAACAAGGCCCAGTTTCCCATGTTATTCATCTCCAGTACCTGGTATTCAGAGACATACTGCTTGGACAAATTCATGGAGGGTAAGGCCATAAATAGCAACTAGCCATGAGGGCTATGCTCTGTATCTACAATATGAGGCAGTAATGTTTCTGAATACCAGTTGTTGGCAATCACAGCAAGGGAAGGGGCTCTTGTGCTCAGGTCCTGTTTGAGGGTCCTGTTTTTCACAGTCATCTGGTTGGCCACTATGAGAACAGGAGGTTGGACAAGATGGGCCATTGGCTGCTCTTATGTTCTCTGAACAAGAAGGTTCTATTGGTAGACTTGCCCCCTATTAATTTGTATCAAATGCTGTCTAAGCATTGCAGTCACCACGTATTTAATGGCAATGGTATGGATGGTATGAATAAATACATTATTTGCCTGCCTTGAATTTACTGCTTGGCAACTTCCTTGAATGTCTGCAATGTTCATAAAGGTAAGGAGGACCACTCTCAACTCTTTGTTCACACATATTTAAAATTTTGTCATGTCCCCCATTTTGTTGTGTTTCCCCCCCTAAACTATAAAGCTCCCAAATGTGACCTCTTTGTCGGTCTATGTGTAAAATAGAGATAATATTAATCACACACACACATTGTATAAGCAGAATGGGGGGAAAAACAGCAGACATGCATATAAAATGAACAAGGAAAGAGGTATACTAAACATAACACTGAATAGCAGGGTATGGCAGATCAGTGCCATATAATATATACTGATATTATATCACCAATATATAAATGAATATAAATAATGTTATTTCATAATGTATGTGGTGTGCAAAACCCAACCAGGATTTTGGTGCTCTTAGTATAAAGGCAAAAAAACCCAACAATGTATACATGGCACAAAAGGCCGTCAAACAAAAATTGCAAAATGATTGTGGCTTTTGGAAGGGGGGAATGGAGAGATAAATGGTATAGAAATGGTTAGAAAATAGAATGCAAAAGTTCAGACTTGACCACATTTTAGAGAGACAAAAATGTAGCTTTCCAGTTGCTATTTGGCACCACCCACTGGATGCTCTGCAGAACTAATATTTTTAGAATTTTACTATTTGAAACTTGGAATGCGACAGCAGGATGTGTTTTACAGAGCAGTATGTTAGTGCTGAAGTGTAAACACCAACAGAACACTGTCTAATTTGGCCACACGTCAGTCATTATGCTGAATTCCATAGTTGATTAACATCTTAAGAGATCTCTAAGAGCATTTCTGTAGCAGTGTCTTCTACATGCCAGGTGGAATCTCAGGTTTCACTGTTATGATCCACAGACACCAGGATTATATTCTCTATATCTTGGCCTTAATGTGAGCATGGTCAGTGGCATTGCAGAAGGTGTTGGCAGGTCACAGGAGGCTACAAACTTAACCACCTATGTCAGTTGACCTCTTTTCCTTTAAGTTTTTTTGTGATGGGTTTGTTTCATAAATTACTTGGGGCTTTTGCAGTTCCTGTTTCTGCAGCCTGATTTCTTGCTTGCATGCTTGCTGATAGCAAGCACCTGCTGCTGAAAGACATTCACTAATTTAAGCTTCCATGTTTTTTCAGCAGCTAAAAGTATTATTGGAATGCAGCTGGCCTTGTTTATTGGGTTTCCATGGCCAAAGTTGCTCATGTTGCTACCAACGTGTAGAAGAACAGCAAGAAGAGGAAGCACTGAAATTTTAGGAGGCTTCACCACTAGTGGTGGTAACTTCTCTGCATTATTATTTTTTTTTAACAGGCTGCTAGTTTTGTCAGAAATGGATTGATTTCATCTGCAAGATTAGCTTCCTTCCATAACATGGAAGTGGCCATAGCCATAGCTATAAAGCACTAGCAAGCTGCAGCTTTACAAAATGGAAGAACGCCTACCCAGAAACTGCCTTGATAAATGTGGAACTCTTGATCAAGGGTAGTTGTATCTAAGTATACCTTGCACCTTGGTATGTAAGTATACCTCCATCTGTTGGCAATCATCCTTGACTACAACTCCAATCATCCCTCTCAAAGTCACTCCTAGTCAGGAACAGTTATGCAAAATTGAAATTGCCACCTGCTGCTCTTGCTGCTTCCGCTACCACCAATTGCTATGTGACCTGCTGGACAGCACCCATTTCTTACAAGATCAGGACATTATCTTTCCCACAATCAGCACCAATGGTGGCGGTGCTTCTCTACCACTGGCAGAGGCAGTGGGGCAGGCAGGGCGCCGTGTGGGAGTGCCGGCTGGAGGGCTTCCACCCTGAATGGTAGACCAGCAGCTCCATGTGGTTGTACAGCAATTCCAGATGCACCTAGACAATGTGACATTCATGCGGATCTGACTCTGAACTGCGTTATGGCTCAGAGATGGCACTAGGCTGTGATTTACAACAACTGATGTTTGGAGAGTGGCAGAAACAAATTGAAACCCGTTGATCTTATTACACCTTATCAGCTGTATTTGATACAGTTTGATCACGAGGTGTAGATGATAACTTTGGAGCCCTGCATGTGTTTGTGGAACTGCTAAGGGAAGATTCTGCACCTATCTGGAAGATGATTCTAAAAAGCAGCAATGGGTGCAGTGTGAGTTGTTGCCCATTGTCCCCCTACAGCTCTTGCTTGGACCACAAGAATCCCTCTATTCCTCTTCCTGTTACTCATGTGTATGTAGTCAGTGGATGGGAACTGACAAATGATATCTCACAGTAGACTGGCAGTAATCAAGTCATTTTCCTTTGCACCCAACCTCAGTCCTGCATCCTTATGCTTACAGAGCATTCTTTGCTTTTGAGGAAGCACTCAGATCAGAATATTCATCTGCTGGTGAATACTTTTTCAGGAAGAGGGTGTTTCTTTCTTTTGGTGCTACACTTATACTGGCCACATAAAATAATCTCCTCCTTTAGACACACACACCATTCCCACTTCTATGGCCATGGGGCTCTAGGATTGCAGAGTAATGGTACCCTTGCCTCATTTTTAATATTACTGTACACTAAGCTCACAACTTATGTGCATTTAACTTGTGCACATTCAGCTTTACACACTTGGCAAAAAATAAAAAGCGGGTAGGTGCCTAGGAAATGAGACTTTGGCAATCCCACTCACCATTGCACCCAATGTGTTTTCACTATATGCAATTTTGACTTTAGGGCCCATCCCTGAAATGTAATCCCCATGTAAGTTGTAGGTTTACTGTACCCTCAAGCAAGACAGAAGAGAAACATACAGCCACTGCAGGAGAAAAAGAGAAAATAAGGAATCTTTTTATTTATTTATTTTTAAAGTTATAAAAAGTTTTTGGGAAATGATTTATAATGAATTGAAAAAAATGTTTAAAATAACCAGTGCAAAAAGAACAACAGCAAAAAACCCTACAAGCATTTTTAATAGGTATTATAGGAATGGATATACCGAAAGAATATAAGAATCAGTTTATGTCTGCAACAATGGCCGCACGGATATTGTTACCCAACACTGGAAAGAGGAACAAGTCCCCACTAAAGAAGACTGGCAACTCAAATTAATGGAATATGCCAAAATGGCTAAATTAACTGGAAGACTTAGAAATCAAGACGATAACAGATATAAAAAAGAATGGAAAATGTTTATTGCATATGTACAAAAGCATTGTAGGGAAGTTAATACAGTAGCAGGCTTTTAAAAAACACTTGTAACGTTAAGGAGAATGTTTAAATTTGGAGATAATTAAGGAAATTATTGACATGTATAAATTGATATAATATAAAAGAACCAGGGGAGGGAATGGAGGGAAGTCGAGGGCTCTGAGTAATCCCAAAATATGGATTCAATGTTGTGTGAAAATGTTTTATTTTCTATTTTTTATTTTTGTGTGTGTAGTTTATTCTTTTATACTTATATGATGATAGTGTTTAATTGTGAAAATTGTGAAAATTAATTTAAAAAAATTAAAAAAGCAAAGAAAATAAGGAATCATAGGATTGTCAAGTTGAAAGGGACCACAGGGATCATCTATTCCAACCCCCTACAATGCAGGAAACATTTGCCCAATGTGGGGCTCAAACCCACAACCTTGAGATCAAGAGTCTCATGCTCTACCAACTGCTCCAAGTGAATATTCCAGTAATTGAACTTGGGACTTTCTGCATGTTCTCTGAGCAACAGGCCTTCCTATGTCTCCATTGTCTTTCACTGTGACTACATGCCACCCACATTTTTAAAAGTGATCCAGACTTTTGTCACTGATTATGGAAAGTCCCATTTGCTCAGGCCCCAGAATTCATGGCACTTGAGAGACAGCACAGGAAACGAACAAATGCAGAACAGTCACAAGGGTTCGTTGCATTGGTTATATTTATCATGGTGATGCCACTGAAACAAATTACCTACTGTGAATGAGCCACACTGTCATCTGTAATGTTTTGAAGCGTTTATCATGGGATTGTCATCTTCCTACTGATCTTCCTGAAATGTTCAGAGGAACAGGGAGTCTTTCAATTTGTATATATTTATGGCTGCTACGTAGGAAGATCCTGGTTCAAATCCCCATTCACCCATTAAACTCGCTAGGTGTACTTGAGCAGTTATTATCACTCAACCTTTTCAACTCCATTCAAAAGTTCCAAAGATGTGCATCCATCATAAATGGGAGCCCTTCCTTGCATATCAACACACAATTTTCAGATATCGGTAGGCTTTGCAGCAAGCCGCTGCCGATGGTGCTATTCAAGCAAACATGTGCAAAGCACAGGCAGTCACAGTTATTTCTGATCTGACAGCAGCGTTTGTGAACTTTGGAAGAAACACCATTTGGCACAGGATAGCTGTGGGGACACATAGCAGGGATGCCACAGATCAGGGGGGTGTGCTTTGGCAGAACTAAGGGAATAAACTTGTGAAGCACCTGTCTATCTACTGAATGTGAACCTGTCACTTTTATCCCCACTAAATTTGCACGTAAAATTCCACAGCAGCAACCCAAAGACGACATCTAAACCATTACAAGTAAACCTTTGGCTGGGAAGCTTGTCTCGCCCTTGCATCTTACACTCAGTCAAATACAGCAGACCATTGATTACACTTCTTCACCCCATAGACCAGCTTTAAGACAAGGCAAATGCTGACTTCCAAGAGATATTCCAACCGAACTGCTGGTATGTGATATATTTTGTAAGGGTTTCAGTATATGCACATTGTTACACCAGCTATTAAAATGAACAGATTTCTCTGTAGATGCCTTTATTTCTCAGTATCAGAAACCATTCATAAACTGGAATTGCAGAAGGGCTTAACATAGTGGGTTTTCAAAAAAGAAATCTCCCTCATATCACTGCAGCCACAGCAACTCTGATACTGCAGTTATCAAAGCAGGTTATTTTATTATTATTATTTAGACTTTAAGGAAACATTTTTCTTTGGGGGAAATTTAACTTCAAATTGGTTCCGAGCAATGATGCAGTTTCTAACTGACTCCTGCTCCTATTCTGGCTTTATTCCGATCTTGTTTTAAAGTTTCATATTGAATTTGCACATTTTATGGCTTTGAAAAAATTGATGTGCACTGCCACAATAACTTATCATTAATGAGTGGTTATTAAAAATACTATTTTCAAAAATGAAAAAACTGCAGATTGGTCTGAAAGCATGAATACATTTCCATGTCCAAAGGAAGACTTTGCAAGGTAAGGAGACAGCAATAGGCTTCAGGGTGGGAATGACTGCAGAGGCGTATATAATATTGACCATTTATCAGACAGTGACACATCACTGGTACAATAATCACATAGCCAAGTACCCATACTTATATTTTTAAAATACAAATGTATATTGTTTAGTGTCAAATGAAAGCTGCTGATACATACAAAGCATATTGGATATTCACTGCTGAGTAAGGAACCTGGTATGATTCTTCTCAGTTCTCCAGGAAACCTGCACCAGAGCATTTAACTGTGCAAACTCCGCACAACAACTTTCAAAATGTGATGGGCAAGCTGGAGCAGAGTTGCTAACCTTCCCATGAATTGGTATTTGTAAGCATGTCTAAACAAGCAGCTGCGACTCTTCATTGCTACAATCTGGGCCGCCCTTTTCTTATCTGTCTGGTTGAAATTCCAGAGCTAGCCTTTCAAGGGTCATCTTCAATGTAAACCTCTTATAACAATTATTGCTGCGCTGGTATGCAAATTTTGTATCTGCCAGCAACTATCTTTAGTTACTTGGCAAGTACACCCTGTCATATAAATGGCAACGTCAATAACATGTTTGCAACCTCTTTCCATACTTATGGGCTTGCAAGGGCCAGTGCTTTGGCAAGTCACATTAATGATTATTTTGTACTGTTTATAATGGGGTTTATGTTTTGTCCTTTTACACCACCCTGATATTTTATGATCTACCATTATATAATTTCTATAACTAAAAATATGTATACACACTTTAGGGGAACTGTTTTGCTCTCTCAGTCCTCATTGTTCTGTGTAAGTGGTTATCTTCTCCTCATTTATGGATTTCTGAAATCCAATAAAATATATTAAAATGTGGATATTGACGCATTGCTCTTCTTTCCAATTGCATTGTACATATCCGTAGCTTTAATTTCATGCTGAACAAGCCACACATATACAATGAGGTTATGGGGGTTTATGTATGTGAATGTGTAGTTCTGGGGGGAAATTACCTTACCATTTGACCTCGTTATCTGTCCAACGGCCAAGATTCCAAATATACCAAGCCCTCATAAAAACAGTTCCGCATATGAAAACAATGGGAACATTTAAAACAATTCCACGTATGAAAACAGTTTAAAATGGTTCTAATGCAGATGCAGACTGGGTTCAACTCCCGCCCAGAAGCCAATGTCTCCACTGTGGAAGGACATGTAGGTCCAGAATTGGCCTCCACAGTCACTTACGGACTCATTGTTAAAACCGTGTTTATGGAAGACAATCTTACTCAGCTACTAGTGACTGCCAAAGAAGAAGAAGGGACAGATAGTATCTGCTGGAGTCCCTCTCCTGCAAAGTGCAGTGATCAGTTTGGTATGTAAGAGGCGAGACTATCTTTTAGGTATCTTGGTCCCAAGCTGTATAGGGCTTTGCACACCAGTGCTTGTACCTTGAACTTAGTCCAGTAGCTTAATTGGCAGCCAGTGCAGTTCTTTCAGCAGCAGCTTAATACAATGGGGAAGGTCTACCCCAGTGAGCAATCGCACTGCAACACTTCTTGACGAACCTCAGGGGCAGTCCCAAATAGAGCACATTGCAGTAATCCAATCTGGAGGATACCAGCCCACATATGACAATAGTCACCCCATCCTTTTTCTAGAAGTGGCTATGCTGTTTTACCATGTTAAGCTGGTAAAAGACACTCTGAACCACTGAGGTCACCTGGGCCTCTGTGTGAAAGTTGACATTTAAACCTGTTACACGCAGAATCCACCAGATGGCACTGAAGTAATAATGCATTCCTTAAAGAAATAAAAAAGCCCAGCATATTTCAATTTTATTCTGCAAGTTATCTTTATGTTACCACAGAGTTTCTACATATTTCAGAAGACGAGTGGTAGCAATTGTGGTAGTGTGAAAGGTGGGAATTAGTAACTTCCTTTATGCATTTTCATTTAATCTTGATCAATGTTTTCCCTTTTTTCCAGGGTAGGAAAATGGAAGCTCAACTGTTCTTTGAGTTGTAGAACTTGCATGTTGCTCAAAACAAAAGCAACCCCCTTCACACACTATTTACTGACTTTTGCAGCAGGTGGACACATGCCTTATCTATTATGCCACTATCGTATTTCTTCTTCAGTCAAGATCAGTCAATATTTAGCTCTCTTTTCTCTAAGATTTGTTTACTGTGGTGATATGAGAACATTTATTCATATTGTTTAATTTCTCTAAAATTGACTTCTTTGTATGTTAACCTTCAATAAAAGAAATAAAGAAAATAATTGAAAATTATGGGTACTCCACCCCCAGTAGCTGTGGATATATGTTTGGCCAGTGCTGCAACAACAACAACATGCTAAAGTCTTGCATCCCTCAAAAAATCTGCCTTGGGCCTTCTGATACAATCATACTATTCTGTTTTCTGTTCACACCCTTCTCAGGAATCAAGAGCTTCAGGACAGCTTCAGAGATGGGACTTTTGCGAGGCCCATTCCAAGGAAAGGTTTAAAGTTCCCATTCCTTCATAGTCTCAGAAGAAGAAGAAGAAGAAGAAGAAGAAGAAGAAGAAGAAGAAGAAGAAGAAGAAGAAGAGTTTGGATTTGATATCCCGCCTTTCACTCCCTTTAAAGAGTCTCAAAGCGGCTAACAATCTCCTTTCCCTTCCTCCCCCACAACAAACACTCTGTGAGGGGAGTGGGGCTGAGAGACTTCAGAGAAGTGTGACTGGCCCAAGGTCACCCAGCAGCTGCATGTGGAGGAGCAGAGACGCGAACCCGGATCCCCAGATTACGAGACTACCGCTCTTAACCACTACACCACACTGGCTCAGGGCTTCCCAGGCTTCCTATTTTCTTAACAATAATGGTGCACATTAATTATATTCATACAATTAACATGACTGCTAATTTGGCCCAGAATCATAAGGGTGAAGCAGTGCCAATGCTAAGCATATTTAGTTAGATGAATGGACTTTTAATGGAATGACATTAATTTGCACAACCAACCTATTGTTTATGAACTATTTTTCTTGCTGTCAGTTTCTGGTGCTTCAGAATTTTTATGTTTTTCACAGAATTTGTGGTGGTAGGAAACTACACCTGAGGCATCGGGAAGAGAAGGAAAGCAGCAAAAAGAATATTGATAGAATGGTGGTGGGTATTTTTAAAAACTTTAATCAAAACTGTGAAACTGCTCTTCACTAGATCTACCACATGCAAACCTTAAGAATCGCGACAAGTTCTTATGTAGCATCTGGCACAGAATGTTACAATTGCTACAACAGGCAGAAAAATCATTTTAAGTGGTTTGCCAGGACCCTCAGCAATTTTCAAGTAGTCTGTTTGGGAAAAAGCTTGGGAGCCACTGTAACCTATGTGGCCAGATGCAAACTTTAAAAACTCCTTTAAAAATACCTTACCTTTTTAAACTTCAACACTGAATGCTTTTTCTTTAAAGTCATAAAGGCAAATTCCATTTAGGACAAGAGAAGAAGAACCTCTGTCTTAGTTAGTTTCTAGGATACTCGACAATGCTCTGGACAGGAGCACACTGACTCTCAAAGCACTTTTTAAAATAATAATTATTTAAAAATATTTTTATTTAAAAATAAATAAATTGTAATGATTGTTTCATGTTTCTTCAATTCCTTCCCCACTAAAAAGTTTAGGATCGCTAACTAGTGAAATTTACCAGACTGGCTGTTCATTATTTAGTTTAGTAATTTGGATTCTATCAACCTAGGAGACAGCAAGTGGAATTAAAGCGTAAACAAGCTTGTAGATGCATCAGTGAGGATCGGTCGACTTCTATTTATTCCTTTTGTACTTGTCTTCTTCTGTTCCACTAGTACCATTATCAAACTGCTGATATTGGCTCAGGGCTGATGCCCCAGAAATACAAATGGGGAAGCTGTTCCAAGTAAATGATTATCTGTTACAACCTTAGGTTCTAGCCTAAGTACTCTTTCTCAAAGCGCTTGGCTCCATGAACTTCACTAGATGCACACTTACACCCTTGTTTCATCCTGCCCCATTATATCTTTTGTTGGCCTGCTTCAAATGGATTCTAGCCAGCCAGAAATAGTTCTCAGTTGGCATTTCAGAAATAACTGCTATGAGCTCAATAACGTATTGGTGGATGTTCAACAGAAGTCATTAACTCCTTGGATGGGATGGCTTGTTTTCTCTGAATTTTGTTGTTGTTGAAAATTACATCTCCTGGGCTGAAGAGCAGGTGGGGCTTGTCAGACTGGAAAGGTAGCCCCTCTAGGGAAACTGTTCCTATACTTCCACTGCCTTGCAGGATATCTTCAGGACAACAAAAGGTAGGTAAACCCTACACAAATCTGGAGTGGAGTTCCTAAGATGGTTGGATAGTGCCTTGTGTGACTCCTTCCAGCAACTCCTGGAGCCAAGCTGGTGCCAAATGCATTACACTGCTTTCTTTTGAACTACCGTACATATCTTTAGGCATTAGGGGGGGAAACATTCCTCTTATCCCAAGCCTTAAACAACCTATGTGTCAGGGTGGAGGAGTTACTGTTTCTGTTTGTTACTATGTTATGTATTTTTGTGTTCTTATAATGTAAACTGCCCCATGATCCTTGGATGAAAGAAGGCATAGAAATGTAAGAAATAAAATAACACACAAATTAGATTCTTGGAATAGCAGGAGCTTGTGGACCCTGACTGGAACAGACAGATGATATCATCTCAAATAGTGCCCCTCTAATGGGAGAAATGCAGTTTGCCAACTTACAATCCTGGATGCCAAGTTGCTGGCAAACACAACCACAGCAAACCTCAGCCACAGCAAAGAGAACTGTAGCATGTCTTCCCCGTCACTTGAAGGTCCCAAACAGCCAGAGATGGGTAACTGTTAGTCTGTTACAGCAAAAAAACAAGAGCATTACAGCATCTTAAAGACTAATACATTTAGTACTAATACATTTATTACAGCATAAGAAAGCATCTTAAAAAGCAGAGACATCACCTTGCCAAAAAAAGGTCCGTATAGTTAAAGCTATGGTTTTCCCAGTAGTGATATATGGAAGTGAGAGCTGCACCATAAAGAAGGCTGATTGCCGAAGAATTGATGCTTTTGAATTATGGTGCTGGAGGAGACTCTTGAGAGTCCCATGAACTGCAAGAAGATCAAACCTATCCATTCTGAAGGAAATCAGCCCTGAGTGCTCCCAGGAAGGACAGATCCTGAAGCTGAGGCTCCAATACTTTGGCCACCTCATGAGAAGAGAAGACTCCCTGGAAAAGACCCTGATGTTGGGAAAGATGAAGGGCACAAGGAGAAGGGGATGACAGAGGATGAGGTGGTTGGATAGTGTTCTCGAAGCTACCAGCATGAGTTTGACCAAACTGCGGGAGGCAGTGGAAGACAGGAGTGCCTGGCGTGCTCTGGTCCATGGGGTCACGAAGAGTCGGACACGACTAAACGACTAAACAACAACAACAAGTGTTTGTGGACTAGAGTCCCCTTTAGCAGATGCATGAAGTCCTATCCTGGATTACATAGTTACAGGAGAAAAGTGAGGCCAGAGGGAACTGAAATACAGTAACACAGGTGATATACAGTAATTAAAAGTGGGCCATTCACAAAACTGTTGTCAGTAATAACACAGAAACAGACTGTATTAGTGACACAATGCAAGATGTCGCAGGTTTCTCCTTCATGCCATTTTGACCAAATCTATCTCTGCACCCATAAAAACAACCAAACCTGTTTTATTCTTTTTCTAGTTTTTAAAAACTTTCCTGTGCTCATTCTCTGCAGTACCTCCTGTGATTTTTAAAATTTATTTTAAAAAAAGGTTATTCCCCCGACCCACCAAGATTGTCCTTTAAGCTGCAGCCATGGGCATAATGGATATAGGAACATGAAAGGCAGATGGCATAGCACTAGACATCTGCAGTGTTAGTTCCCCAGGGGAAGGCCACCTAAATGTAAACAGCCCCCAAAAGAGGAATGAGCTGCACCGAAGAGGAAAATCTGATTATATAAACAGACATGTTACAATCTTCTTGTCCTCTCCCCCAAAGCTATTTGTGGTTTAACTTGCACGCATACAAGCAAAATGGAGTTCTATCAGAGCACTATTAGGGCACCACCAGTATCAACTATGATGAGACGAGTTCCTCCACTTGAAGAAATCTATAACCTTTTTGCAATGCACCAAAGCACTGCAGATTATTATAGGAAGAGACAGTTCTTAAAATGGAACTTCCAATCAGAAAGCAACTGTCCCACTTAGCTAATACAAGGGTTGCCCTTATTTGTCCTTCATTATGGTGACAACCATTCCAGATTGTTGTATAATCTATTAATAACATCTCTCTCTCTCTCTCTCTCTCTCTCTCTCTCTCTCTCTCTCTCTCTCTCTCTCTCTTCTGTTTTTGATCTCTAAGACAGGGAATGATGTCTGGCATATCCCTACTTCCAATGACACTACGGAGAAAGATGTTAACAACACACTGCTGTCATCGGTAAAGCTTTGGCTGATCTACTGAGTCATTTTCTAAAATTGATGACAGTGATGTTGCTTCAGTGTGGTATTATCTCCTACTTATTTCACTGCTGATGATATGAAGGACTTAAGCCTGCCATTATAAAAAGTGCTGCGACTAGGGTAGTCATCATTCCAGAATCTCAATGGCATCATTGTTTATATATTTATTTGCTTTTTTTATATTAACATGACACACAATCCAGAGACCAAAATCATATTCCAAAGCTATTGTGACCTTCACCTTAAAATGACAGGGAGCCCCAAACACAGGGGATGCACTAATTTCCATTTGCAGGTAAGCTCCAATAGCACCATATACAGGTAAGAAAGGGAAGGGGAGGGTTGCTGCAAAGTATGCTTTCTTCTCATGTTCCCCCCTCCCCTTTGCCATATGCAAAAGTTGCATTTGGCCTCAACTGTAATGCACCACCAACACTCTTACCCAATATCTGGGAGCAGTGTTTCTCAGACACAGGGAAAGCACAACCCCTTCATGCAGCTACTTTCTCTATTGGTGAAAGCCATACACCAGGTATCCCCAACCTTCAGCCCTCCAGATGTTTTGGACTATAATTTACATCATCCCTGACCGCTGGTCCTGTTAGCTAGGGATCATGGGAGTTGTAGGTCGAAACATCTGGAGGGCCGCAGGTTGGGGATGCCTGCCATACACTGTTTCCACTGCTGGTCAAGCATTCATGAGTACTTTTTGCCCAGGAGTATCAAAACACAGATGCATGTTCATTCTGCCTCTCACGCTGTGCTGAAATATATATTTAACTAAGGCCACCTTGTGGTGGTAATGGGGCACTGAAATCACTCACCCTGCGTCCCCTTCGCCCTCTGTCTCACATAATATCATGAAGGCAAATGATGAGGTTATAACTTACTTTGCATGCCAGAATGCACTAACAGAAGCTGATAACCAGTTTCAATGTCACAAATGGAATTTTATCTGCACGCACTGCTTTAAAATAAAGCGATACATTTCAGAGATATAAATGACATATTTCGAGCTCATTTTTGATGTCTCAAAACCAGCTACTGTGGTGTCAAATTTCTTCAGATTTTTAAAAAAATCAGGTTGGGAGACAAGCGTTTTCTTATGTCCATGCTAGAACTGCCAGGTTTCCATGGTCTGGCAGACAGAGAATGATTCAGAGGTTTAATGTTTCCTTGCAGTTAGTTGCATAGCTCTTGCAGCACATAATGAGTGACTCACTACTCTGTCTCCCCTTTTTGTTTTTTTGCCCACCAGGAATAATAATTTTTAAAAATGCTAGCTTTGCTTTTTCTTTTCTTTTTAAAGTGTGAGCTGAGGAAATCCAGGTGATCTCACAGCAATCTATACTTCTAGGAATAGAAAATGTTTTGACTCGCAACAGTCAAGCTCAGAACAGATATTTCTTTCTAAATCTTATGCAAACATTTGATGAGACGTGGAAGTCCCAGAATGCTATAATTATATTTGAATAAGGTTATATGTTAGAGCAGCAGCAGATTATTGTACAACTTGTGACAATGGCCACAACCCCTGATAACAGTAGTTCTGTTTGATTCCTTGATATCTTTCCCATGTGATTTTTTAAAAAACAAAATTCAAATGTGGTCTGGTAAGGGAAAATATATTCTCACTTATTTTTTAGAAACAGATTGTTGTGTCCTATTGATACTGTTGTCCTTTAGTTTCTCTGGTCTATTAGTTGCACCAGTGGGCAATATATCATTTTTAAATAATTGGTTGTTTGCCTGCCAAGCAATGGACTTGTTTTTATTCCAGCCAGTTTTTATTCCATTAAAAAAAAAATCCTAAGTATTCTATTCTTCTGACTGATTACATTTTCTGTGAATGCATGCAAAAAAATTTAAAAATGTTCACATTTAACTATAATGTGTATATTTCTGGCTCTCTCTGTGTGTATGTGTGTGTGTACACAAGCGAGTAAGGATTGGCTGTGGCTCCGTGTCACATGTAATACCATGAAGCAAAGCCCAGCCCAGCCCCATTACACCCTCTTCTGGGTGTGAAGATGGTCTGCACATCCTTCTTCCCTGCTGGGGATGGAGAGGCACCATTTTGTGGTTCACCTCAGGTACTAAAAAGTCTGTGGCCATCCCTTCCTTATACATTCAGATTCAACTATCTAAACTGAAATCAGCAGGACTATTCAACAGTTCCTGAAATGGTATACTGCATGTGCTTTACTGCATATATTCATTTTACTTTTTGCAAACTGATTTGAGGGTGGTTGGCTCCCCACCCCCAGCAAGCAGTGTATAAATGTTATGAAATAAATAAGCACTACTGTACTTGCATTGCTATTTGTTATTGCAGCTATTCAAGGGTGTGTACAGATGATACCTGAGGAGTGTTGTGTGCACGTGGCAGCCATGAAAAAAGGTGTTTGTGGCATCTTTGCGGAGCATCCATGCCAGTTGTTTAGAGGGACAGGTAAAGGTCTAGCATTGAAAGTGTCACACAGTGGTTGGCAACACAGGAACCAAAGAAATAGCTTATGTGTTATTATCAGACACTACCTTAAGTCACATCCTATAACCAAATTCCTACCTCACCAGTACAGTGGTACCTCAGGTTAAGAACTTAAATCGTTCTGGAGGTCCGTTCTTAACCTGAAACTGTTCTTAACCTGAGGTACCACTTTAGCTAATGGGGCCTCTTGCTGCCGCCATGCTGCCACTGCCCGATTTCTGTTCACATCCTGAAGCAAGAATGAGTTATTAACAGTGAATGGCCTTTTAGACTTCCTCCATGTAAATAGGAGTTCACTTTTCTAATAATAAGAATTATATGTCACCGGGGGGGGGGGGAGCATCAGGATTTTAGAGATACTTAGGTGGGGCATGGCCACAAAAAGGTTGGGAACCACTGCTCTAGGGCCTGAGCTTCTATGTTGTAAAAAATGGGTTCCTGATCTGACCTATGATGAACTGCATATCAAATGAAGCTCTGCTTTCTAATCCTGGACAGGTTTGTTTTTTTTTTATAAATTTTTTTTATTGCTTTTTTCCAGAATCTAAATCCATCATCAATAACACAACAAAAGCGGTTTTACAGAAAGAAAAAGAAATTAAACAAGAAAAAATTCATTTTTCGAAGTCTTTTTTTTTTTTTTTCATCATCCACTGGACTTCCCCATCTCCTCCATCCCTGCATTCTTTATAATAAATATAAACAGCAAATTAATACCTTGTTTCCTGTGTTTTTGTATTTTCATCTAATTATTCACTCTGAAATTAAAACTTTTCTCAATCATTAACTTTGTTTCTATCAACTCCGAATTTCAATACTGAAGCATATTTACCTCAAACCTTAGCAAATTTTTAACATTCATATATCTTATAATGTTTTTGTAAATAGTCCTTAAATTTTTTCCAATCCTCTTCCGCAGCCTCTTCTCCCAGGTCTCGGATTCTGCCAGTCATTTCGGCTAGTTGCATATAGTCCATCAGTTGTGTGTGCCATTCTTCCAGTGTGGGTAGCTCCTGTGCCTTCCAGTATTTAGCTATGAGAATTCTTGCTGCAGTCGTTGCATATAGAAAGAAGGTTCTGTCTTTCTTAGGTATCCTCTGGCCCACAATGCCCAAGAGGAAGGCCTCTGGTTTCTTCTGAAAGGTATACTTAAATACCTTTTTCAACTCGTTATAAATCATTTCCCAGAAGGCCTTCACCCTCGGGCATGTCCACCAGAGGTGGTAAAAAGTTCCTTCAGCCTCCTTACATTTCCAACATTTATTATCAGACAAATGGTATATCTTTGCAAGTTTGACTGGGGTCATGTACCACCTGTACATCATTTTCATAATATTTTCCTTTAAGGCACTACATGCCGTAAATTTCATACCGGTGGTCCATAACCTTTCCCAGTCCTCAAACATAATGTTGTATCCAATATCTTGTGCCCATTTTATCATGGCTGATTTGACTGTCTCATCTTGAGTATTCCATTTAAGCAGCAAGTTGTACATTCTTGAAAGCACTTTCGTCTTAGGTTCAAGTAATTCTAGTTCTAATTTTGATTTTTCCACCTGGAAACCAATTTTTTTATCTTTTTTAAAGATCTCTAAAATTTGGGCATAGTGAAACCAGTCTCGCACCTTCCCTTTCAATTTTTCAAAGCTCTGCAACCTCCAAGTGTCACCCACTCTTTCTATTATTTCACAGTATTTTGCCCAGCCACCCCCCATATTAAGTATTTTTGTGGCTTTAGCCTCCATCGGTGATAACCACCTCGGAGTCTTGTTTTCAAATAAGTCCTTGTATTTAGTCCAGACAGAAAACAGAGATTTCCTTACAATATGGTTTTTAAACAACTTATGAGACTTTACCTTGTCGTACCACAAATATGCATGCCACCCAAAAGCATTGTTGAACCCTTCCAGATCTAGGACATCAGTGTTTTCTAGCAAAAACCAATCTTTCAGCCAGCAGAGGGATGCAGCTTCATAATACAACCTTAAGTCCGGCAGGGCAAAACCCCCTCTTTCCTTTGCATCTGTTAATATTTTAAATTTTATTCGGGGCTTTTTGCCCTGCCAGACAAACTTCATAATGTCCCTCTGCCACTTTCCAAAACATTCCACTCTGTCCACGATCTGTAGGGTCTGGAACAGAAACAGCATTTTTGGCAATACATTCATCTTTACTGCTACAATTCTTCCCAACAAGGAAAGTTTCAATCTTGACCAGATTTCTAGATCCTTTTTAATTTCAGACCAACATTTTTCATAATTATCTTTAAACAGATTCAAATTTTTCCCAGTCAAGTTGACCCCCAGGTATTTCACTTTATTAACAACGTTTAGTTCTGTTTCCTTCTGAAACCCATCTATTTCTAAAGGTGTCAAGTTTTTTGCCAAAACCTTAGTTTTTTGTTTGTTTAACTTGAATCCCGCCACCCGACCAAACTCAGAAATTAATTCCAATACTCTTTTTGTGCTGGACACCGGCTCCTGTAATGTCAAAACCAAGTCATCTGCAAAGGCCTTCAGTTTATATTGTTTTCCTCCGACCTGTATTCCTTCCACCTGCTGATCCTTCCTGATCAAATTTAGCAAAACCTCAAGGACAGAAATAAATAGCAAGGGTGATAGGGGGCACCCCTGTCGTGTTCCTTTTTCAATTTTAAACTCTTCTGTCACCACATTGTTTACTATCAATTTAGCCTTTTGTTCTGAATATATTGCATCTATGCCATTTTGGAACGCCCTTCCCACTCCCATCCCTTCCAAATTCTTCTTCATAAATTTCCAAGATATATTGTCAAAGGCCTTCTCCGCGTCTATAAATATCAAAACTGCTTTTGTATTCAAATTTGTCTGTAGAAGTTCCAGAACGTCAACAATGTTCCTAGTATTATCTGACAAATGCCTGCCAGGGAGAAAGCCTGCTTGGTCTTTATGAATAACTCCATTTAAGACTTTTTTCAATCTATTTGCCAAAATGTCAGCAAAAATCTTGTAATCCACGTTTAGGAGTGAGATGGGACGGTAGTTCTTAAGTTGAGTCTTTTCAGATTCCAATTTTGGTATCAAAGTGATGAATGCCTCTTTCCACGATTCTGGTGCCCCCTTCCCTTCCATAATTTGATTACATACCTCCATCAATGGCTGAGTCAGGTATTCCTTCAATATCTTATAGTATTTGGAGGTAAGTCCATCTGGGCCCGGGGATTTGCCTAGTTGCATGTTCTGAATGGCATTTTCGATTTCCTGTTGGGTTATTTTATAATTCAGGTCAGTTTGTTTGTCTTGTGTTAGTTTTTGTAGGCCATAGCTTTTTAAAAATTTATTTATTTCAGTCTCCACTTGGGGTCCTTGGGAAAACAATTTTTTAAAATATCTCTGGAAACACTTTCTAATTTCCTCTGGTTTCTGAATACATTCTCCTTCAACCTCTAGATTGGTAACAAAGTTCAGTTTTTGTCTCTTTTTCAGCTGCCATGATAGCAGCTTCCCACATTTATTTGCCGATTCAAATGATCTTTGTTTCATCTGTTTGATTTTCCATTCAACTTCTTGATTTATCAGTTTTGCATATTGTGCTTGATGGAATTTTATTTCTCTCAAAACTTCTTTTGATTTTGGATTTAGTCTCAACTTTTTCTCTCCGTCTTTTATCCTTTCCAAGATCTTGTCCTTTTTACCGTTCCAGAGTTTTTTCTTAATAGAATTCTGCTGTATCAGAAACCCTCTCATAACAGCTTTGCTTGCGTCCCAGATTGTTTTTTTTTCCACCGAAGTGTTCAAATTTAGTTCAAAGTAGTCTTTCATCGTCTTTTGGGCCTTCTTCACTATCTCCTGGTCTCTAAACAATGCATCATTCATTCTCCATCTGAAGGATCCAGCTGGTGTAAGTCTCAAGTCCATTTTCAAGGGGTTATGGTCGGAGCAAGTTTTAGGGCAGATCTCTACTTTTTTGGTCTTGGGTGCCAGTCCTCTAGATATCCAGATTTGGTCGATTCTTGTCCAGGATAGGTGGGCCTCAGAAAAGAATGTTCCCTCTCTACCTAGGGGGTTCTTTGTCCTCCAGATATCAATCAAGTCCATATTGTCTGTGAGTTCAAAAAAAGTCTTTGGTAGTCTGCCATCTTTAGTCACATTTTGATTTTGTGACTTATCCATGTGTGTGGAGACAACCCCATTCATATCTCCCATCAGAATGATGTTATTATAGTCCATATGGTCCAGCATTGTCTCATGCAGCTTCCCATAAAATTCAGATTTCCCCTCATTTGGTGCATAAATTCCAATTATCAAAAATTTTTCTCCTTGTGATTGTATTTCGATCGCCAAAATTCTTCCTTGTTCATCTTTGAACACAAATTTTGGTGCTAGGCTCTCCTTTGCATATATCACGACTCCCCTTTTCTTTTCTTTAGCTGATGAAATAAATTCTTGGCCTAGTCGCTTGTTTATTAGCACTCTTCTGTGGAGCCTAGTCACATGGGTTTCCTGGAGACAAATGACGTCTAGTTGTTCTTTCCTCAAAATGTGAAAAATCCTTTTCCTTTTTTCAGGGGAATTTGCCCCATGGATATTCCAACTAAAAAGCTGCAGAGACATCCTGGATCAGCTTGTTAGCCGATGGGGTTGTCTCCCTTCTCGTCTATGTCTGGAGGTGGATCTTTTGTACCAGGCGTGGGGGGTGGCCAGGTACCTGCTGTCCCTTTTCGAAGGTCCTCCCCGTGATCGTTTAGGAATTTTTCTTGCTCTTCTGCTGTTCTGATTCTCACCTTCTTCCCTTTCAAATTAAAAGATAATCCTTGGGGGAATTCCCACCTGTAAGGGATTGTGTTGTTTCTTAATAATCTTGCCAGATCCTTGTATGTAGTTCTTAAGTCCAACAATTGTTTTGGTATGTCTCTGAAGATTTCTGCTGTCTTTCCCTGTATCACCAATGGGTTTTTAAAATGTAGGCCAAGTATGTTGTCTTTTTCTTGCTTGTATCTCAATATGATCAAGCAATCCCTTGGTTTATCTTTCTTGGCCACTCTTCCCAATCTAAAAGCGGTGACGATTTTGAAGTCTTTCTCTTCTGCCAAACCCCAGAACTTGGATATTTCTGCAGTCAAAAAGCCAGCCAAATCTTCCTTTTCTAGTTCTGGAATATTTCTAATCCTAAGATTACTTTCCCGGTTTTTCAGCTCCGCCATAGACAGATAGGCCTGTTGTTCAGTGACCTGTCTACTCAGTGGTCTTACTTCCCCTCTTAATTCCTCAATCCTTTTTTTGTTTTGGTCTGCTTTCGTGTTTGCGTCCTCAGCTAATTTTCGGTTCTCTGATATAGTCTTTTCAAAATTTCCTATCGCCTGTGTGTTTTGAGCAACTTGGTCTGTCAACTTATTAATCGTTGCTGTAACCTGGTCAAATTTAGCCGCTTGTTCATCAGCTTTCTTATTTAATGCTGCCAGTTGATCCAATATTTCTTTAGGAATAGGGTCTAATCCTCCTGCAGCCATATCCTCCAAAACTGGCTGTTTGAATTGTCCTTCTTGCAGACCTGTCACAATTGGAACAGATGATCTACGTGGCTGCACAGGCAAAGTTGATTGCAATAGTTCAGTTTGTTTTGCTTTCTTGGCAGCCCTTGTTTTTCCTGCCACACTCATTCCACAACTGTCTAGGTTTCAAGGTCAAATTGTAAATCCCATGGGAAAAGCAATCATCCAGGCAAAAAGATTTCCAAAACAACCAGCAGTTCTCAGAGGTTTATATTTCCACAATCCAGCAGGGGGAGCTCCCCAAAAGTTTCCACCATTTAATTCCCAAATATGGTAAAATCCAAAATAAGGGGGGGAAACCCTCTAAATTCACTTTAAACTGCAGATGATAAAGGTTCTTTGCGAAGGTGTGAACAACAGTTCCTTTTTTGTAACTGCAAAGTAGCCCAATGTAACTTTATGTCTCTATACACAGTTGCCACAGTCTGATGTTACTTTGTATCCAGGCAGCCCGTGAGCTGGGGCTTATAACTTTATAATCCACAAAATATAGAGAGGTATAGCACAGTCTCACAATCAAATCCAAACTTGCAGGGTAAGTTCCAACTTCTTTTAAACTCCTTTCAACGCTTCCGCTTTAAAAAAACTTTGCTCAGTACTTTAAACAGGGACGGAAGACTGACTTCCTTTTTAGCGTCTCCCGCTTTCAGCCGAAATTCACCAATTTGATGTCCAAATAAAGCCTCAAATTTCTTACTCACGAGTTTGTTGTTTCCAATCAAATGTTCAAAGAAGAAAGGTCAGCGCTCATCAGCAGCAGCCGCGCGGCTTCGCTTCCGCGGAAAGAGCGATGGATTCACAGCACCGCTACCCCCTCCACGTTCCGGAGCCCCTTACGGGGTCCCTTCTGCGTATCCGAGGTCGCTCCTGGTGCCCGCCGAATCCCACGGCCACGGGCTCACTCTACCCGTGGTTTTCCTAAACGGGTCGTCGCTGTGCCGCAGCGCACGACCCTTTTCCGCGGAGCCCCTCTTCAACAACTGAAGAGGACCGCCATTGCTGTTTCGCGCCTGTCCTCCTGGACAGGTTTGAATGTTATTTTAAGCATGGCATCTTTTGCACATTTGCTTCTCAGAGAACACCACTGAAACCCAGAAGGCTCACTTCTGTGTAAAACTTGGATAAAACAGGGTTCTGGGCTCAAGTATTATGGGATATTGTTACTTTACCTACTGGTGAACTTTGTTTACTTAAATGTGGATATATGTTCGATGAACTTTTAATCATGATCTTTTTTTTATTATGTATCATAATGATTGTGCTACTGTATTTAGACTGTTTGGGTTTTTTACATGAACACCAGGAGTGGTTGGTGTGTTAAGGGAGCACTGTATCCCCATGTCCTGACAGTGGCACCACTGTTGCTTACCACAATGAGGGCAAAGTTGGGGCTACACAGATGTACCAGCAGAGCCAGCCTGGTCCTTCCACACAGCGCCACCTCGCCACCGCCCTTCCTGTGTGCTGTCTCAGTAACCGCTATTGGGAGGGTGGCAGCACAGCATTGCCCCATTGTGTATCTGCACGAAAAACCACTTTGGGCATAGATGTATTTGTAAACAATGTGATAAATAGACTAACTGTGCTTCCAGACTGTTTCTATTTTCAGGTGGGATTCAATCACATAGCGGTAAATTTAAGTTGTGTGATTATAATTGACTGGGACATCATCCACAACAAGCCCATTTCCCCCAAAGATCAGACTTTTTGCAACTGGAAACATGCCAGGAAAATGCACTTAGCTTTGACATGTCACCTCCCTGAAAACAAAGCAGAATGAATGTTTGTTAAACAGCCAATACCCTTTCATCTCACTGCAAACAAATTAAAGAGGGATACACAATAAGCAGGTTGCCATGAAGCACCCTATGACTAAATATTATTCTGTGCATATAATCTTGGCACCCCACCGCACTCCCTTGTGCTTGAGGTAAAAAATGAAGGTGTTCCTTTTATCCACTTACACAGGAGTAAACCCCAAAAGCCAAGGGAGCTTTTCTGCAGATCAGTTACATTCCATGTGAGACATTAGAGTTGTATATACAGTATAAGGTTGGGGGAGAAGTGGGGGGGAGAGGGTGTGTGCGGTAAAACTTACATTCTTTTAATTAGTGTATGGGGGGGGGAGTGCATCAGTGTCACTTGGGTAGGTTCTCTTTCTATTCATTTATTATTTTTCCTTGTACTCATGACCTGGAAAAAAGAGACAATGCACATACTTTTGTAACCTAAGAAAATCTTTTAACAAAAAATATTTTGAAAGAAAGAAAGAAGGCAGGAAAAAGAAAGCCGAAGGAACTTTCTTCCATGAAAATATGAGCAGGTTAGAGCAGATCCATCTTGTGGCACACAGATGACACGTGCTGACCTGGCCTCTCCATCCAGCCCGCGGGGGATCCCTTTTTGTGGGGGGGGAATGACAATGTGCCCCCTCTTCTTTCAAGTTTCACCCGTGGCTGGGCAGCCCCCAGCAGCCCCAACCAACTAATCAATGGGGCAGCTGGGCAGCTCCTAGCCCTCCCCCCCCCCTCCGGACCCCAGTGCCTTGGCTCCTCCCACTTCATTCATCTCATCTGTGGTTGCCTGTTGGCGCCTGTTTGGGTTTCCTCGCCTGCAGCCAATAGCGGTGAATGTTGCTCAGCAGCCAGAGCCACAGCCGCCTGCTTCTGTTGGGGCGAAGGGAGGATTCTGGCGTCTCCTTCCTCAGCAGTCGGGCGGGAGTAGCCAACTCCGGAGGTGGGGAAAAGCATCCCTCACCCAAGCAGGGCAGCCCGCTGAAGAGAGGCCGGCTGTGGCGCCCCGCGGTCCGTGCACGCTGGCCTGAAGTTGCGCGAAGGCGGGAGAGAGCGGTTACCTCAGGGCTTGTGGCTCTGCAAGAAGCAGGTATTGAGGAGGAGGTGGCGCGCGCGGTGGGCTCGGGGCTGAGGCGGCCGCCCTGGGCGCGCGCTGACGTGGGCTAGGCGGGAGCGGAGTCCGCGCGCCCAGGAGCGGGAAGGAAAGAGGGGCAGGAGTAGGCTCCTCGCCGCCGTCGTCGTCCAAGGTTTGGGCTGGGCTGGCTGCTGGGGAAACGGCCCTCGTGCAGGCAGGTCGTTGTTCTCCTCCCTCTCCACCCCGTAACGTGTGAAGGGAGAGCTCTCCTGCAGAAACTTGAAGGGGGTTCGTGTTCCTCCACTTCTTCCCGGTGGGATCTTCCTGCAGGATAAGAGGCACCTGGGTTCTTTCTGTTGTCTGAGGATGTCGCGCTGCTGCAACGTGTGTTTCGGAGGGCTTCTCAGTTGCGCGGGCATTGCTGCTGGCATCCCTCGCCAGAGTTCAGAGCACGGCGTCCTAATTGAAATTATAATTTGAAAAACCAAATAAATAAATTTTAAAATAAAACAAGAGCACGGCGTCCTCGCTCTTTAAAGCTGCCTCCTTAAGGCGGCTGCCCAAACACCCTTTCCTTGAAACAACGAAGAGGTGGGATGGGAGGAGGAGGGGTGGTGCTGGTAAATGCTTCACGCGTTATTGTGGTCTGGGATGTATGTGGTCTATGAAAACTTACGCCCAGCGATAGGCATAATCTTCTACTGCATATCCGTTTTTGAAGTTCAAGGATAAGTGCTCTTCCTTCTGCAGTCAAAACAGCAGCCCCTGCACGTAAGAGGGAAGCACCAGCAAACCTGGGAGAATTGCAAAGTTGGCAGAAATGTTTTGGGGTGGGGGGAAACTTTAAGGTGAGAACCCCGGGAACAACTTTATTATTATGAAAATCTTTCCATGAGGCATCCCAAAGCCATTTACCATTCAATGAGGATTGACTATGCTTGGTTGGATCCTACCTGCTATACCTATAAAGCGCATTTTCCTCTCAAGGAATTCTGGGCACTGTAGTTTACCCCTTGGCAAATTTTCCCAGTATCCCTTAAATTACAGTGCGCAGAATTCTTTGCAGAAAAATGTGTTTTCATTGTGTAGTTTGCACACCATTAAAGGATTAGGAAGAAAGGTGTGTGTGTTCCCTGTGTCATGAAAATGGGTTCAGCTCCTCCCCCCCTTTTTTTGGCATTTATTTCCAGGGAGTTGGTGAGGCATTTCTGAGGATGTTCCTGCTTGGCTCAAAGCTCCTGTTGCTGGCTGTCCTTTTTGGGGTGGCCCACGCAGCTCCTGCTTCAGATGGAGATGAGCAGCCTGAAGAAGTACTACTAAACTTTCCCAAGGATGAAGCTAGTCTGAATGAAATGTTCCGAGAGGTAGAAGAGCTGATGGAGGACACACAGTACAAGTTGAGGAATGCAGTCCAAGAGGTGAGACTTGCTGTCCAGATCGATTACTACAGCTGTGGATGAGAAATGGGCAGAAGGTTAACCTAAATACTAAGCAGAGTGACTTCTTTTTTTTAACATACAAAACAGAACTAGTTTGTTTGAAATATTTGCTTGAAAACCCACAGCTGGGTTGATCAGGACAATGAGAGTGTGGCAAAACATGGGGGGAACTGTGTTCAGAGTTCCCTAAATGGTGGATTGGTGGATTTTTGCTTGTTTGTCAGGAATTGGACCAATCTGTTCAGGCTATGCATTGAGATAGTACGGGTTCTCTTCCTGAGCTACTTGTCTGGATAATGAGCATGCAAACCATTGGGGATATGGAAACAGGCTTTGAGCTATGTCCACCTTTCAGTATTGCTGCGCCAACAGTTCATTTATTTCACTTGCATCCTCTCTGTTCAAGGCATCTGTGAGTGATGGAGGAGTTCTTGCTGAAGGACATTAAAAATATCTGCAGGCAGCATAGCTTCAAAGAATCTTACAGTAACTGGGTCTCCTAGTGTAACACTTTTCAACAGAAGTTGTAGATGCCAGAGCCAAAAGAGGGGGTGGGGGAAAGAATGTGAGAGAACAGGGCACTTAATCACAATTCTAAAATGCATGCACCATGAGAACTGCAGATACCGTACGAATAAGTTATTCATTGTTCACATGAATCCAGGTGCAGAGCTTGGAAGAAGCAGGCTTTAGGCATCCATTCCTGTCATCTACAAATATCTGCTTTCACTTTGCACAGAGGAGAGTACATTAGCTGCTGTTCCCGTTCCTCTTTTCTTTCTCTGAAGTTGCATATGTTTCTTCTGGCCAATAATGCTAGGGTGGGAGTGTAGTTTGACCTTGTTCCCTAGCCTCATTAAACATTTTGATAATGTGAGGGATTTGCTGCAGTTAGTTGTCTGGGGTGCTTTCACACTACTACTACTACACAGCCCGATATGTGGCTCCTGCCCCTGCTAATTTCATGATGGATAAAATCAGCAAATGTGGATGGCTGATCTGCTTTTGAAGCAATGCTGGCAGGCTTATTACATTTCACATGCATTTTTACATTTACCTTCCAGTTCTGGATACTTCTAAGTATGCTTTCTTCTGCATATATGGTTTAGTAACCTTCCAGACCCAGAGACATCTTCCACCATCGTCATTACATATAGCAGGAAATGGCCATAGCTTTCCTGAGTGGCGTAAAAGACACTAAGGAACCATTGAATGTGATATGGAAGATTCATGTGAACAGGTTACATTGGCAATAGTAGCACTATATCCCATAGTAGTAGCACTATATCCCATTCTCATCCCATTCTATATCCCATAGTAGTAGCACTATATCCCATTCTCATCCCATGGGCGGGGGAGAATTATGCAAGGGAGGAATTTTGCTCAGTGCTTTTTTAAACTGATAGTTATGTCCTACAGGGCATGTTCTCCCTACAGGAAACAAAGATTTTTGGGAGGAAAGAGATAGCTACAGTCCTGAGTATAGTTACTAGTGAGTAAGCCTTGTTGAGCATAGGACCACCCCCTCATATGTGTGCCTTCCAGTAGACCCTCAAAGTTGCTTATGTGTTTACAAGTATTTTAAATGCTTGCCTAAGTTTTATAATAACCCAGCTAGCTCATCTGAGCCTCGTTTAGATTCAGGTGGAGATATTAGTTTGTATGCTTAGATTACATTTCTTAAAAAATAAACAATTGGTTGAGTATTCTTTTAAGACTTTAGGAATAAATGGAGCTTAGCTGCAAACTCAAATGAACTTATACATGACCTGAAGGGAAACATAGAAATGGCTGCTTGGAACCTATCTAGTCTTGAGTATGATATGACCCACCTCCATATTATTGCTCCAGAAACCTTACCTTTTTGCAGTGAGAGTCCTAACTTTACAACCCTGGAATTAAGTCCTGCTTGAATTAAATGGGGCTAGCTCCCAGGTAAGTGGGGCTAGGATTGTACCCTGATTACATTGAGACTGACTTCTGAGTAAATGTGAAGAGGATTGGGCTGAAAATAAAATATAATCTGTCTCCGTAATGAGGCAGAGGAGTTTGCTTCCAGGATGAAAGAATGGGCTTGATTGGTGTTGGTGGCCATTTTATCTTGGGACAATATATTGATTGAGTTATACAGCAAGGAAATAGTCAGTTCACAAATGGCATGGGATTAGTTTCACTTTTTACCAGTGATGTTTGCACTAGTTCAACTTCCTATGTTTGTTTACATTTATGCAACAATATTTCACATGCAATTTATGGTATAAGCTAAGGAACAGGAGAGCATACTTTTCCAGTGACAAAATGAGTGCTAGTGCTGGTTGCGTGTAGTAACCCTGCAACAGAAACACTTCCCTAAATGAAAGAAGGCATTGCTTGATTTTGTGTTTTCTGCATCTTCCCCCAACAAATGTATTAAATCTGTGCATTTGTTGTACTGGAAATTGGCCGGAAAGGATGTTATTGAATACTTGCTTTATGTCCCTGCTAATTGTCCACTGTTTATGATTCCTGGTTTGGGAACCTTTCCCCATCCTGTACACTGTTGCACAGAAATAATTCTTCTGTTGAGAGATTATCATAATGTCTGTTTCTCCAGATTTAGCCTGCTCTCCTCCCTTTATCCTGCTGCTTCACAGCATTTTTTATTCGCTACAAACTGCATGCCCACCCATCAGTTCAATTGTTTATAACTTGGCTTCTAACAATAAAAGCTTGTTCGGAGGAAACAAGTATCCAAAGTTGCATTTGAAAATGTCAGTTTCTCAAGAGTTACAGTAAAAGCTTTTTAACAGGGTTGTGTACGCATGATGTATTTTTCTTCACCTTTAACACTGGCAACAATCCAAAGAAGTGAGGGTGGGTGCTGAGGAACATAAATCTTAAAAGTAGCTTGTGTTTGAGGAGGGGACAGAAAAGAGGGTGAAAGTCTTACTGTCTGAACTTGAAGATTTTAATTTTTTGGCCAGCAGTTGTTGTTGTTTTTAAGATATGTTTGCAACTTCTTTGTGAAAAAGCTAATGGTCTCTGTCTTGTAGGGCTCCAGTAGTTAAATTTCAGTGGTTTTAATGGAGCAGCAGGAGGGAGAGAACAAGGTTTCTGTTTGTATAGTTGAGAGTAATCCAGCTGTTTCAAATTTGTTTTCCTGAGAGACTGAAATGAATATGGTTGCACTTTTCTTCATCCTGAATTTTAATAGCTTACTCTTGCATGGTTGCATTTCCTCCTCTGAAA
The DNA here is from genome assembly GCF_027172205.1 of Podarcis raffonei. NCBI lineage: Eukaryota > Metazoa > Chordata > Lepidosauria > Squamata > Lacertidae > Podarcis > Podarcis raffonei. Next base: position 67,417,834 of record NC_070602.1, read on the forward strand.
ACTCTAGATTGGAAGATAATCACCACACCCCCAATTTCCCTTCTTTCTTTCTTTCTTTCTTTCTTTCTTTCTTTCTTTCTTTCTTATACATCCATTGCTTATTTGAGCCCAGGTTTGGCCTAGAATCTGTGTCAAGTTCAGGCTTGGGATATGTGAAATGATGAATGCTTTTAACTCTATTCAGGTTCCTTGTCTCTCTGGGTAGATGGGAACAGCTCACAGTTCTGTGTCTGGGATTAGGCAAAAATCTTTCTTATCAAAAGAAATTATGTCCAGGCAAGGCTGACCCTTGGCACTTAGTTTTGTATATCAAGCACTGAGTACATAGCAGAAAAAATTGTTTTGTAAAGGTCATGGTACCTATAAACTGCCTCTACCTTCTGCTTCTAGCTCTCTTAAAACATTCTTCACTGACACTGGTGAGATATCAGTGTTGCCTTGTTTTCTGTTATTGGCACCCTCCAGCACTTTGAACTAAATGACAATGTCATCAGTGGGCTTGCCTTCCAGAAATGTGTTGACAACTGAAGCACTGGTTACAGCTTTTCCCTTTGCTGCAGGAATCTGGGAAATCATTGTCCTCCTCCTACTCTTTCATGTTTCATAGGAGAACAATAATGGTCCTTCTCTAAGTAAAAACTTTTATCTCCTTCCTAACACATACATTTAAGAGGGCTCTTGTTAACATGGGAATGATTAAATTATATTGATATAAATTTAAATCTGACTACTATATTTGGTTTTAAAGTTCTGCCTTTGTAACACTTCTGGGTCCATTCTTGAAAAAGCTATAGGTTTCTATGCTTCTTAACTTTCTGTTGATATAGTGTGTGTGTGTGTGTGTGTGTGTGTGTGTGTGTATGAGAACCAGGAAAGGAAATGGAAGGAAGTCAGGAGGTTAAAGAGAACTTCTGAAAAGATGTTTTTTGTTTTCGTTCTTATATTCCATGTTGTATATTTTGTATTTCTCATTCTCTTTTTTTTGATGGAAAACAATTGTTGAATTTGAAATTGTAAAACCAAGAAAAATCTACCGTATTTACACACAAAAAGACAGTCTGATTAGACAGTTTCTAATTACATTTGGCCTTGGACTTAATCCCAATCTCAGTTTAATTGCTGAATTGCTAGTTCATGCAAGTTATAACCCCATACTTTAGTTACTGGATAGCTGTGTCAGTTTGCTTTGAAATGAGACTTCAGCTGTCCAAATAAAAGCCTAAAAGTAGGTTTACACATTGTGAGTAAATAATGCCTTTCTTTAAAATGAGTAATGAAACAAACCCATATTGAAAATAATTGCTCCACAATAAAATATAAAAATTTGTTGTTGTTGGGTGCCAATCCATTCATTATCAGTAAAATAAATCAATGACACTAACAAGGCCACATTAAAATATTAAGGCAGGCCATAAATAAAGTCAGCCCACAGGCCAAAAGCCTTGATAACAGAAAGTCAAAGAGACTAAGCAGACCTCTCCATAGAGGAAGCCCTGCTGCTTGGGTTCAGTTATTGAGAAGGCCCTTTCCTCATTCTGCTGCCAAATTTATTTATATCCTATCCTATACAGATGCTTACATGCCACACAGGGCAACTGACAACAAAACCAGCCACAATACATAATATATATGTGCCTCGAATACTGGAGGGACTGAGAGAAGGACCACTCCGGAAAATAACAAACTCCAGGCAGGTTCATATGAGAGAATATGGTCTTTTAAAGTAATCCGATTCTAAGCTATAGATCGATTTGTAGGCAAGATGGCCAACACTTTGAATTGTGCTCCTAAACACATTGGAAGTCAGTGAAGGCAGTTATAACACGGGAGTCACACGCTTCCGATAGCTGAGGTTTCTGAACAGTTTTCAAAGGGAGCCCCATATTTAGCATTTTGTAGTAAAATGTAAGAAGATGATCTGACAAATCTAGTAATGGGTATAATTGGCACACCAGTTTCAATTTATGCAGAATAATTCCTGGTTACCACCGGGACCTGCATATCCAGGCTTAGAGATGGATTCAGGAGGATACCCAGACTCTGTTTCTGAGTCTTCAAGGAAAGTGCAATCGCATGCAATACAGTCTGAGCCTTTGTTTCCTGATCTTCTGTTCTACTGACCAATAATGCTTCTGTTTTGTCTGGGTTAAAGCTATAGTTTGTCCATCCATATCTGAATCGTTATTAAATCCAGATACCTACAGATCTTCAGTAGCTTCTGTGGATTCATTAAAAGACTTTTGTATCACAATGAGCATCTGATTCAAACTTAATTCTGGCTTTCCATCCATTGTATAGCTGAAGGTATCTTGGAGTGTTGTGTTAGCTAATTTGTGCAAGGTGTTAAAGCTTAAGACATGCACAGGGAGCAAAAGGAGGGTACCTGAGAGAGAGTACTAGAAAGTAACTGTCTTGGTCCAGAGGGTTTGGGAGCTTATTTTAGAATAGGATGCTGAGTAGATTACATCATTTGTATTCCTTACAAAGCTTTGTTGGCACTCTTAAGTGATTTGACTGTGGATGGCAGTCTCTGCTGGCTCTGTCCTTTGTGTTTGTTTCCATTTTTCAATTGTTTTAATCCTATTTTGCTTATGTCACCAGGGAACTTATTTTATGGGAAGACTGAAAATGTAATAATAATTACAGAAACTGGTATATTAACAGCCCTTTGCAATGATCTGTCAGATAGGTTGTTAGTAGAACAGAGCACTAAAATTATTCTTATGTCAAAGATGTGTCTTCTGCTGTGTGACAAACTACACCTTTAATTCAAAGATGTGTCTTACAGCAGATGAAAAGAAATGATTTTGTTGCCTGCACTTAATATATTCTGGATGTGATTAGGCCCCTGCTAAATACTTTTCTTTACAATGTGTGAACTCCCATTTCAGTGGAAAACAGACCTCTAGGAAGAGTTTCCTGTAATGTAGGAACAGCTAAGTATCATTCCACATATGCCAGAATTTCCATCATATGATCCTTCAGTGTATTAGGTTTACACAGTAAGAACACTTTTCCTTTTTCCATAACACTGTAGCTTGGTTTTGGATATTTCAGCACACAAGAATGTAAGTGATAGTAGTTAATGGAAAGGAGAGTTGGTAAGGAATATAAACAATGTCCACCCAAGTCTACAATTCTGATTTATAACACATCACATGCTTTCCCTAAAGTTGAACATGTGACATACATTGTTAAAATTGCTGCAACCCCGAACAGAGTCTGTGTCCTTTGTGCTGAAGAACTGAGCAGTGTACTTATGCACATGGGAAGATGGGAGTGTTTATTCATGAGTATAGTTTGGCTCTTATTTGGAAAATAAGAGCCAACCCAGTTAGCCCATTCTGCTATCTGAAGCCAGAGCAAGGAATCCCACTATCATAACAGGGCTTTCCCCCTCTCCACCTGTGTACCTCCTCCCCCAAAACTGCTCTGGATGGTCTTGTAAATCTTCAGAACTGCACACAGTAGAAGGAGAAGGGCTTTCACTCCATTGGGCAAACAGGAACCAGTTGCACTGATGGAATGGTCTCCTTAGTAGTATGTTGAATTCCATCCTTAATATGTTCAGTAATAATCTGTGCTGCCAATAAACTCTTATGGATTGGCATACTGTTTGTGTTAAGACCTGATACCTGGTTATGTGAACATCTCCTTGCCCTGAATTCTGGACCCTTGTAATAGGTTAAACTGGTCCTGATCTATCACCATGAGTACACTGACAGCGGAATAAGAGGACATGGCTAAACTGTTTATTCATGAAGTGGGAATGAATATTGAATTTCTCACACTTCTAATCTTACCTGTGGTTCCTACCACAAATAATATAAAAAGCTTGTTCACAAGTCCCAACTCCTGTTTTTGAATAGACCCAAGTGGAGCCTCCTGAGAGTGATCTGTGATTGCAACAGGGGTAGCATGTCCTGTTTTGCCACTTGAGGCTGCCACCACCATACCTGCTCCTGCCACTACCTTGCGCCCTGTTGCATACACTGCTGGCGGAGAAGTGCCACCACCATCAGCACCAATTTCAGGCAAGATTGCAGTGATCTGGGGTGATATCCTGTGCAATTTTGGTCAAGATTTTGCCAAAAACATGCACCACTGGTGGAGGCAGCAGGACAGGCAGGGTACCCATGGGGATGCCACCTGAGGTACTTCTGCCAGCTGAGGCAGCACCTCACCCTGCCTAATGACTGGGCTGGTTCTAGATTACAATATGGGTGGGTGGTGAAGTTGACTTGAGAATGCATTTAGCCATCTGCTCTAGCCTGATTATAGGTTTGCCTTCTGTTTGCTCAAAGCAAACATAACACAGTTTCTTAGTTCCATAGTTCTAATGTGTTAGGACAGTTCAAACATCTATCTTGGGAAGTACAGGAATAGGCAAATAATTGAAGAGGAGGGGTGGATTACTCTCTTCCCTTAACAAGCGATAACAAAAGCACAGCAAACTGACTTCTCCGTCAAACGAAATAGTAGCAAACAAAGGAAAAGAGAACTTTCAGTGCAGTAGTCTTTACAATCTCTTATCAGTGAACTAATTCTGTTTGTCTCTCTTTCCTTTTCTTTCCCATGAATGGGTGTGTCTGTCTTTTTCCTTCTCTGGAAAAAAATTGTCACATGAACATTTTTATAAATTGCAGCATTTCTAGGTTTGGCTGGACAGGAGAAGTATTACGTTACATTTTATATCTGTATACCACACACTCTAGCACACATCAAATACCCAAATGGGACTAGATAACTTTGCGTTTACAGTAAGCCCTCAACTTGTGCAGGGGTTATGTTCCTAAAGCCATGTATAATTCATACTTAATTTTCTAATTCCAAAGGCTACACAGTAGGTTATGTTTAAATCTGCAATGGATTCCTATTGGTGGCACAATTCGGTTGCTTAACTGCCTGGAGGCGGTTGGAGGATGGTTGGTGGTTAACAGATTGAGCTTGAATCCTGACAAGACTGTTTTTGGGGGACAGAGGGCAGGCAGGTGGGGGGAACTCCCTGGTCATGAATAGGGTAACTGTGCCCCTGAAGGACCAGGTGCGCAGCCTGGGAGTCATTTTGGACTCACAGCTGTCCATGGAGGCACAGGTCAATTCTGTGTCCAGGAGAGCTGTGTACCAGCTCCACCTGGTATGCTGGCTGAGACGCTACCTGCCTGCAGACTGTCTCGCCGAAGTGGTGCATGCTCTGGTTATCTCCCACTTGGACCACTGCAATGCGCTCTATGTGGGGATACCTTTGAAGGTGACCTGGAAACTAAAACTAATACAGAATGTAGCAGCTAGACTGGTGAATGGGAGTGGCTGCCTGGACCATGTAACACCAGTCCTAAAGTATCTTCACTGGCTCCCAGTGAGCACAATTCAAGTGTTGGTGCTGACCTTTAAAGCCCTAAAGGGTCTTGGTTCAGTATACCTGAAGGAGCATCTCCTCCTCCATCATTCTGCCCGGACACTGAGGTCCTTTTCTTCGGGTCTTCTGTTGGTTGCCTCACTGCAAGAAGCGACATTACAGGGAACCAGGCAGAGGGCCTTCTCGGTAGTGGTGCCCGCCCTGTGGAACACCCTCCCTTCAAGTGTCAAGGAAATAAACAACTATCTGACTTTTAGAAGACATCTGAAGGCATCCCTGTATCAGGACATGTTTAATGTTTGATGTTTTTGTATGTTTTGATATATGCTGTGAGCCGCCCACCTGTAGTATTAGCCAGTGGTGGCTGGTGGTGTGGAGGACAAAGCAGACAACCATATGCAGAGTCAGAGTCAGGGATAACAAGAAGCAGAGCTATTGGTAGTTGAAGTCCTGCAAGGCTGCAGTCCTGTGCATGCTGACATGAAAGTAAGCCCCACAGGACTTACCTCAGAGTAGAATGCATAGGGTTTTGTTAATCAACACAATATAATTAGTCATTACATGCAGGAATAATACATCGTTCCTATGGAAAAGGCAGCAAACATTGTCTTTAGGAAGGAAATTATTTTGCAATACTCAGTTCTAGTCCGGTGCATGTTTACTTAGAATCTAGCCCTGCTGAATGCAGTAGGACTTGCTCCCAGTGTTCAGATTGTGATTAGCACATTTTCTCCACACAGGGTTCTTGTGCTTTTAAAGCTGCAGGGGAGGCAGATGTACAGGTGTAGCTTTTCCTAGAATGAAGATTCAGCAAACTTGACAGCCTGCTTCAGCCATCAAAATGAACCACCATGTTTGAACAGTCAGAGATTAGTTGCAAAACTCTTTCAGGGCATGCAAACCTGTCGGACCCAGAGACTAGCTAGCTTAAGACCCACAGTGTGTGCCAATCAGATAAGTAAACAAGAAATCCCTCACCCCCAACCCTGCATTTCAGGTCCATTTCAGGGCATGCAAAGACCAGAAGACTACTTTGTTTGCTCTGAAGGCAAGTAAAATTACAGCAGTGTGGGGAGCATTGATGCTGCTGGCCAGGTTTGGACATGGCTGCTGCTGTCAATGGTCAGCATTCTGAGAGTAACTCTTGGGAGTCAGCTGTCAGTCCTTGAAGCTAATTGATTGTTCAAGTTAGTACTCACAGTCCTTGGAGCTGATTGTCTGTGGCTGTCTGTCATGGATATTATTTTTGCAAATAACTGTGTCCTTGCCCTCTTTGAAGGCTATTTTTTTAGTGGGAGTTACTTTGTTTTCTGGACAGTTATGGGATCGGGGCCAGGTCACATTGATGTAGGCAGAATGTAGAGTCTCCAATAATATACATAATTTGTTGAGTGGTGCCTATAATTAATAATTGTTTTAGATGCTGTCTAGTATTTATTACTTGTTTTGATCATGATTTTGCTAGATGGAGGCAGAGGAAGAAGGTTCTAAAAGGATAGAAGTTGACTTTGAGAAGCTACCTGCCAACTACCACAATGAATCGGACACAGATACAAAAATTGGAAATAAAACCATACATAGTCACCAAGAAATTAATAAGGTAAAGAGCTGCATTTTGTCTGTAATTTGTATTGTCTGTGCCGTGGTAACAATTGGATTTCTATAATACCTTTTGCACTGTACTGCCCCTGGAAGGCTGGTTGAAAGTTTACAGCCGCTGGCAGAATCATGCTGCCCATGTGCTAACAATATAGTAAAGTAACTTTTGTCCATTTCCAATATCTGGGCCCAGGCCAAGGTGTTGGCTTATTGCCTATAAAAGCTTCAGTGGTCTGAGCCAACGTATATGGAAGGGAAATTGTCAAGGCATTGAAAAAGGCATATTTAGTTTGAAGGAGCTGGGTGTAGACAAGCTGCGCAGAAATGTATTATTACAGTATAACCCTATGCAAGTCTACTTGGAATAAGTGTGATTGTGTTCAGTCGGGCTTACTCCCAAGTAAGTATGCATAGAGTTACATTGGTAGCCTCCTTTTGACTCGCCTTGAGGTCTGTGAAAAGTAGTCTAGAGATGCACCTACAATGGTTACAGCCTTGGACTGCAACACTGCCCTCCATTTCTGTTGCATGTTTGGTGAACAAAGCACTCCAAATATTTTTACATAGTAAGGAGTAAATTTCATGCTTTCTTTTTTAAAAAATGTGCGCCCCTCATATCTTTCATTTGTATCATTTCCTTGATGATAGTTCAAAATAATGGGTATTTTTAAAAAAATAGGGATTAATACATGGGGATTAGAAACACCCCATATCTCTGTTTAACTGAAATGAATTTAAAATATTGATTTAATGTACTGTGTTTATTTGCAATATTAGGCCACAGATAACAAGACTGGATCGACTAGCTATTCTGAAACTATTATTACATCAATACGGGAAGGAGAGAGCAAAAGGAATCATGTAAGTGACTTCTGCTTTTGAAAAGTGAAGACAAACTCCTAACTTTACAAAGATGTTCAGCACTGTATATAATGGGCAGTATCCATTCCTCTTGTCTCCCTGCCCCCACAAAAAAACCCTGGTGGTTCTCTCACTCCTCCAGAGCAGGAATGGGGGGCGGGGAGAAGAAGTTCCAGTGCAGAGCCCAAAGTAGTGGAACTGTTCAGTTGGATAGCGCCCAATGGCTAAACTGTTAGGGTTGATGGATGGTCCATTGTTTCAGTGATTCATATTTATAGACTGCTGTGTGCCTCATGCAGAGAACTGAAGTAAATAATGTGCCTCATGCTAGAGACAAGGTTCAAGTGCTTGTTTCTACCATGTCTCTCCATGTGGCGTGGGGACAATGTTGTGCCTCGGGAACATGTGTGAATGGCATGCAAACTTTTGGCAAATCCTGCATTCATTGTAGTCTGACTTGCCCAGTTTGCACAAAGGTTGTGTTGTACCGTGCTTGCATTCTGCTAAGGTATTTGTCACTGTGCATCCCATTAGCTAGGCCAGAGTTAAAACCATCAGGTCACTTGATACCTGAGCCATGGCATCATTCAGGGGAGGACAAATCTTCTGTTGTGATTTTTGGCTTATTCCCTCCTCTGACTTGCTTTGCTATTAGTAGGTAAAATTCTAGCTGACATTAAATACAGCGGTTGAAAAAACTGCCCACGTCTCGTGCTTTTAGAAGAAAAGCCGTTTGAAGTCCATATAGCTTTTAAAATGTTACTTTAAATAACATGGACACAAAGATAATAGAAGCAAAGCCTTATTTTAGAACTCCCCTCACAAAAGAGCATATTTCACACTCCCATTTTGGTGACAGCTCAGCTGATGTCCTTTCTGGCCCCCAAGTGAAAATATCTATTCCTAGTCCCTAGAACAGGAACTGGGCTTTTTGCCAGTACTGGCACCAGAGTCCAGTTCTTGGAAGGTGCTGTGTTGTTGAAGAGGCGCCATTTACATACACAGACCAACTCTTCCTTACTCAGATTTCAGCTGTGATTGATGGCACTAAGATGGATATTAGGCTTTCATCCAAGAGTTTTATGAACTTGAGCTGTGAGCTGATGGAGCTGAATAAATTGTGGCTATCCATTGTGGTGCCACTTGGGTATTTTCTTAAACCTACATTTAATATTGACAAAGTTTAAAATAATTTCTCATATTTTCAGTCTGGAGCAATGTATACTTTTAATTTTATAGAGCTTTTCTTGCTTTGAAATTGTGGATCATAATCCATGTTTGTTTTGTTTTTGATCAGAGGAATTCTGAAACAAATATTGGAAAGCCTCAAAAGATAATTGATAGCAATAAGTGATGATGCAGCCTTGAAGATGGTGCAGGCTTATATACTGGCGTTACTAGTAAATATACTTTATTTAAAATACTTAAATTACATATTACCCTACATAAGTGCAAGGCAGCTAATAAAAGAATATTAAAATATGATAATTCTAAAAAGCAACAAGAATAAAGAGCCAGCAGGTAAAACAATTAAATCTGTGCTTTAAATGTTGGTGCGTGTCATTCCTTAGTCAATTGGTATTGGGTTGAAGAAACTTACCAGAAGTCTGAGAAAAACCCTCTTTTGTTGTATGCTAAGCATCTGAATGTATAAAGCTAGGCTGCTGGGCACCTGTTCCTTGCTTCAAGTCCTAACATATACTGGACAATATAAAACATTAGCCCCCTAGTTGCAAGGCCTTGTCTTTGGGAATGTAAGTTACTAGAATTGCTTTTGAAGAAATTCCCCAGAAGAGGTGCACTAAGAAGCAAAGTCCCATAGCCTCTGTGTCTGCACTCTTACCTACGAGTCTTCAGCCTTTTGGAAAGCATTGTCTCTGTCCAGTGTTAAAGGGTGGGGAAAGTATAAAATGTCACCCGCTTTTGAAAATTTATGGGTATAAACTGAGGGTATGTGAGTGGGATGATACAGAAGTGCTGGAAGCTCTTGGCTCATGCAGTATATTCATGATGTGATGGAGATGGATGTGGGAAGATGACACTTCAGTTTCCATGTACTCATCATTTGCTGCTTATTGCTGATCCCAAATCAAATCAGCAGGTGTAAACAATATTGCAACCTGCAGCTGCTATAGCCCATCAAAAAGAATGCTGGCACTCTAAATTGAGTTATAGGTTGTTTGGTTTGTTAATTTGTTAAAATGCCCTAGCCTGCAGTAGTTCACTCCAAGGGGGACTGGTAATCAACTAAAACAAATCAATATAAAACAGAACCAAACCATGAAAACACAGTAGAAATTTTAAAGCATATAGGTGATAGCCAACTAAGTCAAGCCCAGAGTAGACCCAGTGCAATAAATGAACTTCAGAGGGAACTCTTATCAAATCTCATTGCCCTAAATAAGAAGCTCCCACACCACACATGGATCAGGTCCATGAATGCACAATAAGTAAATGCTGATGGGGGTGAACTAGGCTGTGTGTGTGTGTTTGTGTTATCCTCTCCTCTCAGTCCAGCTGAATCCAGTGAGTGCATGAGAAAGAAGCGTAGAGGAATGACTAATATAAACTGGAACCACTTGGATAAAGTTAAGCTTTTTATGTCAGCTAGATAAAATCTTATTTGTTCCCTTTTTCTGATTAAGACTTTCAAGGGTTTTTTTCAGCATCTTTTGCTAATGAGTGTTTGTTTGAGCTTTCTGGAAGGCTGAGTCACTGCTAGCTGTTGTCAGGAAGGCGATCCAGAAGAATACTGCCATCAAACCAATATTTTATTCACTGCGGATCTGAGCTTTTCCTTCGTCCTGTCAAAATAATTCATGACAAAAATCTGCATGGTAGTTCTGTTGCACTTGGAAACATTCCAGTGGAAAAAAGGTGAACCTATGGCCCTCCAGATGTTGAATTCATATCATCACTGGCTTTTGCCCATTGTTGCTGGAACAGATGGGACTTGGAGTGCAACAACATCCAGAGGGCCATGCATTTCCCATCCCTGCCATAGAAGTTGCAAGACCAGTAGAAAATGACCAGGTTTTCTTGGGTAGTTGATGTTTCAGTTAGCCTGGACCCAAAGTATTATTGAATACCAAGAATGCAGTCTGACAGATCTTGCATATGCAGTGCCTTCATCTGTCCCTGGAACACTAAGCGCTTCTAATGTTCAAAGGAGAGAACAAATTCTCCCACAGTTTTCCAGAATGCTCCATAACACTACTTGAGAGACAGTTTGCTTTTTAGAAAGAGTGTTTCATAAGCACAGCTCAGTGGTGAGTCATGGAAAGTTCTGATGCAGCTTGCAACAACAGAAGATAATGTAGGCCAGACCTTTAAGTCACAACGTATTAAAAATTAGTTATGTAAGGTGGCTCTGTATGAATCCTTCTTGCATGACACAAGGTAACATCAGTAGAAGGTAATTCTGACCCACATACGTAAAAATAAATATAGACAAGCCTGAAAGTGCTGAGCTTCTCTGGCATAGTGCAGAATGACCCTTTTTTAAAAAGTCCCACTTTAAAGAAATACTAAAATGAAATGGAATTTATGCAAACGTTAATAAAATTATGTAAAACCTGAATGAATAAAAACATAAACTTATGGTCAGCCCTCTCCCCATCTCTCCCTGATCTCTGACTCTCCAAGTCAGATTTCCCATGGATACCTATCATAGCTTTAAATAAGCTGTTGGCATAGAGAAGCTGCATGCACTATAGAAGACATTTGTCTATTTGCAGCTCTTCAAGTATTTTCTAAAAGTTACTTTATATAGTAGCAAAAGCAGACCTGAGGTAGATGAAGGTTACATACAAAGTTTTGGTGCAATTTACAATTTATTTTTGTACAAGATAATGCAAAAGGAAACAGCCTGGGTGCCAGTGAGGGAAACTGAGTTTTCTGGCTGAGTTGACCTCAAGTCTTGTTAGTCAAAGTCTCAAGCGCTTGTGAAATGCTTTCATGTTGACTTCCTTATAGGCAGCTTATATAGCTTATCAGAATTTAATGCAGTCTATTTCATAGAATTACACAAGTGTTCTTTTCCTCATAAAAGAGAGCCTTTGAAAACACAATTCCACCTAGCATAAGAAGAGTGTACAATCCATTGTGACTGGTAAGTCTTGAATTCTGGGTTCTTGAGGCCAAAGTTGCTGCTCTTGGAATCTGAGACCCATTTAAACAAGCTTCTAATATTAGGTGAGTTTAGCTGCTCAGAATCAGGACTTATTCTGAAGGTTGTTGACAAACTCAAAGGGGGTTCCCTGCCTTCTTATATTTTAAAATTAAGAGGCCTCTCTAACGAAGCATGACTTGTAATCAGTGTGGAAAGTTGGCAGTTCTTGACAACTAACTTGTTTTGGAACTTCAAGCTTTCTTTCTTTCTTTTTCTTTTCTTTCTTTTCTTTTTTTGAGATTAAACTATACCACAGTCTGCCCACCGCAGATACAAAGGGACTGAGTCAGACAATGAAATACTATTTGTTGAGACAATGAAACAATGCTGTTAAAGCAAGAAAACTGCTTTTCTTGCTTTCTCAACATTATCTGTGAATGATATTATATGTTTCTACCTTGCTGCCCACCGCACACAGGAGCTCAAGGTTGTGTTACATTATCCTCCCTTCCCCCCCTTTATCTTTGCAACAGCCCTGTGAGGTAGGCTAGGCTAAGTAAATATAGGTACATAAGCAGCAGCTCTTGCCAATAGATTGTGAGGGGTGGGGATGAGAGTGTAGGAGGCCCAATCCACATACAGTGTACCTCCCCCAGGAAATCCTGTTGGCAGTCCTAGATGCAGGTGTTTTTTCCCATTGATTGGGGGATGGCTAATGGAGGGGTGTATGCCTTTTGTTATGTCATGCTACCACGGCAACCACTTTGTGTCATGCAGTGCCCCTCCATGGCGGCCATTTGTGGCTGGTACCCACAACACTTTCTTAAAATTCAAAATGCACACACTGGCCCAGTGACCCCTACAGCAAAGAGTGGTTCTATTTTAATACAGTGAGTTGTTAAAATATTAGTTGTATCAAGCCTAATTTAGGCACTCTCCTGTTAATCACAGCTCTGTACTCTAAGAGTGATATGGAACATTAAGTGTATTTTGGGTAGACCCATTGAAGTCAATGGTCTCAAGTAATTTAAGTCCATTGATTTCCATAGTCAGCATGACTTATAAGTCAGTAAGGTGCCAACTACATAGCCAAGAAATGAGGAGGAAGCATTCTTATGATTCACGATTTCAGCATTCTTCTTGGTATAGCACTATAACCATTTATATAATTACAGTGGTATAAGTGGCTCTTTGCCTTTTTCCACATCATTCCGCAGCTTATACTGTCTGCAAAAGTACTTGGAAAGTATTTAAGCTAGAATACATCTGATGAGGTCCATGGCAATATTTCTAAGATATTAATCCTTCAGTGTGCTGGCTGCTAGTTTTTTTTGAAAATGTTTGAAACTGAAATCTTCCCCAAGCCTAGAAAACAAGGAAGATGTCAAATTTAAACACGCAATAAACTGCTTTGCAATAAAATCTTGCGTTCAACCTTTTGGGGAAGTCATGTACTCTTTTGAGAAACTGATGAAAGGAATCCAGCTAGGAATCCAGTTCAGCCTGAAATACGTCCATCACTTTTTTACTTACTGCTATGTAAGATGTTGGACTCCTATGTACCATTTGTAGCAGCTCTTTGATATGACCTGACAATATATTGATCTAGTGTTACTGAATGAGTGCATCCAGGGAGGTCAACACAGAATTGTTTTGCTGTTTTCTGTGACGTGGGACAAAGTTTGGCAAAACTCTGCATGTACTGTATGTGATTGCAAAAGGATATTCTTTACTTTCAAGTAATAGGTTGACCACATAGCTTTGCACAAAGCAATGTGTAGGACCGCAGTGTCCCAGTCTGCTACTAGTAAATCTTAGCTGCATATGATGTTATCGCAGAAACTATTTCTTCTATACTTACCAAAGGTATGTCATTTCTTTTCTCAGGAGTGCATTATTGATGAGGACTGTGAGACAGGAAAATACTGTGAATTCTCTGGCTTGGAGTACCGGTGTCATGTTTGCAAAACTCAACACACTGTGAGCATTGCATCCCCCTTCCCCTCATCTAGCTCTTCTTAACTTGGCAGGCAGGCTGAAGTTATATAACGGAACTATGTTGATTGTGTGATGCCTAGGTAATGTGAATAATAGGGACTGGTAGAGTCCAGGCCCTATTTATTTTAAGTACAAGAAAACCAGAGTGAAGGTGGTAAAGTATTGATGAAATGCCTGCTGAGCTCTCAACTTAAATTAGAAACATGTGGTTTTAATTGTTTATATGTAATTAAATGTAATGACAGGAAATACCCTGTTCAGCATGGTAGAAAAACATAACCGGATTTTTCACAGGAGCAGAATTCTACATTTAAGTCCAACCTTTAAACTAATAGTCAAAATAGGTTTATTCATATAAACTATAATAGGGTACTTTACAGAGGTGTCCTTTATCCCCTTTACTTTTGGATTTTTAAAAAAAACCTAGCTTGTGCCGTTGGTTTACACCAGCTTCCAAAAAGTATTCAAGAACCGTCCCACACAGAGCACATTACAGTAATCCAGACTTAGCTGCATTTTGATCAGGAGCAAGTCACCCCACTATATCTGTTTTTTCTTTGTGGTTTGTGTTGGTGTGTTTCTTAGGCAATGCGCCATGTTTTTATTTTAAGCTGTTACAGAATTACTGATGCAGTGATAATGTGGACTTTCAGAATTTAGGTCAGTGGGATTGTTTAATGCAGGTCTATGAAGACGTTCATTCCCGATGCAAGTTACTGTAGCCAGGTTATATTGACTGTCTTTATGATGTTGTGTGTCCCATGGTGATTAAGAACCAATTCAGCATGTGTGTGTTTATTTTTCTTTCCTAAGCAATGCTCTCGAGATGTGGAGTGTTGTGGACATCAACTCTGTGTCTGGGGTGAGTGCGTGAAAGCTGCCTCAAAAGGAGAAAATGGAACGATTTGTGAAAACCAGAAAGACTGCAATCCTGGAATGTGTTGTGCATTTTCAAAAGGTCAGCCACTACATCACTTTCTGCTGTTGTTCCTATTCTTTCCCTTGCACGAGAGGCCAAGCAAGAAACTACTTCAGTGTGTGAGCTTGAATTTCCACTGTATATTGCTCTTTACCAACTTTCAAGTTCAGAGCCGTCTTTCCCATTGGTCTTAGTGGTTCGTTGCGCCAGGGCGCTGGCCTCTCAGGGGCACCCTAGCGAGTGGGGGAGCTGCACGGCTTGCCGGCAGCCTCCCCTTTCCCTGCACACCCGCCAGCTGCACCCCACCAACTATATGGCTGGCGGGTGTGCAACTTCTTTCCCAAGCCTCCACAGGAGGAGAGCGATCCCCACAGAGGCTTAGGATGGAAGCTGCTGCATCTGCTAAAGATGGCCCTGCTCCCGGTCGTTGTCCTCCTCCTGCTTTCTGGCGAAAGGCGGCGTGCAGCCTTCCTGGGCTGCCTTCTCGGGCGCCTCGACACCAGAGAGCATGTCCACCAGCAAGTTTTCCTGCTTGATCGCCACCACCATGCCAGGAATTGGGGCGGTGGGGGAGGCAGAGGACATTTTCCTCCTCCACCTCCCTTGCTTTGGAGTTGGGGGCGCTGGAGGGATCTTTGCACCATGGCGCTGGATATGCTTAAGACAGCCCTGTTCAAGATGCTTTGGGCTACAATTCCCATCAGCCCCAGCCAGCATGGTCAGTGGTTAGGGATGACAAGAATAATAGAATCTTAGAGTTGGAAAGGACCCAAGGGTCTTCTAGTCCAGCCCCCTGCAATGCAGGAATCTCAGCTAAAGCATCCATGACAGATGGCCATCCAACCTCTGTTTAAAAACCTCCAAGGAAGGAGATCCCACCTCTCGTGGGAGTCTGTTCCACTGCTGAACAGCTCTTACCATCAGAAAGTTTTTTCTGAATCTTTAGTTGGAATCTCCTTTCTTGCAACTTGAAGCCATTGGTTTGAGTCCTACCCTCCAGAGCAGGAGAAAACAAGCATGCCCCTCCTCCATGTGACAGCCTTTAAGTTATTTGAAGATGGCTGTCATATCTCCTCTCAGTCTCTTTTCCAGGCTTCTTCAAGCGCTCCTCATAAGACTTAGCTTCCAGACCCTTGATCAACTTGGTTGCCCTCCTCTGCACATGTTCCAGCTTGTGGTGCCCAGAATTGGACACAATATTCCAAGTATGGTCTGAGTAAGGCAGAATACAGTGGTACTATTACTTCCCTTGATCTGGACACTATACTTCTGTTGATGCAGCCTAGAATAGCATTAACTTTTTTTTTTTGCTGCTATTGACTCATGTTAAGCTTGTGTTTCACCAAGACCCCTAGATCCTTTTCACATGTACTTCTAGTAAACCAGGTGTCCCCATCCTATATTTGTGCATCTGGTTCTTCCTGCCTAAGTGTAGAACCTTACATTTGTTCCTATTGAAATTCATTTTGTTAGCTTGTGCCCAGTTCTCCAATCTGTTACGGTCATTTTGAATTTCGATTCTGTTTTCTGCATCATTAGCTACCCCTCCCAGTTTGGTGTCATCTGCAAATTAGATGAGCATCCCCTCAATTTCTTCATATAAGTCATTTCTAAAGACAACAACAAACCCAGGACAGAACCCTGTGGCACCTCACTTGTCACTTTTTTCTAGGATGACGAGGAATCATTAATGAGTACTCTTTGGGTTTGGTCAGTCAACCAGCTACAAATCCACCTAACAGTTCTCTTTCAACTCACATTTTACCAGCTTCCTTGTGAGAACATCATGGGAGTCTTTTTCAAAAGCCTTACTGAAATCAAGATACACTATGTCCACAGCATTTCCCTGATCCTCCAAGTTTGCAATTCCATCAAAATAAAAATTAAAAAATCTAATCAGATTGGTCTGGCATGACTTATTTTTGAGAAAACCCATGCTGGGTCTTAGTGATCACAGCATCCTTTTCTAAATGCTCACAAACCGACTGTTGAATTATCTGTTCTAGGACCTTCCTTGGTATCAAAGTCAAGCTCACCAGTTGGTAGTTACATGAGTCTTCCTTTCCCCCCTTTTTGAAGATGGGGATAACATTTGCCCACCTCCAGTCTGTAGGGACCTCACCTATTCTCCAAGAATTCTCAAAGATAATAGACAAAGGCACTGAAATTACTTCCACAAGCTGCTTTGGTACTCTTGGATGCAGCTCATCAGGCCCTGGAGATTTGAATTCATTTGAAGTAGCTGGGTGTTCCCTTACTACCTCTCTTCCTGTCTTGGGCTGCAGCTGCCTCCTACCACTTGCTTGCTTGTTCTTCCTCTTACTTTGGACATAGCTGAAGAGTTGTACTCCAAAACAACTGGAGCACAGCAGATTGAGGGAGGCTGGTATATATTAATCTGTATGTGTAGGAGAAGTCCGTGGCAGAGAATAATCCATAAAATGCACATCTTGTATAATACAAAATTTGGCCAAATGGTAAAGCAGTGTGCTTGACAACTGAGCATGATGCTATGAAAATAGTACTTTTTTTATTTAAAAAAACACCTCTGGATGATTTGTGTGAGATTTCCTGTCAACTAACAGCAGTTTTCTTAATCTTGAAACTCCTTTCAGTCTACTTTGTATTTGCAAGGTTGTTGATATGGGAGGTTGTGTTTCTTGAGGCTCTGCTTTAGAGATTTTACAATGCTTTTGAGGAAAAGCTCCCATTGTCAAGAGTATGAAAATGAGAACTAGGCACTGGGAAAGTCTTCCTGAACTTAAATTGGAGAGGTAGCATAGTCCTATACACTTTCACCTGAGTCCATGTCCCTGCCCAGCCGTGATCTCGTTGGATGTCCAGAGGGCAGCTTGCTGTCTTGTGGCTTTTTTCCCATGGTCACTCAGGATGAAAGAGAAATTGTCAGAGGAAGAGATTTCCCATACAAATTATCACCATATGGTATGTTGGTAGCAAGTGTTCCCACTAGCTCTTAGTCCTCTGCCATCTGTAAAATAGGATTAGCATTGATCTCAAACAGCTCTTATGGAATGAAACAAGGTACTGTAAAGAAACAAGATAAAGGTAATTGAAGCATCTTACATAGAATAGATGCTGATAACGTTGATATCTGTTACTAAGCAAATTAGCTCCCATTTCCCTAAGATGAACATATCGGTTCTTTTCAAATAATCCTAGACATCATGTTTATCTTTTTGCTCATACCTTGAGCAGGACATGCTGTGTTGAGATTACTAGCTGCTAATGGTATGCTAATGGTATTAATTTCTTCTGAGTTAGTAGAATACCACCCTTTATCACAAGAATGTGAATAAGTGAATTTGGTTTTCAGGATGGAGATATGCAGCCTTTTGTTCCAACTGAGAGCACTAAAGGCTTGTTTTAAGGCCTTGAAAACAAGATGGTGCACATATGACTAAATACATGTGCTATCTTGGTTAGGGTTAGGATTCCTGTGGATCTTTTTGTCATTAGTAGTGTATTGTGTCCTTGTAACTTAATTAAGTAAATTAAGAAAGTTTTTCTAGGTGAACCCTTAGAATTTTTGGAAGGAAAAGGACATTGCTATGCAAACTCAGCTTGTCTTATATTTAAAATTAGGCAAATTTATATGTATCTATATATTCCTTATTTTACACATTCAACCTGCACATATTCTGCATGTGAACTGAAGAGATCAGATGTTTTACTGGATTTTCCAATTTCAACCTACAGACCTTCTGTTCCCTGTGTGCACCCCATTACCTGGAGAGAGAGAGCCTTGCTATGATCCCTCAAACAGGCTTCTTAACCTAATTACATGGGAGCTGGAGCCAGATGGAGCCCTCGATCGCTGCCCATGTGCACATGGA
Source organism: Podarcis raffonei (assembly GCF_027172205.1). Taxonomy (NCBI): domain Eukaryota; kingdom Metazoa; phylum Chordata; class Lepidosauria; order Squamata; family Lacertidae; genus Podarcis; species Podarcis raffonei. Next base: position 67,436,535 of record NC_070602.1, read on the forward strand.
TTCATCTGTCAGATGCAGAGGTAGGAAAATTGATTATTTTTCACAGCAAGAGCAGGAGCAGATCGTGTGTGCACACCTCATTTTTCACTGATGATAAACCCATTTTCTGGACACGTGACTTCCTCGACAACCCTTCCCTGCCCTGGGGCTTTCCAGATGTTACTGGGCTTTTAACTCAGTCTCTGCCAGCATGGCCAGTTGTCAGATCTTGACAGGAGTTAGTCCAAATATATGGAGGGTACCAGGCTGGGGGTGAATGTGCACACTGCAAAAATACTTGACTGCTGATTTGTGGGGTGGACCAGGTCTCATCTTCCAAAAAAACTTAAAAATACAATCCTACTTGTTCAGGCTTAAATCAAGGGCACAAATTACTCAAGACTAACTCAAGCCTCTGTGGTTTCAATTGCACTTAAGTTTGTCTTCAGTTCAAGTGGAGCTAAAGTGTATTAAAGAACCGAAACCTAATTTCCATAGGACATAAATGCCATGAATATATCAGATTTGCCTTTCTTTTGACCCTAACTGAACAGTGGCAAAAGAAGGGTTATCATTTCAGAGTTCAGGGATAATGGAAAGAATTTTCAGTAGCGCTGGTCTACTTTTGGATGTATCCAAGACAGAATTGCAAACAGGACCATAGCATTTTAAGGGTACATGTTCCAGCTACTTTTAAAATGCCTCATAGCCTGAAGCAAATTACGTTTTGAACTGGTTTCTCACACTTGTATGCATGATTGCATAGGCACTTGTACAACTGATCTAAGAGAATGCACAACTTTCTCAACAGGCACAGCAGTGATTCTCTGTGTGAACTCTCTTTCAATAAGACCCAAAATGAGGAGAAGCCTTTAGCAGTGGATGAAATATCGCTTCTGGATTTTGTAACCTCACACATTCCTGGTGACTATGGAGAGAGATTGATTACAGAAGTACAGGAAGGTTTGGATGAAGACTTAACTGATCCAAAGAAACTGGATCTGATTTTTGGAGATGAAATGTAAAACAGTTAAGCAAGTTAGTCACACTCACCATTCTAGCAATTTAGATAGTGTCTTGTTTGATAACTCTAAACTTGCACCCCTTTTCACTACTGGATAGCAGTGCAATAATTGAGAGTATACTCTACATAGTTATCTTCTTCTGCCCTTGCATGATCAGATGAGGTTTTCTTTTCAAGCTCAAACCAAATTCTACACTATAATGTCAAAAGTTGTCAATGGACTCTTTTGTGGACAAGGTTGAGTTTTAAACAAGGCATGATTTGAACTTGTTGATGGATAGATTAATTTAAGTCTATTTATGATTATTGGTGGTGGTTTGAGCTCTGCATTTTATGTATATGTTGCTTGTTTTTCAAAATTTGTCAAGAGCCTTCTTGATTTTTAGACTGGGCATTGTTTTTATTCAGTCTTTTAAAATATAACCAACGACACTGCTGTAACTGTGCATTTTTTAAAAACAGCAACTACAGGGACTTAAGATTTTAAAATGAGGTATAAAGGATGAGAAAAGTCAGTGTGGCATGTAATTTAGCAATAATTAGTAAACATCTCTAACAAAGATCTGAAACTATAACATCAAAAGGATAGTAATCATTCCTCTAGATGGCTATTTTATCCCATCCTAGAAGCAAGTTCTAGAAGGCATGTATGTTTTATATAAAATGCATATTTGCTATTGAGCACTTACAATAAAGCAGTATGATTTGAAAAAAGTCATATGGATCCTACTATCTTCCCTATTAATGGGCACAATCTAGTAATGAGCCCCTCTCCTAGTGTCATCTATTTCAGCCCTTACCTGGTGATATGACTAATAGGCTCACCTGCTCCAGCAGTCAAGCCCCTCCCTGAATAATGCTAAGAACCACCAGGTCCAAACTTCACAAGTAATTTATCCTAAACCTATTGTGAGAACTTTTAAACTTTAGGAAGACCCCAAAGTTGTTAAGGTTTTTGGTTACAAAAATGCCAGAAAAATGTGATTTTTCTATTGACTTGCCTAAGATCCAGGACAAAGCACCACCTTTCAGAAATTTTCCTCAGATGTGAATTCTGCCTTTGAAATCCTGGTAATGTCCAGGAAAATCTGGATTTCTGGCAGCCCTATTTCAAATAAAACCACTACAGATAATACTGAGCACATAGTAGACTATAGGTGGAACTCTTGCATTTGGAGGCTAGAGTGGAAACAGAACTCAGCCTGCTCCAGTGTGAAAGAGACAAAAGGGAATTGACTCTATGTCAAAGCTGAGTTACAAATACTGTGGCAGGTAACTTTATTCTATATTATAGCTAAGGGCAGTCTCTTCATGTTTTCTAAGGAAGGTACTGAAACCCCTTTTTTAAAAAGATGCCAAGACAGAATGTAGCTGCCAGATAACTATCAAAATGTCAATTCAATATCTATGCAGAAATCTCCAAAGTGTGTTAATTTTAAAGCAGTCAGTCAGATAAGGGGAGTTTGCAAGAGACCATACTCTTTAAAAGCATCTGGCTGTGAGATGTAACATGTAATACTTAACTTCTGCAGTCATTTCCCCACATAGAATGCACCTGCATGCCTGGCAATAGCAGTCTGTCCAATCCAGGCCATACGGACCCCTAATTGGCTGTAAAAAAGCTACCTTCTTGAACCAAGTCCTTGCTCTCCCCTCCCTTCACTCAACTATTTAAAGATCATAAGTCTGTTATAACACTTAAATAGCAAGAGAAAGGTGGGTTTGAAATCTGATGCTCAAATTACTTGCAACATCATTTTGTTCCTTATTTGGCTCAGCCTTGCAGTCTAGCATCACCATTTTTAAAAAAGGTGATTGATCTGGCTCTTGCAGCACCCTGAATTGCAACTTGAAACCCTTGTCTCAAAACTGCATGTTGAAAGCATAGGACTGACACCAAGCTGCATGTGACTTTCTTCCATAATCTGCTGCAGGGCCTTGATAATTTCTGCAGGCTGCATACTTTTAAGTAAACCTTTGGTTTGAAAGTTAAATCCAAAAAGAAAAACTTGGTATCATGAACACTAGATGAAATATTTTCTTCAGTCAAGTTATTTTCAGTATTAAAAGAAGTCCAGAGAAATGTTATTAAAATAACAGAATGAACAAATGTTTTATTGGCATGTTCATTGTTGTAAACAGCATCTGGCATGGAAAAGTTTACCAAAACCTTTTATTGATATAAATTAGATGGTATTTCTGAAAAAAAGGACAACCTTCTATAGAATTGTTTGTAATTGATCTTAAGAACATAGCAAAGCAAAATCTTACTTGTCTAAGCTTTGCAAATGAAATCATGTTTACTGCATCAATCTGTACCACTCCTGAACTACTGGATAATTTATACTGGGAGATGTCCAACTTTTTAAAAAGCTACATATAAAAACTATGATCAACTCCAAAGAAAAATAAAGTATGACTTGTAATGGTACTAGAAGATCCAAACCTGTAAGAGCTCAAAAACAAAAATGTACAAAAATAAGTAGCTGACCCAAAAACCCACCCCCAAAAACTCAGTAACAAGGGAAAATTACAAATCTAAGTACCCAGCATTTGCCAAACACAAAATGAATACAAATTTAAATAGGCAGCTATACTTTTAAATGTATACAGTGAATATTGATATGTGAAGAGAAATACCATAGTAAGCAGCTGAAATGTAGTTCTGCTAACTCAGGACAGAGTTGTATTTACACACTGAATGGAACAGTGAAGTCACCTGTTATTCATAACCTAAATAAAAATTGGTTACAACACTGCTCCAAAATGAAACACCATCTGCTGGTAATGGTAACTTCTGCTAAAAAATACATTTATTTATTCTTTTTACTTCAGAGATGTCCTGCTTTGTAGAAGAGAAATCTTAACAAGATTCAGATAAAAATGTTAACTTTTGAGGGTTGGATTCTGCCAATTCCATCACATTTCCACTCTTGAGCTTTTCAAAAAGCCATTGTCACATTTACTTCAGAAATCTTCAATGAGGTAATGTGTGCTTCAGTGAAACAAAACAGAAAAGAATTCATTCATGGCCTTTGCACAGCTTTTATTATCAAGCTATGAATATCCTGTTTGAGGCTAGTTTACTAGCTACTGCTATGTGCACATGGTCGATTTGCTCATTACCCCTCCCCACCCCATTTTTTGTTTCGTTTTGTTTATTTGCACATCCCTTTTATCTTTACAGTACATTTGACTATAGTGCACAACATGATTCCAAATCAAACAGTGACCTGACTGGGCACTGAGCTTGATTGGGCTGCAGTTTTACCAATCAGTGCTGGTGTCTTTACACCTAATGTCCTGCCATAACGGCACTACACAGTAGTAGTGTACCTCTCACATGTAACAAAAAATTCCCCAGGGAAAATGCTGAAATATCAGTCTTGAGTCAAATCTTTATTTGGTGCTCCATCCAGATATATTTTTAATGCTTTTTCTTTACGGGGGGAGTAGGTCACACGGTGTCCAGTTTTCTGAAGTCTGCTGCTTTCTTTTTTCATTAACTCATTTCTCTGCTCTTCCGTCAGTTCCACCACTTCTTCAGTTTTATCCCTTTTATATATAAATACAACAATTTTAAATTCCATAATAATGCACTTTAAATAAATAGGGCTTGCTCATTTTTAATCTAAGGCATAGTCAATAGATTTTTTAAAAAATTCTTTGCATAATGCTAGGCACATCATGGTAGTAGATGCATGCTAGATAGAGACAGTTTTTCCCTGTGTGGTCCCCCTGAAGCAATAGTCCTATCCCAAATACATAAGTAAGGGGTACTGCTAGGCTGGAGGCAAAATTAGGGAGTTTGAAAATAATATTGCATTTTGAAAACGGGGTGTCACCAATACTTAATCAACCCGAGACTCTGAGAGGATACGGTAAGCAACTTGAGAATCAACTTTGACATCTGCTCTGAATAGATATGCAGAATTCTGAAGTAAGAGCCAATGTTTGGACCAGATGCACTTTTGAATTGGTGAGGAAAAGACCTAGTTGTCAGTACTTTACTGGTGGTATGTGAACGGGCATAACTGCAAAGAGCTGCATACTCTGCCACTTGTGTCTTTTAGTTACCACAGTAGTTGCACCTACAATACTTGAACAGTGACAACGGTGCACAAAAAGTGTTTTAACACAGTATCTCTACTTAGTTGGAAGTCTGGTGGTGGGCACAGCTGATCTGAGGACACCTGTATGGTACCTAATGTGCTAGCTTCCCCACAGACAGCAACATCTGGAAAGCAGGGCTAAGAACACACTGAAGTTTAATTTAATCAGAGTTGGCAGGATCACCAGACTTGGGCAGGCTGATTGCAAGGAGTGCCTATGCACAATCCACTGACCATTCCTGACTACTCTAAAATATTGCCCCACTGGGGGGGCAGTTGGGGGGGAGGGGGAGAATTTCAGCCTCAACTTTGTTATTGATTTAGTACTAAACAATTACTATGTTTTTCAATGTATTTAAAAAACAACAGAAAGGCATACCTATAAAAAATCACTGCTCCATCATCACAGATGTAGAGAGGCCATACATTCAGTGTTGAAACCTTAGGATTCCAATCCAAATCCTGATGTATTTCTAAAATTGAGATCTCACATGGAAATGTTCCTCTGCCCTGGAAAGAACAAAGCACCTTAGCAAAAAGAGCATCTATACACCAAGAAGATACATACTATACATGGGCAACTGCAGATACAGTAAGATCATCACTGAAAGCGCTTATCATCCAGACCCCTGCTCACCATTTACTCTCCTCCCCACAACAGAGGATTTAGCATACTGTCCACTATGGTATGAGTACAGAGACGGTTGTGTCAAACAGCTAGTGCATAGGAATGGGCTTTCATGCACAGACAAGTTAAAAAAAATACTGCAGGATTAAGAGAAAAATAAAATAAAATTCTCACCTTTGCAAACTCAATGTTTTCTAAAAGGATTCCACTTATTTCACTAAGCTGTAAAAAAAAATTCAGTGCCAGATTTATTTTATGAAGAGATAAATATAAGATAAAGTAGCAGATTTTTTATCACAAATTGCATTTATGTTTTATGCACATTTAAAGTTCTACACAAAATGTTATTTAAAATATTTCTAAATGTTCATTGAGTATAGTATACAATAAAATTACTTTTAAAATTAAATTACTCCACATACAAATACAATATTCATTATGCAATTTATAAAAAGGCAACAAAATAATATAAAAACTAAAAAGAAGATTGAGGCAACATAATCCTTCATAAATGGCAGGGCTGAGAAAAATGTCTTAAGCATGTCTGCCACTGCAGAAAGAATTTTTTCCTTAGTACATACATACAAAACTCTGCCAAGGACTCAAGAGAAAGGCCCCAAACATCTTAAGGATATAGGCAGGATGGCTTGACAGGAGACATTTCAGACCCAAATTGCTTAGAGCTTTAAAATACTTGGACTTGAAAATGAACAGGCAGCAAGTACTGTACTAACAGAAGTTTCCTTGTCGTCTTCAAGGGCAGCCCCACATACAACCCATTACAGTAATCCAACTGAAGGGCTACCAAATCATGGATCACTGTGACCAAGCTATTTCCACAGGCCAGTTGAAGCCTCCAGCTAGCTGAATCTAGAAGAAGCTACTTCTTGCTACCAGGGACATCAGGGCTTCAAGTGTCAAGACTTGACATAACTATCGGCACAAAATCCTAGGAAGTGCAGCTGTTCACATATTGAATGCCATTTGTAAATACCGAACAAAACCTCTGTTGGCAAACTGCAAGTATGAGCTTTACATGGATATGTGACCTTCTCAACCCCCATCAACATAACTAACCACCATCAGCATGTGTCTCGTCTGGATTAAGCCTCAGTTTGTGGAATGAGTTCCATGGTGGGGAAGAACAGAGGTCACCATCACATAGGATGGATATGCAAAGATGTACAGCTCCATAGTTAATTTCCCCTCCAGTTGGGGTTAATCAATTAACTATAGAAGGGGCAGGGAACTCAGAACCGGGGGCCAAATATGGCAATCCAGGCCTCTCTATTCAGCCCTTGGAACTTTTCCTAGGTCACATCCTTTCCCCCCAGTCCACATCCCTCGCTCATCCTGCTCTTCCAAGTGCTCTTTTCTGGCTACAATGTATCCTTAGACTGATCACTCTTGATTGTTTGAAATGGAAGACAGCAAGTAGTGTGTGCATATAGAAACCTCTGACTTCTGTATGGCTGAAAGGTTTAGAGTCACATACATTTTTCTGCCCACCTTTGCCTCTGACCCCATCTACCACTGGCGTGCAATCCTCAGAAGTTGCTCATAAATAAATGCGACGACTCTTGAGTTGAAAAATGTGTTTTGGTGTCAATAGGAGAGGTAAAAAGAACAAAAGCTGCCCTGACCACAATTAGCAGGTAGGGTGTTGGATGACTCCCCCCTCCCCCCTGCCGCCGCCCGGACCTCCATAGGACTGCTCTGTAATTTACCTTTTCTTTTAATTCATCAACACTGCTGCTCTCCAAAACTACTTCCTGAAATGGATCCAGCTTCATCTCTGATGGCCTCCACCTTCTTGACAGAACAGCAAGCTGTGACATAGATTTCATTTTTTCTGCTCCTGAAGAAGATTTGATAAACTTATTAGCTGAGATGGCAAAGTTAATGTGTTTAATTGGAGAAAAATCGTTTATTGACATTTATTAAGAATTTGAAATACAAGGACTTTTTGCATAAGAGAAAATGAACTTGCAATATCTGGATTTGAAGATTGAAAAAAATGGCTTATAGAAAATAGAATAATTAGATGCTAATGGCATACTATATTTAGCTGAGGAACAGAGAACCAGAAATATTTTTATCTTTTTTCATTTTCTCTTTTGTCTCCCCACCCCCTCTTTCCTTTCCATCTTTTTGCTTCTGTTCCTTTTTAGATTAGATTTTAAAACTATTTCTTTTATTCTGGTGTATTATAAAAAGATACTTTGTACAGGGTATGAACTTTCGTATATCTCTGGGAAAGTGTCACTAAAAATAGACATTAATTTTTAAAAGAAAATATTTGAGATAATGTAAAGACTTTGAGCAAGTAGTTCCACAGATACAGAATTAAATATTATGTAGTCTCAATAAAAACTATTTGCAGAACAGATATTCACAAATTCTTTAAGGATAACCATGAATAACATTTATAGGTTTTAAATCTAGTTTCTAATTTTAACTTCCTCCCTGCATATGAATCTCTCAAAACTGATTATGCTAAGACATCTCACTCACACAGTCAAGAAATTTAATACAGCTCCTGCCACTCATTTATCCCTTTTGAATTACTATAATTCATTAATACACATTGGTTGCACTTTGTCTCACTAAAATGTGTTTTTAAAAAACCGATAATTTTCTGATAATATAGCTAGCTAATTCTGGTAGAATTAAAAGGCTTCCAACAGTTTAAGCTAAATAATTTTTACTGTGCAATCTTATTACCATCAAGTATTTCTAGGAAAACCTCCCAGTTACTTGAAATATTAATGTCTTCTTCATAAACATGATAATCCAGAAACACAGTTCCTGGATTTTTCCAGGTCTTCTTTCTCAGGCGAAATCTACAGGAAAAAGATTTGCAGAAATGTTAGCATATGTCCATAAACAAAACCATGATCAAGATTAAGGCCACAGTATTTAATCTGAATAATGCCTTGTTTACATTAGGGAAAGGTCATGTGTTCTACTACAAGCACTTAGCCAATTTGAGCTAAGAGGGCTAATACAACTTTTCAATATCCATATGGAATCCTTTGTTTTTTAGGATAATGTTTGAACTTGCAGAAATGGAGCAAAGTTTTTGTTCCATGAGAAACAATATAAAGTCTGATGCAAAGACAGATATTGTGTGCTACATTGTGCTAAGTGTCCATGACAACACTGAACAAGCAAACTAGGTTTCCCATGTCACACTATATTTGCTCAAGATTTAATTTTAAAACATGTAATAAAAAAAAGTAGCATTTCCCCATACTTTTTGCTTTAAATGGCAAAAATCAACGGTACCCCATTTTTTGTAAGCATCTTGAGTTCAGGCTTTAGGCACCTCACATAAATTTCACTGTAGTGTGATTTACCTGTCAATAGTCAGATCTAGTCCACACTGTTCCCTGAGCTGAGGAAGTAGCTCCTCTTTTGACTGCCGCACAGTCATTCCTTTAGCAAAAACAGAATCTAGAAGAAACTTGCAGGGCTGCGAAAACAAATGTAAAATTATTAAGCTTATTAGATAAATCACTCTCTGACACACTCATAAAAGGTGAAGTTATAAAATACAGGGCTGCTGCCATAGCCTCCATAGCATTGAAAAAAATACCCCATGGTTTCCACACATGATCACCACCAATGTGACAAAGACTATTTAGGATTTCTGTTTATCAGGTATGCAGAACTCAGTAATAAAGCAATGCAATTTTTAAAAAGGTTGTTGTTATGTGTCATGTCCATTTAATGATTAAGGAAAATACATGTCACTGTCTTGTGTTGTACAAAGTCAACATCAATGGTTTAACCAATTATTGTTAGTAATGGGGAAACAATACTGGACCAGTTTATTTTATGTATTTCCTCATGCTCATATTCAACCATTCCTTCCATGGGTGCAGGGAGTAGCTAGGAAACAAATATTGAGTGCTGGTTCATACAACACAGTAATCCAAGGCTGATACGGTTTTTTGTTCCCAGTTCAAGGATGAGTGGAGCAAAGAAGAGCAATTCAGCAGCATGCAATAGTAAGCCATGGTTTATGGTTCACCATGACATGTGAGCACAGTCAGAGGCTATTTAGAATGATAATGACACGTAATAGAAATGAATTACTTTTAATGTGCTAAATCACATGCAATAATGCATTCCACTGAATTTTTGCTTCTATAATCTGCACCTTCTCTGTGGCAACTAAGTGACAACAGATTCATGCCACAATTTATATGTTAAATGCACATCTTTTCCCAGAGATAATTTCTGTTTTTTGTCACACTGGCTCCCATAAAAAGATGATGCACATACTCAAATAATTAAACTGTAAATGGTCCAACTTTCAGATGATAAGCTAGCCCAAACACAAGTTTTTTCAAGCTTTACTTACCTCTGGATCATTTACCAAGAGCTGATAAACCTTGACTCTGTATTCACCTTTCTTCAATGCTCTCCCAAGCCGAATTGTTATCTTTTAAATTAGGGGTGGGAAAAATAGAAACAAGATTAGATGTTAGCTGTCTCTTATCATCAACATGGAATATAGTCAATACCAGGCATGTCAAGTGGCGGGGGCTGTGGAGTCTTCAGCCCCCCAAAATTTTTCAAGAAAGGGCCTGGGCCTCCCCCAAAATCCTGTGGCCCGCTCCACCTCCTTGCTGATGTTGCACGGGCAAGAGGAGGCCAAGTGTAGAGCCCAGAGGCTGCACTTCGCTGGCTCCTCCCCGCCTGATATTGTGCGGGGAGGAGGCCGAGTGCAGAGTACAGCTCCGCACTCCCCATTCCCCACCCGGTGTGTGAGCACCAGTATCTCGCTGGCAGGACGCCTGTGCATCCTAGCTAACCCGCTACGTGGGAGCAGGATACGTGAAGTGGAATGTGACAACACATCACACAATACATCCCCACAATGTGGGGGTCAAGTCGACGCCCTTAGGTCAATACAGCAAGAATCATAACCACCAGAAGGCCCACAGATTTTTGTTATTTTGATATTACAGGCATGAGGAAATGGTTGCACCGCAAAATTTAGAGTCTCAGATTTTAGGAGGGTGAAGGAAGGTGTGGCAAGAAGCTTTAAAAAGGGTGTTCAACAGACTCAAGTCAGGGATATTTTTTTTAATGTGGAATATACGATTTGGTTTAGATGACCCGCCAAAGTCATCTAGCTACAACTAAGGTGAAGAGAAAATACAGTTTCAATTATGGAATATATATATTTAACAAAGTTTCATAAATTACCCTAGTTGTAGAATGTGGTTTTTCCTATGTAGCTACTAAGTCCCTATATTGCAACACAGAGACAAATGCTTCACATGCAAAATATCTGAATAATCCCCATATTCTGTACCTTACTACATGTATTTCAGTATTTAACAGCATATTTTGCTAACCTTGTTGTCATCTGAGAAGGATGAAAGGGTCTCATTCAGCCGAACACTCTCAAACTCCTGATTGCTGGCATAAACTCGAAAGACCTTAAACTGAGAGGATGGAACGCCAACAAAAGGCTCCAAGTGTTGTTTGAAGGCAGAGAGCGTAATTCTTTTATCAACATGAATCAATAGCCCTAAAGCGAAAGAAAGAAAGAAAGAAAGAAAGAAAGAAAGAAAGAAAGAAACCCAATCAAATTCTTTGTGCATAATGTATACTTGCTAATATCTACTATGCTACTCCTGTATTGTAGCAGTGTCAAGTGAATCATCTTCAAGTGCTCTCCACTAAGTGCAGACTGTGAACCCCAGTTCAGCAACAAGTAGAATGGAATGGATATTCATATCTGCTTTGCTAACCCTACCCCCATTCACTATCAGGAAACAAAAAACAAACGAAGCCTGACACTTTTCTTTTTGACAGAAGTAGATAAACTTTATAGGCATAGTTGCCCTTTCAAAATGAATCATGTTTGCCAAATTACAGGCACACAGGTCCAAGAGTTTGGGGAGGATGTCATCCCCTCCTCCCAAAAAGGAACAGTCTCTAACTTTCCCCCTTTTTTGTCACGCAGAAGAGGCATGGCATATTTGCAGCATTTCCTGTCAACTACAGAATGGCACCTACCATTTTCACTCAAATGCAAATACTCTGCCAAAATATGAAGATTAGCCATGCAGGTTTCCAATAAAACCTTGGGCAGTAGAGAATTCTCCACACCTCATTCTCTTATGTTCTCCTAAGGGCAATATCCAGCAGTGTCAGTACAACAGATTTTCACTTGCACAGTGGGGCCTCCATATCGTGCAGCTCTCTGCAGACCTCCAAAATCTGCTCTAGAGGATTGAGGGACCAGACCAGGGGTAGGCAACTTAAGGCCCGGGGGCCGGATGCGGCCCAATCGCCTTCTGAATCTGTCCCATAGATGGTCTGGGAATCAGTAGAATGTGTCCTTTTATTTAAAATGCATCTCTGGATTATTTGTGGGGCATAGGAATTCATTCATTTTTTCCCTTCAAAATATAGTCCGCCCCCCGCAAGGTCTGAGGGACAGTGGACCGGCCCCCTGCTGAAAAAGTTTCCTGACCCCTGGACCAGATCCTCCAAATTAGTTACAGGGATGCAGCGGACTGTACAGTGTACAAGAGGAAAGCACTCTCACATCTGGTGAGCCAAAATTGGATATCACTCTGAGTATCTAGGAGAATCTTTCTCCATTTTGTAAATACATGTGTGGGTAAATTTACAAATTTTGTTGAAAGGAGGCATGCAAATGTAAAATAATAAAAATGTACATTTCAAAACACATGTTTTGCCTTTCATACATACATTTTTGCCCCTCTCCCGAACCTTCTTCTGCAATGTAGGGCTCTGCTTTGAAATACATATATTGTGCTTCTCCCCTGCTCTTCCCACTTTCATCATATTCACTGTCAGTTCCAGAATCCTCTTCAGCTGTATCCCATGTTTCTTTCTTCCCTTCGTTGGCTTTCGATCTCCGGCTGCTTGTTATACTGTGTGAGTCAAGTCCATTGGCCAAGGGTATAGCAGCGCTGTCTACATTGCACAATGTGTCACTACTGTGACTGGAACTAAGAATATCACTGTCCACCGAACTTGTACTCCTGTCATTATTCACATCAGAATCTGATCGCTCCTCTGACTGGAAATTATCTGGATCAGAAACCTGTATTTGGTTTTCAAGTTCTCGGTTTTCTGCTGATACTGATGAGTCTACCTCATTTGAAGGAGATTCAATGTTTTCAAAGTCACTTGCCTCTGTGCTCTTGCTACTGTCTCCATTATCCCCTTCTTGCTGCTGTTGCTGTAGAGATAAGGTTTTAAGTTTTTCAGTGCTTTCTTCTAGGATAGCTTCTACTGATTTCATATTACCTAGAGGTCCTTTCACTCTTTCACATATTTCATCTAGATTTCCAGAGTCTCCACTGGCTTTCTGTAAAACTGTCCGCCTGAACTGTGATCCAGGAGATTGTTCTGGTAATGAAACGTACAGTCTGATTGTATTTGCATGCCGATCTAGGAGTTTCCATAACTGTGAATCTGTAAATGCCAGTTGTCGATCCTGAGACTCTGAACTTTCAATAAACACCTAAAATAAAGAGATGAAATGAAGAAGAAAAATTCTGTTTCATAAGGAATTTATGTATAGAGCACTCAGATATGGAAATACACAAAGGATGCTTCTGTCAATTAAGTTATTCCTACAGGACAGGTCTATGGTCTTAGCCAATACTGCTGAAATCTAGACAATGGTTATTCTTTGGAAGCCACCCCATCTCATTTTGTTTTCATATGCCATTTGAGATATAGGTTTTTTAAAAACATGTTGACATACAGTGGGTTTAAGAAACAACATTAGCACTTCCCAAGACAAAACTAATTTAACATAAAATCTTACTTTATTGCTCCTAAAAAAGCCTTCAGCTTTAAGTGTTTTGTTAGCCACACCGAGGAGACGCAAATCATTGTAGCAACGTTCCAGCACAACCCGCATTGTTTCAGCTGGCAAATGTACAGTCTAAGGAGGACAAAAGAAATAAGATACTGTTAATCATTTTTTGCAAGCTGACTATAAAAAGATAATCTGCATATAATTTCTTTTCAGGGTACATTTTATACAATATAGATATTGCTATATCTTTGTTGTTGTTGTTTAGTCGTTTAGTTGTGTCCTACTCTTTGTGACCCCATGGACCAAAGCACGCTATATCTTTATAAAACACAAATGCCATGCAAGAGTGAACTTTGCAATAATACAAGATGATGCAATTGATTTACCTTTGAAATGAGATGCTTAAATTCCGTAACTGTCTGGTTCAAATAAGCACGGACACTAATTGGAGGAACCACAGTTTCTTGCTTTAGGTCAACAACATGAACTTTTACCATGACTTCTATCAAAATAAGAAAATAAATTATCACACACAAAGACACATTACATGAAAAGAAGAAAGGTCATAATTTCAACAGCTGCAGCCATTTAGTAGATAAATTAATATCTCTTCAGAGAAAGCACATAGCATAATTGTATAAAATGATTTCAGAAGACTGATTCAAAGATCCCTCAGTTTAGCTGAATTAAGCATGTTTATTGAAGGAATTAAAGATACACAGGGAATCTTTAAGAAATATTACTTACCACCAGGTTTGTAACACTGGAAAGCTTGGTCAGGTCGCCTTGTTTCCAGGAGTAGATCAAACATGTATGTTGATTTAACACCTCCAAGCAAGATTCCCATTGGAGTGTCCTCTTCTCCTTCATATGATCGCTCCAAATAGTCGTGGAACTCATCATATTTAACAAGACGACAGCAATCCAGGGGAACCGCTTCTTCTAAATCCATTATCTAAATGCAAAGATGAAGAATAATTCCTTGAAATTCTGCTTGCTAATTCTGAGCAAGCATTCAGTCAAAACTGGAGTAAAAGGGAACTATTATTTCAAGTTTTACAATTTGATCAACTGGTTCTAGCCACCTTGAGTTTTAAGAAAATATGAGAAATAAATATAACGTTAAGAGGTGTTTGCATGCTCATTCTAGACATGTCAAGATTCCCCTCAGCCCTACTAAAAAGTGGACCAGGAAAATTCTACTTTCAGTATTGTTACTGTGTAATAAAGACTGAGCTAATTAGTTAAGGTTTACCATGAATACGTGGATTTATACCCAGTGTATAAATTACAATCTGAAATACATTATACTGCACCTTATAGGCTATCTCGACAGCTTCCTTCAGAGTCTTGTCCTTGTGAACTTCTAGTTTATTCTCCATCATTATTTGTTTCACAGGATGCAAACAGAACAATTTTATCTGTATAGTCATAAACAAAAGGATCAAGTCAAATAGATTTGAATACATTTGATAGGTATGATCTATGAAATTATAAAAATGCAGTGGTAGTATGTAGCAATGTTTAGAGAAATATGCTCTATGCACAACCATTTTGAGCGGAAGGTGGGTTCACAAAGGGAAGATGGGGGGAGTTGAAGAAAAGCATGCAGGCATATAGCTTGTTCTTAGCTTAATAAAACTACGGGTTACTAGAACTCTTAACTGGGCAATTGTCAGACAAGGCAATTAATGAAAATTTAGACCTACTGTACTTGGGCAAACTAGGTCCCTAGAAATCTATAGTGTAACAGTAATTTGTTAGCACAGTGTCAAGTGAGAACATGCAGACAATTCAGGTATCAATGACCTCTGATGTAACTGATCTGCATATATTACACCTCTTTTGTGGAGACAAATACTACAGGATACAGAAAGTCATCTCTTCACATTAAAAGGGAACTTCTGGTTAGAGTTAAAACTCCCGTAACAGTGCGTGTTTCTTGCAAACTGAAGAGATGCATTTATTCACACTCATGAATTCTGTAATATTTTCATGCAAATAAAAAAAAATACTCATTTTGGCTCTACAAAAGAATTTCTGTGAAACTACTGGAATTTGTAGATTAATTTACTTTTCTTTAATGAAAAAACACTGCTTAGTTAGAAACATGCATTCAATTTCAATGGGAATTGAAGTGAAAAAGCAGAAGAAAAAAGCACCAATAATCTAGATCATAACCTTTTGACAACAGATTAAATAATAGCTCAACCATCCCCACAAAACCCAACTTCAAAATATTGTAAAAGTACGATATATTTGGATTAGCACTAAATCCTTGCTATTTTCAACAAATGGCTGCCTATTTGCTGCAAATTTAGCTTTTCTTTGCTTGCCTTCTGCCTTAAATCTCATAAAATGAGTTAACAAGGCTATTGAGAGACAAATGCCCACATTTCTTTCTCTCCATTAACAGTTCGTATTGTTGCTGATCTCCATTTTTCCAAAGAAAATTATTGCTGCCTATCAACTATATGATACCTATTTTATATTGTAAACTGCCCTGTGATTCTCAGATGAAGGGCGGTATAGAAATTTAATACATAAATAATACTTAATATTGCTCTATAACTTAATCATCTTTATAGTTTAAAAGAAGAAAATCACATGAGCTGATGGGAGTAGCAGCCCAACAACATCTGGAGAGCCCTAGGTTGGTGATGGCTATCTTAATTTGGGATTGAGTCTTGACTGATTTCCAAGGGGGGGTCAATGCACAATCCTACCACAAATTCTATTGTGAAAGCACAAATTCTATTGAGATGAAACATGTCAGAACAAACCTTGCAAGTATTGCGCTCTATTTCACGTTGTCTCTTTTCTTGTTCTTCCAACTCCTTTTCTTTTTCTACGAGTCTTTTAATGTGCTCTGGATATTCAGTCACTTCTAGGAACTCTAACAATGCAAATAACCAAAAGTTCAAATGAGCTACTCTTTCAGAACGTTCAGTACTTTGCTTATTCTTCATCTAAAATAGAGATCAAACCACCTTACATAACTGCTTCCAGGCAGCCTATCATATAAACAGTACTGACACATATCCCATTAGCCTTAGCAGCAGAGCTGCATCATGCGCCTTCAAGACCATCTCAAGGCCAACAGCAGAAACACCATACCTTTAAATTCACTATGTAATTTTATCTGTTGTACTGTTTTAACATTTTACCACAAACATGCCCTGACTTGCATTTTAAAAGTATTTGTGTAAGTGGAGACACGGGTTTTGTGAAGTTTTGTTTTGTGTTATTTAAAAAGTATTTAGCTTGACATACAACATTTAGGAAACTTAGTAAACAAAAAAAGGAGAGGGTGTGAATTAATTTTTATTTTAAAAGGGACAGTTGTCTTTACTCATTTCTCCAGTTTTATTTGTTGTGAAATATGAAACTATATTTATGAAAACCACCACTTACTTGCATTCCTCGTTGTATCCTTCAGTCTATATATAAGCATGTATGCATTTGTAGAGCTGTTGGGAAAATTTCAGTGTCAGTATCTATTGTGGATGTGGAAAAAACCACACCTGCACACAATATCTAAACTAAATGTGTACAAACATATCTAAGTCTTAAAAACACAAACACTTTTTACAATTAGCATAGACGAGCTCAAGACCTAGCAATAAAAACCCCCACCTCTTTGATTAGGCTAGAGACTACCTAGGGGTGAAATCAAAGTATTTTGAGGGAGGAGAGACGAAGATTTGTGTCTCCTCCCTCAAAATACTTTGATTTCACCCCTAGGTAGTCAACAGAACATACTGAGAAACCTTTTATCCATAACTCTGAATATAATTATATTAATTCAGAAAATTCAGTTGTACTATACAAGGTTTATAGTTTATTTAAACTTTCCTAACCTTGCAAAAGCACTGGAATAATATCCTCTGCTTCCAGATGTTCCGCCATAAGTTTTCTTAATGTCTTCATGAGTTATCTAGGGGAAAAGATGGCACATAATTTTCCTTATTAATTACTTCATCAGCTACAGTAGCATATCTAAGCTGCAATATTAATTATGGGCTACACTACAGGGCTGATATAAGCTATTCTCTCCACTTTAGCCCAACCCCCATCTAATGTCTCTAGGCAAATGCTGTGGCAAGTCCGCACAGACCCTAACCTGCAGCATGTGGAATAAACTACAGGACTATCTTAAGCCAGTCTGCCACAGTCCTTTCCAACCTGCAATATAGAGAATTAACTGCATTTGCTTTGGAATTTGAACGGTTTTTTGAACTGCAGTCTTCATGATTCCCTACCCCAAGCCTGTCAATATGTCCCACTAGCTTACGGGTGGTGCCATTATAATTACATGAAAGCAGGCACTATGTCTCAGAGACTGGAAACCGAATATAAGACAATTAACTTACCTTGCTAACATGTTGATCATTGAAGCTGTACCATTGATCATCAGTGAATGATTTTATGCATGCATAGTAATGGCCTCCAGCTGCACTTCCCGAATGGACCATGACAGAAAACAGTTCATATAATAATGAATTCTGTGAGAAGGTAGAAACAAACATATTGTTCAAAAAAAGGCTACAATTAATTTTTTTGCAGGATTATATAAAATTAAATTTTAAGATTTGTTCAAGTTTGATAGTATCTTTCCTGATTAAAGCAACCATGCACTAAAAGGTTAGTACTAATACTTCAAATTTATTCCTTAGTAGTTACCACACCATTAAGTAACTCCTTTCAATGTTTAACCAACATCTATGAGTATCTAACAGAATACTTCTGGAACAGCACATTTCAAAAAATTGTAGAATTTTTTCAGATTATGACCCTGTCCTCTAACATAGTTATAATACCATCTAAAAACATTTTAACCATTTCTCTTCCTTCACCAATTTATTAGTATAGTAAACAGCATTCAATTGTGGTACTGACGCTGAAGACAGCTTATGAACCATTTCTAATATTTCACACACATTATTCCAGCCAGTTGTATACCACGTTTTCTGGACAGCAGCTAGTTTTTATATTGATTTAGGCAGTGGCGGAGCTTCATGCTCCGGCACCGGGGGGCAGAGAGCAGGCGGGGGTGGGGCTGGTGCGCATCCTAGGGGCGTGGCGCCCAGTGCGGGCGGGGGCTCTGCTGTGATGACACCCCAACGGGATCGCACTGCTGGGAGCAGTGCACTCCCCTTCCTCTGCCAGTGGATGTATGGAAGCAGCCCCAACCTCATAGCAAACTGGTAACCTTTAGCCAATACTGCTGTTCCTCCTCCTTGCATTCACTATATGAAACAACTAATGGTCACATCTGAGGGAAGGAATTTTCCTAGATTGAGTAATGACTTTGCTATCTCCACATTATGTATATCATGTTTTATGTAGATATCATGAAGATTAGTGCTGCCTTCTGATCCAAACACTACAATTTTGACTTGACCATACATTTTATTCTACAAACATTAGGCAGTCATGAAGCCATAGTCATGTTTTCCTTCAGCATTTTCAACATCTGACAGGTCAGTTTTACACCGTAAGCTTGCAAAGGGATTTGGCATCAAATATCGAGTTTCAATCGAAGGAAGTAATAGTCCCGCTCTATTCTGCCTCGGTCAGACCACACTAGGAGTACTGTGTACTGGGCACAATTTAAGAAGGATATTGACAAGCTGGAATGTGTGCAGATGAGGGCGACCAAGATAATCAAGGGACTGGAAACCAAGACTTATGAGGAAAAGTTGAGGGAATTGGGTATGTTTAACCTGCTAAAGAGGAGATTGAGAGGAGATATGATAGCAATCTTCAAATATCTAAAGGCTGTCACGTGGAGCATGAAGCTCCTCTTCCAGAGGCTGGGACCCAAACCAATGGTTTCAAGTGTCAATAAAGGAGATTCCCACTAAACATCAGAAGAACTTTCTGACAGTAAGAGCTGTTCAGCAGTGGAAGAGACTCTCATGGGAGGTGGTAGCCTCTTCTTTCTTGGAGTTTTTTAACCAGAGGTTGGATGATCTAGTCAAGATTCCTCTACAATTCTAAATTCTGGAATATGTATTATTCATGGATAGCATAACAGAACTCTCTCAATAAGGCATACATTTTAAAAACATGATCAATTATTGGGTGGAGCAAATCACACATAGCCACTTTTACAAGGTACCTTTTCACTGGCAGCTTTTGAAATCCTTTCAGCAGCACTATTGCTTTCCAGACATATTCCTTCATCAACCCCATCATCATTTGAAAAATCATTGCTCATCTGATCACTATGACAACTCCCTTCATTCTCTGCGCCACTGTCAGTGCAGCTTTCTGTTTGAGGAGACTTCTTAAAAATAAGTAACCAGAAGCAGTTTAGAAAATATTAAGGACCTATACATCTGATGAACTTTGTAATGCTTGTGCTGTACTCTTGAATACTACAAAAACATTTGACACATTCCTTAAGATTTCTTATGCTTCAACATAAAGAGTTCCATAGACCCAATCTAGTTCAAAGTACTAGGATTCAAAGTTCAAAGTACAAATGTGGATTCCCAAGGACTCAAAAACCCCCAAATATGCATGAACAGAGGCAGGGGAAATAGGTTTGACTGCCTATCCTCATTCCTTGGACTACCTGCATACATGTGTACATGTAGGGGCAAGGGAAAATAGGGCATTATAGATGCCCATGGAAACCCTCTGCGCATGGTTTCATTGTCTGTTCACTGACCTCTGAACTGTTCAATTGTAACATAAAAATTTAAAATAAGCTGTGGTCACACCTTAAGGAACAAATTTATCGTGGCATAAGCTTTCGCAGAACTGTGTCATAATAAATTTGTTAGCTGCTAAGATGTCGCTACACTTCATTGATTTTTCTACCCCCTTGGATAAAGGCACAAGACAAGACAATAATAGCCTTTTGCACAGGAGTCAGCAGAAGGCAGATCAACTCTGAGGACTCTGTACTCTACAGCAGACTGGGAAGGGTTTCTAGTTGTTTTACAAGAGTAACAGTAACAGCTAAAAGGCTGCCCCCTTAAAAAAAAATCCCTGCTGAAATGAAGAAATCTGGATTTTTGGCATGAAAGATTGATGAGCTGAAGTCTGATATTCAGGCCAGGAATTTTATTCTGTATGTGCTCAGGGTTCCTCTGTTCCTTTATTCAAACTATATTCCTACATCCATGGACCACTATTTTGCATCTGGATCCTGTTGGTGGACCTCAAGGTAAAGCACAAAGCAGATTTAACTTCAGACAGCTCACCTCACTGGTTACAGCCAGTGGTGTCTCTTTGTAATCTAAGAGCTTCTGAGCCAGCGGAGGTAGCTTCTAGCAGAAGTGTGGGGGGGGGGGAAAGCATTTTCTGCCATTTCCCCCTCCATCTTGCAGCCCCTCTGAGAATAATCTCCAGAGGGCTGGGAGAATCTTCCAGAACAAGAAGGTATTTGTGGGGGGGGCAGGGCAGGGTGGCAAATATCACTCTTCCACCAGTGAATCTCTTTGATGGACTAAACATGCAAGAAGTACCAACTTGGTTCCATAGTCAGGCCTAGATATATATGTTTAATGGGTGTTTTCATCTGGGATTGAAAATTTTAAAAACCAGGTATCACAGCAACAAGCCAGTGTTTAATGTTTAGCAAGAATTTCAAAAGGGGGGAAATGATATGTTTAGGGCTTGACACTGGGAATGGATTTCAAAATGATTTTTGTTTGATACTCAGGCCAACAAAACTACATTTGAGAGATAAAGATAATTCTTAAAACACAACCAGCATGCAGCTTGTTACCTCATCTTCAGTGTCGATAAATGAACCCATGTCTAGCTCTTCTGGAAATGTCATACGGTCATTAAGTTTTATCCTGTGCATAGTGGTGTAATCAAAGTCAAATCTCTTTAGCTGCAAGGTCAGCAGATAGGGAAAATGCAAAAATCGCAAGCCCTGAAAAACATAAGGCAAAAAAAGGAAAAAAGATATAAAGGCAATGATAAATATCAAGGATATATATCCAGTTAGTCCAGAGTTCTATCAAAATGCATTCATTACCTTCCTTGCATCGCATTTCTTC
The DNA here is from genome assembly GCF_027172205.1 of Podarcis raffonei. Taxonomy (NCBI): domain Eukaryota; kingdom Metazoa; phylum Chordata; class Lepidosauria; order Squamata; family Lacertidae; genus Podarcis; species Podarcis raffonei. Next base: position 67,458,127 of record NC_070602.1, read on the forward strand.
TTGCACCGTTCACAGAAGTACTGATTGGGGCCATCAAGGATCTCAGGCTGAATGAAAGCATGTAAAGCTTCCTCCTAATCAAGTGGGGAGGAAAAGATAAGCAGCTGCTGAGACAGATAATGTGGAACTGTGCAACAAGCAAAAGTTCATTTAACAGGTGATTTAATATTTTAAAATAATCTCCATAAACAAATTAAAAAAGCAGCTACTGGGTTAGGGAGGAAAAAACTCAAGGGTAAACAACTTTTGCATTCTACCTTAGGTAAGCAGTCAAATCATGATCAATAACACATCACATTTTATTAACAAATTGATGGTTCCATCAGAATTAAGTTTTGTGAACAATCCAAGTCTGTTATCTTGCACATGACATTAAGCCACAGTGGCACAGTCAGCAGTTTCATGGCCTTACCCCCCTGGTTTAAAGATGGCCTTGATCTTTCAGGAACAAGTGCAAAATTAAGCAGAGGACATATTTTAATTTAATTCTGCTCTGTCATTTCTTAAAGGTATTGTCATATTAATCTGAAATCTTAAGATTTCAGCTCTGCACATAGCTAGGTGTATATTAAGTCCCATTAAACAGAATATGTATATTTCAGTGTATCAACTGCCAACAGCCTAACTTTATATCATTGTATGGCTATATGAGAGAGGTGGCTTATGCTTGCAATTTTTCAAACACAGATTAAAAAGCTCCCTATATGGAAAAATGTGTGTGAACTGTCAGGTATGAAAGCAGAATAAGAAATTCATTTTTCTGATAAGGCTAAAGCCACAGAGGCAGCTACCCAATGGAGTAGAATTTACTGAATTAATCAATGGAACAGTGCTTTTTTTCAGGGGGTACTGAAGGGTACGCAGTACGAGCACCTCTTTTTTTGTTGTTAAAAGTGTGGCACTTATTGTAACAACTTCACAGTGAGTACCTGCACCTCTTTTTCTAGAAAAAAAGCACTGCCATATACCATATCAAAAGAGAATATAACCTACATTTAAATTCTGCATAAAAGCAAAATATATTGAAACCCCAAATAATACAGAATGTTTAAATTGTTACTAAAACAAAAAATTGAAAATAGGGGGAGATAGATTTCGCAGTTCTAAGGACATAAAATCATTCTATCAGTTGTCTGAAATGGATTCCAAATCCCTTTCCCTGAGGCTGGAGGCTTTTGTCACAAAGGAGACTACTTTTCATGTCACATAGATTAGTCCCTTGTAGTAAACTTTTTTTTTTTATTCTCTAATTTTTCATGTTCCTTAGTAAAGGTTCTAATATCGGAATAAAGCTGATATTCAAAAATATAGTGAAGTAAATCCTCTGGCGCTGCTGCCCCAAGATGCATAATCAATTTTGGGCTGAAAAAAACTCTCCAGTTGAACAATTTATTCCATCTGCTCAAATGGAGTCAGGTACAACTTTCTCGTTTCAAAAAAACTTCAGATTTATTACAGGTTTCCCATTCTGCATGAACCACTGTTTTGGCAACATTGTGTCCCTGATAGTTTTGCAGTGTATCTACTATGGGTGTGATTAGATCATTCAATAAATCCTTATAAAAAGGTGCCACTGTTAATGGTAAATAAATGCAACAAGTCATTGCTCAGCTTGGCTCGTTCCAGCTAGTTGGTACCCTATATCTGTGACTCATTAAGAAACACAGTGTGGACTTTTCTGAGGATATGGAATGCTTAGATGTAGGCAACAGTGAAGCATGCCTCAGTACTTGACTCTTGGGTCTTGGTACCTGAAGAAATGCCTACTCCCACATACCATTGTATTTCATATGCTTTGTAGTTTTTTAATTGTTGTAAGTCACTCCAAGTAATAAAAATGTATAAATTTGACTATACATTAATGACCTCCTCCAAGGGCCTCTCCACAGTTTGAGGTAAGGCAAGTGGCAGCAAGGGACAGAGCATTTCCAGTTGCAGTGTCCTGTCCCTGGAGGTCCAGGAAAACTCCCTGGTGCCAAAAAGATGGTACTGCATTTTTTGCCAGTAGTCAAAGGCCTTTTTATTCTCCTGTACTTTTAGTATGTTTTTACAAGGATCTTATTCTTTCAGTGGTTTGATTATATCTTTGTATTAGTAGGTTTATCACTATACACACACCACTCAGAAAATGACAGCTGAAGGGTGGTACAGAAATCCCTTAATAAAATAAGGTAATGTTTCTGGTTTGAGACATGTGTGACTACCTCACAAATGGTGCATGCACAATAGGTATGTTTTGAACATATCAACTGGAAGTCCTTAGCATAGGAAATTAAGAGAGATTCTTATTTTTTCTCAGTGCATTATTCCCCATTTCTCTCTTCTTCCCAATACTATGAATAATATGGGGGGGGCGAATTATGAGTTGTATGAAACAACTTGTCAAAAATGCTGAGCATATGACCTGTTAGTTTCTATTTATGCCAGCTGAGTCTTTTATTCAAAAGTAACTAAAAAATATTGAGACACAGAGCTTGAAAGCTGACAGAAGGCTGGGCTCATGAATTCTAGAAGCACCTTCACTGGTGAAGGTAAAATCTGAAACACCATTTGTTATGTTGTAAAATGAGTAATTTAAAAGCAGATAAGGCAGAATTTTTAAAAGTTCTGAAAGTCACTTTCTCTCATGATCAACAGCTGTCCCCTGATTTCTAAATAAATAATAGGGGGCTTAATGGGAGAGAAAACTCACCAATTGCAAAATGGCTGGTACACAGCTTATAAGATTACTATCTAAAGCATGTTGTTTGATGGATCCCACTTTGGGAGGAGATCAAGGATATGGGAAGGTCTTCAAAAAGCCTCCAATTCATCCCTTCTCCCTCCATTTCTGAGAGCTCAGAGAAGCACTAAGAACAAACAGAACAAAGGTTTTACAGCCCCAGCTTTTCCACATGAACAAAAATTCTGTCATTGTTGATAGAGAATAACTCTTTAGAAAGGGACTGTTCTTCAAACCATAATGGGGAAGGGTAGGGGGAACTACTCTACTTGGCTCCTCTGCACCGTTGGTTTTTTGTTTGTTGTTTGTTTGAAAAATTGTACCTAAATATTGCAGAGTACAAGGAAGTATTTTTTTAATCCGTTATAAACGACAATCTTTGCATAGAAGGCAATTACTATGAAGTGGATTACAGATTTTGCAGTTTTGACTCTATAAAATATAAATCAATCTGAAGCAAGCATGCGTATCACCTGTACAAAATATAGATTTTTGGACTACAACTATGACCTGCCAATAAGGCCATTCAGGGAACAATTGCTGAGTAGAATGCTTAAGTAATCTGCACCAAAACAGCTGAGGTATTTTTTTCCAGCAACATCTTATTATGTGGGAAGCAATTAGTCAGATATAGAAATATGCAGTACAACAGAATGTGTTACATCTTTTTCATTAAAAAAAATGGCATGTGAATGATTGACAAAGTGGTTATGTAAAATTTATGTAGACTGTGTGATGTGCAAGTCAACAAGGAACCATACTATTATATAGATCCATATCTATAGATATAGATATATATACAGATATAAACAAAAACAAGTGATGCTCCTATGGATCTTCAAAACTTGAATGAAAAAAACTCATGAATGGTAATGCATTATTTAATGACTTTAGTGCTTACCAAAGAGGAAGTGATGCTCAAAGTAATTTTAATGGGATTTTTACCGATCAGTTTTTAAAAAATATGTGTTATATTTGACTGCTGTGTATTTTACTTCTTTCTACAATTTTCTATAATTTGTATAATTACAGGAGGTTGGATTTGATGATCCTCAGGGTCCCTTTCCAACTCTACAGTTCTACGATTCTATGCTGCTTCTGCCTTATATGAATGAAACTGAAAAGTATTTTATAAATACTATTTCTACCAAAATGTCTCTATTAACTAGCATAAGTTGGTTTTCAATGTGGTTCTGAGTCAAGGAAAGTCAAGAAGAAATTATAGAAAAGTCAAACCATTTAAAATTTATTCTAGTAGTTAGATCCCATGTCATGGTTGGCCTCCAAAGGCTCCTTTCAAAGCAAGTTAGCTTTGGGGCCAAGAAAATGTTGATCAATAACATCATCCACTGAATAATTCACAGCAAAGTGTGTCTGTGACTGCATCCTTCCCTTCCCAGTGTTCCCCTAAATTTGCTTTAGAGTCTTGGTGGTGGTGGTGGGGCTTTCAGAGCAGAACTTGAATTGCATGGGTAGAAGAGAGAGGTGATGTCCCATTGCAGAACCTAATGTGACACTAGATCACCCAAAGTACTTAATTTCTCATATCACTATCAAGGACAAGGAGATAGATTAATATTCGCAGGAAAAGCCAGAAGCTGTCTAGTCAAGGCTATTACTGTTGAATTAAATAGGATTTACTTCTAGGTTAGTGGGATAATATAATGTCCTAGATGTTTGATCTGGAGTTTGCTCCCACTGGTGACACAACTCAAGGTTTTATTCAATATGCTACTGATGGCAGAAAAAAGGGGGAAGAGAAATGTAACAAATTTCCCCTTCCTCCTGCAGTCACCTTTCATACTAACTGAGGGTCCCCAACCCTGCTATTCAGGGCAAAATCAACAAAAACCACCTACTCACCCATTTTGCCTGTGGAATTCCTTAGTTGGATAAGAAGCCTTCCAAGAATAGAAGGAACTTTACTGTTCATGGGAGGCAACATCCAACCCTATGTTCACTACACTTCAGCTGCACTGAAATAAAAGGGACCACATACAACTAACAGGCTGCAGCTCAATATCCACTTACAGGAGAATGCCTGGGAAGTGGGCTTGCTTATGAGTAAAAATGTCTAGGATTGCACTGTTTTATCTGCATCCACTGACTTTCCACTTTCATGGAAGTTTCATTACTGCCAATATCTGCTTGTGTAAGATTACCAATACTTCTTTAAGTTTACGACTTTGAACTGTTGTGTTTCCTAACAATTTTGTTTTCTTGCAAACACATAGGCAAAGAGCCTAACTTTTCTATAGAAATGCTTCCAGGTGCTTGTAACAAAATTCTGATTACTATTAATTTGCCATGTGAAGCATTAGAACACATCAGCCTTACTATAGTTACTGCCCTTAAAAACTCATACACCCCGCCCCAAACAGTAAGACAATTCACGTGTAAGGAATGACATCCAACTGTAGGATGAAGTAGGAGCAACAGACAGCCAATCCAGCCACCGAGTTAAATTCAAAGGATTATTTAAATTTAAAGGATGATGGTTTCCTATTGTAAAATTTAAGTTGCTAACAAAATTAGTTCTCTTTCAAAGATTACATATATCAATCTATCTGAAAAGTAGGGTAGATTCAGAAGTAGGGTGGAATGCATACTAGAGGCTAGAGGCTAGTATGAAGTGCTGTGCACAAAATATGGCATCTTAGTTTAATTCTGGCTTGGTGGTGCAGCCTACCAGCTACAAATAGTGGTCCACTAGGAACTGTTTTTGCTGGGCACTTGGCACAACCCCCCCCCGGGTGATTTTCAATTGTCTGGAAAGTCACAAAGTATGACTGGTGAGCTTCTATCACCTTGCTGGTCTACAGTTTATGTAGAGCTGGCACAATGACATTTGTACTGAAGCAGTTTATAAGTAGTCTCATTTGCATCTTTCTTCCATGGTACCCAAAGTGGTGTGTGTAAGGTTTCTAGTCAGTCTCCCATCTGACCAGACACAAACCTGCTCAGCTTCAGCATGGCTGATGAAGTATGTGCCTTCAAGACAATGGCCTATTTTAATCTTAAACCACCACCTCAGCTTGGGAAATATGCTTTTGAAGAAGTCCTTTGGAAAGCTTGATTTGGACAAGGTCAAAATAGAACCTAGACTGTTCAGTAATGCCTACACAATGCCACTACCATGAAGCTAAGGAAGATGATTCTTTAGTATTTTTCATCCTAAACCCTTTTCTGATGTGTGAAGCTGTAAGCTGCACTTAATCTTAAAACTAGATGGGATTGCAATATACTCAAAGTCTGTACAATATTAATGCAAATGCAAGAGTTCCATAACACAATTCTTAAATATGTTCTCCTCTATAAACAAACAGTAGCAGCACAAACTTCCCCTTTTAGCATTTTCTTCAGATTTGTATTTGGAACCTGCAAATCATTAGCTTAACCAACAGCAAATTACTGATTGTTTCATAAGGTTTGAGCAATTAATTTTTTTAAACTGCTCTTCTACATGGCCTTATATGGAATACAACAAAGCTCTTGTTGTTTCTTCAAACACTGAAGCTTTACTATAAGGCAAAAGAAAACAAAATGGGAGACCAGAATAGTAAACTAAACTATTTCTTCAAGTTACAAACAGACATGGCAATTAAAGGTTGAAGCCCCAATAGCTGCCAGTTAAGAAATTTAATCTCTATTTTGATTTGCAGAGTCAGGAATAAACATTTGGATATATCTTAAGCTTGTAATTTCTCTCAAAAATCCCATTTACCATAATGTTATTAGAAATTTCAAGTAAAAATCCTTTGTAGTGTATAATGGCAACCACTGACAAGACAGACCTTTTCTTTTTGCCAGGAATTGACATGTTTTCTGTTACTTTTATTAAAAAAATGAGAGATCACTTACCTCTTGGCTAGAGTTCTTTGAAGGTAGTATCCTCCTTAGATTCCCTATTTTGGGTAGTGCCGCCTGTGGCAAGTCCCTCAGGAACTGACTAGCAAGATCTAAGAGTTTTACATTCCCTTCCACAAGCCCTATTAGCGCATGTGTTGATCCCATTATGTGATTGATATGACCTTTGAGCCCACTGCTTACTTATCTGTGGATCAATGGAGGATACTACCTTCAGAGAATTCCATTTAGAAACATGCGATTTTTTCCTTTCTCCAAAAGCAAGTATCCTCCATAGTTCCCAACTGCTAAAGACTAGACAGCTAAAATATTTTCTACCACCAAAATAACCAACTTTGCAATACAATTCAGGAAAAAATATAAGAGAGCTTCACTAAGTGGAGCATCAACAGAGTTTCCAACACAATAGCTTTAGAAGAACCTCAACATATGATAAACTTGATTCTCATGTGCAGATATTCATGAAAGAAACAGATGTTGTTTCAACCAGACAGAATAAGAGTTGGTATCTATGCAACTTTCCAGTAGTTAATATTCATGCAAAATGCACATCCTGTGATAGTTAATTGACTTAATTTTTTATCTCCCACCTCAGAGAAAGCATTTAAGACAGTAGATCTTATTACAACATTTTTAAAAATACACTAGAGACAAGGGGAATAGGTGCCTGTTAATTAAAAAGATGACTTAATGGTGAGCTTAATACCAATCAAAATAGGGAGGCATTCAGAATAGTTCTATTTACTAGATAATGTCACATTTATAAGCCCTTAAGTTACCCAACACTCTGCAGTAAAACTGCTGGTGGGTGTGGAGCGATTCTGTTCCCGGCCCCTATGTATGTTGGCAACTCACACATAATCATGCTCCGCCCTGCCCCCATGCCCTCTTCCAGGTCCAAAAGGACCCACACATTGGCAATCACACATCAATTGGACATACTTAAAATGGCTGCTGCCTGTATATACTAAATAGCATGATAAATTTAACAATACATGAAAATGGCTAAAACTAAACAAACAATTTTCAGCTGTTTGGTTCAGTTGTTCTGGGGTGGGCAGAAAGCATTTATGGTTCACTGGCCAGAGTGTTAAGAAAGAGGAAGAAGTTTTCCTTCTTGTTTCATCTCCAAGAATAGTGTTCCATCAGAGCAAGAAGGCAAAGCTTTCACAAATGTGCTCCCACCAAGGAGTGGGAGAGGAGCAGCTTCTCCTACACCAGCGCTATGCTAGGGAGCAAAAGCGCTGCCAAGTAAGCAGGTACACTGCTTGTTTGCTCCTCCCACTGCTAAGTGTGTGTGTGCAAACACTTTCATGTGGCCTTCAGAGTAGGGGATGGCAAACCCTTAATGTGGTCTTTGAACTGGAAAAGCTTAGTCAAACCAGTTGATTTTTATTATGTCCAGCATATTATTATAAAGGTAAAGGTAAAGGTACCCCTGCCCGTACGGGCCAGTCTTGACAGACTCTGGGGTTGTGCGCCCATCTCACTCAAGAGGCCGGGGGCCAGCGCTGTCCGGAGACACTTCCAGGTCACGTGGCCAGCGTGACAAAGCTGCATCTGGCGAGCCAGCGCAGCACACGGAAACGCCGTTTACCTTCCCGCCAGTAAGCGGTCCCTATTTATCTACTTGCACCCGGGGGTGCTTTCGAACTGCTAGGTTGGCAGGCGCTGGGACCGAGCAGCGGGAGCGCACCCTGCCATAGGGATTCGAACCGCCGACCTTTCGATCGGCAAGCCCTAGGCGCTGAGGCTTTTACCCACAGCGCCACCCGCGTCCCAGCATATTATTATACTTCTGTTCAAAACAAATGTATATGCAAATGTATATGCAAAAACTATTCATTTATATTATCAAATGTGATGGGGTCACCTGAATCACCTACCACACCATAAGGAAGGATTTTGTAGAATAAATACCTGAAGATATCCTACCTACTTGGCCTATTTTCTCATGACTCCTCTTATTGCTGTTCATGTTCTCTGCTTTGGATTATCCCCTCACAACATGCAAACACACCCACACACAGCACACATGGAAATCTAAATTAGAATTCCATACACATTCCCTTTGCATATATGACACCTCTCACTAGTTTAAGGAGAACTACACCAAAAATATGGCTCACGCCATCTCTTATTCCTCATTTCAAAAAGTTTTCCTTTCTGCAGTAAAACGAGAAACTCCTGTTACCACCACAAGCAGTTGCTCTATTTTTATTACAATTGTCAACAACATTAACACTTTTTAGATATTAATAAAACAAACACCTATCAACATACCAAAACAGAACTAACACTAAATCCCAAAAGCATTACAAAAAAGAGCTTAATAATATTACGGTAACCATTAAATCACTTAGCTGAACTTCCCTCTTAAACATGCACCAGTAGGACTCATTGAAGGGTCAAAAAAACTTCTAGAACTTGCTAGCTGGTTTACTGCACAAAGACGGACAACCCAAGATGGAGTATCTAGGATGATACTTACCTTTCAAGAAAGTGATACCACTGTTGCATTATGTATGTAATGTGTGCATAGATGCATTAGCATTCAGGTGAGCAGTACACACCACGCTTGCAAAAGCCTGGTTGGAGCCATAGGGCCGAATGACCAACGGAATATCCAGGTATGTATCAATCCTCCAACTCTCATAGCCGCATTCCAGACATCTTACATAGTCCTTCAGCTTGCCTTGATAGAGCTGATTTATGAGATCAGCCTGCAATTGAGAAAGAATTTAAATATTTCAGCAAAGCCAAAGGGAGACAAACAAGATATTATCTTGCTTTATACAATATTCATTCCTGTGGCATTTAAAGGTATTCATATTGAAATGCACAGGTAACACTTTACAGGGATAAGACAGAAGTTCACAGTGTGTGAAATCTGCCAATACCTTTTGTATCTGTCAAGTAAGAGTGTTCTTTTACTAAAAAGCAGAGCATACTCTCATTTCCATCTAATTTTATTACAATACACTGGTTATTCATCAAAACAGAAAATAAACCTACTCACAAAGCTCAGGGCAGGTAAAATGTTTCTTTCTCCAATTAGTCTTAATAGCATCTGATTTGGCTCAGAATTATTTCTTCTCTAGCTAAATCTAAGAGCATGACTTTCACCATACCATCTCAATGTCTTTGCCGAAGTTAGCATTTGAAATGTGGTCCAACGCAACATTATCTACTTAATCCATTCTAGCTAATATTTCTAGTTCAAGTAGCATGATATTCCTCTTTATTCCATTTTTTTTAAGAAGAGCCAAAACTGTTACCTGTTCTGTTTGTTTCCATTTTTGTTCCAAAGCATCAAACATGACTCTACAGAGTTCCTGGACATCATGCTGCTGCCAGGCTGTTGGAAAATAAAAGTGACCTTATTGTGTCGGCTTAGGCAGACATCTACCTACAGAATGTTGTTAACCTGGTTTACACGCACACACACACACACACACACCACAATTAATTTGGGCAGAACCTTTTATGTAATATCAAGGCAGACCTAGATAGGTGGATTCCCTTCACAGTAAACTTATTCTGTTTAGGATTCTGCTAGCTTTGGGGTGGGTCAAAGGGTACTAGCAGACAAAGTCATACTCAGAGCAGACTCACTGAAAGCAGCCAACTTATTAGCTACAATCATGACTAACGTTAATCATGACTGTTCAGGGAAGTTTTTAACGTGTGATATTTTACTGTATTTTTGGTTTTTATGGAAGCCGCCCAGAGTGGCTGGGGAGGCCCAGCCAGATGGGCGGGGTATAAATAATAAATTATTATTATTATTATTATTATTATTATTATTATTATTAGTGCACTGATTTTGTTGGGTCTACTTGGAGTACAGCTTAGCAGGATATTATCACTCAATTTCTCCCATGTGCAACACTTGGCTAAAAACTAACCATTCTTTCCAAGCATGTTCATATTTTCAAAAAAACCACTGGACATTTACAACAGGAGTTTGGGGGTCCCTAAAACCTCTGGAGCAGACTTGAGATGCATGAGGGGCTGCACAAGAAAAGAAGGGCAGTTCTGCGGCACAAATGTCTCTTGCGCAAGTACAACAGCAGTGTTTGATACAGACCTAACACTGCAGAACATACACTTTGGACTTTAACAATACTAAAAAGAACTGTAAGTTCTGCTTCTAACACACCTTTTATTTTAGCATCAATAATTTATTTTAGTTCATAGTTCAAAAATAGAGTTTCTAGGAGATAAAAAGCAATGAGGCACTGAACATATAAAGTTTACTTCTGTGAATTCATTGTAACAATTCAAAATTGCAAATAGGAATTCATGTTTGCATGGAACAAAAAATAAAAGAAATACAGTAGTCACCAACACCCCCTCTGCCTACTAGATAATGCAGATACTGCGTAAAATGAAACATTGTCCAGCCACCATCAGAATGGATGCTGTCGGCAGAATGAATTCCTACTCCCCGCCCCGTCCCTGCAGCTCCTCTGCACCCATCAAAGCAAATCTGGGGGGAATATGTCGGCTGCAGGGGGGGGGACGTGGAAGGGGAAGTCCACTCATACAATATTAGACTTCACCTACTGAAAACAAGGTTTAAATTTATCCAAGAATCATTATAAAGTAGCTTGACTTTCTTCTGCTATCCCTGGAAGCATCTAGGTGATTACCATGGTCACCAAGATTCTGGACTAGATAATCCAGCATGTGTTCTTAAACAATGTTCGTAAAAACAGTAGAAAAGCTTGCAATGCCTATATCTTTTAGAGCATTCTCCATTCCTGAGAAAGTTGAATCACTTTTTTTAAAAAAAATCCCACACCTCAGAAGATTAATGTACTCTCTGGGATTCTTTCTATGGAACAAATCCACATTCAACACAGAATGTCAGTTTATATCTAGCCTAACAATTACACTAAATTTAACCAAGCAATTTGTCTTAATTACCCTCACTACTATCCCATCCAAAGCTTCGTGTAACATCTGTTGTTTCAATTGCTCTCTTTTTGCTGGTCTGTAATAAAACAAATAGCCTTTGAAGCTGGTAAGGGATGCTGGTCACTGGATCTTCTTCCGATTCTTCAAATTCCCATCTATTAACAAAAAGGAGGGGTCTTAGTAGGATCAGGCAATTAAGTTACAACACATTTAAAACAGATGCCTTCTTAATGTACATTTTTAGATAGAGATCTTCCTTGGATGACAAGCTGATGTAAAATTGCTGTTCAAGGTGCAAATATGGAAAACCCGAAATCCTAATTCATATGCTTAGCATAGTCTAATATAGAACATAAAAACAACTTTTAAGAAAACATGCGCAACAATTCTTCAGCATTTAATGTTTTCATCAGACCACTTTCTATAAAGAAGCATTATGAAACATTGCACACTTTTTTTATAAAACAGTTGTTTTCCAAAAACACTGGTACCTCGGTTTTCTAATATAATCCATTACGGAAGACCGTTTAAATTCAGAAACGTTCGAAAACTGAAAACTCAATACGGAAAACTCAATATGGAAGCCACATGGCATGTTTAACTTCCGAGGCGTGTTTGAAAATCGAAGCATTTACTTCTGGGTTTACAGCATTTGAAAACTGAAATGTTCATCAAAGAAGAGATTTGAAAACCAAGGTACCACTGTATACCCATTTGAAAATGAAATTAATAAAATCACAAAATGTGAACTCTCATGAATTCTTGCAAATACTGTTATAGGATTAAACACTGCTTAGAACAAGAGTGGGGAAAGGGAGTCCCATCAGTGAGTGGAATCCTGACCTCTGCAGTCATAGAACCTTAGGCCATTTTGAGAGGTAAGCAAAGCCTCCCACCTGTCAATCACCTGACATCAAGGGCAAGGCTTAAGTCAGCCTACAGAGGAAGATCCTTTGCATTGCCAGCTTCAATCAAAGCCAGAATGCAAGGAGTTATTTATGCTTATCGCCAAATGTGGGGAAGTTGGCTGTGATTTGTGGGTGAATGGCCTAGCAGGCCAAATTGGGACGTGCCAAGTTTATTTAATGTTGCAGGTCAGAGGCTCCCTACCCCTGGCCTAGAATTTACAGAGACACACTGAACCATACAGTGGGTAAAAGTTTATACATTGCTCCTTAACTACTCTATTCCGAACTTAAAAATGGAAAGCGTAATGCTGCTGGTCAACAAAAGAGGTTTAAAGACTGTCTCAAGGCAAATCTTAAAAAATGTAGTATAAACACTGACAACTGGGGAACACTGGCCTGTGAGTGCTCCAGTTGGAGAACAGCCTTTACCAAAGGTGTCATGGACTTTGACAAACTCGAACTCAGGACGCAAGGGAGAGACATGCTAAGAGGAAGGCATGCTTGGCAAAACCACACCGTGATCAACTCCTACCCAGAAACCAATGTCCCCACTGTGGAAGGACGTGTGGATCCAGAACTGGCCTCCACAGTCACTTACGGAATCATTGTTAAAACCATGTTTATGGAAGACAATCTTACTTGGCTACGAGTGATCGCCAAAGAAGAAGAAGACGATTTTTTATCTACACTATGAAACATGGTATTAGCTACAAATCACTTTTTCTACTACTAGTACTATGAACAAGCTCTCAAGTGCTTGAGCACAGAAAAATGAGCGTTCTGCATCCTGTGCGCCTCCCTGCTTAAACAAAAATCTCATGACATCTCTTGGAACATCAAATTTGATTTTATCCAAGGTTTATTACCAGAGAATAATGCTCCTTCTAAGATTCTATTGTTATTTCTGATAACTCCAACTTTTAAAACTGCAGGTCTATTCTGAAAGTATGTTCCAATACTAATGGCCAGTTGTCTAAAAAAAGTTCTTGCTCCTACTGTGTTGCAGAGGGAGCTAGTCATGACACTTCAAATAGAAGAAGTTATTATAGGAGCATGAATGTACTCTAACCCTGTTACATTATGTGCTCTCATGGGGGGAAAATCAGAAAGAGCCCACTACTGTTTTACCTAGAAGGAGGATTTCAAGTATAGGTTAAGTATAACTAAAGTTTAATAATTTCTTAGAATGATTTTCAGAAAAATACATGCTTTGGGAGGGGAAAATCTTGTCCAACACACACACAGTCAATTTTTTTTCTTAATACACATTTTCGTAACTGGCAAAAGTAATGCTGCATGAAAACTATCACAAAAACTTACATTTCAGAAAACTGCAACATTAGAACATCTCTGAAACCTATGACATTAAAATATTTTTGATATCATGCACTTACCTATATAATGCATTTCTAAATTCAGGAGTCATGAAAAGGGTTTGCAGAAGGCTGTTCAAATAGCAAGTCATTGCTTGATTTACTAAACCTACATAGCCTTAAAAAAAGGGGGGGGAGGACATGGTTAGCAGCCAGGCTAGCACCCAAAAGTAATAGAGTAACATTTCTTGTTCAACAGGTTAACAGTTATTCTAATAATTTCAATGAAATTTGGAATAGACATTGCTTTTCCTATTGCGACCATTGTAAGTCTACCACTAATCCAAAGGCCCGCTAGACTATCAGAATGCAAGAATAGTTTCCTTGAAATTTATGAACTGGGGAAAGTAATAACGGCCATGGGTTTAGATTCTAAGTAGCTGTGAACAGAATAGTCCTCCTATTCATGGAAGGCCCCAAGATCCAGTAGAAGCTTCACACTGAAGGGAGTAGGAAGGCAATTTTCAGAAATCCCCCTCCCCATTGCAGCACTATTCTATATCTCAAACACCCAGAGGCTTCCCAAACCTCCACAGCAGCAATTTATAAGGTACAGAGGGTTGTAGAACAAATCTCTGTATTAGTGGAGGGGTGAACAGAATCAATAGTTTCTATGCTAGGATTGATTGAAAGAGGCAGGCAGAAAAAAGTATATTAACTGTGAATGGGGGTTGGGAAAAACAGTGCTGAATTTTTGGAGAGCAGTCTGAGTTCTCTAGCAGTATGGAATACTTGCAAAGGTCAAAGTAGTGTTTAACATGTAAAATAAAAGGAACATGCCTGGAGACCTGTGGAACCATCTGCACTCAATACATTATATAGCCCAGGTATCAAATTGTACTAGGGGAAAAAACTTGGAAGCAAATAATAGAAACAGGAATCAGCTCACACCCTGGGCAGTAGGTTCACTGCCACCACTTCCTACTCACTCATACCATGCTTGGGAGTAGTTTTACCAACAACAGTTCTCCAGGCCTTTTCCCTTTGCACCAAACCACACACAAAAGTGAGGTGTATGGCTATATTCTGCCCTGCCAATATATAACTTGTTTTAACAGACCATTGAAGCCTTACTATACAGTGGAAGAGAAATAATAAACCACCTTACCCGTTTCTGATTTACTCAGAATTGATGTATAAGAATAGTTCTGACCAACATAATCATTTGAACAACCAGCTGAACCTTCTCGTGGAAGAGGGCCTATAAACCTATCTGGATTACGGTCATCTGCTCCACTGGCCTCATCCTAAAAGATAAGATACGTTAACTAGCACATGTGCAAAGGATGCAGTTAATACAAATCCATCCACACAAAGTTATCCTATTTAAGGAAGTCTAGAGACTAAGTGCACATGTCAACAGTCCCATCCACAAGTACTACACAAAGCAGTCTCTCCAAGAGAGAATGCGTAATGGGAGTGAGGAGGGAAGGGAGCCTAAATAGAGTTCCTATGATGTTCCCACCTAGTAAGTCCCAAACCCAGATTGCTAGTTGAGCAATAATGCACAGGATCAATTTCTCCCAGCTACTAGGTGTAGGTACTCCTTCTCTGTGCTCCAAAAAAGCCTTTGATGCTCCAATCTGAGGCTGATCAGTATTCAAAGCTACTTTCAGCACTCAAATTGCACTGGCATGATCAGAATTATGAGGTACAATTATGGGAAGACAAAGTGCACTATTGTGTTTGAAGTCTTAGCATGCATTTCCTCTTAAGTGCATGCCTGAAAGCTAAAGTGGTCTTCTTTCTTAAAAGGCCTTACTGGTTTGGGAAGGGCAGTGGGGATGACTGGAACTGGTTTACTTGTGTTACCAGCAAGAGAGTCAACAAATTTGCTCTCTCTGAGTGGAAAAATGTCTTAGTTTCTGTTTACTGGAATATACAGATTCACAAAGCCTTTTGTGACAGAACAACTCTTTGGTTGCATGCAGAGAACCTATATGCCTTGCCAAACAGAGCCTTCCAGAGAATCATAGAATTGTAGAGTTTTTCCACTAACATTTCTCCATCTTCTCCACTCCTATTCATATAGTCAGTGCTATCTCATTTTATAATACTCTTCAGCACAAGATTCTGAACCTATACTAGGCAATGACACATACAGTACTGGTACCAGTAAAAATAAAAATTATAGCAAAAACCAAGCTTTCTTAAAAGTGATTGATAAAGAAAATGCAGGTACATAATAGGTACTTGTTTTATAATTTTAAATTCTCTTACCAATACTATCTGAGGTTGTTCTCCATCTTTATCTGTCAGATGCAGAAAGTTCTTTTTCCCAGGTTCAAAACCAGCATCAACAACAGATTTATCACTTGATTGATCCAATGGTGTCTACAACAAAACAAAGGAATTGTTTGCTAAATAGATCTGGCTACTATTTATTTTGAAAATTTAAATTAATAGGAGAACAAGTGGGGGGGGGAATGATAGAACCACAGGCCTAATGTGAAATATCAGTATGACCTGGAATATCCCTGGTCATCAGCACGCTCTCACTGCATTTAGCTCTAATAGAAACCAAAATTTCTAAAGGTTCTACTGAGAGCACAGGGACCATACAAGTGCTTCAAATTACAGAATGCACCTGCATGACACCCCACCCATAATGGCAATTTATTAAACTTCCAACATTAGTAGCCTCTACAGCATAACTAGAAATTAAATACAAAGTACAGTGGACATGCATTAGAAGTGCTGTACAGTTTGCTAACAATAAGATACAGAAACAGAATGAATAAAATAGAGGCCAGGGATTTCACACATCCAGGTCTTAATTTCTGTTTTATGTTTTAAATGTTGCTTCATTTCATGCACTCCTTCTCTTTCTGTGTCGGTGGGGGAAGGGCTGATCTGGAGAAGGGAAGAAATGGCCAAACTCCAAATGTGACCACAGGGCTAAAAAAAGGTGGTGATCACTGTTATACATATTCTAGGATTCATGCTGTTCAAATTAAGAAAAAACTTCAGTATTTAAAAATTCATTTAAATAAACTGATAAAAAGAAATTCAAGCAGCATGACACATATGTAAACAATATAAACAGAAGGCATATTTTTAAAAAATGAATAAAAATAAACAGACCCAATCCTGTGCAGGGGAGGAAGAGGGTAGTTCTGTTGTGGAAGCTGCCTCTGAATGGCTTCTTTAGGTGAATCCCACCCATTGCCTCCAACATTTATACAAGTATTCCCCAAAATGTCTACATTTCTACTCTGTTAAGGAAGATAGCGTGTTTTTACCGTATCAGCAACGCTGCCTCCATTTCCCCATATTAAATCAAATGTTCCATTAATATAGCCCACTTTAGTGGCCACATCCTCAAACAGTCTTTTTACTGGAGTGGAAGCTGGCAAGTTCAAAGTGATGCGCTCATTAACGGTCTTAGAATTAGTTGTATCTTGGATTATACAAAGCACTCTAGGTTCATCAGCGGCACTTTCGATCTGTAATGAAGAAGAAAACAGATTTTTAAAACTGACCATCCAACCTCTGCTTAAACATAGCCAACTTCTTCGTAAAATGAAGTGAAATATTTTATTATCTCATGGATCAAAATAATGAGCATATGGTTTTCTTTAAGACTGCACCATCTTAACAACATTAGAGGCAATCATCTTGGGGGGGGGGATTTCACCACTCTAAACCATGTTGATCTAGGGTTGTATATTGCTTCTTCCCCATCTCACATTTCCCACTACATTTTGTTTAACGATAACCTTAGTTTGCTTGTATGTGTACATAGTTCACATAGTAAATTAATGCTTATCCTTCAAAGTAGAATCAGAAGTTATGGTAAGTGCCAAACAAGAAGCACAGAAGGGTGCTATATGGAGGAAGGAAAAAAGAAATGGTACAAGAGTGAGCACTTATTTACAGTCATCCATAACTATTGTTTGGAGCAGAAATAGTAAACATGGTAGTAAACATGCTATCTTTCATCCCTGATTACTGGCCACAATGGGTGGGCCTCATACCTCTGTTCTCTTTCCATTAGACTATTTAAGTTAATAGTTAATTTTTTATTGATGGTCCAACTGTATGTTTATTTGAAGGCAAACAATAAACTTAAATTGGTTTGTAAGAGATTAGCAAAACACTCCCCAAGTTAATTCCATACTTGATCCTGTTCCCACACTTCCCCCCCCTCTCATTAGCTTTACATGGTCAACTGAATTATGTACAGCAGTGTTTCATACAAGACTGTCATGCTAGATTAAACCAATGGCCAAGCACAGAATTCTAATGGCAGGACTTACATTATACAGTAATCAGGGGCAAGCTATGTATGGGGCAGAGGGAGAAAAAGGTTGTGTTCTTGCTGCGATGACCAGCTACTGTCAGATACAGTGGTGCCTCGCAAGACGAAATTAATTCGTTCTGCGAGTTTTTTCGTCTAGTGAATTTTTCGTCTTGCGAAGCACGAAATCCCATAGGAATGCATTGAAAATCAATTAATGTGTTCCTATGGTCAAAAAAAGTCCAAACAAAGCCAAATTTGGTACAACAAGAGTTTATTAAGTGCTCTTTAAAGTCACACATACTGTAAAGAGCATTTCAAAATTCAAATCCAGAATTTTTTTTTAAAAAACAGCAGAGTGGCCCAATGGTCACAGAAAATCATAAAAATGCAGAAAAAAACCACAAGCTTCCAGATTCTTGCAAACCCCTCCCCAACTGTTCCCCCACCCACCCAGCACACAGAAATTCAAATCCAGATTTTTTAAAAAAAACAGCAGAGTGCCCCAATGGTCACAGAAAATCATAAAAATGCAGGAAAAAAACACACAAGCTTCCAGATTCTTGCAAACCCCTCCCAACACCAAGTCCTTGAATTCCAAACACCCCAACCCAAAATCCAACCCTCCCCAAAAAAGTTTTAAAAGCTTAACTTACCAAATGGCTGCAAAAGAAGTTTTGGAAAAGCTTCAAAAATCACCAAAGTCTTTAAAAACCTCAAAAAAGGCTACTATGTACACTGCGTTCTATGAGTTGCTCCTCGAAGTCAAGTTGCAACTGTATTAACGGTGTTAAGAAAAAGGAAACAAACTTGCAAGACGTTTTCGTCTTGCGAAGCAAGCCCATAGGGAAATTCGTCTTGCGAAGCAGCTCATAAAACGGAAAACCCTTTCGTCTAGCGAGTTTTCCGTCTTGCGAGGCATTCGTCTTGCGGGGCACCACTGTACACTTATCTATCAATGCTTTGTTAAAACATTATGTTACACAGTACTGCATTGTCTGACAATAATAAATCCCACTGATAAACTACAATTTTTCTAGATAATTACATCTGTCTGTCTTAATCCAGAGTTTGGGAACCTGTGCCCTCAGGTGTTGCTGAATTCCAAAATCCATCAACACCAGCCAGAAAGGTCAGAGGCCTGGAATGATGGTAGCTATAGCCCAGAAACATCTACAGGGCCACAGATTTCCGATTCCTGCCAAACTGCTAGCTAGTTTTAATATCAAACTCTCAGATGCTGAAAATGAAAATAGTGCCATATATTATCTCCCTCAATTTCCCCCTCAAAACCCATTTCAACAAAGCCTGTACATTGCAGCCAAGTCTGTCATCTAAATACAGTTTGTTAGTGTGATAGTACACTGTTTGGTCATGAAGTCTACTTGGGAATGCAAAAACAGGGCCTTGCCAAACTTGATGAGCTGTGTTGGTTTGGTAAATCACTATTTGTGCAAACCAGACTTAATCCTACCTCAAGCTACACCCAAAGACCTAATCCTATTCTACAACTACACAGTTTTTACAACTGTATTTTAGATTGTCAACTCCTTTTGACCAATAACTCATCCTTTTTATTTATTTACAACACTTTGTAATGTGTTATATACACTGTTGGTGCTGTATATACAAACAGTATATTTACTCTCCATACACCTGGTCATTTAACAAGCCTCCA
The DNA here is from genome assembly GCF_027172205.1 of Podarcis raffonei. Classification (NCBI taxonomy): domain Eukaryota; kingdom Metazoa; phylum Chordata; class Lepidosauria; order Squamata; family Lacertidae; genus Podarcis; species Podarcis raffonei. The sequence continues at coordinate 67,477,838 of NC_070602.1, forward strand.
TCATGCTGCCACCCCGGTCATCTTTTTGCAAGCATTTTTCAGAAGATAACTTATCCTTCAGATCCTTGCAGCTGCAATTTTTACATCTTCTCTAGCTCTGCTATATGTTTTTACAAGTAAAGCAATCAGAACTGATTGTAATATTTTAAATGAGGGTTAAAGTACCTCCAGCTCACGCTCCAATCTTGGCCTGTCAAGGTTTTCCCTTAAGGAAGATCTCCAAAGCACTCAAACTCAGCACTAAGCAGCATTTTCTTTTATCCCTGTCAATGGCAAGTAGAGGAGAAACAGCCACTTTGCCAGGCCTATGCTCAGGGCTTCCTAGAATACCAAACATGGGGGTGACCCTGGTGGTGTAGTTCTCAAGTGGGAACCCCATGCAAAGGATTTTGACAGATGGGTGGGACAACACAAGCCAATCATGTAACATTTTAATATCATTGTTTTATTGGCAGGTAAGTGGCCCCATTTACATTTACACCAAGGTCAATGCTAAGCATGATTAGCTTGAAAACCCTGGCTAAAAGCTAGGGACCAGAACCAAGAACTAGACCAGAATTGTTTTATTATATATTTCAAGATATAATAATAGTTGTTCTACTTACACTCCTCCCTCCATACCAAACACGCCACCAGATACACACAAAAAAGTTCAGAGTGGGAAGGTACAGAAGAAGGGACCCACCTACAGAAGAAGGGACCCACCCACCCACTCACAAGTATCCAAATAAAGGGGGCAAGCCTTTATTCTTCCATGCAAGCCAGCAAAAATATTATTAGGAGAAATGAAAAGCAAAGCTAGAAAAGAGGCACTACTTTACTGCTAGAGTCAAGTCATTTTTGAGAAGCAATTCATTAACCATTTGCAGCTTGTTTGTTTGTTTGTAAACCACAGTGTGTCTCAGCAAAATACTGAAGGGGAGGGGTGAAAATAAGCCAAATCTCCCCTCCTGCAACTGTGTGAAACAACTTGCCAGTTTGGGTTGTTTGCTTACTTGTGCAAATTGTACAACAACTGAAAGGTTCTCTCTTCTCAGCACATCAAGAGCCTCCCTGAACAGTGTTTAGAATGATCATTTTTTTACCAAAGCCCCTTTCCTTCAACCATTAAGAAGTACTAAAATTATAAATCACACCACCCCATATTATGCATACTGAAATGTTTCATGCTATTATTTTTATTTATTAAATTTGTATACTGCCCTATACTCATAGATCTCTGTTTGTTGGCTCTTATCCAGTCTATTATTGAGGCATGACAATGTTATGCTCTTAAAAAACATATCTACTATTTTCTCACTACACATCCAATAAAACACACTCGTGTCATTTTCTCTGGAAAAATGCTTTCCAATAGCCAACATTTTGATAGAATCAAACATGCATTCAGCAAAAAGACAGACGTGTATGTGCTCACTATAAACAAAACAATCCACATGAACGCTAAAAAGGTCATGTAAGCAGCAAAGCAATCACTCCTGCCTTAATGAGAAGCAGATACAAAGCTCATAAGACATACTCACTACTTTATTTTCAGTTATGTGCCATACAACTCTTCTAAAAAACATCTAGCACATTATTTTATTTTGGAGCTCTTAACACCATGCTTTTTAATTCTTGTGAATGTTACACAAAAAAAGCAACCAAGCTTACCATTTTGTACAACACACACACCCAAATACCAAAGCTTCCTTGTAAGATTAAAGCTCAAAGTACACTCACAAAGCATTTTACTAACTCATGCAGATGTTAACAAGTACTAGTCTCATGCTATTACTACCCAGTTATGCCATCGGTTTTAAATGTTTACTGCGGCTAACTACCTGCGAAAATTTCTTCTTCATTTCATCAAAGATACTTTGTCTGCATCTCCAAAGCATATCCTATGGTATATAAACACAAAATAGTAAGATTATAGCACCCTGAAGTGGAGAAGAATCTTCAAATGTTTACTCAGAATATCTATACAGCTTTGAAAGTTACTTGCAAAAAGAAAAACCATTTTCCTCTAAAATAATGAACATTTGGAAAACTGAGCCTAAAAGAATGTGGAAATCCTAGTTCACAGTCTGTCTGGTTGAGATCTCAAAGTTTTAGAACATGGATAGGGAACCTTTGACCCACCAGATGCTGCTGGGCTTATTCCCATCAGTCCTAGTCAGCCTGACCAATGGTCATGAATGACAGGAGTTGGGAGTCCAAGAATATCGATTCTAGAGGGTCACAGGTTCCCCATCAATGTTTTAGATTAACCTAATGCAGAGGGCAACTAAATCTATTACAAACCCAAGCACATGCATCTTGAGGCCTTTCCCCTTCCAATGGCCACAAGAGAAAGGTGCACCATTCCCATATTGTTGTGAAACTTTCAGCAATGTCCAGAATTTAATTCCTAATGGGGATATTATTATTATTATTAATAATAATAATAATAATAATACTGCACCCATCTGGATGGGTTTCTCCAGTCACTCTGGGCGGCTTACAACATATCTAAAAACATTAATCCTTAAAAGCTTCCCTAAACAGGGCTGCCTTCAGATGTCTTCTAAAAGTCAGATAGTTGTTTATTTCCTTGACATCTGAAGTGAGGGCATTCCACAGGGAGGGTGCCACTACCAAGAAGCCCTTCTGCCTGGTTCCCTGTAACTTTGCTTCTTGCAGTGAGGGAACCAGAAAACCCTTGGAGGAGAACCTCAGTGTCTGGGCTGAGCAATGGGGGTGGAGAGGCCATTTAAGGCTTTAAAGGTCAGCACCAACACTTTGAATTGTGCTCAGAAATGCACTTGGAGCCAGTGAAGATCCTTTAGAACCGATGTTATATGGTTCCGGTGGCCACTCCCAGTCACCAGTCTAGCTGCCGCATTGTGGATTAGTTGTAGTTTCAGAGTCACCTTCAAAGGTAGCCCAAGTAGAGCACACTGCAGTAGTTCAAGCAGGAGATACCAGGGTACACACCACTCTGGTGAGACAGTGTGCATACCAGATGGAGCTGGTAAACAGTTGCCCTGGACACAGAATTGACCTACACCTCCATGGACAGCTGTGAATCTGAAATGACTCCTATGTTGCGCACCTGGTATTTCAGTGGCATAGTTACCCTGTTCAAGACCAGGGAGTGCCCACCCTCTGTCCCCCCAAAACAGTACTTCTGTCTTGTCAGGATTCAACCTCAATCTGTTAGCCGCCACCCATCCTCCAACTGCCTCCAGACACACACACTGGACCTTCACTGCCCTCACTGGTTCTGATTTGAAGGAGACGTAGAGCTGGATATCATCTGTACAAGTACTGTAAAAAGTTACTGGCCAGAAATTGTTTCTATGTTGCACCTCACTAAACAGTTCTAAAGCTCAATCAACCTAAGCAAAGCCATCACCAAATAATAACCATAGAAATGCCAAAAAATCTGAAAACTTTTTGCCCTTCAATTACTGCAGTATCCCTGTTAATTTTGGCATGCAGTTGACTCTCTTCATTTTAAAGAGATCCTGCAATTCAAAATAACCCATTAATAACCATGGTAGGAATATCTCATTCTATGGTCAACAAATGAGCACACAATTTACTGGAAATGTGACTTGAACAAATTTGTGGAGGATGGTCCTAGTGATATGAAAACAAATACTGTGGCTATATAATGTGATATTATGACTGTGTATGTGTATGATCCCAAAATGTATGATCTCTGCAACATGTCAACAAAATCCATGGCTATGATGCAACCTAGATGTGTCAAATATTGTTGATTTGGCATGCATTTTTTTTAAAGGAAAGCTATCAGAAAAAGAGAATAACAATATCCATTTCCCATGTATGCCTACTACAAGGGACAGCCAAGATGATGCCCTCCAGGTGCTATGGACTACAATTTCCTTCAGCTCCAGCCAAAAGTAAAGGAAGACAGGAGTTGTAGTCCAGCAACACTGAGATGGCATCATGTTGGATGTCTGCATTGATTCAGAGATGGAGAATGATTATTGCAACAGAGCACTTGCATATCACATCCCAAAGTTTTGCAATTTCCAATTTTAAGTAACATTTCTATTGATGCATATCCAGTCAGAGAATCTGTAAGATCTGTTTATGACAACTGCAATATCATCATTTTAAATTTTAAAATGAACATAAGATTGAGTAGTAAAACATAATCCTTGTCTATTTAGTTTCTGCAAATGGAGCTCACAGCAGTCTGCCTTGAAAATCAAAATTTCCATAACACACAGTTCAGCAGACATGACTAAACATAAATCCAAAGACTACTATTTGCCTCAGTTTTGATTAGTCATTTCTCCTCCAGGCCTGGATCTAGTTTTCTGCCGGTTCAAACCGCAGCTGTTATTATTTACATTGTATACAATCTGTATGTATTTTATTCAGCAGAGGGACCACAGATCACCAGCAGAGTGTATGCTTTGCAACCAGATGGTTCCAAGTTCATCTTCTGGAGTGTTCAGTTAAAAAGATTTCACACAGAAGTGCTGAAAAAGACTTCTACCTAAAACTATGTAGAGTAACTGCCACACATAGCAAAGTGTACGGGACTGGATGGGCTAGTTGTATTATATAACACTGTTTTTTACAGAGTAATATTTTGAAGTAGTGCAATCCAGCTGCTCAGTCCCAGACCCCTGCCTCAGAGAATTCGGGAGGAGCTGCTGCCTGATATAGGAAATGCTGCCTGAATAATTCTGCTTTCATACTCTGTGAAATTTCTCAAGATTCACATGTAATTTTACCTTAAGAATATTTTGTAAGCTGTTTTGAGGTCAGAAAAAAGTATTATAAATAAATTAATTAAAAATTACAATTAAAATATTGCCTTCATTGACCCAGGTGCTTGCAATCAACCTTTACTTTTTTACCTCTGAACCTAATCAAGCCCTACAGCTTTAATTTTAGCCAACCGTAATAATCTCTAATCAAGGTACTGAATACAGTTCCAATGATCCTGGTTTTCCAGACCAATACTTGTATTGTAAGTTGCTGCTGATTTTGTTGCCTGGCCTTAAATAAATTTGCTAAAACTGCTTCAAAAAGGTACTAACCTCAACTGAATAATAGCATCAAGCATATTTATGCAACCCAGCTAAAAAAAAATCAATTTGTACTATGTATCCTCAGTGACTGGCTGAAAAATTCTACAACTGATTTACTTTTGCATGTTTGGGCCTACAATGAATATATTACACTATATAACTATATTGTACATATATCTGTAGTATGGGTATAAATGCAAAAGTTCTTTTTGGCTTTGCACTCTAGCACTGCCAAAAACATATCAACTGTCCCTCTAATTTCATGTGCTGTTTTCCCCAGCGTTCCAGCACCTCAAGAATATGTTAAAAATTTAAAAGAAACAACAATTTGATTTAATTCACCCTGTGGAGCAGTAGCTGCTCAAAGTTTAACATATGTACTCTGAACTACTGCTCAGGGATTAATTGCAAATTAATTATTAAAACAACACATTCTTTAATTTTCAGAAACTGTTTTAGGTTGCTTCCAGCATGGTCCAACAATGTGATATTCACCTATGTATGTTAGTAGCTAGCTTTTTTGGCAAAAGTATTCATATTACAAGTTTATTAAGTCTTTTAATGTATTTCACATTATGTACCAAATCACTGCAATTATGTACTAGAAACAGAACCTTTACAAGTAATTATTTGGATGATGATGATTATTATTATTTTATTTATACCCCACTCATCCGGCTGGGTTTCCCCAGCAACTCAGGGCAGCTTCCAGCAGAATATAAAAACACATGCTATTCATTAAGTTGTCTTGCACATAAAAATATGCAAATGAAAAGTGTCCCACCTTCAGATACTAAACTGAAGCAAAGAGTTGGTGGATTTTCACGATGCATTTCTGTACATCCCAGCTGGCATAAATTTCACTAAAATATTTAATGGGAGATCCTTAAGTTCAGGCTTTTATCAGTTTTTACCGTAACACAGTGGTACCTCCGGTTGTGGATGGGATCCGTTCCGGAGCTCCAGTCAGATCCTGAGGTTTTTGCAACTGGAGGGACCGCTTCTGTGCGGTATAGTAGAGTGTTCCTGCAAATGTGCGCGCAGCGAAACACTTCCGGGTTTGCCGCTTTCACAACCAGAAGTTTATGTTATCCGAGTGTAACAAAAGCCGAGGTGCTACTGTATACTTAAGTTATGAACATTCCTACAAAAATGTGATGTAACAGTTTGGGGAGTGTATTTCATAAATGGGGAAATGCTTTATAGTTACAAAATCATGCAATATAGATACATAGATCTATACAAACACAATGTTTCTGTTAACTCTGGAAAAATATATGGGGTTGACAAGAAAAAGTAACTCCTATACACATACAGACACAAACCATTTTTCTACTCTGAAAAGTATCAATGTCTGAAGAGTAGAGATTAGAGATATAAAATGCAATGCTTTCTAGTGCTCTAATCGAAAGGTAGTAGAGTGTAATAATTAAAGTAGAAAATAAAATGCTACTGGGGGGGTATTGTACGGTGCACACATCAGAATTCTAATGGATTTTCAGAGGCATCCCACACCACCCTTGACTTTCTTGAAGAAAAAGTTAAGTGTTTCCAACCTTTACATGCATATTTATACCATCAAGACTGCAACTAACTAGAAAATAAATACCACTGAACTCAGATGTACTTTCTTGTTAGTAAACATGCTAAGAATTACAATGAACTAGATTTAAGAATGCAGCTCCTTTTAATCATTTGGTGTGTACTAGTCTGTTTATGTCCAAAAAACACTACAAAATATGTTTCATGATTATATTTTAAGAAGAAACAAAAAAGAATTATACACAATCTACAGATGTAGTTAAGTGATTTCTTTAAAATGTGAGGTTAGAAGAAACAAGAACCTTTCTTCATCCTATTAAGTACAGAATTCAATATATCCAAAAAGGAGAGGACTGAAATCCTGTTCAGCTCTAGAAGATAAAAATAAGCTTCTAAGGCATTTGAATAATATCTACAGAGGAACAATGATCAGAGCCAGACTCTGCCATTAATCATTCCAGTCTGTGCTAGTTATCTACAATTACTGCCAAAGGCCTTCTGCTATTAGCCTTTGCTTCTTGGCTGTCACATGATGTTGCACCATTATTGTTCACATTACTATATAATTCAGAACTATATGGGTATGTCATACATGCCATAAATGTGGAAATTATACACTATTAAAAAAACAAATACACTGAGCTACAATTTTTATGTGTGACAATGTCACATACATACCTCCCTTCTCATCTATATTATTTTGTACAACTTACCACGTTAGTGGTTAGGGCTGAAGAAACTCACAGCCCTAACTGTGGGTAGGGAAACCCACTATGCTGTGACTTCAAAATACAAGGTAAGTTGTACTAAATATTTTTTTGTGGGGGGAGCAAAGCAAACAAAGTACTGTACTGTTTTCAGATGCATTTTTGGGTCATGCGTGTGACCTCTTCTCTATGAACTTGTGTAATTGCAATGATGCATCCAAACACCTGTTCCCATGTAGAAAGGCAAATTATTTTTAATATTTTACTGAATGAGTTTAGGGTCAGGATTCCAGTATGGTAATTTAATATTATATGCCATCTTACTCCCCTGCAACTGAAAAGATTTGACTTGGAAGAAAAGATTATATTCGCTTCAAAAAGATCCTCTAGGAGTTCCAACAATCTCAAGGCTATTTCTCATGTTACAAAGCTGAAAGGTAACAGTCTAGTCTAAAGCCAACACTGGAGTTTGGCATTCTTACATGAAACGCAATAATGTGTAAATAATCCAGAAACAGTTCAGTTCAGTATCCAAGTCTTTCAGTGTTAGAAACTCAGATATATAAGCTAGCTGCCAAATGACTCCTTAAACCAGGGTAAAAGTGGCCAAAACGGAATTCCTAGTTGCCATTTGGGGGACAGAAGTTCATACTGGAAAACTGAATAAAAATTGGTTCCTGAAATTCATTCTGACTGTGCAGATAAAATATAACAGATAGAACCTATGGGATGTGTTGCTAGTGTGTGAAAACAGGCAAGATCTAAGGATTCCCAGGCATTCACTTCCAGGTGGCAGGGATGTCAGGTGCTATCCCAGCACCTGGGTATCTTCACGTGGTCACAAGTGGCTGACAGCCGGGTGCAAAATACGCCTGTTGCCTGGCCAATATTGAACGCTGCTATAGATAGATACATCTACTTGGAAGAGCATTGCTTCAGCCTAAGTCATAGGGCAAACCATCCTGTACACAATGAAAGCTCCTTTCCTTCCCACCAAAATATTATAGAACACTTCTCTATCACTTCCCCAATCCAACATTTCATGAAGGAAGAGCTACCAGTCTCTTTCTCAGTCTTCACAACCTTTGTAAAAAAAACATGGTTCCAATCACAACCAGAAGAATATTCCTTGTATTTGGAAGTCTGGTTCTATTTTCTTTTATTAAACTCTAACACTAGTGGTTTTCAAACTGTACTCAAGAGAACCCTTATCAGTAGCTCTTCCGTGACAAGATCAGTCATGGTGGATGGGTTTCCCTGGAAAACAGGTTGTCTACCACTATTTTTCTTTTACGAAGTACCAGAGTAGGGGGAACAGCATGTTCTAGTGTGAAACCCCAGCCCTATTGTGAAATCTGCATTCTCTCCAGAAGTCCTGCAAGAGTCAGCACCCCGACATGAACAGTTGTGTGTGTGTGTGTGTGAGTGCCATCCACGATCCTCAGAATCCTATGCAACACACACACACACAAGAATCCATGGCAGACACACCACGCATAAAAGGCTCCTTCCAGGTAGAGCCTATTACAACTATGAACGCATGGACATGAACTTGCCCTGACTAACCCGGGAAGTTCCTCCTCTCTCCAGCATCCTTTGAACTTTCGCCCACACCTGTCGCGTGGATCTCTGCCGGTGCTGCAAAACTGCCACTCAACAGCGTGGGAGCACAGGTGAGCTGCATCACAACACGCATGCAACTTTCCAAGGTTGAGCCTTATCGAACCTACCTCGACTTCCTGGAAAGCCGCGCTTGCTGACACGAATGAATGCCCCGAGGGCCTCCTTGGCCTTTCCCTCCCTCGCTCCCTCCTCACAGTGACAGGTCCCCCCTCCCCTCGCGACGTCTGAAGCAACACTCATGCGCGCGGCCTCTCGGCCGTCCCTTCCCTTCCGCAAGGCCCTAGAGCAGCGAAGGAAGGCCCTGCCGAGAAACACCCGGCAGCACCACCCCGCCCGCCCGTCCCTGAACAGGCAACACCGGGGCTTCCAAGCGAGGCCCCGCCAAGCCCCAGGCCCTCGCCGCCCCTGTAACCCGCCCGGGCACGCAACGACTCCTTCCGCGAGGCTGCGCGCACGCCTCGGCCTCCCGTTCCTCCTCCTCTACCGCCGCCTAAAGCGGGGTCTGAAGGCGCGGCCTCCGCCCAAGGGCCCCTGACGCACCTCTTTGGGGACCAGCTGGTTCTCCTCGCTGGGCACCATGGCCAGTGGCGCAGCCAGCCCGGGGCCCGCGGCAGCTTCGGGCGGGGAGTCGTCGTCAGCAGGAGGCGCCGTCCGCGAAGGAGGAAGAGGAGCGGGGCCGCGGCACGCTCGGCATCGTTACGGTCTCGGTCTCCGCCGCCGCCGCCTCCTTTCTATGGCTCCCTGCGTGCGTGTGTCTCTCTGCCGCCTCTCCCCCTTCTCAGCGAGCGCAGCAACGCCTCAGCCGCCTCCCCTCCCCTCCCTCCGCCAGCGCCAATCAATGGCAAAATGGCCGACGACGGGCTTCTCGCGAGACGTCGCCGACGCAGCTGGAGCCCTTCCCTCCTCAGGGCGCCTCCGCTCCCACCTTCTGCTGGGGGAAAGCGGCTCGGAGAGGCCGCGGGAAAGCCTCTGGCCTGCTCCCGGGCTGCTCGCTCTGTGAAGGGCCGGCGGCGCTGCTTCTCCCGCCTGAGCCGCCTTCCCTCGCAGGGGCTCCGCGGCGCTGTCTCCCGAGGAGGCGGGAGGAGGACGAGGACGATCCGTCCTTGATCCTCATAAAACAAACACCTGGGCGCCCGCCCGCCCTCTCTGGCTATCAGGCAGGCAACTTGGGTGGAGAGTTTGCCTTCGGTTGGTTCCGCCCTCCCATGTCTTTAAACTGGCACGCACCGATTTTCGTGAAGGCTGCTTAACCCAGAGGAAAGCCGCATTTAGTAATTCCCAGCAACTTAATTCGCACCGTCAATGTGCCTAAGGTTTGAGTCGCGCGTAAAGAGAAACGCGCAGCCCCATCCTATGCAGGTTTGCTCCGTGATAAGCCCCGCTGAGTTCAGCGGATGGGTGCTTACTCCCAAGTAAGCTTGCAGGCGCACTTGCAAGAAACCGTAACAGCTCGTCTTTTTTTTGTATTACTTTTTAATTAATGCCTCCCCCCCACCTCCCACTTTCTATCCAAGAGGCAGATTTACTGAAATGCTATTAAGTAATCTGAAGAGTCTTCAGTAGAGTACAGTAATGAAATTACGACCAGCAAATGATGGCTTTTCAGCAGCGATTTGAGATGGATAAAGAATAATAGCGGCAAAGGTTGCTTCTGATTTGGAAATGGCAAATTACTTCCGGCAGCGTTGGTTTCCTTATAAGAAAGTGAATGACAGCCATGGACGTAGCCAAGGGAGGGCAGCTGCCCCCCCCATCAATAAAAATACATAGCATACTGAGGTTCTGCCCCCTCCCCCACAAAAACCCTGGCTACGCACATGATGACAGCTACATCAACATTCATGAGGAAGTGACCAAGACTGTCAAAATAACCCATAAAAGCAGAATGTGGGAGAATATTCTGGCATATTTTACAGCGATGCAAAGCACATTTCAGTCCCCTTTACACTTAAGACTAATTGATCTTTGGTTGGTGTGTAAACAAAACAGGTACTTTTTCTCTTCTCTCCCCTTTTCAGCCTGGAAACACAGTAGAAATATAATGTGAGAATGATTCAAACGTTCTGTGGCGTTGCAAGCAATGATTTGCTTCTACACAGAAAAGAAGTTAAACCACTTCATCAGTACCTCAGCCAGAAACCATGCTAGCACTCATCCACAAAGGAGGTATATTTCCCAGAGTAAATGACAGCTCCTGCAAGACTGAGTTTTACCAGGCATTCTGTGCCAAGAAGACAAGTCAATAATTGATTCCAAGTAATGTGCCCAGCAAGCTGTAACATTCTTTCCTTGCAGCTGAATGACGCACAGCAAAGTGTGAAATTCCTTCCTACCTTTCATAAACATCAAAGAAGGCCTCTCTGTTCTGAGTCTTATGAGAGAAAGTTCAACTAATTAGTGAAGGGAGGGGTGAACATAATTCCACAGACAAGGGCACACACAACTGCGCAAAGAAGATGAAGCAATTTTTGATCCATATAGCTGATTTTGTTCCCTACAGGCAGTGTTGCTAAAGCCAAATTCCCCTATAATCCCGTAGTTAGAATTAAGAGTCTGATGGCCTAGAAACCGTAGAGCAAGCAGTGAATGGCAAAGATGAGAGTGATATGAAAAAGTCCCCAAATATTAAGTGTTTGCTATGGTCATGAGAGAGCTGTATGCACAAGAATTAACTCATTTATTAATGGAAAAGAGGGGGGAAGACAATGAAAAACGTTAAGAAAATATTTATACTTTAGTTTTATGTATGCCATTCTGAGGATTGTTTTGAAAAGTGGGATGTAAGATAAAAACCATCATGTAAATTGTTTCGCTCTAATTGGCCCACTGCCGGCTCCACCCTCCAATATATGTACCAGTGTGGTGTAGTGGTTAAGAGCAGTGGACTTGTAATCTGGTGAAATGGGTTCGATTCCCCGCTCCTCCACATGCAGCTGCTGGGTGACCTTGGGCTAGTCACACTTCTCTGAAGTCTCTCAGCCTCATTCACCTCACAGAGTGTTTGTTGTGGGGGGGGAAGGGAAAGGAGATTGTGAGCCGCTTTGAGACTCCTTTGGGTAGTGATAAAGTGGGATATCAAATCCAAACTCTTCCTCCTCTGTGCTAGTCTGGAGTTGGTGCAGCAAAAAACTGGCTGGCTATGCTCTGCCTCCACATTGGATGCATAATGCTTCTGAATGCCAGTTATTGGAAGCTGCAGAAGGGGAATGTGCTTTGGTCCTTGGGTCCTGCTTGTCGGTTCCCCTCCGATTTCTGGTTGGCTGCTGTGAGGATAGGATGATGGACCAGATGGGCTATTGGCTTTGGATGTGGCAGTGGTTCTTCTGCTTTTATTGTCTCAGGTTAGGATTGCCCTGTAATGTGTGCAAACAACCCTGTCTAATACATGTTTATTTGCAAAAGGGAGGATGTGTGTATTTATATAAATAAATTAAATAGGTTTGTCTTCATTTCAGGGTATTTCAAAACCAGCAATATCATATAAGAGTTGTTTGCAATTGAAGAGTATGTATACCTAGAAATTGTAAATGTTTTTATTGTGAAAATACAAACAAAAATCACCATAGCATATAAGTTATATTATTTTAAAATCAAAAATATATAGCATGTGTATGCACACACAGTTGTATATTATATTATCATGGCCTTTGACATATTTAAGGTATAGCAGTTGCGATGCATATTACAAAAGTTTGTATATCCATGTGTCCAGAATAAAGGCTATTTATTATACACTATTTGAAATGTGAAATGTGATCAAGAAGACTGTTTTCAGAGGATGCAATTTCAAGCTAACTAGCTAACCAAAATTTAAAGAAGAAGAAATCCTCTGAGCCAAAGCTACCTGATTGCAAATGTGAATGAGGTAGCTCTAGAAACATAAATATTGAGTCAAGCCTCACATCACTTGGAAAATGTTTGATAGAGATTTATTTTAATGTGGTTGCTTATAAAATAAAGTGAATATAAAAGTAACGGTAGTACACAACATACTCCAAATAAGAAAGGACTTCTTCATACAGTCAGGCTGTCCACTTGAGCATCAGTCATCATGCTGGTACTATGTGCTCAAGGTTTCTATTTTCTGAGGTCAGTATGACCTTATAATAATAGCCTCCCTCTCACACAATCCAATCTCATACATTCAGTCTCATGAATAATGAAATATAAGTTTCTATTTTAATTCTGGAATTACATTTCTTAAATGACAGCCTCAGGGAGGAGTTCTATAGTGCCCCCAACCCTTTTTTGTATTGGAATATGGTGTGGGGATAGTTCACATGTTTCCAAAAGTGGTGTGTTTAGGGGTTTTTTAGGTGCATCAGAATTCTTTTCAGAAGCATCTGAAGCATACTTGTAACCCACATGTATTTTGGACCTGTAAAGCCAGCCATTGGGACTAGCTGCCACTGTGCCTGGGATCAATGTCTCCAATTATTATGGCACTCTGTTCCTCCCTCCTCCTTCTGTACAAGTTTGCTAACAAGCTTTACTGTAGGCTGCATGAGTAAAAGCCATGTTTCTCCACTATATTCATCCAGTGTTCTCTGTCAGTTCCTAATTTTACTCCCCATCAATAGCAAAATCTGAAAGACTCAGGTGAGTGTGTATAGGATCACAACTGGCAAACATAGCTAAATAGTGGAAATGATGCCATAAAACACATTGCAACCCCAAGGTCGTCTTCCTTCCTCAGATCATCTCTACTACTGTACTTCATTATTTCAGAATAAGGAGAATGCATATTAGTTTGCCAAATGACTACACACTTGCCCTATTTGTGGAAAGTAATGGATGCAAGAAACTACAGTTATGAAATAGTATTATACCAGGGTCTGTTCTTGCACTGGCATTATTTAACTAGCAGTGTCCCTCTTATTTGCAGCCATGTATATATTGGCTACTATATCCTCAGCTTTTAAGAAAATCTCCCATATTTCAATGGGTAGAAATTAAATATCTGCTTGCTGCCATCTGCTTGGGAACTGCTGCAGCAAAGACCATGGTTATCATTCCATCCTTTATTTTAATGATAAACAAGCTCATAAAAAGCTTGTTATTCATGGGGGATCTTAACCAGAAAAGGAATGAAGTGCAAAGATGCCATAATTATATTGTGTATTTAATTATATTGTGTCTGCCAGCGAGAACAATGCAACACACAAGAGAGTCCAATTCATCTACAATAATGGAAAAGGGAGCAGCAGGATAATAATAACTACATTAGTTGGAACACCTTTGACAACATCGCGAGATGTGGCTCAAATACCTTTTAATTGGCCACGAGAAGGCAGACAGCATCTACTGCAGGGGTTATTATTATTAAATTTGTACACCGACCCTCATCCATAGATCTCAGGGTGGTTCACAACATAAAAAATCAAGGTAAAAACACAAAGTACATAATAAAAACAAGAAAATGAAACAAAAACCCTTGAGGCTAATGAGTGCTAATGTGTCTGCTAGCAGTGGTGATGCTTCCAGGCATGTGGCTTTCTTCACTAGGACTCAGAGATGATCAAATTAGGAAGTGCCTGAGACCTTATATCGTACTGAGATAATTTAGAGGAGCGCTGTTAGTTATTTCCTGTATTACAGAGGCCCAACTGGCTTCAGCGAGAAGTCAGGCATTTAGCTTCACCAATCCCATGATGCAAAATAGTCTTCCACCAGAGATCCATGTCTCTTGGAGTTATTTTTATGCTGACTGGCCTATGCAGTTATGTTTAAACTTTACTAATTAGACACTCATATTATTTTGTATAGTGTTTATGTTTTATTGTATATATATTTATTGATGTTCACTGCCTTGACCCTTTATGAGTTGGCCATAAAGGGTCCTGGGAAAAACAGGACACCCCGTTTTCTCTCACGAGAGCATGGCAACCATTCTGGGTATTGTGATCTGGCACAATTTTGCACCGAGACCTTACCTTGAAAAAAGCACTGTCCTCTCTAAAAAAAAGCATGCCCCCCCCCCTGTGGTTTAATAGTCCTGAAAAAAGTGTGTCTTTTGGGCTCCATGATTGTGTGTGGGTCATGTGATTCATGCGGGAGCACAGGCAGGAAGACACACATCCCGGTTTTGGGACTCAAGATGTTGGAGAGTATGAGATACCTTTATATTAGGGGCTACTGCCCCTGCTCATGTTGCCCCTGCCCCCATCAACCCCACCACGGTGTTGCCAACTCCCCACTTTATACCTCACCCAAGCCTCCCATCGGATGCCAAAGAGATAAGATACAACCTTTAGAAGACATCTGAAGGCAGTCCTGTATAGGGAAGTTTTTAATATAAGTAATCCCTGTGTTAATGTGAGGTTGCCTGTAGGTACAAAAATGTCTATGGTCAGGGCTGATTACACTTATTCCTGGTACAATATGTGAATAATGCTATGATATAACATCTACAACTTTTTGCAGATGCAAGTGTGAAATATAATTATTGCACTTATTGTTCATTGTACTCAGTCTTGCTACCCAAGGATGGCGCTACAATTTCCATTGCAATTCTGCATCAGCTTACCAATACCTTGTCTTCTGAAATACAGAACATACATGCAGGTAAATTGATGTATTTCCCCCCCTGCTATAATGTTATTTTCTAATATTTGTTTACTATGATGGCTGTTTGAAACTACTTGCTGGTAAAGAGTTCCAGAAATTGTTATATATCTTTCTTCGTGATTACAAGGGCTTGGCATTTCCCAGTCATTTAATTCCTGGGGGGAATTGTTATTACCTTGTTACATTCAGAATTCAGCTCTGTTTTCTACAATTCATTTCTAATATTGCTCTCACAACAACAAGCTTTCTGATATTTGCCACTGATGGTAGCTCTGTGCTCTATTACAACATTAATATTACCTATCAGTTCCCTGAGAGGATTAAGCTAAATTGCAAATTCTACCAGGAAATTAAAAAGGAGGGGAGGGAATGAGAATTTGCTGGTCAGAACATCTTTTATAAACTGTGTGCCCTTTCAGTTTGATTCCCTTATTGTCAAATAATCTGTATCTTGTACGCAATGCTTTTATTGATGATGCCATCTAAACAAACACATGGGGATATACCGACCTTTTCCTGCACTTGCAGAAATCTTGTTTATCAGTTGCTTTATGCAATCCACAGTCACATTCTGCATTTAGTTGAGAGGAAAGGAACAGAAATGCTGGCTGATAGTACATCCATTTTCGCTGGGAATCTCAGAAATAGTCCTGGTTGACAGCACATCCATTTTCATAGAAAATCTCATAAACGTTTAATCACATCGTCAAACACTTTCTCTATATGTATCTATAATATAAGTGTAGTAATAGTGGTCCTTTACTCTGACTCTTGCATGCAGCCTGATTTTATGTGTTTGGAAGTCAGGGACAAACTAGACATATTGTGGAAGATTCATAATTAGAGGCGCAATCCCGTAATTATAGCATAAGGGTTTAAGCTGTATTGGTATGTCCTCAATGCGCATGTTGATCCCAGTGGGCTTTACTCTCAAGTAAGTGTGCTTTGGAATGCAGTCCTGCCTCCCTTCAAAAAATATGCCACATGTAATTTGGCCCTAATAAATCTTTATTTGGGAGACTGCCCTAATCATACCCATAAAAATACAAATCCAGGGAAACTCACCTCAGCCTTTGGACTTGTTGGCTCAGCAACAGAGATGACTGGGATTTCCCCATCTCAGTGGATTCAAGGAACCTGCCCAAAGAATGTATAGAGCATGCCTATAGAGGGGAGGGTAAAAGAATTAAACAAACATTTCTTGTTCATGCCATGCTCCTCTTCTTTTGCGCATCTGTGCATGTTGTTATTTATTAGCAAGCCTTCTCTGCAGATATTAACTCATTTATTTATTGCACAAGGAGACTTCCAGAGCAGACTTCGAGGGCATATGAGGGACTGCAACGGTGAAGATCATGTTGTGCCAGCAGAAAAGGCAACACTGGGTGTCACCCGTTGATTTTTAGTGGGCAAGCTGCAAACCACACCCTTAATTTTTCAATTTAAATCAATGGGACAACTTGGGCAAGATCATGTCCCTTGGATTTGCTGCCACATAAAATGTGAAAGGAATTTCTTCCAGTAGTGGGCGCAAATGAATCTAGGTTCGCAAAAGGCAAGCTGTGTTTACTACCATTATATAAATGTATTGCAAATATTGATGGTGCTAAATGATTGCATACATAAATATAGCCATGAATCTTTTCATTTTCAACTTACTTACTTTGAATCCATTGAGAAGGAAGTTAGACTTTTGGGCCTGTGTGGAAGCTACTATTTGGAAACACAGTCAAAAACTCAGAAAAAATGGAAGCAAAGAAACATAGAAAGAAGTGGAAAACATGGAAGGCAGAAAATAAGAAGAAACTCTTTATTGTATTGAAAAAAGAAAATGCGGTCAGGTCTGAGGGGAATGGAAAGAATCCAGTTCTCAAAAAGGATAAACATCTTGGAGTGGGTCAAAATCATGCTGAGGAACCACACTGCTTGGACTATGATCGAAAAGATATTTGTGAGAAGTAATAATAAGGAAATAAGGAAAGGCAAGAAAACAAAGATACTTCAGGGCTCTGCATTTGTTGATAGCAACCGAGAAGCCCTTAGAGATACAAAACACAAACACCTTCATAAAACATTATCCCCGGATCCCTATGTGAATGGGAAAGGGGAGCTGAAGGGATTAAGTTGGAGAGAAGCACTTTGGCTTCAGCTCCCTTTTAAAGGAGAAGCACTTGATTCTGCAGTGTGTTGTTTTAGAGGAAACGTCATAAAGGGCTTTAAACAGAATAGCAAACTGTGCAAAGGATGGAGCCAGCACTCTTGAAATAAACAGCTGTGCCAGCAGTACAGAGTCCCTCTTGTCATCAAGTCCAGTGCCACTGGAAATTAAAACTTGAGATTCTGAAGAATTCAATATGGATGAACCTAAGGGCTGACAGGCCTTCTCACATGGGTTCACATCTTGAAGCAGTAAGCAATACCTTTGACAGTCAAGAGCTCTTTATAACCCCATTTTACCCAGCAGGTTTCCAGCAACTACTTGCCGCCTTTCCCCCAAAACAATGCTGTAGAGGCCTTTTCAAGACAGGAGCTACAATGACAGCAGCTCCTTTGCCGCTCAGCAGGTTTCCCAGGTGCCTGCCGAGAAGGAAATGTTCAAGAAATGCTCTCAGCTAACTCTGTGCAGTCAGATCCCAAGCAAGAAAAGAGAACAGTTTTCAGCTACACAAGACTGTGTGGTTCAGAAGGAAGATTTCTTCAGCTCCTCAGCCCTGGCTTCCTCCTCAATAATTAGAAAGGAGTTTACAGATTGTCATGTGCAACTGTTTGCCTTATAGGCTCAGATTGGATGCTATGAATGCAGAAAGGATTTCACATTCCTGGGGTGGGGGGTGAGGAGCAGGTACAGGTTAGAGCTGGCCATCCCAGCGGTTGATGGCAAAAGGGTAAACTTCATGGGTTCACAATCTCAAAAGTCTGACAATATACATTCAAATGCATCTCCATTCAACAGCTCTGCCACAGCGCAGGATAATTTGGGGCAAACAATGAGAAGCTAGGAAAGGCAACTTCCTTTTCTGCTTTATGTGAGGTCCTCATTGCTTCCCTGCAATGTTCCAGGGCCAGGCAATGCAGGAGAGATGTGTGAAAGGGGAAGCAGGAGGAACTGTTGGAAACTTTTCACCTGTGAAGTTTTCTTGACTCTTGAGATGGACCAAGTTCTGGAGCTTCACACAGAATGATGCTGAGCCAAGAGGCATTCCAGGAACTGTTAAATGATTGTGTGGAACTGCATGTCCTGCTTTTCCTGGAGAAGAGGGGTAGCCCCAGGTTAGAGGGGAGACGGTGATAATTTTCCTCTGCTAGATTCAGTGCGCTACATCATGTGGCCCTTACACTGTACAGTGGTACCTCGGGTTAAGAACTTAATTTGTTCTGGAGGTCTGTTCTTAACCTGAAACTGTTCTTAACCTGAGATACCACTTTAGCTAATGGGGCCTCCCACTGCACGATTTCTGTTCTCATCCTGAGGTAAAGTTCTTAACCCGAGGTACTATTTCCGGGTTAGCAGAGTCTGTAACCTGAAGCGTCTGTAACCCGAGGTACCACTGTACTAGTGAACATGGTTCTGGGCTTGCCTTCCAGCAAAGACATTAGATCTGTTTCTGATGACTAGCTGCAGCAGATCTGTAGAGAGGCTCTGTTTCAAGAGGGAGATTAAATCAGCTCATGAGTATCTGCCCCAGTCTGCAGCCTCACACACTTGGGTGCTTTCACACAAGCAATTCCTCTGCTGTTTTTAAAGGTGCAAATTGTCCACCCACAAACAGCAGCAGAAAAAATTGTCAGGCTAAGGAGGGATTGTTTGCACTTCCATGTTTTAGGAAAGAAATGAGTGGTGCAAATATGCCCTTAGATGGTCACACTGATAGATTAAGGCAACAGATGCATTTTGCATTATATATTCTGAAATGCAGACCATTTAAGTTCTTTTTACTGATCTTAGCATTC
The DNA here is from genome assembly GCF_027172205.1 of Podarcis raffonei. Lineage (NCBI taxonomy): Eukaryota > Metazoa > Chordata > Lepidosauria > Squamata > Lacertidae > Podarcis > Podarcis raffonei. The sequence goes on from NC_070602.1 coordinate 67,497,267, forward strand.
ATATGTTTGTGCTCACATTAACTTACATACCCCACCAGGATTTTTCTTTTGTAACCCAAGTTACCCAAGTTAACACTTATTTTTGGCAGGTCCTGTTAAATATAATAAGAAGGGATCAATTGGTTAAAGGTATTTAGGTGGGAGCAAAACAGTATAAATTGAAAGCATATGCAGATGATTTGGTATTGACACTGCAGGAACCAGAGTCCAGTACAAAAAGAGTACTGGAATTAATTCAAGAGTTTGGAATAGTAGCTGGTTTTAAACTAAATAAAATGAAAACTAAGGTGTTAGAGAAAAATTTAACAGACAGTGAGAAAGAGAAATTCCAGAGAGAGACAGGATTAACTTTGGTTAAGAAAGTGAAATATCTAGGGGTGAATTTGACAGCAAAGAATGTTAACCTATACAAAGACAATTATGAAAAATGTTGGTCGGAGGTGAAAAGAGATTTAGAGGTGTGGTCGAACTTGAAATTGTCATTGCTGGGCCGAATTGCTGTTATAAAGATGAATGTATTGCCTAGAATGCTATTTCTGTTTCAAGCATTGCAGATTATAGATAAGATGGAGTGTTTCAAGAAGTGGCAGAAAGATATTTCAAGATTTGTCTGGCAGGGCAAGAAACCCCGAATAAAATTTAAGATTTTAACTGATGCTAAAGAAAGGGGTGGGTTTGCCCTGCCGGACTTTAAATTGTACTATGAATCAGCTGCGTTTTGCTGGCTGAGGGAATGGCTACTTCTTGAAAATACGGATGTTTTGGATTTGGAAGGTTTTAATAATGCATTTGGATGGCATGCATATCTGTGGTATGATAAGGTCAAAGTACACAGAGCATTCAAGAATCATATTGTTAGAAAATCCCTCTTCAATGTCTGGATAAGATATAAGGACTTACTGGAAAACAAAACCCCAAGGTGGCTGTCTCCAATGGAAACAAAAGCTTTGAAAAAACTCAATATGGAGGCCAATTGGCCGAAGTATTGGGAAATTTTAGAACAGGAAGGAGATAAGTTGAAATTACAGAGTTTTGAAAAGTTAAAGAGTAAGGTGCGTGATTGGCTCCATTATTATCAAATAATGGAGGTTTATAATTTGGATAAAAAAATTGGTTTTCAGATGGAAAAATCAAAATTGGAAATACAGCTATTAGATTCCAAAAGTAAAAATTTGTCAAAAATGTATAACTTGCTGTTGAAATGGAATACTCAAGATGAGACGGTGAAATCAGCTATGATTAAGTGGGCTCAGGATGTTGGACATAATATTATGGCGGCTGACTGGGAACAGTTATGGACCACTGGTATTAAATTTACGGCATGCAATGCCTTAAGAGAGAACATTATGAAAATGGTTTACAGATGGTACATGACACCAGTCAAGCTAGCAAAAATCTACCACTTGTCTGATAATAAATGTTGGAAATGTAAAGAGGCTGAAGGTACATTCTTTCACCTTTGGTGGACATGCCCAAAGATCAAGGCCTTTTGGGAAATGATCTATAATGAAATTAAAAGGTTATTTAAGTATACCTTTCTGAAAAAACCAGAGGCCTTTCTCTTGGGCATGGTCGGCCAATTGGTGCCAAAGAAGGATAGAACTTTCTTTATGTATGCTACGACAGCAGCAAGAATACTTATTGCAAAACATTGGAAGACACAAGATTTACCCACCCGGGAAGATTGGCAGATGAAGATGATCGACTACATGGAAATGGCAGAAATGACCAGCAGAATTCGAGACCAGGGAGAAGAGAAGGTGGAAGAAGAATGGAAGAAATTTAAAGACTATTTACAGAAATACGGCAAAATTAAAGAAGTTTAGAAAGAGACTGGTATTAAACAATTTGACTTTTGCAAAAGTTGTTTTTAAGATTGTGTGTAATATATTATTATGAAAAAGCAGGTAATGTTAAATCAGAAGGATTTGCTAAAATAACAAATTAAAATAGAATGCAAAAAGGGAGGCGAGAGGAAGTCAAAGGAACAAGTTAATGAAAGGACATTTTGGAAAGTTTAATTTTATGTGCTGTTTTTTTTCCCCTTGTACGTGTTTGATTATTCATCTTTCTTTCTTGTTTCGTATTTTTTCTTTTTTGTATCTGTGTAGTGTGTAGTGGTTTTTGTTGTTATTGTTATTGTTATTGTTATTGTTATTGTTGAGTTTATTGTTAAAACCTTAATAGATATAAATTTTAAAAAAAACACTTATTTTTGGCTATTGCTAACTCAGTTTACAACAGAAAAGCACATATTAAATACTTTACAATAATGATCTTATTAAAGAAGGCATTTATTGAGTTCCATTAAATGATTTAATTAGAATTCTGTACATTTATTCATATTCTACTCATTCTGTTTGAATATATATTGTGCTATAGTTTTGGTCAGACTGCTTGTTTTTTATGAATGCATGAGTACCCATGTCTGCATTCACAGGGTGAAACACACCTTAAAATATGTTGCGGAATGTGTTGCTTCTGGCTTCAGCTTTAAAGAATTATAACACAAGTCTGTCAGTGATTTTACACACACACACACACACACACACACACACACACTGGCCTGTACCATTTATATGTAAAGAGAGAGGTGTATGGTCACTGGCCAGGGATAATGGAGGTTACAGTTCAGTAACATCTGGAAGTCAACAGGTTGCCTATTCCTAGTCTAGAAGGTCAAAAAGGCACACAGAGAAGAGGTGCTGAGCTATTCCTCTTTTAGTCCTGCTGGCATGCAAGATACTGTATTTTTTGCACCATAACACTCACTTTTTTCCTCCTAAAAAGTAAGGGGAAATGTCTGTGCGTGTTATGGAGGGAATGCCTACGGGTGGCATGCCTACGGATTTTCCTCCTCTAAAAACTACATGCGTGTTATGGTCGGGTGCGTGTTATAGAGCGAAAAATACGGTAGATTCTTTTCCAGTCGGTTTATGATACTGAAAGTGAACCCAGCATAGTGAAAACTGCTAGTGGGGATGGCGGGGGGGGGAGCTACAAAGTTGGGGAGGTCCAGCTCCTGCTTCCCATATGGCCCTTTATAGGGCACCCCCCCCACTTTACATGTAAATAAAGCAGACACGTCTTTGAACATGCCAGGTCCGCTAATGACACATGCAGGTTAGCACTACATTGACTTGAACATTTTGAAATGAAAACATGTGGCAGGCATTAAAGGGAATCAAGCTTTTGCCTCCACGCTCTTTCTGACTTGTTAGTTAACATAATTGAATTGAATTTCTTCTGTAGTAAAACACTAGTAAATACAGTTACAGCTCATTGTTTCGTTTGGTGTTTTTTCCTTCATGGTTATATGACAGATTACATATTCTTATTTTTTTGGTGTCGTGTACATTGTATGCCTTAACTAGCAAGAAATGTGTAGTCATTTCAGCCTCTTGTGCCTTATTAAATACAATTTGTTCAAACAAATCTGCAAAGTGTTTTGTTTTTTTGTCTGGCTCGGGAACATGACTGTTTTGAATACAGCAAGCTCACTGAGAAAAGCTTACTCAGGGGGAATCTAATAACCCACTTCTTCCTGCATGCAGCAAAACATTTCTTACACACCAGCCTTTCAGTGCTGTGACATTTGTGGAAGAAAATTGTTACACAAGAAGCATCTTATGGTGTCTCACCAGGACAAGTTAGGAACTCACTGCAAAGTGTTTATATGATCAAACTGCCCCATAGTAATTGTGTGCATGAAAGATGCAACCTATCAATGATGCTATATGCATGAAAAAGTTAAGTGTCAACAGAAGGGTTGCAAGAACTGCTCTTTAAAAAAATATTAAAGCTATGTGCCAAGACAGCACAATTTCTGCCACAAGGAAAGCTGAATTCAGCAATCTTTATAAATCATGCAAATTGAGCAATTTGCATAATTTACTTTGTTTTGTGACAACATGTACTATTTTGTGTAACTTGGAGGGCTTGGCACTGTGAGGCAAGCATAGGACTAGGCTTTTGTAATTTTTACCAATTTGTAACAAATGAAAGAGACTATTAAGCAAGACAGAAACCATATGGTGATCCTTGTCTCCTGACAAAGACTGTTATATGCCCTTTATGTCACAATCTACAATGATAAAACAACCTGTCTGGGTGCAACAAGGCAGATAAAGGGCCAATTAAAGGACATTAGTATATCAGATTAAATGCTGGGAACCCCCCCCCCCCATTCTTACACTTCTTCTTTACTTAAACTATGTTAAGACTGTGCAGTGCTTAGAAAAATAGGTGCCAGTACTTACCATGAGTTTGACCAAGCTGCGGGAGGCAGTGGAAGACAGGAGTGCCTGGCGTGCTCTGGTCCATGGGGTCACGAAGAGCCGGACATGACTAAACAACAACAACTTACCATGAAGTTGTTACAGGAAGTGTCTCACTTTTTAACAACAACAACAGGTGCATTGGGTACCCTCTGGTAAAAAAGCACTGAGGGCTGTGCCCAGTTTGCTCAAATCTCATTGTAGGTGCAGAAGTACATCCATGATTTCAATTAACCATGGAGCAGGAGCCTATGTATAATACACAGAAATAAGTTACACTGTGTCTGGTGGAGCTTACAGTATTCTCCAGTCAATGCCCATAGGCTTTCCTCTGTTGGATCAAACAACTAGAGCCAAAGGGTTATACCCAATGCTGTTCATGCACAAGCAGAGCCAACTTCTGTGCACAAAATGGGACTTCACCTTCTTCTTCTCCATCCTGCAGCCCCTTGTGTGCTCTCAAAACCTGCTCCAGAGGGTTGAGGGGCTCTCTGCATCAGATCTGGTGGCCCAAGAGGGGAAGAGGACGGTGATGTCTCATTTAGCAAGTGAAATTCCATCCACATAACATTGGATTCCGGCCAATGCCTACAGTCCACAACCTATTTTCCCCAGAATAGTTGTGCTGTTTGATGTGCAGCTCCTCCCAGAGAACTTTATGTAAATGGGGCACCATGTGGGTGTTGTTAAATAAATAAATATTGCCTTTAGTGGAAACACTCCAAGGCAGCACATAGTTTTAAATTGCATTGATTTAGTGGAAGAGATTTAAAAGAATATGCTTTTTACTATTCCATTACAGCCAGCAAGACTTAAAAGAACTTTGATGGGATCCATCACCAACAACTATATTATGACATGCTTTTCCATAGACAAAAGCCTGAGTCAGATGCATACAGCTTGGCAACAAGTTGTCTTCGGATGCTTATGACACAAATAAAGTTGATAGCCATTTAAGGTGATAAGAGTTGTTAACTTCTCACAGCTTAAGGCAGAGGTTGGGGAACCTGCAGCCCTACAGATGTTGCTGGACCACAACTCCAGTCATTTTGGATCTCTGGGCATGTTGGCTGGAACTAACTGGAGTTGGAGCCGTAACAACAGGTTCTGCATTGCTGTCTGAAGACTGAAGGCCCAAACAGACTGGCAAGGGAGAGCAGTGATGGTACTGCAGATAGTTCTGCTTTTAAGCAGTGATGCTGGGGTTGGGAAGCCAACCCTTTCCCCAAACCTGTTCCTGTCTCCAAGCTGCTCTTAATCCGGGTTTCCTCCTGGGGGGCAGAATATAGGTATGAAACAAATTATGGGAAGGATTGGGAAAGTACAAAAGAAATGTCTGTCTGCCAGAATTAAAAAAAGTGTGGGACTTGACTCAAAAGTGTGGGGCTTGAAACCCACCCCCCCAGCAGAGTTTAAAAATACAAATCTATGCAGTATTTGTGAAGTTTGGAAAACAAAGGCTATTAGACCTTTGAATATCCAGTTTCAGGCGCTCACAATGTGCTCCCCCGTCTCTACCCCTCTGGCAGTGAATAGACCACACTGTGAAGTAAGTTTAGTTGCTTTATTTATGTAAACCAAGGTCTCAGTCATGCATCATTCAATTTTATAGCAAAACCAATACATTCTTGCATTCTTGAGTACAAAATTCAGAAAAAGTTTATTTAAATGTGGAGTCCGGGCTTGGAGTGCCAGTCTCACACATGTAATTGGCTACTAGGTTTGAAGAGAAGAGAGTGAGGAGATAAACTTTTACTTCTTCATTTACCAGAGGTGAGGGGGTGTGACTTAACTGAGCCTTCCCTACCAATTTCATTTCTGAGTCTGCCTTTCAGCAAATATAGCTCTGTGGTCCTAACCCCTTTCATACATTAGCTAACATTGTGCATGGTAGTTATGTTTTGGCTGTAAAATCTTCCACCACAAGTACCTCTATTTTTTCTCAGGTTGGATTAACAGTAGCTTGGGGAGCAATTTAGATAGGGGGGAAACCCTCCCAGCACTGTGGGTCCAAAATGGGAGATCTTAAGCATGCTTTAAGGTTACTGTTGTTGTGCCAAAGCTACACCATACATCAAAAGCACATTCAACACATATTCAAAGCACATGACTTCCCCTCAAAGAATCAAGGGAACTGTAGCTTGTTACAGGTGCTGGTTATTGTAGCCCTGTGTTTTGGCATTCAAACTGTTAGTCTTAATGCCTACCATTTTGAGCACATACCCTCCAGGAGTTCCCGCCAGGATCCGCAGGCTTGCGGACAGCTGCCTGCAGCCCGAAGCCCAGGGAGCGCTACACTGTGCACCCTGGGCTTTGGGCAGCTCTCCGCAAGCCTGCAGAGCCCAGCGGGAGTTCCTGCCGGGCTCCCAAGGCTTGTGGAGAGCAGCCTGCTGTACCCCAAAGCCAAAACAGCGAGACGGAGTGCTACGCAGCCCTCCGTCTCGCTGTTCCAGCTTCGGGATGGCTGTGCAAAGCCTCCGCAGGGTGGTGGGGTGAAGGCACCCCGCTGCCCTGCGGAGGCTACAAAGGATGTCCCTGAAGCCTCAAGCCTTTGGAATGCAGCTGTGCTCCAAAGGCTTCAGGGATCTTTGAGGCTGGCGGTGGGGGAAAGCAGCGCTTCCCTCCCCCACCAGCCCCACAAGCTCGGGGGGCAGCGGCAAGGCCTGCTCTTGAACGCACCTTGAAAGCACCTTGTTTTTGAGGGGGAGAACAAGAAAAAAATTTTTTTTCCTATTCTCACCCTCCTATGGTCCAGTGCGTCCAACAGAGCGAAAAATACGGTAACCAGTGGAAAGCCATCTAACTCAGAAACACTAGTACAGTAATTAAAATGGTTCATGTAACAGACTGATAGGATTGCTAGAGTCTCTAACAGCACAGTCTTTCACATAAAAAGTATTAACTTATTTCAGTGGGATTTGTTTCTTTAGCAAATGTGCATATGATTGCTCACAATCTTCTACACTTGGCTGTCTTATAAAATCTAGGCTCAACTAGCTTAATCTAGCAGAAGCAACTTGTACAGATGATAGTTTCTGAAGACATGTTCCCATTTGTAAACATCAGTAGATGTTCTTTTTTAGAAAAACAACAACAACAACAACACCACTATCATTTGCAGGCAAATTATTGCACTGGAACATGAGTTAAAATATTTTGCACAGACGTGCAGGCAACTAAATGAAAAATGCTGGTCTGCTTATCCCCAGAATCTCACATTACTCATGTCTTCCCTTAATGAGTATTTAAGCATTTCCTTAATGCCAATTGCCTTCTTTCTGTCCTGCTATTAACTGAAACTGAAAAAAAGCATATTTTTTTCCTGAAGAAGGATTGAAATTTAGAACAAGACAACAAACTGGCATTGTGTTTTCAATGAGGTAACCTGGCTGCATCAAGATTTCAGTGTGGAAGTCCAGTAGGCATCATAGAAGCTCTTCCAGTAACATTAACAGTTGCTGCACTCTGGGCTAACTCTATACCAATTACCCATCAGCACAGCGAGCAGAACACAAGTGAAGCAGAGAAAAGGCAGAAGAAGAGAGTGATAGATAAGGAGGGCAAAGCTTCTGGGACATTACAAAGGCTGTGTACACACTCCCATTTCCTCTGCATTCAGTGTGTTCCCACCACTGGTTTGGGGAGCAGTGTACATGACGTTTACAGGATAGGTATGGATTGTGGCTAACGTCATGTTTTTTCCTAAAACCAGCTTTGATATGAATTGAGAAACAACATGACTTGGGTGCATTTTAAGTTGGGAATGTGCGCACAGCCTAAGGCCTCCCCCCCCCAAAAAAAACAACCATGGTAGCAAGCTGACTTCAGCCACTCCTTCCCTCCAGCAAGGCATCTTTAGCTGCAGGCTTAAGGAAACTGAGTGGGTTGGTGAGCAAACCCTTGCAATCCTTCACAGTAAAAATGCTGCCCTCCACTACGAGTATTTCCCTGGGTATTCCTCTACGAGCTGTGGAACAGAAGCTATGGAGGTTCTTTACTACCTTTGGTGCTTCCTGTAAATGATCCTGCCTTGTGAATCACATGTCACTGGCAGAAGTATTCTGGGATAGACCTAAGAATATCCTGAAAGGTTACACCGTAGTAGGCAAAAATAGATTATCTGGCTCTTGCTCTTGTTCAAATACAAAGACTAGAATTAGCAGGCCACACTTCCTTTTTGATTACTCCTCTGAGAAGTAGCTGCCTGTGAACAAATGCAAAACTAGAAAAGAAGAAGGAACCCCAATTTTTCAAAGGCTCATTGCTTAGGTGTTCAACTTTCTAGATCTCGCTCCAGACAAGTAAGGGCAGTATGCAATTTGCACTGTGCACATATAAAAATCTCTCGAATGCTAATAATCTAAAATATTGTTGGGACTGTTAATTCTCAGAATAAAGAAATATTACACATTTTGTTTTGGCAAATTTGACTGTACACAAAGAATTCTGACTATGCAAAGCACAAATTTAAACTCCACTACACCTCAAAGAATCCTGGGAACTGTAGTTTTACCCTGACAGAGCTACAATCCTTGCACCCTTAAAAAGCAATGTTTCCTAGAATTCTTTGGGGAAGTTATCAGCTTTAAATATGCTGTAAATGCATGGTGTGGATCTGCTCTTAATACAGCTGTACTATGAAAGACATCACAGAAAACCATTCACCACTAAAATAGTCTTGCTAGTCCATCTTAGCCTAGGAAAAGATTCTAAATACAACCTTTCATGCTAGTGTAACAGCAACATTTTGATCTTAAGCATCCATTTCTAGATTGTTTAGTCATTTAGTCGTGTCCAACTCTTCGTGACCCCATGGACCAGAGCACGCCAGGCACTCCTGTCTTCCACTGCCTCCCGCAGTTTGGTCAAACTCATGTTCATAGCTTTCTAGTTATTACAGACAAATTCTTCCAACCAACAGAAAATGGAAGCATTTTTATACGGTTACCTATTATCAACATGTTGCCATAACTCATAAAAGTATTTATAGGCACATGAAACGCCATGGTGCACCTGCTGTAGCAAAACCGGATGCCTTCATCTGCCGCAGCTGCAACAAAACATGCCTCTCCCGTACTGGCCTCTACATCCACAGAAGGCACTGTAACTCTCCAATGGTTTAGCTTCACCCCACAAGGCACACTCTTCTATTGTCTCCCGAGACATATGGATGCCAACAAGCACCAACAAAGGGCTTACTTCAACTCAGGGAGATATCTCCATTTTTAAAACCAGTAACTCGTCCACATCATGACACTGTAAACTATTTTCAAAAGTCTCCCAGGTTTCAAAAGCTTTTGTGAAGTTTTCACATAGTCAAGTACTTTTATAAGCTGTTAAAAAGAAAACATCGTAACTATGACCTCAGTCTAATTGAAATTTTACCAGGCCGAAACCAGAATAAACTATTAGTTATAAAAGTTACAGAAACTTTCCCGGTTAAGTAATTTTTAATCCACTAGATGGCACCAGCACTACAGAGAAAAAAGTTGGTCCTACAGAGTAAACGAGGTGATACCTTTTATTGGATAATGTTTGAAATTCTGGAAGCACTAGCTTTTCCCTCTTTTTTACATCCCGGAAGCTTTATAGTCTCACAATGGAGCTATGTGTATCAGAAATACTGATATTTCAGCTTCGTGAATGTGTTCATTTTATTCATAATGCTATCTGGAAAATGACACTTTTGGCAATTTCATATTTATCATATGTGCAGTTATTTTTATGTCATCTGCCACTAAAATGAAATTATTGGAAAACTAGAATACCGTCAGCTACAGCTCCCATGGCTATGTTTTTTTTTTAATTAAAAAGACATTAATTCAAATTACAGAACTCCTATGTCACTTATAGTAGAACCTGAGGTGGTACTGGGGGAAGGAGTGTCTGCCCACTGATCAAATTGGTTCCTTTTACATTCAACAAATGGAGTTAGATATTGCAGGCACTAAAAATGGGTGTGGGAGAGTGAGATGAGATGACTGACACACTTGGCGTGTGGGTGTCAGGAAGGTCTGTGCCAAATTACCAAATCTTGGTAACAGGGATTTTAAAAAAATTAAGTACAACGTAGTCTATGGTCAATTCCTTCCGCAAGTAAGATGATCACATGCACTATGTGGAAACACTTGAACTAGGAAGTCAGCAGAAAAGGAAAGAAAGAAAGAAAACAGGCTTACTGTCATGTTTTGGAAGTGAAGTCCAGGTTGATAAGTGCTTATTAAATCTGTTGCCAAGGCCAGGAAACAGCAACACAAGGTGATTGGAGGAAGGGAAAGGTCACTTTGCAGTAGGGGGGGGGGAATGAGGACCTCTGAATCCTCCCTAGGGGAAAAATACTTTGTATCATTCCACAGAATTTCCCTTACCTGATCGAAATGCAGAAATGATTGGTTCCCAAGAGAGCTGGCTCTAGCTTCCCACCCCCTCTTCAAACCAGAATAATAGGGTTAATAACAAAAGCCTAAAAGGTAAAATGGATTTAAAACTCTGAAGTGTCTGAGATGTCCTCTGAATCCTGTCATGGATGAAGTAGAGTTTCCCCATAGGGAAAAGCTCACAGATATGTCTTTAAAGGGCACCATTTCCCCTGTAGGTCTGATTTCACTGTAGCAATGGCAAAATCATTAACTGCAAGCTGAAGAATAGCAGTCCCCAGCCTTATTTGATGCCTCCCTTCAGAGTCTCTGCCTGGCAATAACCCTAACAAGATGATACATTATGCACACTTTAAGCCGGATGGTGTTTTTCAAGACTGCCTGGGAAAATGATCTCTCTTCTCTTTTCAGAGAACTGCAGAAAATTAACTATTAAATCCTGAATTATGGGGAAAAAATATCTTCATTGTCCAGGACAAAGAAGAGACAAAGACGCCTTTAAAAATGCCAACGATTCTTGGTATGATGAACTTGGAGACTGTTACTTCAATGGCTTATAGTACCACTTCAATGGCCTGTTACATCAATGGCTTATAGTACCACTGTAATATAGAATTTGCTTGTAGTGAAGTAGAGTGTATTTTCCAAATCTAGCCCTGTTCAGGCGTTTTCTTATGTGGAGAGATAGTTGGGTCACACATGCTATTTGCCCCCCCCAAGTGATCTTGTCCCCTGCCAGCTCAGCCCCCACTCTGCCCATGCGCCGGGGAGAAATCTGAAGAGACACAGCCTGCGGAACTGGCACAGACTATTCTGGTGCAATCTAAGCTGCAGGTGATAGGCTAGAGCTAGGATCTAGGTCGATGAAATTTTGGAAATCTTTGAAGCAGATAAAATCTCAAATGTCAATGTAGGCTCAATGGCCACTTTTATTTAAGGTTCCTTGTGGGATATTTTCATTTCCCTATTTAACCCTATTCAGGCATGTATTCAGAGGACAGCCCATCAGCCCAAACCCATTATAATGTCCCCACTGCCCATAAGTTGCGTAGCCTCAATGCTTGTTCTATGAGCGTAGACTCTACCTATGTGATGTGAAACCATGCTGGGTTCCGCATCATGAAAGGAGTCTTTTAGCTTTTGCTTCTCCCTCAGACATGTCCCTGTAATGTGTGGGGTGAATGGAGCTGAAAGATCTGGATGCAAACTTGCGCTCACCCTCCACATGATTAACTTTGGGGTCAGAATGCCACAGAATGCTAGGGCTCTTGGCTGGTGTTTATTGATATCAATACCCCACTTGCTGAGGAACTTCCTCCACAGAGCAGCTTACAATCTCAAACAATTACAGACTACTACAGGTCCCCCCCCCCTGCACTTATGTGTGATTGACTCACGCGTGACTGTGGCACTGGGAAATAAATAAATAAATAAATAAATTCAAACCTGGTGGGAGACGGCTAGAAAGTCCTCGTGTCTCACAAGGAGCCCCAAAAGGATGTTAGTGAAGGTTGAGGAAGTCCCAAAGAGACCTGAAGGGCAGCAGAGCTTTGTTTAGGCCATGGGAAGGCAAACTAAGGCCCAGGGGCCGGATCCAGCCCAATCACCTTCTAAATCCGGCCTGCGGACGGTCCGGGAATCAGCGTGTTTTTACATGAGTAGAATCTGTCCTTTTATTTAAAATGCATCTCTGGGTTATTTGTGGGGTATAGGAATTCGTTCATTTTTTCCCCTTCAAAATATAATCCGGCCCCCCACAAGGTCTGAGGGACAGTGGACCAGCCCCCTGCTGAAAAAGTTTACTGACCCCTAGTTTAGGCTGCTCAGCCTCCCACCTAATAGCTGGTATATAGGGTAGCGCAGCAGCAGTAGCTGCCACTTTCCCACACATCCCGCAGCTTCCAGCCGGCCCCAGAGCTTCAACTCCAGATATTTAGGTCTGGATTGGGGAAAGACGGTTAGAGAGAGCTGGAGAGTAGGAAAAATGGGCATTGAGAGGATTTTTAGAGGGTGGTCCCCACTTTCACAATTTTTGCCTATGTGTGCGGGGTCCTGGAACATATCTCCCGCTTAAGTGAGGGGACGCCTGACGTGAAGACTGCTGAATCAGTTTAGAGAACCCACATGTGCAAAAATACTACAAGCATTTTATTTGTTTATGAAAGCACGAAGTAGACACATCTTTGGTAAAGGAATTATACTTAGGAACATACAGAAGCAACAAAGTTCTCCCTCTTGTTTTAATAATGAAGGAACATGTGGAAACATCATTGGCAATAGCAACTTCCCCAAAATGCCTTCCCCATTCTCTTCAAATTGTGCTGCTTTATTTTTGCCTCATATTTTAACCTCTCCATTATCTTAGGATTTATGTTGCATTTACAAAGGTTATTCTTCTAAGACATTTGCTGCTGATATGAGCATTTAAATTTAGATTGGTTTATATTCTAACAGAGGTGCAGTATCAGAAAATAAGTTCTGTGAAAGCCTACATTATGGTCATGGAAGGTCAAAGAAGGTTAATGAAAACGTCTTTCAGGATATTGGCACAGACGAGGCTCCCTAGAGATAGACCTAGAGTTGGCTTTTTAGTGCAAATAAAAATTTATAAGTGGCAAAAACTTCTATTAAATGCGTCTGATGATTCCGTTATGGAAATAACTTCTCAGAAAATAAATGAAAATAGAAGCATAGGATCTAAGATCTGCTGTGATTTCTGATGAAGACTAAAATTAGAGGATTTTATGTTAGCCTTTGGACTCACATTTTTCATTATGCATTGAAAGGAAAATAGGAGTATCTGAAACAGAGGTTTCTTACATCCTCATGCTGCAAATCTAGAACCATACCAAGAAACCTCTTAGCAATAGCCAAATTGTTACTTGATTACGATTTATGTTGTGGAGTGATTATCAGATATGTTCTTGGAGCAGTTTTCTGAGTTTTGAAAAACCCTTTAGATATTACAGTTAGGATAAACATGTGAAGGGACAAGCACACTACCTCTGCCATCTGTCACTGTTCCTGCAACATTTCAACTTATGGGGGGGCAAAGGTTTGAAGTGAGGAGGCTTCTAAACTTGTGGAAACACCTTGTATGTTTTCGAACCCTGGAAAACTGGGGTTCTAAAGCAGGCATAGGCAAACTCAGCCCTCCAGATGTTTTGGGGCTACAACTCCCATCATCCCTAGCTAACAGGACCAGTGGTCAGGGAGGATGGGAGTTGTAGTCCCAAAACATCTGGAGGGCTGAGTTTGCCTATGCCTGTTCTAAAGAATGTGAGGAACCTCTATGCGTTCAGAAGGCTCCTCACATAAGACCTTTAACTTCCATAAGTCAAATGGTAATGGTAATGTTGCCAGAGGGAGGCTCAGAGCCAGCGGCATTGCATGACCAATCCCCACCCCCTAAAAGACTCTGAAGATCCTCTCAACCCTCTGAGCAACCTCTCTACACATGGTAGGACTCAGCTATCCAGCTGCAAATAAAATGTTTTAAGTTTGTTGTAAAGTGCATTATACAAATGTGTCACTAGATAGAGATGGTGAGCTATGGCAAATTCAATATATTTTTCAAATTTTTATTTCTTAAAAAAAGCATCTTCACAACATTTTTTATATGTGTCTAGATTCCACACTACATTCGCCTCTGGACTTCACACCTAAGGATTATTGTGATCCTGCTTTATTAATAAAGATTTGAAATCACTTGGCATAGGAGCAAAATTCTAGGGTCCAAGGTCCCTTACCACCCAATAAAATATGTGAGGGGTCCACCGGGTCTTATGGTTGATTATTTGGGGCCTCTGTTTCTGGAGCTCTTCTATATAGTATATATGATCTGTATTGTACGTATGTGTGTACTATATATCCATGCTGCCTGTATTACTGCATGTGTATGGCTTACTGAGGGATGCGGGTGGCGCTGTGGGTAAAAGCCTCAGCGCCTAGGGCTTGCCGATCGAAAGGTCGGCGGTTCGAATCCCCGCGGCGGGGTGCGCTCCCGTTGCTCGGTCCCAGCGCCTGCCAACCTAGCAGTTCGAAAGCACCCCCAGGTGCAAGTAGATAAATAGGGACTGCTTACTAGCAGGAAGGTAAACGGCGTTTCCGTGTGCGGCTCTGGCTCGCCAGAGCAGCGATGTCACGCTGGCCACGTGACCCGGAAGTGTCTCCGGACAGCGCTGGCCCCCGGCCTCTTGAGTGAGATGGGCACACAACCCCAGAGTCTGTCAAGACTGGCCCATACGGGCAGGGGTACCTTTACCTTTATGGCTTACTGAACCTCAGTGGGGCCTTCTGCACTCCTTCACCCCTTCTTCATCTTTCAGAATACTCTTGACTGTTTAGTTATTTGTTTGCGCATCCAATGGATTCTTGTTTGACCTTCCTCACTGCCTCTGAGGTCTGAATTATTTCCATTCTGCCTCTAACAATGGTATTGTAAAGAGTTTAAAACATGCAGGCCATGTATAATGTGTGTTTCCCATATCATACAATAAGCTTTTATAGCTGGAATATACTACTCATTAGATAACACAGATGTCTGTTGGAGTGGTTTAAGTATTATTGGCCTTGCTTCTTGGATGCATTTTTTCCCCTCATCACCATACTTCTGCTGTTCTTTCCCACACACTTTTAGTAGGAGCTGCTCAGAGTGGCTGGGGAAACCCAGCCAGATGGGCGGGGTACAAATAATAAATTATTATTATTATTATTATTATTATTATTATTATTATTATTACAGCTATGGAAATATACCACCCATCTTTCTTTCTTAGTAACACCCCAACATTATGTCTCACACCATCCATTAGGTTCCTGACCTTTCTAATGTTCCTTTTACCTTTAATATAATGTGGGATAACCTTTGAAATTATTTTGATTTACAGTGCAATCCTATTTTTCTCTACCCAAAAGTATATCCCACTGAGTTCAATGACATTTCAATACCTACTTGAATGGTAGCAAACCTCATTGAACTCAATGGGACTTATTTTTTATATATATGCATAGGATCACACAATTAGTGCTTCAGTCTGCTATATGTCACAGTGAAGCTCTGAGTATCATTCACAAAACAGTGAAGAGCTGGCAAGAATTTGTTTTTTGATGGTGGGGAGGATTATTTGTTTAATTCAACTAGTTCTAAAACTCACCCCAAGATGTCTCTGGATCTTGAAATGAAGTGCACAAATTTGCTTTTTGAAAACCCTTCAGGGTATTTTGAATATTATTTCTTTTTATAGCAACTCATTATAGCAGGCTAGATTTAATGCAGGAGTCCGGAAAAGTGTTTTGTCCCATTCATTGCTTTAAATATATGAGCAATCTATTGATTTAAATAGGTCCATTCATGTTTTAACATTACTTATGCATTTAAATTGCTTTCTGAATTGAGGTCAAATATGTGCTCCTTCAGTTGGTATACAGCTGTCTCGCCTTCTTCTCCAAAGCTCTCCAGGGATCATAACTGAATGCCAGCATTGATAGGTGACTGTTGTCAATGAAACTGGGAGACAGGGATGTCCTGGCAGCAGTGGCTGAAAGTGAACTGTAATAGCATTGGAAGCTAGAATGTAAAAGACACAACAAAGTCAGGAGAAAAGCCAAAGACAATGAAGTTAGATAAAACCTCTTGGGGGACAGCTATGGAAGTGGTGAAGCTAGAGGGCTGGCCCCTGCTCTCCTTTACCACAGCACTGATCATTTTGAATGACAGAAGAGGCTTGCTTATGTAACAGGGAGACATGTTTTTCATTCTCTGAGATCACAGTGGTTGCAGCCCAAGCCTACAGCCTTCAAAAGCACACATGGCAACTACGCTCTGCTTGCAGAGATAACTCATACTAGAGTGAAAATTTGGATAATTGGCCTCATGAAACCAATTTAAAAAACCACACCACCCATACTATTTGTTACCTTCTAAGGGCCAGTTTACCCAACTTTCCTCCAATGTGCTGCCCTCCAGATGTTGTTGGACTACAACTCCCATCAGCTCCTGCCAGCTTGGCCAATGGTCAAGGATGATGGGAAAAGTAGAACATTAAGAATTGGATAACACCACGTTGGCTATCCATGCCCTAGGCAAACCTAACATGTACAGTGGTACCTCTGATTACAAACTTAATTCGTTCCGGAGGTCCGTTCTTAACCCGAAACCGTTCTTAACCTGAGGCGCGCTTTCGCTAATGGGGCCTGCTGCTGCTGCTGTACCGCTGGCGTGTGACTTTTGCTCGCATCCCGGGGCAAAGTTTGCTACCAAGAGCACCTACTTCTGGGTTAGCAGAGCTCGTTACCTGAAGAGTTCGTAAGGAGGATGGTACATAACCCGAGGTTCCACTGTACATTGAGTTGAACGTCCAGAAGAACTTACACACAAATGTTTTCATCAAAACATGACAATAAGAGAAAGCAATTCTAGGAAAGAAGTTTGGGGGGGGGGTGGCATGGGCTTTATTTGCATGTCATCTGCCCCATGGATGCAGCTGGCAGCAACTGCTGCAGTCACAATAGCTCCAAAAAAGCTGTCATAATTTGGGGGAAGCAGTACTATGTATGCTGGCCTCAAGTTGCAACAGTATGTTCTTAGATAGTAGGGGTTTTTGTTGTGTGTGTGTGTGTGTATTCCTTTTAGCCTTCTGTGTAAAAACCTTATCCAGAATGAAATTTTAATTAATTTCCCAGAGATGCTTTCAGAAGCAGAAGAACTGCTTGGTTTAATTAACACTGGTATCTAGGGCAGATGCTTTGTTTTGCTGTAAAAGCCAGAAGGATAATCCCCCCCCCTTGTTGCGGTTTTCCTCTCTGAAAGTCCTTCTAATTTTCATAACGCTTATGTTTTATTTGTGTGTTGTTCCTTCTCTCCCCCTTCAAATTCTTGGATCACAGAGTTCTTCGAAAGTATGTAGTACAAATTTTGGTTGTCAGGGCAGGCAGCGCTGTGGCTGACAGGCGTGAATCTCGGCTGGGAGGTTTTGTTCACCGACCCAGAGTGCAAACGCCCACTTGCTGCAAGTGAGGCGGGGGGGGGGGGGCTCAAGCAGAATCGGGCGGCTCTGGAAGCTGGGCCTTGAAGTGCAATGCAGGCTATATTTCACCCCCACAACTGCATCCAGTATGTTTTGCAGACCCACTCTTTGCATTTCCCAAAGGTTGTGGGTTATGTTGTGGCTATACGGACAGTTATACCTCAATCTAAACCAACTGTACCTCAGTCTAGACTCGAACTCCCATCAGCCCCAAGTAGCTTAGGAATTATGGGAATTACAAAACCAGATTCCCCATCTCCAACCCTCCAATTTAGCACCCCTCGGTTCCAGCCCAAGCCAAACCTTGAATACTTTCTCCAATGAACCTCAGAGGCAGGGATATGCTAAGCCACAGATGAGGAGAGGCAGTTTCTCTGCTCTGTTCCCCACCTCCAGCACTATAGCAGGCCGAAAACCAGGCTCTTAGTATTTATAGCAAGCCTATCCGATCCTGTGGCTTCTCAATGTGTGTCAATGGCTAAGGGTGATTTTGCAACAGCTGCACTTCTTTCTGTACCTCAGGAAGGCTCTGAGGCCTAAGGGCAACCAGCCTCTGAAAGCTCACTTGGTTATGTTCTAGGTTAATCATGAAGTTTCTGCTTTCTCCTAGGGTTTCTGACAGCATCAACCAGCATTTCAGCATCTGTGGGGGGATCCCAGCATTTCAGCAGAGGCGGCAACAACAAAATTGATTTAGGCCTGAGGTATCCAATTTGTTCAGCATGGAACAGCACACTGAAATTACTTTCTTCTGCTCAGCAGAGCTAGCAGATAGCAAGGCAAGTACCTCAAGATCTGAGGAAATAGTTAGAGCTTCAGTCAAGCTTGCAGTAGCATTTTAAAGTACTGGTCAAATAACAAAAACTCATGTATTTTTAATTCAGCACATGGATTTCCCCCCTCAGAGATGAATATGCAACAAAAAAATTATATGTTCTTGTGTGGGCATGAATTATAATACCAGGTAGAAATGGGTCATTAAAAATGAAGCTCAAACATGCCAGGTTCGTTTTAAAATGATGAATTGTTTCATCAGTGGCTGCTGCACAGATGTAACTAAATTTGTCCAGCAAAATCTTTGTTGCTGCTGATTACGTGTGACCCAGATAGAACTTGATTTCTTATTCTGCCGACAAACTGAGTTTGTGGTTAGGTGGCGGCGGGAGGAACGACTCTATTTAAACTGAAGAAATTGTATGTGAAATTATTTCACCTGAAATGCAAACATAAAATCCCACGAGTTAGTTTCTTCAATTACTTTTCTGATCAAAGCAGTACTGAAAGTCTAATTTTCATGTGAAAATATGCAATAAAAGTAGGTTCTTTGCAGTGGATTGTGTAAATATATGTATATGTTGTAATTAACTGCCCTACGTTCATGATATACCTCTGTGCATGGAATAATATATGTAAATGAATCCATGCAGGGTTACCAATCCTAATTGGTGTAATACGGGATTGGTGGTGGTTTAGCAATGGATATATTTTTGGAAAATATTTGCAACCATCTAGATATTATCGAAATGTAACATTTTGCTTACAGAAAACTCACATTGCTGACCCTTCATAATAATAAAATGGGCTGTTCTTCTTTCTCTCTCTTCTATGATTCTAAACAAAACGAAATGGGTTACATTCAATGGTGACATTGTGCAAATGGAAATAACATTTTATTTTATTTATTATTACATTTATATCCCACCTTTTCCACAAGGAGTGCAAAGTGGTATACAAACTTCTCCCCCTCTCCAGTTTATCCTCACAGCAACCATGTGAAGTATAGATAGGTAGCTGTGTTGGTCTGCCATAGTCAAAACAAAATTTGACTATTCCTTCCAGTAGTACCTTAGAGACCAACTAAGTTTGTTATTGGTATGAGCTTTCGTGTGCATGCACACTTCTTCAGATACCTGTGAAGTATGTTAGGCTGAAAGATAGTGACTAGCTCAAGGTTTCATGGGGATTTGAACCCTGGTTTCTCAGGTCCTAGTCCAACACTGTAAACACCACAGTGGCTCTCAGATGTGCAAAGTGGTTCACCTTATTTTCACCCAATCTCTTACTTGCTGTAGCCCTGCACTATATCCTACACTGTTCCAGAGGGTGATATTCAACTAGTTTTGCTCAGAGCGGATCCACTGGAATTAATGAGCATGTCTAAGTGAGGTCCATTAATTTCAGTGGGTCTGCTTAGGTTGAATAGCACCTGGAGAGTATCTGAACCCACAGGGGCAACTCTTTTGAGGATGTGATGTGTAGGGGAGATTGGCCAAAATCAGGTGCCCCAGTTTGTGTGAGTGGAAGTGCATCATTGGATACAACCCAATGATGATAATTAAGTTTTTGAAATTCTAATATTTAGTATTATTATTTTTAGTATTATTTATTGAATTTGTATGCTGCCCTTCATCCAAGATCACAGGACAGTTCACAACATAAAAATACAAAATGATAACACAAAATACATAATAAAAACAAGAAAAAGAGTGAAAGCAAACCAATAACACCCTCCCACAAACACAATTAAAAGGACATAAGTGTTTTTGCCTGGCACCTAAAGATACATAACAAAGGTGCCAGGTGAGCCTCCCTGAAGTATCGTACTTTTCTGTTAAAGATGGTCCAAAATCTGCCTTCCAAGAACAAGTACGTGACTTTAAAGTACAACTCCGCAGAAAATGAAGGAACTGGAGGCCTCAGGAAATTAACCTCTGAAGATCTGTAATCTTAAAAGCTACTTCTTAAAAAACCTTCAGATCTTTAAATGAGAATCCCTATAATCAAAGCTCTTCAAAGAAGACACCTCAGCAAGTAAAAAGCCACTCATTAATATTTGTTAATGCAGAAGCTTTAGGCTAATTGAATATTAATTTCCCTTTTAATGCACTGGTCCTGGATAGTTTGGAATGAATATGGCATAATTAGGAATAAATGAATGATGCTTTCCTTTGAACATATTGCAGATCATGAGCTAACCCCTCTCCTTCTAGTGGCAAGAGGAGATTCCTTGTATCTCTAGTACTCCCTCAGCCCCCCTATTTCCTGTTCCTCCTCTGGAGGAACTATTCTAATATAAAACATGCTTCCCTGAAGAACAATCCTAATATAAACCATTCTTTCCCAGAGTTTTTTTCCCACAGGCATAAGAGTCACTCTGTGAGAACTGAGGATGAGAGAGAGAGAGAGCTGTTACTGACGTTTTTGATTTATAGTAGTGAGAATCGTGACTGAGGAAAGCTGATGAATAAGTTATCCTTGGCTGCTTTTGGTTGCCCATATAAAGATTGGTGGCTGGGGCAGTGTAGGTGTGAGCTGAAGTGTCGGCCCTAACTACATAGCTGTTTTCACTGCCTGCAAACCACTGGCTGGCAATTTTTCAAGAGGGCTGGGCTATAAATATGGGAGAAGTTTGCTCATTGTGCTGGGGATGGGGAGGAAGAGCACCCACTGCCACATTGCCAAGGCAAAGCAGAGACGCCACCTGTCTTTCTAGCACTATGCATGGTCACTTCCTGACTGCCGGTATTTGGCGTGGGCAGGGGATTCAAATGCATACTGGCATTTTGGATTTGTGCAATTAAAGTGGCTTAAAGTACTTTGTTGTCTTAGCACAACGGATCCACTAAAAAAACAAAACAAAACATTTTGCAGTTAGGAAAGTGATGGGGAAATGCACTAAAAAGTGTTGGATGAATGAATGAATGATTAGTGGGAAGTTGGGGAACCATAGTACAAGCAATGCAGGATGAATTGAGGATGGATGCTTAGAGTCCTAGAACCTCCCAGCAAACAAACATCTGAATGAATGCTTCATAAAGACCAGACATAGTCCACCCTCTGCGTAAGCGAATCAGGATGAATACTTAATAAACAGGTTGTCTGGAAGGATTCCCATGCTGTGGGAAATTTTATGCTACGAAACAGGATGTGTACACTTGTGAAGAAATCCATGACATGGAGCATGAAAAGCAGATTGAGAGTATACGGGTAAAAATTGTCGGAGAGAGAAACAACAGTGTGGGGTTGGGTGTCTGCTATAGACTGCCAAGCCAGACGGAAGACTTGGATGATGCCTTACTAGAGCAGATTACCAAACATTCAGAGAAATGCTGTGGACATAGTGTACAGTATCTTGATTTCAGTCAGGCTTGTGACAAAGTCCCTCATAATGTTCTTGCGAGAAAGCTAGTAAAATGTGGGTTGAACGAGGTAACTGTTAGGTGGATTTGTAGGTGGTTGACTGACTGAACCCAAAGTGTACTCATTAATGGTTCCTCGTTATCCTGGAAAAAAGGGACAAGTGGGATGCTGCAGGGTTCTGTTCTGGGCTTGTTGTTGTTCAACATCGGTAGAAATGACTTACCGTACATTAAGAAATTGAGGGGATGCTCATCTGATTTGCAGATGACACCAAACTGGAAGAGGTAGCTAATGATGCAGAAGACAGAATCAGAATTCAAAATTCTTTGTAGTTCCCCACATATGTGAGACTTCAGAATTAATTGGTATTCACCAGTTATTTCCCAACACATGCTTCACAGCAAAGTGCAGGAAATGATACTCAGTTGCCTAGGCCAGTCTGTGACCCTCCCTTACTGTGTCGTGCTGGAATTTGTGCAGCACACCAGAAGATAAGGATGCATATGTTGCTGTTGTTAATTCTGCTGCCTGGTCTTTCATCACAATAAAGATTGATTGATTGATTGATTGCTCCTATAAAAAAAGGTAACGAGACCCCTGACCATTAGGTCCAATCGTGGCCGACTCTGGGGTTGCGGCGCTCATCTTGCTTTACTGGCTGAGGGAGCCGACGTACAGCTTCCGGGTCATGTGGCCAGCATGACTAAGCCGCTTCTGGCGAACCAGAGCAGCGGACAGAAACGCCGTTTACCTTCCCGCCAGAGCGGTATCTATTTATCTACTTGCACTTTGACGTGCTTTTGAACTGCTAGGTTGGCAGGAGCAGGGACCGTGATTGCTCCTATAGTAGGCATCTATTTTCCAGCACTGTGCATGGCTCCCAGCAATGACAGGGAAAAACAAGGAATTTGTCCAATTGCAGAAGCAAGGAATGCTTCCTACTTCCGTTGCTGGGTTTGGAACCCTGGTCAAGCAAGGGAGCGACATCTCACTTCTGTTGCCATGCTTCTAATGTGGCTGTGAGAACTCATGGGAAAAGGGACATATTTGTGAAGGATCCACCCCCACCTACTTTACACCAGTTCTTCCATGAGAACCATTTCAGCTTTGGGTGAGGAAGTGGGCTAAGAGATTTCAGTTGAGAGAGGGAAAACTCACAGCAAGATTTTGTGATGTGCTAGCTGGTTGGAAGAAGCAAATTTCTTTTGTTCTGAATAATCCTTTGGTACAATGTAATTATCAACCAGATGGGAAAACCTGTTAACGCAAGGCATAATGTGTGAAGGAGCATTGAAGGGAAGGTGTGAGAACCTGAAGTCTCCATGGCACTGAGGACAGCAGCTGCGTACATTTCATTTTCAGCACATTACTTCCATTTACACAACCAAGCAGCACATGTGACAGAATGCCAGGGTCCTGAATATTACCCCTTTGTCCTATCTAGAGGCATCTAATTAACCTCTGGGAGAAACTGGTTGCTGGACTAGATAGGTGTTTGGTCTGATACAGCAGGGCAATTTTTATGTTCTTATGTTCTCAACTCACTTTGTGCCTGAAAAGTAAAGTAGGCACAGCCAAAAGTTTGGCATGTGTTGAAATGATTACATTACTGTACTAGCTAAGGATGTAATGTCTACTGAGCAATGCAGCCTATTTTGGTTGCTCATTTCCACCTACTTTGCTTCCTTCCATAAAATTTGAACCTGGGTCAAACTTTGACTGATCAGTCATCATAAAATATTAAGTCCGGATGATGCTTCTTTATCATCCATGCACTGAGCTGGGAAAATACATAAATTAGATTATGTAGTGTGATTCCATAACATCCCATATTATAGTGCAATCAATCAAAGAAGCAGAGAGCTGCTTTTTGAAGAATAGAAAGAGGAAAATGGTCGAAAATGTTTCTCCATTATAACTCACCTGTGGTAACATGTTCAGCATGGCTTCAGAAAGAATAAATATAAATCCCTATTGTTAAACTCTGTTAAACTCTGAGAGTGCAGTGCCATCCAGAACAGGCGATTGACCTGGGAACCACTCACCTACAAAACCTCTGTCTTTCCAGGATTCAAGTTAAGTTTATTGACCCTCATTCAGATCATCACAGCTACAACTTAGGTATTGGTCCAGGGCTTGCACAGCCTCTCCTTGCTCAGATGCAACAGAAATTTGAGTATAAGCATGTTGATGACATCTTGCTCCAAAACTCCTATTGAATGACATCCATGTCAATACATATTTCTGGATTCCCATCTTTGATCAATGCTTTAACATGAAGGGATGTGATCTGTGAAATATCTCTTCCTGCAATGAAATAAGTTACAGATAGGTAGCCGTGTTGGTCTGCCATAGTCAAAACAAAAAATTTTTTTCCTTCCAGTAGCACCTTAAAGACCAACTAAGTTAGTTCTTGGTATGAGCTTTCGTGTGCATGCACACTTCTTCAGATACACTCAAAAAAATTTTGTTTTGTTTTGTTTTGCAATGAAATAAGAATGTTGTGTTCAAATAGAAGCAAGAATTGGTTGCAATGATGGGCATGAAAGTGAAAGAAGCAGTAGCTGAGTAGGATAACATGCTTGGAACCACAGTATGAGGTTCCAGCAACTGCATGTGTCCGGATAAATTCATTTAATTATATGTGCTTTGAGCTTAATGTGGTTGCATGGGCAAGCAATCATCTGAACTGCTTCACGGCACATCCAGATTGGTTTCAAGGTTGCGATGAGGTCAGTAACTTTTTCCACACACCTCATCACAAACGAAATTCTAATCTGGCCATGCAACAGAGCCGTCAGATGACCGCTTAGTTGCATGGCCAGCTGTAGTTCACATTAAAGTCACCATGGAACCAAGGCCAATTTTAATTTGTTTGAATTCTTGCTTATAATTGCAGAGACAGTTGTGTTGTAATAGGATCACCTACTAAAAGGACGACTTGGTCATAAATCCCAAGCCAATTTAAATAAAGCTATTAAAGTGTCAAGGGTGCCTTGTATTGGTGTACTTTCCAGTCCCACCATCAGACAAGAGGGAGACACAAATCAGCCTGATCTTAAACAGAGAGCCATACTCTAATATAAAACATGAATTTCTTTGGCATATCACAGGGAGACATAGTATCAATACATCCCACTACTTCTTTGTGCCTGATTATATCTAATACCTCATGTGGAAAATTAACCAGCAATTTAATAGCATGCATTGAAAAAGTCCCTTTCAAAAGAGCAATCTCAGCTGTTATAAATCACACCACTACAACTAGCAAACAGTCTGAAGGTGAAGTAAATATCAGTAGCTATGTAGCAGACTTTTATTTTACCACACTGTATGGCCTTGATCCTTAAAAGTAAAAAACAAGGATTATGAATTATCTTTGGAAAATCAACATGCTACGCTGAATAGGTATCTTATCTCTTAATGGAGACTCAGTTTTTTCATTCTCCACTGTACCAGGATTTTGCAAAACCCTTATGCCAGAGACAGGAAGGCCTCCAGATGCTGTTGGACTACAAATTCCATCATCCCTGACCATTGGCCATGCTTGTAGGGGTTTATGGGAGCTTGAGTCCAACAGCATCTGGAGGGTCACAAGTTCCCCATCCCTCCTTATGTGATAGGATCCATATAAGGTGTGTGTGTGTGTGTGTGTTTGTGTGCGCGCTCAGATCTTGTACTTGAATTAGTCTTATTTCAGATCTTAGGCCCTAGAGAAAAATTCAGCTGGAAACAATTTAGAACAGTTCTGCTTTAATAAGGGATCTGTCCAAAGATGTGTAAATCTCCGGGCAACTACAACTCGTCTAGACATGAAGAATTTACTCTATGAAGAATTATTGTCTTAGTTGATTTTGTATCAGCCTGAATTGCAGAATCTAGCCTCATGAGAACGAAGGAACAGGAGTTAGAGGAAACTTTACTCCTCTGCTTAATGTGCTAAGATCTCTAGGGCTGAAGGGGGGCAGGGGATCCTAAAGATCCATTGTCAGGAGGGCCTGACATGGGTTGAGTAGACCAGGTTTTGTGGAGCCCATGGAAGTTCATATAGACAATGGTGTCTGGTGCTTATTGGCACTAGTTGGGCAAAGGGCAGAGATACCAGCAGAGTCAACCAATTCTAGCTGTGAGTTCATCCTCCCTACTGAGTTCTGCAAGGGCAACACTGAGACACAGGACAGGAAGCTGACCTGCAGTGCTACCCCTTGGACTGGTTTTATGTAGAAAAGCAGGCAAGTGGGGGCTGGGTGAGAGGAGAGTGAGATTGCGTGGGCAGGGTCTCATTTGCCCTAATGGATCAGCCTCCATTGCATGCAGAAATATCCTTCAGAACTTTTCAGAAACGGGGCACAATTGTATACTTCAGAAGGCTGTTTTGTCTCTCTTTACTTTCATGATACAGTACATGCTACCATTCTTTGTGACTGGTTTCATCAGTTTTTTATATTATGCCTTTCGTTTTTGTAATGCATTGACTGAAGAAAAATGGTATATGCACTTGTTTTAAATAACTGCGGGCAATAATACATCCCCTCACAATGAACATGGTTTCGAACGGCACTACACCAAAATATGTTATGTCTGATTTCCATTAAACCTAATTCTTATGGGTTTATATTTTTTGACATGGCCTTTTGCTTTCTACACTAGACAACATTAGCAAGACTTCCCCCCACCACATTTTTTCAAAGGAGCAATGACATATTAAAGTACTTCTTGCAACCTATAGTTTAGATAGAAGATTGTTACTGCATTATGAGATAACAAATGACTGTTTCTATTATAATGAGTAAGCTCACTTGTTTTTTCAGTGCACCTTGAGAGGATCCATCTCCTCATCACAGCTACCCATTGGCTTGCCCTCTGTTCACTTGAATGCTGGTCCTGAGTAAGTGCTCTATAAGTTAAATTCTTGTTCCATTTATTGCTCTGTAATACCACCTCTAGGTCTAGTACTTTTTTCTGAAAGTAATTTTGTTTGAAAAATCGTATTTTAATATATACAGAGGCTAGGAAGATGGTGTATAGTGATAACATTTTATATACACTCTCTTTCCCAAGCAGAGCTGCACTTTAATTGTATATTATCTGCCACATTATCCTATGCATAGGAGGGGCTGAACACAGACTGTCCAAGATTGATTTTATTCAGATGGGTTCCTTTATGCCTCTTCTTTAATTTCAGGGCGGTGGGTGCGGGGACAGAAAGACTGTAAGTCTTTTCAGTCTAAAATATTTAAAATATCATAAATAATTTCTCTGGGATGCATGCATGTTTGCATTACAACTTAAATGTTTGAGTTATGAATGTTGACTCTGAGATGTAGCTGGTATGATAATGAAGCACAGTACAGTTTAGCTCGAAATAATTTGCAGTCTGAGCCTGTTTTCTATTAAATAATGATCTCCCAGGCTGATGTCAGAAAGGGGGCATATCATTCAATTGGGAAGCAGGAGAAGCTCAAGGTACGTAAACTAGCATAAGTGTTAAATAATGGATCTGTGCTAAGTCATCTCTTGTAGATAGTTATTTCAAATCAAGAGTTGCCAGTGTAGTTCTGGTGAGTGTGTGTGTGCTCACAGGGTCGCCACCACCAACTGAAACCAGGCTTGAAAAAGCATTCAGTTGTAGCCAATAGAATACGTTGCAGTGTGTGCTGGGATAAGGGTTGCGTGTGATGCCCACAACAGTTTCTCTCATTTGCAAATGTGCCCTTGGGTGACCTCTGATTGAAACAGATGCTCGCATTTCTGAAAATCCAAATTTATATTCACCCCTTTATTTATTTATTGTTTCATTTACATCCCACCTTTTACTCCAAGGAGCTCAAGTTGGCATACAAGGTTCTCCCCCTTACACAATTAAACCCCACAATAACCCTGTGAGGTATGTTAGGCTGAAAGGCAGTGATGGGATGAAGGTGACCCAGTGAGCTTTGTGGCTTAGCAAGGATTCGAATCCTGGTCTCCCAGGTCCTGGCCTGACACACTTAACTGCTACACCACAGTTAAGCTCTCCATGAAGCTATCACTGAACATATGGCATCCCCATGAGTTCTTCCACTCATAGTGCAGCATGAGGTTTTCATTTCTTGCCCCACATAATCCCTCCTTCCACTTACTGTTGACACTGGAAAACTAGCCAGAGGGATGATGTTTTGATGATGGCCCATACACAATACATAGTTCCACCTTCAATTTTATTTTTGTGCAAAAATAGCATCTCCTCATCTCTCCCTTATTTAAATAGATTGATTTTGTTTTTATTGCAAAGTCCAATCATTCATAATAAATTGGTTTGCATTATAAAGCCCATTAAGATGCCTAGTCATCAACAAAAGTATCTCTCTCTGCCCAAAGAAATTGTAAACATGTTTGGTGATGGTGGGGGCTACTGATATAGTGTTTCTTAATCTCAAAGAAGCACCATAAAAATGAATTTGTTTGAACAGCAAAACAAGAATTGACCAAAAATCATAGGGCAATGTATATGCTAATCTGAAAACGACAAGGCTATTTGAGGGCATGGCAGCTCAATTTCAACACTAGCTCCCCCCCCCCCCGTTTGTTAGAAATAAAGAGCAAGGTGAGAAGAGCTATGGGATGCACATGAACCAGAACAAAGGGGGTAAGCCAGACCAGCGCATGTGTGGTCAGAGAACGTGACCATCACTAACCCACTTCTCTCCAGCCATGCTGCTGCACCATTGCTGTAGTGAGCATCCCCCCACATGGAGAAGGAATTCATGCCATACATTGTTCCTAAATGCTGTTATAGGTTTATGGGTGCTAAGTACCTGGGTAAACATTAGAATTTAATCAGCATTTGTGTGTTAAATGGGATGTCAGACCTGTGTGCCTTAAGATGTGTGTTAAATGCTTTACTCCTCTGATGAGCATGTGCGGAAGACTACATTAGGCAGACTTCTTAAATTGTGTACTTCTTAATCCAAGGAAATCAACATGAGTTGAAAGGTAATGGAATCAGTCTAATTTCCTTGGAGGTGATGGCCTGGGGATAATGAGTCATTAGCACATCAAAAGGGTGGGACCTCCCCCCCCCTTTGAAAATCAGAGGCAATGAAAGCTTAGTGTAGTGCAAGCTGACAGGACGAAGCGGGGGGGGGGGGTCAGAGAGACATGGCTTTTTGCTGTTGGGCTGCAAGGCAGCAGTCCGGAGACAAACAAAAAACTATTGGAAAGGGATGCTGCAGGTACCCCTGGAATTTCGCATCGCTTGGAGATTAGTGTGGCATGTCACAATGCACTTAGCCAGGAACATCAAGCAACTCTTTCTTCCCACAGCAAAAGAGCTGTTTTGGGAAGGGAGAGTTAGGGAAGGAGCTAAACCTATAGGGTAGTTAGAATGCAGCATTTTCAAGTAGCTTCCAGGGCCCCTAACAGGCTCCACCACTAACACCTCTCCTGTGTTCATTTGGGGATCCAGTCAAGGCTAGTGCATACCATGCCAAGTCCTAGCCAATGCACCAACACTAATTGGGTCTTTCAGCCAGTTTGAATAAGTTCATCAGCTACCCAGTGGAACAAGGAAAAAACATAACCAGTGATAACCACAGGCTCATGGTTGTAATTGTAATGGATCAGCATTATATTTAATTGAATATAATGCTGAATGGCATTATGGTGTTTGATGAAGGTAAAGCAATGTAAAGAAAGGCAATATAAGTTACGTAAACTAATTCACAGGGATGTGGGTGGCACTGTGGGTTAAACCACTGAGCCTCTTGGGCTTGCCGATCGAAAGGTCGGTGGTTCGAATCCATGTGACAGGGTGAGCTCCTGTTGTTTGGTCCCAACTTCTGCCAACCTAGCAGTTCGAAAGCACACAGTACAAGTAGATAAATAGGTACTGCTCTGGCAGGAAGGTAAATGGTGTTTCCGTGCACTGCTCTGGTTCCGCCAGAAGCAGCTTAGTCATGCTGGCCACATGACCCAGAAAAACTGTCTGCGGAAGTGGACAAACGCCGGCTCCAGTAGATGTATTGGTTTAATAATGGCATGAATGAATACTTGCATTGGCAAAGTAATCAATCAGAATAAGTAACACTGTTCCTTCATGCGTTAGCTTTTGCTCAGGTTCTTTTAGGAGAATCACAGGTGTGCCTGAGATATGCTCTTAGGTCTCTTAGATGGCTATTAGTAGATTGAAATTATAAATTAGGCATTTGTCAAATTGTGACATTCTTATGAATAATTCTGTTGCTGAGAAACAAGGCATTACTTTGCCAAAGGAAAAAAGAGGATTGTAGATGCATCAACTGTTCCTGTTATATTTGTGAAGTAGGCTTAAAGCAATTACAGGTGCTTTGATCATCCACCCAAAAATATGTGATAATAGAATTGTATAATTAATCTTCTTTTTATGAAGCAGTTGATAACTCCCACTGCAATCTAAAATTGTTGGAAAATTGATTCATACAACTCTCTTCATCAGTGACCTACAGCATGATAATTTTTCATGTAGGAGAATTTACATCTTTACCATCACAACGACATTTTAAACCAACTGCAGCTTAGAACAAGTTGCTATAAATCAGGATTTATCACAAATTTAGTGATATTTTCTTAACTATGGTGAAGTTTCCAGGGTATCACTGGGCCTTTATGATCAAGAATCCTCTGGTGTAATTATATATCTGTGTTACTGGTGCTCAATCATTATTTTTATTAACTGTCAAAAAACACCATTTGTTAAGAAACAAAGTTGCTATGGGCATTTATTTACCAATATGTAACTACCAAAAGGGACAGAATTAAAATGAAACCAATGAATGCACCTTATAGGTACTGTTTTGTGCACTGAGTTGGAGAGTTAACTTGGCAGCTGTATAATATAATCACTATATCTGAACCAGCAGCCAGCAAAGGTCACATGAGTGTCACAGCAGATCCTGCTGGTGGTCTGTTCAGGCAGCATTAAATGTTTGCCTCTTCAGCTACAAATATGCACATTTTGCTTTGGAGTGTTTTACCACAAAACATTTGGGTCAACATGGTGAGAATGGCCTAGGTCTCTGACTTTCCCCAGATGCCTTGTGTGACCCACTGAATAGGGTCTTTTCCAGTGTGCTGTTGACCACTCAAAGCTTGGGATTTTTTTAAAAAAAATTAAGTAATACGAACATTGTGCATTTCTGAACTCCTGTAATAAGTCAGGCCCATCCAGCCAAATGGCAGCTGATTTCTAAAGTCTCTAGGAATGTTTTGGATAACTGAGATCCTCTTAATTGGATAAGTTAGGGATTGAGTCTGGGACCTTCTGTGTGCAAATTGTGTGTTCTATCAAAGATCGAAGGTTCATTTCCATGGAAATGATGTGGTACACTTCAGAATTCAGACTATGACTCAACTTATCTCCACCTGAAGCATCAACATGCCTTGGACACACCATGTGTCCCTGCATGTTGACACATGTTCCCTGAATGTCAGTCACCAAAGCCCCCACCCTCATTCTTTGATGTAAGGGGTACTAAAATGAAAAAGTTTAGGAACAGAAGTATTTGACTTGGGTTTGTACCAAGTCTAGGGAAACAGCATCCTATAACCAAGGCCATGTCAAAAATCTTTTTGGATTGTATCCAGCTCTGCCTGTGAGCATTTGTTATAGAAAGAAACTCTTGACGGTTTTCTTTCTGCTTTCTTGACTGCTTTCTTTCCTACAGCTCCTCCACATATTCAATATTCATTTAGATTTGCTTGTGCAAAGGTTGTGCAATGGTTAGAATATGCCCAGTCTTTATTGAGCATTCACCCTAATTTGCTTACAGTGTGGTAAAGAGGCAATGAGCATCCTCCAGCATTTACCCTGATTTGATTGTGGGATGTTTGCATATCTTCCCTTTAAACATTTGTTCATCTAACACTTTTAAATGTATTTCTCTGTCACTTTCCAAACAGCAGAAGTCCTTCTCTTAAAGTGGATTTGTTCTGCTAGGGCAAAAAAGACCTTCAATTCATTTTAATTGTGCAAACTTAAAATTCTGGTTCATGCTGAAACCCACTCACAAAAGTATATAAACAACCATGTTTAGCAACTTTTCTAACTGATAATTTATTACTTACATTATTTCATATTTGTGCATTTCAATTCTATGCTTGTTCGCTCAGAAGCATTTGTTGCTTTAAAATATTAATATGCTACCTTTAAGAATAAAACTCTTCTCTGGCGGCTTCCATAAAAGCACTGCAATATAGTACAACACAATCACGAATCAAAAATATTAATAAGCCAGCAAATAATAAAACTGACAAACATCTAGCTCAGAATTAAAGCACCAATATGACCCAAAGCAAGAATAGCGGGGAGGAGGGGTGGAATCCAGGAAAAAAGTTAGTGAAAACAGATGGGAGTTCAGATCTTTCCTAAAGGCTTTAAAATATTGTGGTTTGACAGAACCAAGTTGCAAAAAAATTCCAGAGCTGTGGGACTAAGTAAGTAGCACCACTATGCTTGTGTACCTAGGACTGCAATCATACAAAATTAAGTGTGCATGGGACTGTAATCTTAAACTGAGAAGTGGGAAGATTACTTGCATACTGTTAAGCAGGGATGGGTAGCCTCAGGCCCAGGGGCCAAACCCAGCTCTCCATGCCTCACTTTCTGCTCTCAAAACTCTCCCTACGTCACACACCCTCATCTGACTTAGCTTGCACCTGCCTTGAGTGCTTTTGCCTGGCAGGAATGCGTCCTGAAACTCTGATACTGCTTCTTGCTTGCCTGTATGGAGGATGGAGAGGGAAGTGTAGATGTGTTGAAACCAGCCTATTGCACAAAGGTAAACATCACATTCGTCGCTCTGGCACTTTTGTCTCTGTCCCTGCCCATCGCTGATTTTTGCCTCCCAGAAGTTTGCCCAGAAGAGCATGTGGCCCTTTGAGTGAAAAAGGGTTCTCTGGCCCTGGTTTTGTGAACAATTTGGTTAGGAACAAAGCTGTGGCTCCATTTGGTACAAAGATAAGGCATATGCAGTATACCTATTATTTTCAATTACAGAACTTATCAGCGCTATTTATAATACACAGTTGTCCTACTGACCCTGGGCACTGGCAGCTCATCAAGTCAACAGCAGACTTTATTATCATCAGCTGTCACCTCTTGAGCTCTTCTCAATGTATGTTATGTTCTTCCGTATCAGTTATCATTTCTCTTCCGATGTTCCCCACATTTGGCAATGACAAATGAGTCTGGCCTTTCACATTTTACCACCTTGGAACCGGATCTGCTGCCCATCATCTTTTCCTCTGTCGGTTCACTTAAACAACCATGAACAGAGAAAAATACTGATCCTTTCTGGTATAGTTCTTAGTAAGTGTCACTTACAACATGAAGGACAACGACTCATTGAATTATTTCAAGACTGGCTAGAGAGGCTTTGGAAATGGAGGTCAGTTTCTGCATCTCTTGTGGGTGTAGACATGAAGGCTGACTAAAATATGAAGGGGCTGTTTTTCTCCATTCGTCCCTTAGAGCAGGGATTGGCAAATTTCAGGCTTGCATGATCTACTATGTTTTTTATCAGAATCCCAAAAACTCTTACCACTCTTAACAAACTGCAGTTCCCAGGATGCTTTGCAGGAAGCCATGACTGTTTAAAGTGGTATGGTAGTATTATGGGTAGATGCTTGTGTTCAAAATTTAAAATGTGGGAGCTTATTTTATTTATTTCACTTAATAGTTTTTATATACCACTTAGTCATCAAATCCTCTAAGTAGTTTACATAAATTGTAGGATATATATGAAAGTGCTGATAAGAGAAAATGTTAAAAGCAAGCACAAGTTGACCTAAAAATTTCAAAATGTAAAAATTAAAAATACATAATAAAGCAACATTAAAATACATGTCAAATTTACATGTCTTGGTAGGCTCATGCAGGTTTATTTCATTTTATTAATTTAAATTTTTATTTAATCAATAGCATTTCTAAGCAGTATACATAAAAGAAGCTCATAGGCCCCTTTCCTCCAAAGAAAGAAACTCAAAGTGGCTTAAAGTAATAAAATATACATACAATAAAAACCAAATTCAAAATATATATTAAGCAATGATCAGAAAAGGGAGACAGCTTTTTTTTTAACTAACTCAACTAACAACTGAAAAGCCAAAGTGAAGGCAAAGAGGAAGGAAAACAGCTTTTACACAATGTAACAAGGAAGGAAACATTTTTCAACTGAAGCCTTCCCAGACATCCAGGTTTGGGCCAGAAGCCAGAAACCATAAACTATGGGGGCTTAGCAAATCTCAACCAGGTATGTTGTGAAAGCCAAACAGCTGTCTTTAGGTAAGGGAGATTAATAAAAAGCTAACAGTGCAACTAAGTGAATTCCCTGGAATTACATTGAGACAGATGCTGATTTTGAAGCTTAGCAGTCATGGCCAGTCATTCCTTTAGCATCCCACAGTGTGACTTTTGGCATTTCTCTGCAGCCACATCTATTATTCCTTCATCTCAGGCTGAGAGCACCGGAGTGCTTGGAGTCATCCCGAAAACAAATCAAGCAATGAGACTTAGCCATTGTTTTCTTTGCCTGTACGTACCCTCCTCTTGATGTTCCTGTCACCGTTGCTCTTCCGTGTCTGCCTTCCAAATACTTGTGCACTGAATCATGCTTTCTAATATTGGAGGGAGAGATGGAATAGAAAAATTGCAGAGATGTTAATACTCAAGCCCAGGTTTCAAATGACAGTATCCAGCAAATGCACTCACTGAAAGAGTAACCCAGCAATTTTTATTTTTGTTGTTAACTCAAAAAGCCAGCAAGCATAAAACAAAACTAAATAAGCTAAAATGCAACAAGCAAACAGGAAAGAAAGAAGGAAATAAATAAATCATTGATAACAAAAGCCTATAAATCAGAGTTAAGAGACAAGTGTTGGTAGCTGCTTGTAGCAGATGCAGGCCAGGATTTCAGAATATCCAGCATTAATGACAGAGCAGTCCATCCCAAGACTTACATTAGACTGCCAGGGCAAGACGGGGTCTGGAAGGAAGAATCTGCATCAGCTTGTGTCTGAATGCAAGGAAGGATGTATAAAATAAAACTTTGTCTGCTAAGTTTAGTCTGAGTCCAGATGCTTATTTCTAAGAGTTCCACTTGTTTTGTTTTTTTAATTCATTCATTTATTCATTCATACTTGTATACCGCCCTTCCTCCCAACAGGATCACAGAACAACTAAACATAAATTGCAACATAGGGCACATATCTTAGGTTTTGTTAAAACTGAGTAGTAATTTAGTGCAGGTTGTTGTTGTTATGTAACACATTCTGCACTTTAAGGTCAAACTAGATGCACACCAGTTATTAGCGGTGGAGGGTGAGGGTGTCTGTTTTTCCCTGCAAAGGCAGGGGACATGTCGCACAGCTGGGGAGGGCTTATATCTTCATTTCCCCAATAAGATCACAATGAAGGTTGCCCTTCCTCTACCTCCTTTGTATCTTATAGAGCGAAAAATATGGTACTTTATAAATGATAAAATTCTTCCAAAGTAAAATATTATCAGAAATTTATAGGGTATAACAAAAAAGCATCTGTATAAAAATTTGCTCATCACAGGTCAGTACAGCACCCTTCTGAGGTCTGTGGCATAGGCAAATGCCTATCTGGCCCAATGATAGCACTGGCCCTGAGGCCATCCTGATCGCCTTGGGAGGATGATGATGATGATGATTAATAATAATAATAATAATAATAATAATAATAATAATAATAATACCCTGCCCATCTGGCTGGGTTTTCCAGCCAGGTGGGATATAAATGTAGTAAATAAAGTAATTAACAAATGTAGTGTTGGTGTATGACAATGGTCAACAGGGCTTGCTACCAATTCCACTGTAAGCTTAAAAAAAAACAGCTCTAAAAACAAAGACCTCAGGATAAGAAATGTCCATTGACCCAGCTTGATGAAATCAGTTAGTTTCCGCATATGTAGAATAAGTCACCCATATCTCCCGACAGAACTTTTACACCTGTGTTCCAGCATCTGCATTGACTTCTTATTATCTTCAGGGCACAACATATGGTTCTCTTTTCTTGGTGTATAAAATTCGTAATAGCTACTATGCCTCTGAAACAAATAACCTCCTTTCTTACCCTCAGAGGAATTCCGTCTGTGCATTGTGTTTAGACATAAAGGCTCATAGGCATTTTCAGCAGCCTCTCTGCAGCTGTGGAACTTTATTCCCCAAAGGTTATTGAATGCCAAACAAGAGCTGCAGGTTTAATTTTGTTGACGTCCGGCTGGTTGCAGCAGGTGACCATTGCAGCGGGCAGGGAAGTTTGATAAAGATTTTAACTTCCAGTCAGGGTTCATTTAATAGAAAAGCTTATATATTATAGCAAACATCTGAAACTGCTTTTTTGGAAACACTCCAGACTTGATGTAATCTATGCTTAAAGAGTAGATGCAACTTTAGTTTAGCTCTTGAAAGCAAAAAGCATATTGGCATCGTTGCAAGTTCTGCTGTGGGACAAACATTTGCTCTCTGCCCCCCTGTCTTGCCCTTGGTTCTGTAATTTTCCATCATGTAATGGCATTCTGTTTATATGCCAATGCTGTAAGATACCTTTTAAGCAGCTTGTCAAAAACCCAGGGGATTTATTTCCATTGTCACACTGATTATCTGACAGTAATGTTTGGCTATCGGATAATTGCATCTCTTAACATTTGGAAGATCACACCAGGTTTGTCAAGCTCTTCCATGTTGTTCTTCCCTCTGATTTGGCTTGCATTAGTATTTTGCATCCTATAATAGTAGCAATCAATTTATTTATATACCACAGTTTTCTGAATTTGTACTCAAAGCAGTTTACAATATTAAAAGTAAATACAGCAATGTGATAGCTATAATGCATAACTAAAAGTATAATATTTCTACACCACTAGCAGTTTAATAATTAACAAGTCATGCATATTGTATCCCAGAAAACTGGGTGAAGACAAAGCTAACCAACAGGCCAGTTAACATCCCCAAAGAGCCCTAAAGTTAATGACAGTAATGACCCCTTTCCTCCAACTTGTGTACGTAACTCATTGCTTTCAATTTTTTTTGGGGGGGGCAGAATCTTGGGAGGGCTTTGATCCACTTTGCCCAACAGAAGGCAGACTGAGATATTGAGGTCCTGAGCTTTGTAAGGCTTTATAGATCAAAATCCAGCCTTCTGTTCTGAAGTTTCATCTTATATTCTTATAAATGTAGCTGTTGGGCACATCTACTTGCACAGCTTTCTTTTGGTTTCCTGAAGATGCAATATTAAATATATTATGTGGGAGTGAAGTCCTAAATCAGAGGTCAGCAAACTAAGGCCTGCGGGCCAGATGCGGCCCACTGGGCTCGTTAATCTGGCCTCGAACCTTGCGGACTCTGCTGCCCGCTCAGTCATTCCCCGTGCTAAACAGGCATGGCGCAGAGGCCTCGCTGTGTGGAGACTGACTTCCGTGACACGACATGGCTTCTGATTGGCTGCAGGAAGCTCCTGCAGCCAATCAGAAGCCATGGACACCTCTGGGTGCCAACCCTTCCTTCCTGCTGAGGCGGCCAAGTGGGAGGAAGCGGCTGAGGAGGAAGGAAGTGGCAGCGGCATGGGCTCTGCACCCTGCCGAGACAGAGGACACTGCCGAAGACAAGGCGTAGGCGGCTTCGTGGGTGGCATTGGCGGGGGGGACCTTTCGGGAGGGCGGGTGCTTTCGGGAGGGGGTGGGTCTGGCCCCCCACAAGGTCAGAGGGACAGTGGACCAGCCCCCTCCTGAAAAAGTTTGCTGACCCCTGTCCTAAATGCATGGGATATACATTTGAACGAACATGTTGAGGAATGAATGGTAAACAGAGGTTCCAAAATTCAGATCATGGTCCCATTGTATGT
The DNA here is from genome assembly GCF_027172205.1 of Podarcis raffonei. Taxonomy (NCBI): domain Eukaryota; kingdom Metazoa; phylum Chordata; class Lepidosauria; order Squamata; family Lacertidae; genus Podarcis; species Podarcis raffonei. Next base: position 67,534,972 of record NC_070602.1, read on the forward strand.
CAGAGAGACAAATTTAAACCTCTCCTTCGTGGTACGCTGACTTCCTATATACAGAAAGTATTTTTAATTATGTGGGAGCACACAAACACACCACCCCTTCCAAGTAAGAGTCTGAAGTGGTGCAGTATAACAGCCAGCTTATGCTTTTTCTTCATGTAAATCAGGGTCCAAATTAAACGAGGCCTTTCGCAACTCCTTAAATTGAAATATACAGCTTACTATAACTCATATAAATTAGCACTGACACTAACAAAGTGGAAGTGGTACTAACAGAAGAAAAATGTGTTTTTAACTTACCCACATGAAGAAAGCTATTATGTCAGTAAACTTAACAACAGCTATTTAGAGAATAATTAAATAATTGAACTAAATTTACAAGTCACATTTTCTAGATCTGACAAATAACTTTGACAGCATCTTAATTTCTGATCAAATTCATCGAATGCTTGATTTATGCAAATATCTGATGACTGAAAAGACAATTATAGTCTCTGGAATTAATGATATGTGCAATTGAAAACAATGTCTCCCGTTAATGCATATTTATTATGCCTGTCACATTGGATAAACTATTTCTTGAGCAATTGTTTGGATAATTAGTCATCTGCCACATATAAGAGGCTTTTTAAAAAAACAACAACAATTGTTTATTTCCTAACCTATGTTTCAAAGTTTAGTGTTTGCACAAGAACTGCTATTTATTTCCAATAGAGCTACAAGGTATGAAAAAACAAATTTACGTTCAAACAGAGAAATAAATGTGGCATCAAAGTTGACATGGTGCATGTACAGAGAATAAGATGAAAAAAAGGATTGTATCCAACCACATCATGCTCAGAGTTAGGGATAGAAGGATTTTTTAGTTTGGATGCTCATTTTTCCAATCTCACATTCAGTTCTCCACATTTGTTAGTTTTTTGTGAGTCCTCATGAAGTTTCTTCAGTGTTTTATTGTGAATTTCTTCTAATAAAGACAGTTTTTGATGCAGTTTTTACTATTGTACACATTTTTGCAAGCAATTTATCCTAATCTAATGCATTTTTGTATGTTATTTTCACTAATACGTTACTTTTTTATGCATATTTCCCCCTCATTTATACATTTTTTGTAAACACTGGTTGGAGAACTACATCGCAAAATTTGGATAAGTGCTAATTTCAGAGGATGGCTATGTTTCAGTACTCATACTGTTTTGGAAAGTGCAAATTCGATATATTTGTCTTTTAATGCAAGCTGAAGTGAATTTGCCCCTCATCCCTACTCAGTGAAATCAAGTGGTCATGACCATTAATGTCAGTGTGTGTGCTCTGATTATGACTTGGTTGGATATAATCCAGTATTTAGAATTAAATTGCAACCAAGTGTGGCTTGTTAGATTGTAACATCTATTTTATTTTTAAAGGGATGTCACCTGATTAAAGAAACCTTAGTTCATTAATCATGAGCTCCAGTAGATTGACAGTACAATTGATCCAATGCCTCTCAGAAGTCAGCCTCATTGAGTTCAATGGGGCTTACCCCCACATAAGTGGGCAACTGGTTACAGCCTAAATTATTTAAACTTGTGTTTGGGGAAAATAACAGTAATTCAGTGCTTCAGCATTTAGCAGTCACACTACAGTGTGGCATTTCAAACAAACTAATTTGTTCACATTCTTTTTATGGGAATAAAAAACATATTTACCTATACGGAGCACACTTGCTTATGCGTTATACATAAAATCTAAATGAGAAAGATTGACTTCCGCAGGGAGGAAACATAATTCCATGGCAGAGCAGGTGCTTTGCAGAAGGTCCTAGGTTCTTAGCATCTCCAGACAGGGCTGGGAAATATTCCTGCTAAAACCCTAGAGAACTGCTGTCAGTAGGCAATGCTGAACTAACTGGACCAATGGCCTGACTCTGTATAAGGGAGTTTCATTTAACTTTCTCATACTTACCCTTGCAGCTTTTGAAATGGGTGTATTTTCATTTGCCTTTGGAAATGGTAGTCAAGTATTTACCCCACACTGATAAGGGGAGAATATCAAATTAACCCATTAGCTGGATGCAATCTGTTAGCTACAAATGGGCCAGCTATGGTTTAATATCATACATTGTGACTGTTACATGAGTTGCCTCAGCACTTCTCCCATATCACTCGTTGTATTCGCCGACATCACAACTAGACAAATAATGGTCTTCCAAAATTAGGGACAAGCTAACCATCTGTGGATTCCCATTGAAACTTGATTCGATTCCTGTGACTCATACTTGGCGGGTTAATCTTTGAACGTCTGGGAAACAAGTGGGTAGGCTAATGCAGAACTGAACATTACATTCCCAGTGACATTCAGAACTCACATTTAGGAGAGAGTTCAGTTTTGAAATGGGTAGCTCCATCAGCTTTGCAAGGCCATTATGGGAGTGGGAGTTTATAAAACTCTGCCTAATAGTCACTTTTATGTTTCACTTTCAAATTGAAGGGAAGATGTTTCAGCCTGAATGTCCTGGCACAACAGCCATTAAAGTCATGTCCTGTTCAATGAGCAGAAAAAGATGTAATACCAGGACGTATGAAACATTGTCTAGAAACTATACACAAAAGGAAGTAAAAATTTGGCTTGCATAAATAGGAATGTTTCAAATTCCATTCATTTGTTCCTCTCTCTTTTGTCACAGGAAAAAGATTATATCCGGCACACCTGAGCAGTCCAATTTTAAACCCATGAAACTATGCCTCAGGCTAAGGCATTGTTTCTAACAAAGGCTTTGTGAATGTGAATTAGCATTCCTGAAACTCAGGCATCACATCAAGATGCTATGAAAACAGTAATTTTTGTCTTTCACTGGGAGTATTCAGCAGATGGAAAAGGGGGCATTGCATAGTTTTTAAAAAAGCTTGCATAAGAATGTGATTCTCTCACACACCTCTCCAATCCACCACTTTTTTTTTTACCAGTTGAATCAGTGTTATATTGCTTCATTGCATAGATCCAGACCATTCTGCTGCAGCCCCACACTATCAGGACTATGTGTCCATAGTTGGGTCTTGAACCTGAGCAGGATAACAGATGTGTCATCACCACACAACTGTGTTCAAAGGAGGGAGCTGGAGGGAGAACAGTTCAACCACTAAAGAAACCCATAACAGCCTCGGACTGTCAAGGGCCCTTCTCTGTGAATGCTTTTGGCTTGAACTCTGTAGAGTAGCTAACAGACTGCTGTTTCTCCTGGGTTCAACAATGAATGGGGCAGTTCAAGAGAGATCCATGAGCAGAAATGCACAAAATAACCAACCTCAAGTTAGGAATCAAAGCAAGATAAAAGAAATTGAGAACATCCTTTTCAGATAGAGGAATCATGAGTTCATCCAACTTTTGCACTGAGCAGCCACACTCCTGATCTTGCACACATGGTTTAGCTTCTTCCCCTGACATCTGCACATTCTGTGCTAATGTCTGTCAAGTTGAGGTCTCTGCGCATGTACCTATATGCACATGAGCTGCATGCCTAGTTTCACAAAGTTCTAGTCATGTGGCAGTCTTTCCATGTAAATGTGAAAGCCTCCTTCCTGTAGATAGAATCATAGAACTGTAGAGTTGTAAGGGACCCAAAGGGTCATATAGTCCAACCCCTGCCATGCAGAAATCTTTTGCCCAAGGTGGGGCTTCAACCCACAAACATCAGTTTAAGAGTTTCATGCTCTATTGGCTGTTCTTTCCCAGCTTCATCTACACTGTTGTGTGCATACACCAGAGGAAGGGGCTACTACTCATCCCAGTCCCTGGATGTGAGCATTTCCTCTCCTTTCTTGCCTGATAGACAAGGGCAATCCATGTGCTAAAGCCTGTTTCTGTATATATGGCTTGCAAAGAGTAGCTAAATGCATAACTGTAGTTTCGGTGAAATTGCACTAAATATTACTGTTTGGCAGAGATCCCGAATGCTTACGTTTAGCCTGGAGCACATTTATATAGCGGAGTTATAAACCCGCAAAACAATGTTTCTTGTACAGCAAAGGCAGTGATCTACAATAGCTGAAGGGAGACTTTATAGTCTCTGAAACATCCTAAAATTGCTTTGAATTACTCAGTGCATATTTTATGCACATAAATTTTAAAACTATGCTAAGCCACTGGCTTCTCTAGGGGGCTGGCTTGGGGTGACTGAAGAGTATTTGTTAAACTCAGCAAAAATACACTCACCTCATAAAAATAATTTCTGGTTGGATGGATCCCAAACCATCTTGTAAAGAGCAAAGTTTTCCCTTTTTAAAGAGGTTTTATTTTAGTTTAATAATATTATTGTGCTGGGTACAAATACACACATATTGACCTTTAACCTAGAATTTTGTGTGTTTTCTACATGGGGTGTGTATAGAATCATAGAGTTGGAAACGACCCCGGGGGTCATCTCATCCAGCTCCCTGCAGTGCAGGAATCTCATCATATTTGACAGATGGCCATCCAACCTCTGCTTGAAAACCTCCAAGGAAGGAGAGTCCACCAGCTCTCATGGGAGTCTGTTCCAGTGTCAAACAGCTCTTGCTGACAGAAAGTTCTTCCTAATGTTTAGTCAAAATGTCCTTGCATATAACTTGAATCCATTAGTACGAGTCCTAGCCTCTGGAGCAAGATAAAGCAAGGTTGCACCATCCTTCGTGTGATAGCCCTTTAGATATTTGAAGATGGCTATCATATCTCCCTTCAGTCTCCTCTTTCCCAAGCTAAATATATCCAGTTTCATCATAAGGCTCATAAGGCTCAGTTTCCAGATTCTGGATCCTCTGCACATGTTTCAGCTTGTCAATATCCTCCTTAAAATGTAGTGCTCAAACTGGACACAGTACTCCAGGTGTGGTCTGACCAAGACAGAATAGATGCTTTGAAAACTGAAGTTAACGCAAAATGTGGCAGCTAGATTGCCAGTTGGAACTGGACATGGAGAACATATCTTCCTAATATTAAAATAACTCAGTTGGTTCTTGGTCTACTTCTAGCCTCAATTCAAAACACCTAAATCTCTTACAACAGGGTACCTTAAGGATAATTGAGTCATCTATGAACTCAGCCAATTTTTATGACCCCCCCCTACCTGAGACACTCTCTTTGGAATGCCTTCCCCAGACAGACTCACCTAGCATCTCTTTCAGTATATACCAGATGAATACCCTTTTTATCCCCCAGGCCTTTTAATTTTAATCCTTCAATGCATCATTATTATCTGGCCATGCTGTCTTCCTGATTTTTTTAGATGTTTGGTTGTGTGTGTGTGTGTGTGTAAGTAATTTTATGCAGCAACATGAGCTTGAAAAGCAGGATATACATTTTCTAAGTAACTAAAGGGGCCCTGCAATGCTGAACTTTAAGAAACATTTTATATTGTACCAATGCACTTTCAGTATTTTTTCTTAAATCTTTGGGCTGACCCTCCCTGTGGTCAGTTTGCAGTTTCCTCAGTGCAAGTTAATTTAAACACATACTCCTTGACAAAGTATCTGAGCAAATCTTTGAGTACAGTGGTACCTCAGGTTAAGTACTTAATTCGTTCTGGAGGTCTGTTCTTCACCTGAAACTGTTCTTAACCTGAAGCACCACTTTAGCTAATGGGGCCTCCTGCTGCTGCCGCGCCGCCTGAGCATGATTTCTGTTCTCATCCTGAAGCAAAGTTCTTAACCTGAGGTATTATTTCTGGGTTAGCGGAGTCTGTACCTGAAGCGTATGTAACCTGAAGCGTATGTAACCCAAGGTACCACTGTACGACCCATACAGGCATTCCCAGATCAGCCACAACATGGTAGCAAATCTATAGTGGCTTACCTAAGAGAATGAATATTGAATCAGTAAATATTCAGAAATTACATTTGGTTCCTTTTGCCTAGAGAAGTAGTTTTACACTTGCTGGGGTGGGGATGGGGGATGCCACCTTTTGTTATCACAATTTCAAAATGGTTAAAAGCCCATGCAGGCAAGATGCCCACAAAACCAAGTATTCTAAGGTATTCTAGGAAGTGCCATGTTCTAAGAAGTGCCCAGCCCACCTTTCTGCCATCATAGAACTTTAGAAGGTGTGCATGAGGTTCCTTGGTGGTCCCCTATCCATGCACTGGCCAGGCCAGGCCCATTTAGCTTCAACAGAATAGATGCATCCTATGTCCTCAGACTTTAACAGTTTGGACCAAAATAATGATAGAAATGGCTAAATACCAAATGATGAATGAACACAGGAAACACCCCCCAATATAGGCTTTGTGTTCAGAACTTTAGCAATGGAAGCAGAGTGATTGAATGCTACTACCAGCAGCAGTCTATGTGTCGTGTCAGAGATGGTGAAGGGAGGGATCCCTGTGCTGACTGGATATGAGGATAGCAACAGAAACAGGCAAATGGAGCTGCACTAGGCTCTATGCTTCTGCAATGGCCAATAGAATTAAACAAATAGGAGGTCATTGGCTCTTGCTGGGCTGGGCTGTACTAGACATCTCTGAGTATGGTGCTTGCACAATACTGTATGCCCTAGTGAAGCCTCTCACTTTCTGTCTCCACTGCTACTACTGATCTCCTTAAGTAAGCAGGTAGTCAATTTCTGGGTTCAGCCTTCTGTATACAGCAGCATTGTATTCTGTGGGGCTACCAGATGTCCATAATATGATACTTTATTTCACTGCAGAATTTTGCAAATTACAGCACGTAATCCAGAAAGTATTCAAGCCTAAATCCCATTGAAATAAATATACTTGATGGGCATGGCCAAGTGCTAAAAATTCCCTAATTTCGATGGAACCAAAGTGCACCTAGCATTCTCTTCCTGAAGAGTCTACTGTTGGGGGGGGCAAATACTCTTATTATTAAATCCAAAGTATAATGCACTAAAATATACTTTCCTATGTCCTAGGATGACTATGAATTCATTATTAGTTCATATTCACAGATTAAAAACAGGATTTAATGTATTTTCAGAGTGTAATTGCAAGGAGCTTCAAGCAGATTTATTACAGAGTGGGATGAGAATGGGCTTTTCTTTCTAACTACATTCATTTCCAACATGCACTGCCTCATACCTTAAAGGACACCATGGGTATGCGGTCCCACAGCATAGTGATATTGGCTAATGGCCATTTATGGTCCTGCCTTTCTGCTCAAATTGGTATAAAGCAACAAAAAGTGAATCTAGTGATTCTAAATCACTAGACTGCTGTAGAGGAGACACTTGTAACTGATCCTTCGAATATGCCTTTCATTATGTTAAAAGGAAATCTTCCTGACCAATACCAACTGAGAAAGTCCAATTAGAGTTAAGTGTTAGTTTTGACAGCATTAGCAGCTAAAACTGTAGTCTTGCACTCTCCAGACCTCCATTTCCTGCTGCTTAAAATTACTGGCACACTAGGGAAGAAGATAAGGTTAAAGGAGCAATGTGTGCTTACCTGGGAATCTTACCTGGAAAGTGAAGAGTGAACCCAAGGTGTCGGCTTTCATTTATTAATGAGTTCTTTCCTAAACCAGTTTCCAGTTTTATTAGCTCCCAAATATAAAGGCATCAAATGCAAAACCATTTTGACGATACTGTATTTCCCACAGGCTTTTAAGTATTCAGAGACAGGCTCCATAGTACAGCCGCTAATATCCAATAAAACAAAAATGCAGATAGTTGTGCGGTGTCCTCGTTGTGGTTAGTTTTTAAGCCAGCAAAATAATTAATGCAGAAAACTTTCCAAACAAGAGAATGGATATAGATTAATGAATTCATTATCTTAATTATAACTCAAAGAGAAAGTCTCTCTACTGCGATAACTACCATCAAAGAAGAGGCTGAATGCCCCATTACTTTTAAGCATGTTGTACCAAGAGTACTGCTTATGGCTGACAAAATAATGACTATTAAAACATCAGATGCACATCTGTGCACAAAGCAAATGTAAGAATCTTAATTGCATTTGCAGTTCTTCACATGCATCTTATACACACTTCTGATCCTTTAATCTGTGATGAAAAGGGTCAGTTGTTGCGGATTAATTTATTTTTACTTGGAGTCTGGTCACGTTATGCTGCTCGGTCTAACGCTAAATATGTTCACTGCCATGAGATTGCTGCCTCCTACTCAGTTCATGAATGGGACAATATTTGCATCAATAGAGAAGTTGAGAACAACAGTTTTGCAATAAACTATTTGTGGGCATATCTCCCTTCCCAAACAGCCTAGCCTGTAGCTAGAAATGTTTGTGCTATATACTGCTACTTGAGACAAAATTACATTTTCCCATTGCTTTCAGAAGCATTTGACCTAGCTATAGCACACATGTCAGAATTTGGTCCCTTTCCCTTTAAGACTTATTCGGGAAAGTGTAAACTGAACCTGACTTGAAGAGGAACATTTCAAGTCTTCTCCTAAAACCTTCTGTCTCTTATGGCAGGGAGAAGTTTCCTCAGAGCTTCTTAGAGTAGATGCATCATTATCAGTGTCATCTTAGCCATGCCTACTCAGAAATAAGAAGGGCCTGGAATGACCCTTGAGTCGCTTCCTACTCTACGATTCTATGAATGAACTAATTCAAATGAACCACTGAATTAATTTTTAAAAAATATGTAAATAACACCCGATTGACATAAGCATACTTAAAGCTGTATGCGCTCCATCCTTTTGAGTACCTTGCCCAAGAAGGAAATATTTGTACCTAGTTGGTAGTTGCTACACACCTCTGAGTCCATGGAGAGCCTCATGAGGATCGGAGGGAGGCACATGCACTCCCTCCCTTTTCTAGGTTGTAGGCACGGCCCTTTCCTGCAAAGAGCCATTTACCATTGCCTGAACCCACCCAGCCAATCTCTCTTATCAGCCAGGATAGGGAAGGGTTGAGGACATTTGTGGTGGGCCACATAACCTTAAGCAACTTGTCCATGTCAGTGGAAGGCAACAAGTGAAAATGATCCCACATCACATGACTAGGCGGTGCACTACATATTGAACTGTACAAGATATTCCAGCAATGGATTTCCTCATGAAAATGAAAGAGACAAGAATCTTAAAATATCTGGTTCATTGATATTCAGAAGGCCTTCATTCACTTCCTAGCAGTGCATTTCCATTTATATTTATTTTTTTCTGTGATTCCATATGCAAGTATTTAAATGCCATCCTTTTGCCTTTTCAAGAAACTCATGTTGCCACAAGTGTACAAAGCCCAGTATATTATTTTGTTGTTAAGTTTAGTATTCTGGTAAAGATGCATGAAGAGAGTGACATGGAAACTTTTCTCTGTAGAGCGCACACAATAACTGGCCATATAAATACTGCTTTGTTAAAAAGATTACCATAAGCTTGCATGCCTCTGTTGAAGTGAAAGCTTCAATTCGATAGGTGCCTGACTCTGAAAGCAGAACTCAAGGTCAGCCTGCAGCATCCAAATGATCTTGTTTACAAATTCATTCGGCATCTTCCAAGTTTTTCTATGTGGGTACAACAATAGCCTGTTAACTTATTTGTATTCTGCTAGGGAAGGGAGCTTATTGGATTTTTCTCACTCATCAGTCATGCCCCGAGGGTTTCCAGATCATTAATGATCAATAGATCAGTTTAGATAAGAATGATAATTCTGGCAATTGAAAAACACATAAGCTTCCCTGATGGGTCTAGGCCACGGAGAGCAAATTAATTCAGTACTTCACCCTGCCCTAGGTAATAATTTTTCTTAATGATGAAAGGTACTGTTTTAAAGAGTATATTTTAGTATAACAGAGATCGTAGCCTTTGTGAGTTCCCATAGCATGGCAACAAATAAGAATTTCAGACTGTCTGCCAGAAACCATTAGAAAGCATTTGTGTATTTTTGCTGAAAAACTAATGCTAAATGAATCCTTGTTTTGTACTCTCAGCCTGATGATCTACGAACATAGGAAGCTGCCTTTTACCAAGTCTGAACACTGGTCCATTTAGCTCTGTACGGTCTACACTGACTGGAAGGGTTTTTTAGGGTTTCCCAGCCCTACCTGAAATGGCAAGAATAGAACCAGGAATGGTATCAAAAGCCGCTGAGAGGTCAAAGAGAAATATCAAGGACATATTTTCCCTGCCTCTCTCCCGACAAAGGTTATCATGCAGGGCAACCAAAACACTTTCTGTTCCAAAACTGGGCCTAAACCCCAATTGAAATGGATCTAGAAATTCAGTCTCCTCCAAGAGCACCTGGATGATCTAGTCCATAACCACCAGCTCGAAACCCTTTCCCAAGATACAATGGCTATGATCATTCCTGTACTGGGAGAACTTGACCACAGCAGTTCAGGCTTGGATCTTCACAGCCTTCAAGACTGGATCACTGCAAGGCACTCTGTGTGTTTGATCCGGGAACTGCAGCTACTGAAGAATGCTATAGCAAGGTTGCTGACAGAAGTGAGACCCTGTCAACATATAACATCTCTGCTCTGAGATCTGCACTGGTTGCTGATTTGTTACTGGGCTAAGTTCAAGGTGTTACTCTTGGTATAAAAAGGTAAAGGGACCCCTGACCATTAGGTCCAGTCGTGGCCAGCTCTGGGGTTGTGGCGCTCATCTTGCTTTAGTGGCCAAGGGAGCCGGCGTACAGCTTCTGGGTCATGTGGCCAGCATGACTAAGCCGCTTCTGGCGAACCAGAGCAGCACACGGAAACGCCGTTTACCTTCCCGCTGGAGCGGTACCTATTTATCTACTTGCACTGGTGTGCTTTTGAACTGCTAGGTTGGCAGGAGACTCTTGGTATAGAAAGCCCTTAATGGTTTGGGTCCAGTTTACTTGCGGGATTTCCTTATCCCACGTATGCCCACTTGACTGCTTCAGTCTGCAGAACTGGAACTGTTACAGGTGCTGCACAATATTTATTCTGCACTTGTAAGAAATTAATATTTTAATGTAGCAGCACCTACGTTTGGAACTCTCTGCCGATTGGCATCAGGCAGGCACGTTCACTGCACATTTTTAGTTTACTACTGGTTTCAGTTGTTTTAAAATGTTTTTAATTACTTGTTTTTAACTGTTTAATTGATAATTTTAATGTTTCTTGTAAACTACTGAGGGTTTACAATCAACGGTATATAAATCTTCTTAGATGAAAAAATCAGTTCAATAAGCCAGATCTTAGTTTTAGTGCTAGCTCTTCTAAAAGAACAACTTCATAGGATTTGCTCATATTGGTCCCGAGAAACAAGATAGATGACAGAAGAAAGGAAGAGCTCAGAGAGCTGTCAACTTCAATGGAGGATTCAATTCTTTTGCTACACCTTTTTGCCATCCAGAACAGGATCTGTTTAATGAAGTATGCCTGCAAAACTCAAGTCTGCCTAGCCAGTTACAGAACTTGCATATATTGAAAACAAAGACTACAGCCTAAAATGATGAACTTATATGAATTTTTCAGGCACTAAAAATAGCTGAAAAAAATTATCTGGGTCCCCACCTTCAGCATATAATAGTATCTACCAGCCATAGACAATTTGCATTAGCTTTACATACCTCAAAATAATCTCTGTTCTATAAACATACAGTAAAACTGGAAATTCTAATGGCATAGTAAATGTTCAACAGTGCAATCCTACTCAGAAGTAAACCCCATTGAATTCATTTGTATGGTGCCTTTCCATAGTAAAAACCATGCTCAAGGTGGCTTACAACGTGAAATAAACATAATTAAAAAAATAAAAGTAATCATAAATGATAAAGAAAACATCAAAAAGTACACAACCAAATCAACCAATCACCACATAAATCATAATAAAGATACAAGATAAAGATACATAAACAATTAATATCAATAAAAGCAGCAACCTTCCCCACCAACAACGCCCCCCAAGCAATACCCCAGCCCATTAGTCTGTTCAATAGCCTCAGCTTTTGAATCTGGAGTCGGTCAGGGCTCCACCATTCCAGACCAGATGGGGAAAGGCCTGCAAGGCAGAGAGCAGGGAGACTTCCTCTCAGGTTGCTTTTCCAGTACCACATTCTTCAAAGTAGCTTTGAGGAAGCAGCCAAACTGTGCCCAGATTGCTGAACTTCCTGCCTCTGGAGCCTTGTCTGATCCTCTTTTTATTGGTTTTTCAGTGTGCTTGCAGAGCTTTTCTGTCTCACCATGCTTTGGGTTTGGTTTAGTACAGTCTGTGTACCTGTGTGCACTTCAAAATCCACCGCTACGTCTACCACTGGCTCTCAGAGGTCACAAACAGGTCATGAAGGCAGTAGCCCTTGCCCACTGTTGCTTGCTTCAACAAACTGTTAGACAACCTAAACCCAGAGATGGCATAGAGCCAACGTGCCTTGTAGCCGTGGGATGGCTTATCTTCCATGAACTTGCCTAACCACCTTTTAAAGCCGTTTATGAGAACAGTCACAACACCCTATTAAGAACTGGATTGGGGCGATGAAAGCAATCTCAGGGAAGTGGGGCAGAAGTGTCTCTAGTGTAATTCTTTCTATATATCAAAATGCAGAACCCCCCTCAACCTTCTCCCACTGCCCATGTAAACCAACAAATGCATAGAAAGAGAACCTACCCAAATGACGCTGACATAAAAATCTCACACATATACCAAGCTCAAGTCTCTCCCCCTACCTCTGGATACCATATTGTTTTACACTGAACGCAACCAAAAGACTTTATAATCTGTACAAGAGAGAGAGAGAGACATTGCACATTCTTTTGTATTTCATGAAAATCTTTAATAATTATTTTTGTTTAAAAAATGCATAATGTTCCATCAAAGAAATAAATCCAAATGGGAAAAAAAACCCTTTCCCACCTGCAGCCTGTAGTGGAGCAACTTAACATTCTACTTCCTCATTCTGCATAAGGAACAGAAGGTCACCTCTTCCTAAGTGCTCCATAAGTGTATTCTTTTTCCATTTTAACTTTAATACATAGGTATTCAATCACACGTCTCAAGTATCTCTTGTTCTAAAAATCCATTTCTTTTTACACCGGTGTTCAGGCGCTATATTAAATGGTATTGGAGGAGGAAGAATTAATGGATGAAACCTTGCAATGAATGTTCTCATTAATGCTACTTCCTTGTAGAGTCAATACCAGAAATACAGCATCCACAGAGTTTACTTGAGCTTGCCAATTTTCTGATGATACAAGAGCAAGGGAGAGGTTGGTAAGGGGGTATTTTGTTGGCCAAGCAATCAATAAGCAATTTATTCATTGTTTTTTTTTTTAAGAAAACAGGAATATCTCCATGGAACTAAAACACAGTAATGAAGCAGAACATGTGAAAACTAGTAAGGGCTTGAGGAGATTTCACCCCTCCCATATCCAAGAATCTCCTGATGATCTCTGCTGATTCTCCAGAGAGGAGGAGGCGTGTTCTGCTCTCTACTTATTCTGCTCCAGCACCACATCAAAGAGTCAGTCAGTCAGTCAGTCAGTTAGTCAGTGTGTCGGAGAGAGAGAGACTGAGTGTTACAGATCGTGTGTAGAGATAAGGTTGCTGCTAAGAGCAGCTGCAGACACTCAGTGTAGTGCAGCATTCATTTATGCTTAGACCTCATTAAGCTCTGTATATAGTTGTATAATAGTTGTAGATAGAATAAAGAAGATATTCTACAGAGCTGCTCTCCGAGTCGTTTATACTCTGCTATACTCTGCTGTGCGACGACTGTCTTCTTGTGGAAGTGAATCCGGTGCTCACAACTCTAAGCTGTGAGTCCACAGCACTTTGACCTGTTCCTGTGCAGAAGGTGGTCTCTGGAAGTGCTACCCAGCTCGCCTAGCCCAGTCGGGCTGAAGTGTATGAGTCCAGTTGGTGGCACTGGCTCAAGGGTGATGCTGACAGGGCTAACTATTCTGGATGAGTAGAACCAATACTTAACAAAGATATAGTACCTTCTAAAACTACTTCAGATAATCATTAGGACAATCCTGTGAGAATTAATATACTGTGCTTTTTTATACTGAGTAGTCTAGGAACTTGGCTAAGGCTGCATAATGAATTTGTGTTTGAGCTGATATGAACTAGACACAGCCAGCTTGCCTATGAGGTGAGCTGAGGCAGCCATTTTGGGCAGCCGAAGTCTAAGAGGCAGTGTCCCTGCAGGCACCCTGCCCACCCCTGCTACTAGCAGAGAAGTGGCACTTCCAGTGAGATCTCACCAAAATCTCATGAAATTTTGTATGTTCCGTGAGATCTTGCAAAAGCTTGTTGAAACCCGCCACTGCATGACCCAAGTAAGGGAGGCTTTGGTAAGGGCAGTGGGGCAGAATGGCACCTTTCTGTTTCTTCTCATAGCTCATGTTCTTAACCACTGCAGTGTATCATGGTAAGGCTAATATATCCTAAAATGTTTATCCTGGATTACCAGTATAATGGCTGGGGAACAGGGAGGAGTGGCTACTGTTTACCTGTCCAGCCTTTGGGTCTTTTCCTTACTCTTGCTTGCAGAAAGCAGATACGCAAGTGAAGCACTGTCTTACATTTACAAGAGTTTTCTGGGCATCTCTTTATGGCGGGGAACCATTTCAGCCCAAGAGCTACATTGCTTTCTGAGGAATCATATGCCAGTGCTGGATGAGGCCAGAGGCAAAAGTTCACAGAGCAACTAATGTTTCACTTTTGTACAGCAGGCTACTTTCTACACACAGAGAGACACAAACACACCGTTCTCTATCCGCCATCCAGGCAACAGTTCAAGGACACATTTCAGCCGGACAAGAATACTCAAAGTGGGTGTTAAGCAGGCCAAGGAGGGGCTGGGAAGAGGGGCATGGGTGGGGATGGGTGGTGGGGCTAGAGTCCTAAGGGCCAGATAGAGAAGTTGGGAGCGCTGCATTTCCCCCCAGATCTGAAGTTCTCCACCCCAGCCTAATGGAGAGAAGTGAGGTTAGACATTTAAGAACCATTCTTCGTTAAAGTTCTTTTATGACAAAATGTATCTATAGACACATGATATCGTCAACCATAGGCTCCCTAAATTACTCAATTTCTCAACTATTCCTTAATCACTTCACAATGTTCTTAATTCCACTTGGTTAATTAATTATGTGACAGATTATTCAGCACTTGCATAATATTTCCCAGTTCTGTACTATTTTTTTTAAAATTATAACCATTTCAGCTTATACTTTGATAAGACTTTGTGTCGCTGTCTAATACATGAGTCAACTTCTGAAAACTTTTCTCCAAACTTTGGAATTCACAGTTTAATTCTTTGAACTGTGATTTCTAAAAATGAGATGCCTCATGAAAATACATGTTGGTGGTGTGTACAAAATGTATATTATCTACAGCCAATGGGATTTTATATAAAGTTGAATGGAGGGGGAGTCTCCAAGAGACAGATGTGGAAAGCAAGAAAGCAGGAAGAAAGGAATAAAATAGTTTGTTTTCACAGTATTGGAGAATGTGTGGATGGATGAGGGATGGGGCCTTGGAGCTTGCTACTGTTCCTCCGAGGGGCCCAAGCCCATATTCAGATCGATTTCTTCTGCCTTCTTAGGTTGATAACTTTCCTTTGTTTGAGTTAGCTGATACTCAGTTGCAGGAGCACAACCATTCAGATTGCTCCACACTGAAACACTGGGGAAAGTGGCATGTCAAAGCAAGTGTATTCCATATCTTCCATGGGCCATGTCTGGTTGAGGGGTCAAATAAGACACCAATTCATGCCTTGACAATGTGGGGCGTCTTTGGCTTTCCTGGGCATTCCATCTCCCACGTCTGGATTTGGGCCTGAAAGACCAATGGAAAGTGTGGGTGCATGGTGGATATGGTGTAAGCATGCAAGCATACTTTGTGACATTGTACAACATCATTGCTGATCATGAGGCAAATCTGTTAAAGCACCAGGCTTAGCTTCCCATTTTCTTTGGTGTTTTGTGGTGTCTGCAGTATGAAATCTCGGAAACAGGCCTGCACAGGTTCTAACATGTAAAACTATACATGACTCACCAGCCATGTGTGATGATGACAGGTGTGGAGAGTCCTCCCCTCCTTTCGGTAACTTCACAGATAAGAATTAATGAGCAGTTGATAGATTTATAGTCCTTTTATTACAGCGTCATGTTGCACAAATACACAGCTCTCCGCAAGGAGGGCAGTTGGCTAGTCTAATCATCTTTCCATTCATTTCTCCCTCCCTCTGAGTCCTTTGCTCTCTGATACGTTTGGATCTCCGAGTCTGAGAGGAGGAGGGGTCCTCCACGCTCTCAAGAGACGTCTCAACTAGCTGCCCCCTCCCTTCTGGTTCTGTCATCATTATCTCGTAACTGGGTAACTCCCTCCATAGCTGTTCAGCTTCTGCCTCTCTCTCTGCTTCTGAACACGCTGTGGAGAAGGGCGGCAATTCTTTCCCCTCCAGCTCTCCATCAGAGAGAAGCTGGTCTGCCATAGAATGCATTCTCCAGTCCTCATCTTCAGACCATTCCCTGACAGATGAACTACTATGTATTTAGGAATAAAAACCAGGAGTTGAATCAAGCTCCTGGTGGGCAACCCTAAAATAGGTAGTCCCCTGTTTGGGAGGGCAGGCAGGATGTCATAAGATCTACCACTAAGCATAGGAAAACAGGAAGCTGCATTACACTGGGTCAGATCATTGGTCATCTTTATCACCACTGACTGGCTGGAGCTCTCAAGGTTTTAAACTGGGGACATTGCTAACCCTACCTGGAGATGCTGGGGATTGAACCCAGGACCTGCATGGAAAGCAGATGTTCTACCACTAAGCTAAGTTCTATAAGATTGTAAAGAACTATATTCTTTGAAATGGATAAGCTAACGTTTATTGTCAAATTGTACAGCCACTCTGAAGTTTTTACTTATTAACTCTCATGTTATGAATAATTATTAATCACACCAATGCATTCTTATATTGGTCATATTTTCAAATAGTCTTGATCCATGTTTGGGGACTTGTGTATATGTGTGTATGCACACACAAGTTGGTAGATGAATGAATCAAAGCCAGTACCTCATGTTCAACATTTTCAGATGCCACAGTCCAATTCTGGTATCTGGTAAACAGATCCCATTGTCTTAGAAGAGCTTTCCTTGAGCTAATCGTTTCAGAGATAGTTAAAATATGTCAATGTCATCATTTTTGGATGTGACAGTCACCTCAAGGAGATTTCCTCTCCCAGTTTGAAATAGCAATAGTGAACTGGGTTTCGTGAAAGGTAAAACCACAAGCATCTCCTAGCATTTGTACCCACAGGTGATTGTTACACCTCAAAAATAATCAGAAAAGTTGGCTGTTCATTTTAGATTTAAAGGAGAAAGGTGTCTGTGCTACTTTGATCTGTTTTGTTTGTTTTGATCTTATTGCCAGAAGTGAGATAGTACTTAGGAGCTATCCCACACTCTTCAGATGTTGAGTATCAACACTTTATCAACAAGATGAGAAAACTGGCAACACTGGTGGTGTATGCGTGCACAAAGGATTAGCATATTTCTGACACCATTTCAGAGCTATTTTAAATTGTGCCACTCTTTTTGAAGTCTAATTAGCTTCTCTGTGCAGTGCAAAAGCAGTAAAGAAATTCTACTGTGAATGCCTTTAATAAGACCATCAAGACTTTGTGAAATGCTTCCTACAAGAGATTTCCACACTGTCTCACAGTAGCTTTTTTGGTATTCTTCCGAATCAGTTTTTTAAAAAAATGCATTTATTTGCACCTAACTAAGACTCTTAAGGTCTTTCTTCAAAAGTCAAAACACCACCATGAGAACACAACACTTCATTAGTTTTAAAACTGAACTTAATACATTTATGAGAACTGTTGTATATGGGGCTTTTTGACATCTGAGTAGGGAATAGGAAAGATTTTATTCTCTTAGATTAACTTGAATGTCTTCTTTCCTCAGAGAAAGTAGGTATATGTTAAAAGAATTCAGATTACTTTCTGGAGCATTATACCAAACGTATCATTGGTATTTATTAAGAGCAAGTAAACTTGTTTGTAGATTGTCAAACAGCACACACAAAACCTGCCAGTATGGATGAGCTCTTCTTTCCCATGGTTTGTGCATGTCAGAGGTTCTCAATCTTTTCCAGTCCATGGCTCCCTTGGCCAATTACATTTTTTTCTGTGGCTCTCCTGTGGGTAAAAACTAGACCATCATTCAAGGCACCTCAGTGAAAACCCCTGGCCTTTGCTATAAATTCTGCATAAGCTCAAAGAAACATCTTTAGGAACAACCTGAAAAAAACCCCAACCAACCAGTAAAACCAGGGAAGAGACAAATCTATTAGTTTTACTACTACTATTAATACTACTATTATTTAAATATGTTTTTAAAAACCTATGAGTTGTACTCAGCTTAAGGCCAACTCAACAGTAGACCCACTGAGATGAATAAACCTACGTTGGCCATGTCCATTGACTTCAGTGGGTCTACCCTGAAGAGCAGCAGCAGCAGCACTGGATTGGAAGTTCAGTTCAAATGTATCCATTCAAAGAAACAGTCAATCCCCTTATCCTCTCTCTTTACCCCATTTCCTTCTCCCTAGGCTCTGCACATGCTCAGAGGCTGCCATGACCTTCTGCTCTGCAATTATGCAGAATTCAGCTGGTCATTTCTAAAAATAACATGTGATGTATCAGGGAAAGTTCTTGGCCCAAGAGTCTCTCTTTTCACAGTAGTCCCCCATACACAGAGATCACCAGGAGAGGCCTTATTCTCAATAGTGCCGCCACTGCATTTAGGTTGGTCTTAACTATGAACAAGGTTCAGATCCAGGGGAGCCCTTCTCTACATGGAAGAGTTGTTCCATTCAAAGAAAGGTCTTTGGTCCAGTTGAAGCCCTTGCTAATGGAAGGACAAAGGCCTCTGCAGTCCTCTGTAGCACCTTCTTCCCCTTCCTTCCTTCTTTCCTTTTCTTCTTTTCCTCGTCCCCCTCCCCCAATGGAATTCCTTACCCAGGAAGGCCTACCAGATTCAATTTGTCAAGATTTTTGGAATGCTAGTGGACCTTTATTTATTTTTGCAAAAGCCATTGGATGCCATTTTGGTCCCACTTTTCAAGTTGTAATTCTATGTTGACATTTTATTGCATGTTACAAATGTATTGCCAATTTCAGTGTAATTTTTGATGCTACAGGATGCTGCTGGTAATAACTAGTGGTAAAAATAGCAATAAATATAACATGTGTGCACATTTGATGCCAATGCCACATGCAATTTGTATTTTATACACAAGGCATAGAATATGACAATAATGCCTTTCAGGCTTAGCATTTTTCCTAGCCTCTCTCAGGGTTGTGCTCCCTTTCATCCTATCCAGATCTACTCTAAGGAGACAAAAATGAAATCAGGCTGAAAATGAGATTTCATTCAGTGGAGATGTCTAAAATCGATTCCATTGGGCAGTGGGGGCGCGGAGTATACCCCATGAAATTAAAAGTGGAATTTCAAAAGCCTATGAAAGACTGTGTCAATTTACTGGGCAAGCAGGGGCCATTCAAATGTGATGCGTACCCGCCTTGGCTCCCTTGACTTTAGCCGACATCTTGATTGATACACAAAGGCAGAGTGGTGTTTACAGGCATTACTTTAATGTTGCTAGTAGCAACTTCTGCTTTGCACCTTTCCTTTCTTTGTATTTAAGGGCATATTTTTTGAAATAATTAACTCATTGATTTGCAGGAGGACCTCATTGGCAATACAATATATTCTACTGGCAGATGGATAGACTTAGCTGGTTTTCTTTTTGTTTCTGTTTTTAAATACTCCCCCCCACCATCATTCTGCCAATACACACATTGAGCACTTAAATTTGTAAAGACATTTTGCATTTGGCCTTGCAGGGGGATGACTTCATAAGCAATACTGCTTGGAACAGCTAATAAATATCAGCATTAACCACTTTTCAAATCCATTTGCCTTTCTCTATGCAGTTTTTATACCGCTGCCCATTGTTATTTGATTCATTCCCCCCCCCCCCGCCCAATCTCCATTCTGCAAAATACTAGGGTTGGAGTCATTGAGTTGGAAGGGATCTCAAAGGTCATTTAGTCCAACTGCCTCCTGCTGTTGCTGATTATAATTAATTAATGTATATACTACTAAATGTCAAAATAGGCTTACACAAGCATTAAAATATAAACATCCAGTTATAATATGCAATAAAAACAATCCCATTAAAAGAAGACAATAATTAAAGCAGGAGACTCAGGGTGAGAGATTAGGGAATGCCAGTTGTAAAGAGGTGCACCTTCAAAAGCCAATAGAATGCCAGTACAGATAAAGTTTGCTTCTCTCTTTTTTTTTATAGGATATTTATTAACATTTTTAAAAATATTACAATAAAGTAAAAAAGAAGAAAAAACAGATAAATAACAAAAATACAGAATAAAGAA
Organism: Podarcis raffonei; assembly: GCF_027172205.1. NCBI lineage: Eukaryota > Metazoa > Chordata > Lepidosauria > Squamata > Lacertidae > Podarcis > Podarcis raffonei. Next base: position 67,555,276 of record NC_070602.1, read on the forward strand.
AATTAAAAACACATAAATTTTCAGTTGCTTATTTTCCTTTAACTTGTTTCCCGGACCTCCTCATACCTCCCTTTTTTGTATTCCACCACAAATTGTTGGTTCAGCAAATCCTTACCATTATATTATTACCTATTTATAATCCTTTTTTCATATTCTCTTAAAGCATTACAGCTGGAAACCACTTAATTTCAATCCAACATCATTCTAACATTCATTAATTTTACAATATTTCTGTAGATAGTCTTTAAATTTCTTCCAATCTTCTTCCACCGACTCTTCTCCCTGGTCTCGGATTCTGCCAGTCATTTCTGCCAATCCCATATAGTCCATCACCTTCATCTACCATTCTTCCAAAGTGGGTAGATCTTGAGTCTTCCAATACTTTGCAATAAGTATTCTTGCTGCTGTTGTGGCATACATAAAAAAAGTTCTGTCCTTCTTTGGCACCAATTGGCCGACAATGCCCAGAAGAAAGACCTCTGGTTTCTTCAGAAAGGTATATTTAAATACCTTTTTCATTTCATTATAGATCATTTCCCAGAAAGCCTTAATTCTTGGGCACGTCCACCAAAGGTGAAAGAATGTACCTTCAGTTTCTTTGCATTTCCAACATTTATTATCGGGCAAATGATATATTTTTGCAAGCTTGACTGGGGTCATGTACCACCTGTATATCATTTTCATAATATTCTCTCTTAAGGCATTGCATGCCGTGAATTTCATACCTGTGGTCCACAACTGTTCCCAGTCAGCAAACATAATGTTATGTCCAACATCTTGTGCCCATTTAATCATAGCAGATTTCACCGTTTCATCCTGAGTATTCCATTTCAACAGCAAGTTATACATCTTTGACAAAATCTTAGTTTTGAGTTCTAACAGTTCTGTTTCTAATTTTGATTTTTCCACCTGGAAGCCAAGATAAAGTTTGCTTCTCTTTCAGCAGGGAGTGCATTCCATAACGTCCGTTCCACCAGTGAAAAGGCCAGCCTCTATGTCACCACATGCTGCTAAGTATTAGGCCATGAGAAGATTAACCCAGTTCCATTTGTTGATCTTAATGTGCTTACCAAGCGATAGAGGTCAAGTCAATCTTTCAGGTAACCAGGTCCAGAATTGTTTAGGGATTTATATGTAAGTAGCAAGACCGTAAAACTGGCTCATGGGCAGCCAGTACAGATCCCTTAGCACATGTGTAGAATATGCCCAGAAAGGGCACCATTCTTCACTTGGGCTGTAGCATTCTGCACCAGATTTAGCCTGTGGACCAGCCAAGGTATTAGCCACTCCACTACATTCAGTAAGAAGATTATCAGAGAGTCCTTACTGAGCAGATCAGTCATGGTGGACGACTACCTTCTGAATGAGTGCTTGCCCATCACTATTAAAATGTGTGACAGTGGGAAAATGTGCCTTGTGTTTATGGGAACCCTGTCAATTCATGCAAAGACAGCTGTGAGGTCCAACAGAGCTGTGTCCCAAGTGTAGGTTAACTAAAAAGCTCCCCCAAGTTCTCTACAACTTGAAGGGGTACTCCTGCAGGGATTCCTTGCAGGCAAATGGATGTGGGAATCCCCTGACACTAGAAATCTTTAAAATGGTACTTTAATTAACATAAAAAATAATTCATTTAGTCACATTAAGAAGATAAGACCAGGGCAAAGGCCTACATCCTCTTCTCACAGTGGCCAACCAAATATCCATGGGAAGCCCACAAGCAAGACGTGAGTGCAGCAGCACTCTCCCCACCTTCCTATCCCCATCATCTGGTAGGCAAAGGCATAACTGCCTCTCACAGGGGAGGTAGAATGCAGTCATTGTGACTTGTAGCCACTGATAGCCTTCTCCACCATGAACTTGTCTAATCACCTTTTGAAGACATCCAGTTGGTCATCACTGTCTCTTGTGGGAGCAAATTTCATAGATAAATTCTGTAGTGTGTCAAGAAGTATGTTGCTTTGTTTGTCCTGAATCTTCAAAAAAAACTTTAATAAGAATGCATTTTCCACCAGTAAATGAGCTTACATGGTTCATCATAATGCCTAATAGTTTCTTTGTGACTAAAACAGAGCCTGTATGGCAATGATTGGTATACTGTATAAAGGCTATTTTTAATGCACTGTTTCTCATTCCAGAAGGATGGTGTTCAAACACAGCTGTCAGAAGCCCATCATGTCATTCTGTGACAGATTCCTTCTTACAGCCTTTGTTTGCTTATTCTGGGAACTGTGGCAGGATGAGAACTTAAGAGAGGCATGAATTTTAAGGGGCAGTTCTCAAAGAAATATACTTTATATGCCAGCTGCTGGAGATATCAGTCAATACCAATTATCTTGTTTTCTCCTGGATTTGCTCATTACAGCAACACTGTAGTTGTGGTCCTCATGTTGCTCATGGTTCCCCTGAAGGATCCTGGGAACTTTACTCTGTAAAGGGGACTGAGGGTTGTTAGGAAACCCCTGTTCCCCTTAGAAAGCTACATTTCCCAGAGTTTTCTGGGAAGAGGGAATGGTTATTAAACCAATCGCATTACAAGTAAATCTGCTGGAGATCAGTTTAAAATGTGTGGGTGAAGCAGGTCACCAAAGTAACAGACCCCAAGCTGTTGAACTGAGCTTGTCTCCTCTCATATAAAGAGCAAATAGATAATTAATGCACCTGAGACCAGGGTCGAGAGTTGGCAGTGCGCTGAGGGCCATGTAAGTCGGCAGCAGTGGTGGCGCACACGGCTAAAGCCTGAACTGGCTGGGGCGGAGTCCCCATGGCTGGTCCCAGTGCCTCAGGGATGGGCAGTGCCATCGATTTAAAAATCCTTCCTGTTCATGTCAGCAAAGCACAAGTGTAGCCTCCCTCATACATGCTACACTTCACAGTTTAAGAGGCTTTTCAAACTTCTCCTGAACCCCTTTCTTTTCCTGGAATACAAGTCTCATGTTGACTATTGCTTAAAGTCCCCCTTTGTACTTTTTGTTCCCTGCAGAAAATGTCTCAGTAATCTTTTTCTCCCTCCCTCCCTCCCTCCCTCCTTCTTTCTCTTTTGGTTCCTCACACTCACTAAAGCATCAAAGGAATGTTCAGACTGCATCAGAAAACAATAAAATCCAGGCAGTTCCCAGCTGGAGCTGATATGGTACCATATGTTGATCACCTCCATGAAGGAATAAGAGAACAAAACAAGCAGCCAGTTAGAAGTGGCACATTTGTGCCTGCTTTTTGGAAGGACATATGACACATCTTATCAATAACCCTGGATTCAGCGCCTGAGATAGTCCAGTGCAGCTCATTTGTTCTAAAACAAGCCCCCATTAGCATTTTCTCCCTTAACAATGGTGCAGACATCCTGCTTTCCTGATGGGCAAAGGAGCCTTCTCAATCAAGTGTCAAATCTGAGCATCTGTTTCCATTGCAGATGAACATTTAGCAGCAGCAGCTAAATGGCTTTAAATAAAAAGAGTCACATCCTGATTCAGTTGTGTGATGGTGCTGAAGCAAATGGAGCAAGAAATGTTGGCGGAGGATCTGAACCCTGTGTTTATCAGCTTGTTGTCCAGGCTTTCTTTCTGCCTGCAATAGATATTATGCCCGAGATACAATCTCTGAAAAATACTTTTTCATATATAATGGAAATGCTGACCTGACTCTAATAGGAACCTTTCTGACCTCCTACTGAAATAGTGGAACCATTAGAGAAATTGACTATTACACATTTCTGTGTCTGAAAGAAAACATTAAAGGAGAACCCAGAGTTGACACAACTCATGGAACCAGACATGATCCCAGGGTTAGAAAAGAGTCATAGGAGTAAGGGTGGAACAGTTCTTCATTAGAGCTTAGTGAACATTTACAAAAGAAGGAGGTTTAGGCTTATTAAATTTCTGAAGAGCTTCTCCACAGGTAAAAGTCCTGATGCAATTTAGAAATACAACACTGACATCTAGCCAGCAGTTGACAGAGCAGGGTAACAAGCTCTGTTCACAGGCTCTCTATCTGCTTAGGTGAGGTGAAACATAAGAGCATAGGAAGATCATTGGCCCATTCTGCTCCATATTACCAACACCGACTGGCAGTAGCTCTCTTGAGTTTCAGGCAGGAATCCTTCCCAGCCCTACCTGTAGATGCCAGGGATTGAACCGGAAGAACAGGAAGAAATTTCTCTTGATACACTAAATATCTTACAACCATGTCAGAATTCACTTGTGCAGCTGTCTGTCTCCCCTTTTGTTTTTGGTCCTGTGCATGTACCTTCTCCATACAAGGAGGGTGGGGGGACCCTGCATACATTCTAGTCATCACAACTTTGCAAAACCATTGCACATGCTTTCAGCTCACGAGGCTGTCATGTGCCATTCACAAGATCAAGAAGCCAGAAAAAGCAGATTTTCCTTTTCATGTACAAATGTGCACACAGTCTTTTTTAGACATTATAAAGAACACATGGAGGCTGAGTGTGGGTGATTCCACTTCCTTGCCTGTTTCTTCCATTTCTTCAACTTCCATTTCTTTTACAACTTCATGTGAAAATGTACTGTGAACATTTTATTATTCTAATCATGAGTGCAAGGCTGGGTCAGACATGGTAGTACCTGCTTGCTTAGTACACAGAAGTCTCTGAATAACTTTATTTCCAGAAACAGTACATTGCTCTCATAAACATTTATATGCCTTGAAAATACCCTACTTGAATTAAAGATGTATGTGGGGTTATGGAAGGTGTGAACTTTTCTGTTGATGAACATTCTGTTTGAGAACATTTATAGCCTGGTCTTGTGGGTAACATAAGCTCCATGGAATAGCAAGGGGCATTTACTATGCAACAGAAAACTTTTCTGTTTCATTGTTGCTGCTTCGAGAAGGGTCATGCTCTGCCTGAAGAAGCAGGTTCATAATCTGGGAGTGTTATTGGATCCGTTTCTCTCATTCATGGGTAGGACTGGAGTATCTTCTACCAGCGTCAAGTGGTAAGACAGGTACTGCTGTTTCTGAACTGGGACAGCATAACCACTGTTATCCATGTGCTGGTGACTTCCAGATTTGACTACAGTACTCTATTTGGGGGTTGCTCCTGAGAACTGTCCAGTTATTCCCACTCTCTTCTTGCTACTTAACCAATTGCTGATCCACAAGAAGACTGGAACAGTCACAACAAAGAGCTAACTTGTCTGTGTGAGTGATTGAAATTACCCATTACTTCGGGTGATATAATACAGTTATGGGGGGGCGGGGTTGGGGATGTCTTAGGCTGTATGCTGAGACACTTCTAATGCTTGGAGTCTCCTAATTTCTAGAATAGCCAAGCTAGTTTCCTGGTGAGGTGATAGGCCATTAAGGGGAACAAAGTAAATGGATCTGTGTGACATGGTAAATGAGTGGGCCCCATCCCCCAACTCACTGGTAGTTAGAAAGACAAAAGGCCAGAATTGAGAGTTGTGTTTGTGTGTGTGTTAAACTAGAAGTTGCAGAAGAAGCAGGCGGAAGCCAGAGAGAAAGAGAGAGATGTTTGGTTTCTGCTTGAATTCAAGGTTTCAACTATGGAGGAAGCAAGACCCTCTCGGGGTGTTAATCATACGTAGGTTCAGGTAGTATATATGTGTAAATAAACCATATATCATAAAGACTCAACAGTCTCTGCTGTACCTGATTCCAAAGGAAACATGAACTGTGCACAAGCTCTTGGAACCCTTGGAATTTCACACCGCTCAGAGACTGGGGTGGCGTGCAACAACACCATTGGTTCTGAGCTATTTGTAGCACACCAGAAGTTATATTACCCTCTCTTATGTCCTCCATAATTATAAACACGGCTTAGAATAACTACTGCAGTGGTTGGCTGTATATTCAGTGATAATAGGAAGTTGACTGTTCAGGTATCACTGATGCAAATCTAAATCAGCTCCCCTGGAATTACTTTCATCCTATTGAGCACATAACCCGGCCATGTGAGAATTAATGCTATAACCAAGATGTTAATTAGCATTAGATATGCCAGATATAATACACACGCTATTAATAGTGAGGGAGCAATTAAAAAAAATGGCCTTGCTTCATCTTCGGACTGTTCAGAAAGGAGATAACGACAAGCTTTCCCTGGGCAAAGTGAGAAGCCCTACAAGAATATGTAATTATAGTGCAAGCAATCTATTACATTTTAAGTAAGCTTATCATTCTCTGAGTTTTGCAGTCAGGGCATGATATAGTAATCATACTTTTTTTTCCCTTTGGAAATGTAGGTTCCCACAGACTGGGTGAAAAATTTAACACGCAGTCTGAAAATGGACTTTTTGTTATGTGAAACAGGGCTGTTTGTCTTTGAACTGATTGAGGAAAAAATTGAAATAGCATTTGGTTGAGTAGCAGTAGCAAATGGGAGTCATCTAACTGCTGCTTAAAAACCTTCAATGAAGGAGAGCACCACCTTCTGAGGGAGTCAGCTCCACTGTTGGACGGTTCTTTGAGTCTGTGTTTGGTATATTGCAGACATAATTGCTCCTGTAGCTCTAATGAACACTCCCAGACACATGTGCATGTTTAGTGGGCCTTTCCTTGCTTTATTGGACATTTTATATATCGTGCTAGGGAATTGGAAGATGCCAAAAGTTTATCCACTTACAGAACGGCAATCTCATTGGTAAAAAGATCCATTGCAGTCTGTGGGTTTTACCTCTGGGTAAGCATGCTCAGGAGCCAGATTAAGAGTGCAAAAGCACAGTAGTCTTTGAAACTTGGAAGAACATGGAACGCGTAAACCTGAAATCCTATCCCAAACAAGAACACATAACAATATTTTCTCTATAGCTATATCTGTCTGAGATGAATGCAAGAGGAGATCATTTCTATTCATAGGTGCTCCAAGCAGACATCCCCAAAGGTTTCTGGTGTATGTGACCTACTTCATGCTGCCTTGTTGTCCCTTGCCACCCACGATACACGTGAGATGGTTTAACTACCCTTGGGTCTTCATTGGAAGCAATTTCCCAAGATGGAGAGACTGAGATTTTTACCTCCAAAGTAATCAGCCTTTTCCAGAGCCCCATTCAACAAGCCACTATTTCCTAGGTAAAGGAAGAAGACCTGAATGTCAACAACAGTAAATGGCGTGGAGTCACCGGCATTTTAGCCAGAAAAACTGCTGACGGGAAGATTTCAGGTGCCTTGGTTTGAGTCAGACAGCAAAAGCTTATCAGGCTTTCTGAGGCAATCACTCAACTCTCAGTTACCTGGACAATTGATCTCTCACAGGGCTTTAGCTCAGCCTTTTTTCTTTTTCTTTTTAAAAGCTATTTCCTATCTTGCTTCCCCAGGTGACTTTTCACCTCTACCCACTGTTTGCAAACTTTGGACATTCTTACATAGTTTCAGTGATCACTGATAGTGATCACTGCATGCCCTCTACTGCTTGGTCTTGTAAGCTTGGACTAGCTATTAACAATGATCTGACAAAAATGGGAAAATAGTGATAATGCAAAAGCTGACTCACCAAATCTGAAAAGCCAAAGGACTGTCATGAAGATCTTTACACTTTGTCAATTTGTCACTGGTTGTTTTCTTCTCCTCTTAGATTGGAAGCTTTTGCTTCCATTTTCAATTAACCACAGTTTAGCTAATTGTGGGTTTAACTGTGGTTTGTTGAATTCCCAGTCTGTAATGGAACCATTGGAGCTTTGATCCTTTGTTTCCCGTGTGGTCCCAACTTAGATTAGTGACCCTGCTGCTGCTTTCACATTTGAAAGAAAGCTCCCAGTGATGCCAATGGTAACGTCTAACTTTGGTGCAAATAGCATATGCAGGGCAGAGAGGCAATCCAGACGGAGACCATAGCAGAAATAAAGGAACCCCTGCCTCTGCCACATCATGGCATTAATTTGCAGCAGCTATTTACTTTAAAAAATATTCACACAATTGCTATTGAATAATGACAGGGCTCCAGCCCTGTGTACATCGTTAACCAGTCAAATTACTATTACTCTGGGAGTCCACATTTTATTATGCCATAGTCAACCATGTATTACTGTAGTAAAATATGTGTATGAGTTTATACACTGGAATCTGAGCACAAGGGGAACACAACTATGCGGTCTGTTGAATGTACACACTCAACCCAACTACATTCAAACTATTTAGGTATGATGCATATATTTTGAATCTGGTGAACCACCCTCCAGGCCTTCGCTGTTAAATATTTAGACTGTGCCTTTTCTCTTCTCAGACTATTGAAGAAACAGAAGCCACTGGATTATCACACTGAGCAATTTGCCTTGTAGGATAGCTATGTAATTTCTCCCATTTGTTTCTCAATGCAAAAGAAAAGCACAATCCACTCTTTCACTGGCTACCAAACCGTGGGCTGGGAGCATGAATGTGCAGGCTATCACACTACCAGCATTGTGTGCTGGAGACAATATGACACAATGAGAAAGGGGAGTCAGGCTTAAGGCTTTGGTGTAGGACTAAAATGTGGCTCTCAAGCAAAGGTAACAATAAGCAGTAGGTTCCATTAATAGGAAGGCTAGAAACCACAGCTCAACCTCCTCCTTGAAACCAGGGATCAAATAGTTTGCTTATTCAATTTATACACAAAAGTCACTGTATAAAGAAATAAACATGGATTTATGATAGCAGGAAATATTTCAAGGAACAAAATCAGTCTCCAAGAATACAAAGGGGGGGGGGGAAACCAATCAATTGTTTAAGAATGCAAGGAATATTGTAGAATATTTATTTTCAGTTTGTTAAGTAGCTATTACCCAGTGAGTTACCCACCTCCAGCATCTGAGCTAGTAACTCTTAACATAATTGATGCCCTTCCTTTATTAAATCTATAGTTTCTTTTGCTCCCCATAGTGCCATTTTAAATGTGCTATTAGAAGCAGTAGTTAAGCAAACAATGGTTTCATATACTTAAACCATTGAAAACTTGGAACTGGGCACAATCAATATGAACAAAAATGTAAAAAGAAAAGCATTCACAAAACCTCACAATTTTGAAGAGAACAAAATAGGTCCAACAGGTCCATAGTGGCAGAGTCATAATTAAAATTCTCATTTGGCATGGGGTTGGTAAAATGTGTGATTAACAGAAGAGAAATATATCCAAAATATCTCTCTCTCTTACCAAAATGGTCTGCTATGTTTCAAGCTTTACAGCTTTTTGCCCCCAAACACTTTCAAGGGAGTTGAAAAGTAGATACAATTTCCCCCCGTACTTATTTCCTGTCTTTCTACTAATAATAGGGTGTACTCAAGGAGTATGGTGCATGAACTTCCCCAGATTGGCACTTCTGGACTAATTATGAGCTAAGCCCAAACCTCTCTAAGTTGAGACTCAGCTTGTAATTGCCATGACCTCAACACTACACTTACTTCCACTATCACAGCCATTCCCTTTTTGTTTCATACTGAAATATATCAGAGACCTTAACAAGGCCATAGCAGCATCTCCTCTTATATCTATAACTAAGTCTGGATCTAGACACATCAAAGAAGCATTTCAGTTAAATGCGTTGCAAACTTTGTATTAGAAATCAGGTACGCAAAAACAGAACTCCACATCGCCCTCTGGTGTCGCAGTATTAGAATGCATTAAACAACGCATATAAAGCGTTTTTTCTTTGCCAATGTCGCTGTGTCCTAAGTATCTTTTGGAGTAAAAGAGAGGGGACGCAGGGGGGTCATGGGGACTCAAAAGTTTTCCAGACCATATTGTTTCCCCTGATATCAATGACAACATAAAAAGATGGAGAACTCAAAATAGGCCCCAGCTTTAAATGAGCTTAAAATTCTGGCCTGATGGAAACTGAAACCAAATCAGCTCAGTTTACACAAGTCTATCCCAAATCAAGGGACGCGGGTGGCGCTGTGGGTAAAAGCCTCAGCGCCTAGGGCTTGCCGATCGAAAGGTCGGCGGTTCGAATCCCCGCGGCGGGGTGCGCTCCCGTTGTTCGGTCCCAGCGCCTGCCAACCTAGCAGATCGAAAGCACCCCCGGGTGCAAGTAGATAAATAGGGACCGCTTACTAGCGGGAAGGTAAACGGCGTTTCCGTGTGCGGCTCTGGCTCGCCAGAGCAGCTATGTCACGCTGGCCACGTGACCCGGAAGTGTCTCTGGACAGCGCTGGCCCCCGGCCTCTTGAGTGAGATGGGCGCACAACCCTAGAGTCTGTCAAGACTGGCCCGTACGGGCGGGGGTACCTTTACCTTTACTATCCCAAATCAAGTCTGGGAAGTTTACTCACCGTTACCTTATATTATGAAACGTTTACTGCACCTTTCTTGTTTCTGGGATACCAAATGTGGCACCATAATGAACGATCGTATCAGTATCAGGTCTCATCCACACTTCCAATGACGGGTGCCAAATTAAATAAAATATTGAGGGGGGGGAGGTAAGTCCCTTCCCACATAATCGATCAGATGATGCAGTGCATTCACATTGGAATGGCAATGCCTATCAATTGGGGGTGGGGAACCCCTCAAATATTTTATGGGGGGGAGGGACCTCGGCCACTAGGAGTTGGCTCCTATGCTTCCGATTGTCCCGTGCATAGAAAGCCAGGGTCCAAGTGGTTTTCTGTTTGCCCTGGTATTTTCTCTGGGGAAATCTGCTCTTTTGCATTGAATCAGAGCAAATATCTATCTGCTGAAAACCTGATTGACAGTGATTCAGTGCTAAAGAGCGGGTTTTCTCGGGGGGAGGTCTGGGGGAAAGCCCTTAGATTTTACTGCAGTATTTGTGTGGAATTCCTCTCCTGGAAAAACAAGTGTCAATAACAAATAGTAAAGCAGCAGCCAGTTGCTGACTTAAATGCATCCATGCATGCCTGCTTGCTTGCTTGCACACTGCTCTTGGTGTGGCCACACTCTCTGATTGATGTTTATGTCTCACCCTATCCAGCAACTATTCTAATTAATCCCTGTCTCTAAGCCTTTGTTACATTATTTAAAAAATGTTACATGGCTCATAAGCACAAACTCTGATTCAGCAGTCTACTTTATTTGTTTAAACTATTTATGTACTGCCTTTCATAAGCAATCAAGGTAGTTCACAACAATCTTTTTTTAAAACAAAAAAAATAATCATTGAAATACAGTAAAAAATACAGTAAGACAATGAATACACCAGCAATGTCTATCAATTCTTCTTCCTTCTCTTCTGTCATGGGTATTACATTGATTGCACGGTACATTCTCTGGCACCAGCAGTGGCTGCTAGTTCTGAAGGGAGCCAGGCAAGGAAGTGCACAACATAACCAGGTCAGGCTATGGGGTAAGTTTTACTTCATGTTAGAGGTAATGAAGAGAACAGGAGCTTTTCAGGGGCAGCCGAGCATGGAGTTCAAAACATGGAGTTCTGCTCTTTGAACTTAAACAGTGGTATAGACTGCTGGAAAGTGACGATGCCTTGGTAAGGAACAAAGCAGAGCATTATGAATACCTGTGGGGCTGAGGATGCTTTGTGGGGAAGCAGCAAGCTTCCACCTTTCCTGCAAGGAGCTCACGGTGGTGCATGTGACCATCTCACCTCCCTCTGCATTATCCTCACCACAACCCTATGAGCTATCCTAGGGCTGAGAGGCTGTGACTGGCCCAAGGGCACCCAATGAGCTTCATGACTGAGTAGGGATTTAAATCTCCCGGGTCTTAGTCCAGGATCCTAAATACTACACCACACTGGCTAGTGGCATCACACCGGCTCTCTGTTCCATCAGCCCAAAGTTACCCAATTTTACCGGTACCTTCAACTAATTCCCACAAGACAATGATGCTGCCTGAAGCAAGTTGCTTCAACCTGTTGCATGGCAGAAGTGGCCTAGCCTCCCCTCTCCTCCCTTCCCCTGCACCCACTCACCCACCACCACCAGTGGTCAGCATTGTTGGAGATGACAGTGCTAAGCCTGTGATCAGCATGGGGGAGTGGGGGCTGCAGTGGTGGACAGGTAGCGCAGAAGGCAGGGGGCTCTGCAGTAGGTGGCCAATGACAGGTGAAGCTAACTGTTTCCAGCTTTGCCCCTTCTTCCTGCTGAGTTCTATAATGACTAAGGGGGAGGGGAGGGGAGGGGAGGGAGGAAGCCAGTGCCACCCTCTGGACTGGTTGTAAGTAATAATCCATCCTGGTAAGGGGCTGGCTGTGCCACATTCACCCTACTGGACCAGTCTCCACTGGGACGAGGCATCACTGCACACTGCCACACAAGAATCTCCTCTATTGAGGCCCTTGAATGGTTTTAAGGGAGCCCAGTTTTCACAGGATAAAAGCAATTTCTCAATAATAACCCCATGCACAGTGTTCCACTTTGCTGGAAACATGAACATTAAATGACTTCAGATCACATTTAAAGGTCCTTCAGTAATTGTTCTGATTAGTTTTCAGTGCAAAGTTCAAAGAAAGTCCATATTAAAAAAAGAATAGTTTCTTGTCTGTTGTTGTGAGCGTAGAAAATAACTCAAAGGAGCTTGCTATGTAAGAGAAATTACTGAAGAGACAGCATTTCCCCTCCTAAGACCTTAATAGGTTCAGAACGCAAACCAGGCAATGTGGTCCTTGGAAATTGCTTTAATGAGATCTTCAGCTGACAACTGACAAACACTCCATACAATAATAGACTCTGCAAGAACTCATTTAGCACATCTAATGGGTAATTTCCCTCAAATTCTAGATCAGTAACAAGAATTATCTAAATTATAATTTAGCACAAGATCTAAGTTTTGTGAGAACAGGGAGAAAACCCACCAAACATTCTAATGAACATTGTTATACAGTATTTTAAAACATGTGTTTCAGGTGAAAATATGTGAGACCTTATGAGTGGCTTTCAACCATAGCTGTCAATGTTTCCCTTTTTAAAAAAAGGGAAATTCCCTTATTCCGAATAGGATTCCTCGCAGGAAAAGGAAAAATTTGACAGCTATGGTGTAGGCCCTTTAAACATAGTGGGCTTTAATTCTGAGTAAAATGTGCAGCAAGTCTACTGTGCAATTCTGTGTATGTCTGCTTCAAAATATGGCAACCCTATTCCTACCCACACCTCTAATGTATACTTATTTCATGTTTGATTTGAGCAAATGGGTTTCAGCTTTCTTTTACTCACAAACCTCTGCAAGCATCTAGTTCAGTTATCCTAAAATCAGTGCTAAAGTTACACATTGCCGGTCTACAATTCACTTACAGGTGACTGGAAAGGATAATATTCACAGGAAAAAATTAAAGGCCTTTTAAAATGGAAATGTGCTTTCTTCAACATTCTGGTGCAGCTGTACTGTAAATGTAGGATAAAGCAAAAGGAGATGCAGTAGAGAGGGATGGCTGCTTATGACGGTTTTATTGAGACTAATATAGGTTGTTGTCTGTCAATCAGTTCAGTGAGAAAGAACACACGGAAACACAGCCCTGCCTTGCTGCTGCTGATCAACACTGACCCTTTCCCTTCCTCAACTCATTTCAGTACAGCTGCAACAAAAAGGAGAAATTGAGTTTCAGCTCAGAAGCAGATTTATCCATGTGATGGCAATAATGTAACAAAACGTGGTGATCTGTAAAGACCACATGCAAGCAGGAATAATGATATAATATAGTGGAGGAATTGCTGCTGTAATCTGTATTGCTCTGGTGTGATAGGTTTAAGACAGAGCAGTTGCCACCATCTGCCATGGCAATCCAAGAGAAACCCTTTGTGCGGCCCTGCAGATTTAGCACCGCAAATGTTCAAAATGCGATCTAGTTTTGCAATAATGTATCAATGAACCAATTAATCAAGCATGAGTTGAAATATGTCCCTTTTGATTCTTTTCCCATTGAAAACAGGTTCCCCTATTGGTCCAGGTAATTATCTCATAATGAGATTATCTCCACTGCTTCTATTGTTAGCTGAGTCTTGACAGGCGAGGGGATACAATGAGTGATGAATATGTGAGTGGGTGGGAGGGAAAAGAAACATTATTTTTGCTTGAGTTCCTATTCAGGACTGTTGCTAGGGATGTAGGGACAGAGAAGCTAGATAAACCTTGCCATTTTTCAAAATATACATTTTAAAAATTAAATATCACATTTTTTAAAAAAAACCTTTATTTGCTATCAGGTTTAACATGCCATATAGGTTATCAGAAACAAAAATATCCACTCATTTATGAAAAATGTAGATTTTTCAATCTAAAAGGAAGAAATATGAAACTGTCTCTTTTCCATAGGATGAAGACAAATAAAATGCAAAGGATGAACAAGTGCTTGCACCGCAAACCCTTTTCTTAATTAACTTACCGACAAATTTATTTACCTAGTAGAAGTGCTAGCATCGGAACAACAGTTATAGCTGTATGACTTTCTGCAGAACAGTGCCTCTGCTGTCATATATATTTTACTGGATATACTCAGCCTGCTCATTTGGAATGAAACATAACTTGGACAAAGATCTAGTAGAACTTTGCACTCAGTATTCTGAGCCTCTGCTCTATGCTTGAAAACTAATGCAAGAAGATGTTGGTTGGCTGGATTAGCGGTTTCATCAAACTTGACACAGCTTCCCAGCAAATTCTTACTCTTTGCCTGTCTGTTTTGGTCCTTTGTTTCTGCTTGTTCAATGCCTCCTGTGAACCTTTATTTTGAGCTCAGTGCTGTCCCTGAATCCTCCCCCCACCCTCTCTGTCTGCTCTGATGTTCCTGGATCTGATTCTTCATGTATCTGCTAAACACCTAATTTCTGCTTCAATCCTGATATTCATTACATTTTAAGTAGCCACAATAGAATACAGTGCTGTACAGAAAATGCATTTTTGTAAACACTGGTTGGAGAACTGCACCACAAAATTCAGATAATGTGGATTTCAAAGGGTAGCTCTGTTTCAGTTTGTGCATTTGTTTCAGAAAGTGCAGATTTGATCAGTTCAGCTTTAGATGTGCACCGAATCAAATTTCTCCTCCATTCCTATCAGTGGTTGATAATAAACACCCTGTTCTAAAAAATAAGATAATCCAGATCCATTAACTAGTTCCAATTAAATATGTGAGTATCTAGGGACAACCATGTAACATTTTTTCAAGTGTGATTAAAAAGCCCACTTGAAAAAATGCTATTTTAGAGACAAAAAAAAAATGCATTTTTAGCTGGACTTGTGAAAAGGCCCTGTGTGCATTTCCTTGAAAAAGAATTGATTTGTTATTATGTTAACTTGTTCTGCTAAGTTCTCAGCCTGTTCAGGCAGATACCGTTTTTCCCTTCATACTGAACAGCTGCTGTCAGAAAGGAGGCCTACATCTTCCTTGAGCACAGAAAATTCAATTTAATAAAGAAGTAGGAGCAAGCTGCTTTTAATTGTCTGAATAATTTTGTTACCCTCCTATTTCTATTGACTGTCGTCATGTAATGTGAATCCACATTTATGTCCCCCAGAAGGAGGCAATAACCACAGAAGATCTATTCTATGCTTTACTTCCTTTTGTGGCTTTATATGAAGGGGACGGGGAATAAAAGAACCATCATTTCAATTTGTAATACAATTCACTTTTCCTCCTCCGAAAGAGGGCATTCCATTAAAATAGCTTAACAGCACCTCTATGACAGAATCTCAGGTTTTAACAATATTACACTTCCATAGTTGCCAGACAATCCTATTAGTTTAAAAGGGGAAGTGTTACATTTCTAGTTACAAATAGCATGAATGGATGGGGGGGGGCAAAATTTGTAAGCCATGGCATAGATTTCTACATTTGTGCATTGCCAGTGGAAAGCTCCCTTCAGCAAAGGTTGGTGATATAGAAAAGATAGACTTAACTTATAAAAATAAAGGGCAAAGGCGTGGCACTGCTGAATATTGTCGATTCCATTTTCCACATAAGGAGTGGGGGGATCCTGGGCCAATATGTACACGCATACAGCCCTTTCTGCCAATTATCTTCTTAATTTTGTTGCCCATTAAGGCAAGTGTTCATCAATTGGCATGCAAATGAATATCTTAAATGAAGGACCTATGCCAAATGGTTTGAGAGCCTGAAGTCTGTACCACTCCAAGGTCTCTAGCTACCTCTCATTTAAAATTTACCATCATTCAGAATATGGTGCTTTTTTCTCATTATAAGGCCAAATACTCAAAAGACTCAAAAGACTATCAGCCTTCCCAGCAGAAGGATGCTCTTTTCTGTCCATGGGAAATTTCAAGTTACAGGAAACAAGAGGGGAAGGCGGCATCAGATCTTTGCCTGACAGTGTGGCATGCATAATGGATGTGTGTGGGCCTAGAACTTGAATCTATATGACCTTTAATATCCTTACTTTATTAAATGATTTGTCTCCAATGCAAAATGCATTGTGTGCTGCCCACTGGAAAGAAGGCAGCTTTTCACAATGCTCTGCAAAGCTGAAGGAAGTGATAACAGGAATTAGTGGTGTTAAGCCTCCTTTAGCTATGCAGTTCTTTTTTCCTGTTGTTCTTGTAATTTTCCAGCGAAAACAATAACGAAACCCTACCAAGGCATATCAGTGCACAGGGCTCGAGCAGGGCACTGTGAGTCATAAGAATGTGTGAATCAGAAGAAAATCCAGACATTTCATCTTTTCCTGTGTTGAGATTGGGGGTGGGCAGAGTGATTAGATCAGTGCATTATTATTTTACTGTGGCATAGTAATTGTTGGGTAGATATTATCTGATCAGATGCTTAACTTGTGTTCAAGCAGTCATTAATATCTTTCGCAATTATCGGTAATGCTTCAAAATACCTCAAAAAAGTGGAGCTGATGGGAAAAGGGGGAGAAAATGCTATTGGGGGGGAAATCCTTTGACACCACTTTCTTCCCTTCCAATATTGCTCCCCCCCCCAAAAAAAGAATGCATTGCAGTAGTCAACTAAAATATCACCAGATGTGACTGGCAGTGACCTTCCTACCCAAGAGAGGGCACAACTGGAAAAGGGGGCCTTTTGCCACTGCAGCAACTGAGGAATCCAGAAACAACGCCAGGTCGAAAAGTTCCCCAAGCTACAAGCCTGCAAGATCAGAGGAAGTGCAACACTGTCCCAAACAGGTTTAAAACTTGTATCGTATCTGGAACAAGCTTTGTTTTAATTGTCCTCATCCCATCTATTAATAACCTTACACATCTTTCCTAGTTGGAAAATATACATGTAACTGAATGTCACTATATTGACAAAGCCATGGTCTAAATCCCTAGAAGACCTCACCCAGCAGTTTCTTGTAGATGTTAAACAGCATGGGATGTTTGAGGAATCTCAGATGCCAATAGCCAGGACTGAAGCTGAACTGTATCAGCTCGGCGCTCTTCTACCATGTAGAAAATACTGCAACCAATACAAAATAGTATTAATTATTATTATTAAAATTTGTACACAGCCCTTCATCCGTAGATCTCAGGGCAGTTCACAACATAAAAACACAAAATACAATAAAAATAAGAACAACAAACCAATAACCACCTTTCCCACAACACATTTAAAAGGGCATCGGGTGTCAATCAGCCAAAGGCCTGGTTGAAGAGGAATGTTTTTGTCTGGTGCCTAAATGTGTATAATGAAGGCACCAGCCAAATCTCCCTGGGGAGAGCATTCCACAAACAGGAAATATAACTCAGAAGAATGCTATCAGCAGTGATAAATTTTTCTGCATGTATACTAAAACTTGGGGGCATCCAATGAAGCTGAATGTTGGAATATTAAGGACAGACTAAGGAAAACATATAGACAAATCTCACTACAGACAACCAAAGACAACCAACCACACCCTAGGCAATCCCCAACCTCTCTCACCACCAAGGACATATAACAAGCAAGTAGTAAGAGAACCCATACAAGTGACGCTGACACAAAACCCCACACATACACTAAGTAGAAGAATAGAAGCACTGCCACCCCACCCCACTCTCCATACCCCCTCCCTCTTTCCCCCTCTTTTCTTCCCAACCTAATACTGCATGCAACACTAACGTCTCACAACAAATGAAACTGATCTGTAGAAAGCACAACTTGAAAAAAGAGACAATGCATGTATTCTTGTAAACTAAGAAATCTTTAATCATTATAAATAAATAAATAGCCAAGATTGCCATTTGCAGTGTTCTCTCAGTGCAGACATGGGCATCAGTAACAGGGACAGGGGGTGTGGGTGGTGAAGAGAATAAGGCAAACATACTCCAGGAACTAGAAGCTGTGGCAAACTGTATGCCCCAATTCCAAATGGATGTTAGACATTTTCCTAGTTAAACCAGAATTAGGAAGCAGTAGAACCAGGACAACAATAAATCAATGGAATGGAGGAAGTGGTTGCATCCCTAATACTGATCCACCTTGGACTCTGTAAATCTACTTTTTGCCGCCTATGAATGCAAGTTGTCTGTCAAACACACTTTCTGTCTGACTGCAGTTTATATTTAGTGACATAGGTATGGCTTGGTTGTTGTGACTGTGTGGCCTCCTTTCTGTATGGTACTTTGGGACCATGGCAAGATCAGTATAAGAATAAAATCTTCCCTTTAGTTTTATACTTGGAAGACAAATCCCTATTCATAAATATAGATTTGTTTTTGAGACGGTAATAAGGCAGTTCAGAAGCCATATCATTTCACCTGTCAGCTTTTGCTGGTTAACTTAATGAGTGGTGAATTGTGAATTACACACCTTCCAGGACAGTCAACTGTGAGATGATAGACATAGGTAAATATTGGCTGCAGAGAATGCAAGAGTTCAGACTGGAAATGAAGCATATAATGATAGTGATTTATAACAAGCTGAAAGACATCAGACCAAATGTTGTCACTACCAAAGCCAGCGAGAAAGGGGTTTCAGAGCCAAATGTGCCCTGATGGGATTCAGAAGGCAACTTGGAATGAATGAATAATGTTTGTTTTTATATATGATAAGTGGCCTTTAGCCAAATAGCTCCCAGGGTGGTTCACAATAAAATCAATTATAATCAAAACAAAATAGCAAAACAAATCAGAAATCTTAAAACCTGCAATAAAACAGCTCACAAAATGAGTTGAGACAACAGAGCTTTAAAAACCTGAAAAACAACAACAACAAAATGTTCTCATAGCACCAGAATAGGTCCCAAGAATATGCTTTTATTATTTGCTGCATTAGGTGAATGCCACTAAATGACTCACAGGAAGGAGAAATTCGTGTCAATCTCTCCGTAACTTAGGAATTTGGATGGCTATACTTGAGGAGAAATAAGCAAATTCTCCACCTATGAGAGGAGACAACTATGGATTTACAGTTCTGTAGTAGAGAGAGAAATCTGGTCTAGTCAGATCTCCTTTGCTGGAGATATTTAAGTAGAGAGTGGGCTGTCATCTGTCCATCTACACTGCATCCATATCAAGCACATTTATACCACTTTTAACAGTAATGGCTTCCCCTAAAGAATTCTGGGAACTATTATTATATTATGATGCTGAAATTTTCCCAGCACACTAAACAGACTACATTTCTCAGGATTCTTTGGGAGGAAGCCATTTCCTTTAAATGTACATATGGCGTGGGTGTGATCCAATATGCTGAAGTTGCAACATCCCTACCTCGAGCAGCGGTAATAATGGACTAGAGGACCACCACAGTCTCTTCCAACACTACTATTCTATAACTATTTATGTTCACATGACCATGAAAAGAAACGAGTTTCTGATCTTTTATAGTTAATCAAGTTCACACTTTTCTCTGCTTTTCTATCACTAGTTTTTACCTTTTTGTGTATTTATGCAATCTTATAAAAAGAAGAAAACATACAACACATGGCAAGGGTTAGGATTATTTTGGCTTCTAGTAGAAGAGGAAGGGTGGTTAATTTTGGCACTATGCAGGCACAAGATAACTTATTGTTGTATCAGCCTGATCTCATACTGACATAATAACTTCTATAAAAACAAGAACTGTCTATCTAGTCCCAGGGGTGAGGAACTTTTGGGTCTGGTAGGATCCTTATCAGTCCCCACCACTGTGGACCAACACAGGTGGCCAGAACAGCCCATCTGTCAATAACTGGATATCATTTTGATGTGATATGATTAACAGATAGATTTTCCTGCCCGCTTGTTAGTCCCTTGCACAGAATTTCCCAACAACCAGGAAGAACAACTATTGTGGATGTACCCCCTATCTCTTAATCAGAGTTATAGTCCCTGTAAACATTGATATTTCATTTAGCTATCAGGCATAGTAGCTGCTCGCAGATCTCGCCTCCATGAACTTTTTAAATCCATTGTTTAAAGCCATCTAAGATGGTAGATGGTAGTTCTCATTACTACAACTTGCAGAAGTGAATGCTATAAGCTAATTATGTCATATGAAAAGAAGTTCCTTTGGTCTCTTCTGGAGCTACTGCAAATCAATAACACAGGATGACCCTGATTTCAAGCATTATGAAAGAGAGCAAGAGCGAGAGTGTGAGAACTATTTATTCTATCCATGCCCTGCCTTTGTCATATTTTTTCTGAACTAAGAAGCCTCAAATGCTTTTTCCTCATAGGAAAAGTGCTCTATACCTTAAATCAGATTAGGTGCCCTATACTGTGCCTTTTTGAGCTCTAAAATTAAATTTGCTATAGTGTTGTTGTTTTTTAAGAACTGTATTGATTTTTTTGCTTATTATGGACAGTTCTGGCTGC
This sequence comes from Podarcis raffonei, assembly GCF_027172205.1. Taxonomy (NCBI): domain Eukaryota; kingdom Metazoa; phylum Chordata; class Lepidosauria; order Squamata; family Lacertidae; genus Podarcis; species Podarcis raffonei. The sequence continues at coordinate 67,575,872 of NC_070602.1, forward strand.
CAGATCATTTTTGGGCCGGCGCCTTCCTTACATATCTTTAGGCACCAGGCAAAAACATTCCTCTTCTCCCAGGCCTTGGACTAATTAAACCATCTATGGCCTTTTAAACTGCAGGAGAGGGTATTATTTTGTTTGTTACTATGTTAGGTATTTTTGTGTTTTTACATTATAAACTGCCCTGTGATTCTCAGAAGAAGGGCAGTATAGGAATTCAACAGCAACAACAATTTAATGTGCTCATGATAGTGCTTAGGGGCCAAAATTGCTTAGGCCCCAAATATCTGAGTGACCACCTCCTTTCCTCCTGGATGTTGTTAAGATCAGCAGGGGAGCCCCTCTTGGTAGTCCCACTGCCCCCAGAGATTTGAGGAAGGAGGTGAACCAAGTGTTTTCTGTGGCAGCCTGTTGTGGAAGTCCCACTACAAAGAAGTGAATCTGTTGCTTTCACCATACAGTTTTTGTTGAAAGCTGAAGGTGGACCTTTTCCTTTGACACCTGAGATGGGTGTAGCCAATGGGAGTGGGTGGGAGGGCAGCTGTCCCCCTAGAGCAAGTAAAGTAATTAAAATACTTAACTAACTGAGGTTCTGCCCCCTCTAGCATGAAGCCTGCCCCCCAACATAAATCCTGGCTATGCCCATGCCTCAGATGTGTGTTTTCAGGACCAGAGGTGGATTTATGGCAGCACGACTGGTTCTGCTGCACTGGGCACTGAGCCAAGGGGGTGCCGCAGTGTGTCACAACTATGACAGTAGTGAGTTGAACAGAATGAAAGGCAAGAGGTGGGGTGTGTGTGTCCAATTTTGGCCTCGCAAAGGGCGTCCCTGAAATTTGAAAGACCAAAGTCTGCCCCTTTGAGGACCCACCCTATTCCTGTGACTGTAATCTCTTTTCACTGTTTTTAATTATGAATTTTAAAATGTTGCAATGGACCCTTGGACTTGCTGGTGAAGGGCAACTAATTAAGTGAATAAATAAATAGATAAATAATGCTTTCTTTTTGTGTGTGTGCGACTAGTCCGTAATGATTTAGCATATTGTGAACTAAGTCTCATTGACATTAAGCTGGATTTATTCCTATGTAAGCATGCATAGGTCCAGGCAATATTTATTGACTTGGCAGGATTTATTAACACAGGATGACAATCACCACCCACCACCAATAAATAAAGCAAAGATGCAAAAGCCAATGCTAGGCATATAAGGCTTTTTAAAACAACAACAAAAAAACCCTTATTTCTTCCTAGCCTAGCTCCAAAAATAGGATGACAAAGTGATGGATTTACATACACAATGCCACCCATATTCTTCAGTTTAAAACCTTTAAATAATTTAAAAGAAAATCTGTGAGAATCATACCCAGTAACAAATACAATATATACAAATATCAAAAATTGCTATTTTTGATCCCACAGCACACTGAGCTATCCTTTTTTAGATTTCTACTATAGCTCTACAATCTCTTTCATGCAAGGTCAGTTAACCTTAAATTCACATCAGCATGTATTTGGAGTTAGAATTTCTATTTACTTATTTTGCCATAATGTGCATAAGTTTGCACTTTGTTACAATGAACTTCATCTGACATTCTGCTGAGCTGCCATCAGCCGGTTTAGAAAGACCTATTTAGAACTAACTGTATACAGCCTGCTTTAAATTTCACCACTGCAAATCATTTGGTCTATCCTATAATCCTCATATTTAGTTATTACAACAAGCTTATCTGCCAGAGGATTGGACCCACGAAAGCTGTCCCCAAGAAATGAGGTCTTGGCATTTAGATTTCACTAAAACATCAACCCAACATGGAGTGGCAGTGAAAAAGACAAACTTACACATGTTGGGAATTATTAGAAAATGGATTGAAAATAATCTGGCCAGTATCATAATGCATTTGTACAAATCTATGATGAACCTGCATTTAGAATTATGTGTACTGTTTTCAGTGAGTAGCATAGATGTAGGAAAGGTACAGAAAATGACAACAAAAATAGGGCATTTACAATACATTCCCTTTGAGAAAAGGCAATAAATCAATCAATAAATCTACAAACTATTAACAGAAGTCAGTATTCAACTTGCTTGTTCTGTCAGTGCAAGGAGTCCTGCTTGTACAACAGAACTTCTCTCTCTCTTCCCTCTAGATTCCCACTAAATCTGTTCTGGGGGTTCCCAGAACAGAGCTGATTTCTTAGGTGACACCTTCAAGTGTTTAATGGTTGGTGAGGTAAGACTTCCCTGCACCGAACCCAAGAGGAAAAGAGATCACTTGAGTAACTCAGTATAGTAATTGCAACTGTGATCAATATCAAAAACATAAATGTGTATCACCTGTCAGTTGTAATAAGGCTGTGCAAATGAACTGACTAATGTTCAGATACAAAAGAGAATATATTTCAAGTCACAAAATCAATTGCACAATTTGATAGGGGAAGATCTTTCCAGACTCTGGTAATCAGTTGTATTTTATGGATCATTCAACAGTAATTAAGCTGGACACAACACTGATAATCAAAATTTAACAAATTGTCCAAATTTCTCCCTTTCCCTTAAGCTCAGGTTTGCTGGTGAGGGGTGGCACTCACTTCCAGAAGAGGGCGATTGCCAGCTTGACTTCGTGTGTGGGGTGAGGATGTGCCTATTTTACCAGGGCATTCTGTTCTTATAGGATGGATTAGCAGGTTGGGTGGTTCAGTTTAGTGTAATTATCTGTTTGTTCTCTTAAATAAGTTTGTGCCCATTTAACCCAAATGCATGTATAATCATGGTCTTGCTTCTGCTCCCACTTTTTTATCTGAAGGCACATGGAAATGTATTTGTGCCAGTGCCTTCCGTTAAGAGTTTGGGTGTAATCCTTGACACCTCCCTTTCCATGGAGGCACAGGTTACAGCAACAGCTAAGGCGACATTTTTCCATCTTCACCGCATTAAGCAGTTGGTCCCTTACCTTTCCCACCCTGATCTGGCACAGTGATCCATGCAACGGTCACCTCCAGGCTTGACTACTGTAATTCGCTCTACGTGGGGCTGCCCTTGAAACTGTCCCAGAAACTCCAGCTGGTGCAGAACGCTGCAGCGAGGCTCCTCACAGGGTCCCTGCCATGGAAGCATATTCACCCAGTGATTTACCAGTTGCACTGGCTCCTGGTGGAGTATAGGGTCAGGTTCAAGGTGCTGGTTTTGACCTTTAAAGCCCTTTGTGGCTTAGGGCCCTTGTATTTATGGGACCGCCTCTCCTGCTGATATGCCCCACAGAGGACCTTAAGGTCCATGAATAACCATAGTTTAGAGGTCCCGGGCCCTAAGGAAGTCAGACTATCCTCCACCAGGGCCAGGGCCTTTTCAGTGATGGCTCCGACCTGGTGGAATGCTCTGTCCCATGAGACTAGAGCCCTACAGGATTTAACCTCCTTTCACTGGGCCTGTAAGACAGAGCTATTCTACCTGGCCTTTAATTTGAATTAAGCCTGATCTTTTATTTCCCTTCTCTTCCTTCCCCCTTCCCTTTTATGAAGATTACCTGCTCTGGGACCCCACAGCTAATTATTCCCTGGCCTCCTTGCTGGCCGAAGTAGGACTAATTCAGCCAGCTAGCCCTGGTGACTAACTAATGTTTATTGGATGGATTTCCCCCAAATTGATTTTTGAACTTTGAATTTTATTGTTATTCATGCTTTTATACTGTATTTTATGCTGCTTCTATGTTGTATTACAATTAAGTGTTTTAAATTTGTTGTTAGCTGCCCTGAGCCTGGTTTTCTGAACTGGGAAGGGCAGGGTATAAATAAAATTACTATTATTATTATTATTATTATTATTATTATTATTATTTATAAGCACGCTCCACTATAAGTCACCACCTCATTCTATCCTGCATATCTTCTTGATTAAACTATTTAGGGGCTAGAGATGAGCAGGAGGAGGGGGGTCTAATGTTTTTAGCTGCTGATGTTTTAAAACAGGTATTAAGTGCATTAGATTTTTTAGTCAATCATGCAAGCCTTCAGAGGTACAAGTATAATAATCTGCACAACTGAAATAATGCAAAGTGGATGTTCTACCTCTAAGGTAGCGGTGGGGAACCTCTAGTCCATCTTTGCCCACCAGAGGGTACAGTTTGGTCCACAAGGCCACTTTCCCCAAACCATGCCTACCCATCCATCAGCTGACATCACTAAGGTATGATATAAATATAGTAGCATGGCAGAATCGCTATGTATTCATCACCATCATCATCTGTATTATTCCATTGAGCTGATCTTTCTCCAGTAGAGGAGGCTCATTCTATATTTTTACCAGAACACTGTGCATGTTGCTTTCAGGTAAACGTGTCCAGCCTCTGTATTGCAAGATGCAGATCCTTCTGAACCATGTCTTGTCTCAGTAGAAGTAGATAGGGAGAACGTCTTAAGCCCTTTCAGTACCAAGTGTTAATAAGACATGGAAACTCCCAATAATAAGTACTCAGTGTCAAGCGGCAACAGTACAGAAACATGACAGAATGGGCATTTTGGGTTGTTTTCATTTACATTTGGCACAGACCTCAAACTATAAAGGAAACAGATTGTCATTTATATCATTTCTCCTCCTTGCAGCTTATTTGGCTTTGAAACAGACAACTATACACAGGCATTCCAGAGCAAAACTACATTGACTACATAGACACTGAACACCGCTCTGCTGAATATTTTATTTGCCATCTGGCTAGCAGAATACAAAATTACAAACACATATTAAATAAATGGAGGCTTCCCATTTTAAATAAGGAACACTTCCACCACCACCCCACCCAAACCAATTGAAAAAGATTCCAAGGATGATAGTATAGAAGACTTCTTGGCTTTGTCAGTTTCTGTGGAGTCAGGAAACTGGTGTGTGTATTTTGTCCAGTACCTGTGAAATAGCATACAAAGGAAGTCAATAAAAATTAACAAGGCAATGGACCATTCATATCCAAATCAAACAGAAGCCATTAGGACTGCTGGTACCATTAATCTCCATGGGGAGGGTGCATGAGGGCAATTCCCACAGCTGAACATCACAAAATTGCAAAAGGTTTTAGGGAGATGAACTTATGGTTGAGTAACATGAACTTTTAATGATTCAAACCTAGAACCCCTTCCAAGAACATGCAAAAATGTGGAAGAAATTCAACAAAAGGGACTAAAAGCTCAATTCTGCAGTGTTTTTTCAAACGCCATAAAATGAAGCAGATATAGATAAAGATAAAAATATAGATATGAACTTACCACTTCTTCCTGCTTTAGGGCACATCGTGATGCACTAGTGAGTTGACAAAGCCTAGTTGAAAATGAGTTTTGTGCCATAGTGATTTGACTTCATCCAGGGTCAAATCCTCACTGGGCCATGAACCTCACTGAGTGACCTTGAGCCAGTCACTGTCTCTCAGCCTAACATACTTCACAAGGTTGTTGTGAGAATAGAGTGAGGGGAGAAAAGGTAGGATATACAAGTGGTGAATAAATGAAATTAGTAAAGCATACTGAATTTAAGGCATAGATTTCTAGTTTTGGGAAGGACAAAGGGACAAATTTTGAGCAACAAGGTATGGAGGCTGTTAATGAAACCAACAAGCCCCACACTCCAACTCCTTCCTCAACTTAAATCATGGCTTCTATAGCTTTTTTAAAAAACAGTAATTGGCAGGCTCTACCTACTTGCTATGGGAGTCTACAGGGGGAGGGGGGAAGCAAGGGGGGCAGTTGCCCCCTGATGAACCACAATTTCCAGATTCCCAGCTTTCATTAAAAAAAAAAGAGCAAGTGTGCTTCCACTGTCAGTATTTTTGGGTACGATTCAGTAACATACCAGGAAATTCAGGTTGCACAATTATAATTGATTGGGAAGTCTTGAGTGACAACCCTGCTTCCCCCCTAAATCAGACATTTTGTGAAAATGGAAGTGATGGGGAAATGCACAGGAAAGTGAGGAATTATTTTATTTTATTTTATTTTAAATCCTATACCGCTTGCAGTTTATATGACATACTAAAATTATCTGTAAAAGTGGTTAAAAATGAAAAACATTTAAAAATAATTAAAATTAACAGTAAGAATGATTAAAACACATCAAAGTCTACATGTCTAGATGGTCCACATGCTTGACATAGATAACACAGGCTTTGATGCCATATTACTTATCCTCCCTGCAAACAAATCAGAATGCTGAATAAAAACCACCATCTAATCTCCTTGCTTGATAAACAGGTTGTCTTGAAGCATCCTAAATGCTTTTGAGGAATGAGATATGAGGAAAAGCATACAGGCACTATTCTTCTCCCCCCCTCCCTCCCTCTCCTATCTTACACCCCCTTTGTCCCGTCCCCTGGAAAATTTCCTACAGACGCACATGCTGCTTGTATGTTGATTTTACCAGCATTTGGAGCATTTCAAGAGGTCTGCTGCTATGGGCACTTCAAACACATAAAAATGTGTTGCTTCTCTACCTAAATAAGAGAACCAAAGCTGTCATATACAACGCCTGCCCTTCCCCGCTCCCCTGACCCACAAAACCACTCAGAGGTCCACCATTTCATTCTTCAAACCGTTCCGCTTTCTTTTGTAATTTGCTGTGTAACGTGCAACTGTATCATACTTTTTAAGATCCTTTCAACACTTGGATCCCAAGAGCTGTTTGTAAGAGGTGCTACATAATGGAATAGTAAGAAGTCCTACATAATGAAACCTCTTGAGGGATATAAACCTGTTCCCCATCCCTTCTGATTTCTATTTTTCCAGCTACGTATAAGGCATCATTTTAAAAAAACCCCCACAGATTCATCAAGGTCAAATCTTCAGCTGTGTAACTGAGAACACTTCAGATATAGCTCTTCTGGTTTCTCTTAGTGACAATTCTTTCAGCTCAACAGAGGACATCTTCTTTATTTAACAATGGCAGATGGTAATTGTTAACATGAGTGTTTTATAGGCCTTCGAATATTGTGTATATTTAATGTGCTTAGTCATCATCATTATACTAATTAACAATACAAGGAACTGATGAGGCCTCACTGTTCTCTCTCAACCTGGTACTTCATCACAGTTTCATTACTAAAGCCTGCTTCACACATGTTGCTTTTTTTTAAAGCATACACTTACATTTTGCTAAAGTGTGAATGCAACAGGCCTGAGTATGTAAATACATGTCACACAGGAAAACCTGTCAAAGCAAGCCACTTCTAAGTGTGCAGTAGCTATTTAACATAGATTTGCCCTCATGAACTGTGTGAAATTGCCCTAAAATTGCAAGTTTAATTTGTGTTTTTATATAGATTGCTATCACAGACAGACACATCTGAAGTAACTGACCACAGGTCAGCGTTACTTTATTATTTCAGAATATTTCATAGAGCAAACTGTGGGAGAAGTATCATGAAGAGAAGGCCACTCAATGCATGACCAGCAAGATGTGCTGGATTGGTGCTGACAGTGATGCTGCGTACCTGGACAGTGTGGGAACAGGGCAGGGCACCAGCAAGGTGGCAATTGACCAAGGATATGCTCCGAAGCATACCATAAATAAATATGCTCAAGGCCCAAAGACATCAGGCCTTTGTAGCTATAATGGTGTGCTTGTTAAACAGATGATCTTTTGACAGGATAAATTGAAACAGATTACGGTGTCAATTGCAGACTTCCATGTTTGAAAGACCTTCTATACAGAAGCCGCAGTTAAGGGTTACAATGAAAACTGATGGACAGCTCTCTAGAGAAATGCCCGCTATTGGCTCCATTTTCATTTAATTGTATGTAAATGATCTGGTCCATGAATTGTAGTAAATAACCTATTTGCCAGTGTTGATACTGTCGTCTTAGCTCTGTTTTACTGTAATGATGCTGACATGCTTCTACTATCTGCCATGCAAATTGGACTGAGGTGGTTTTTGAGGGGCTATGGGGCCATTTGTCAAACAGAACAACCCCATGTAAAGTACAGTAAGAGGAAAAGTAGTTGTGTATATGGAATATATCCACCATTGTAATTAATGGGCCCTTGATGGACAAAGCAACTGAATAAGTCCAGCATTTTAATTATTTGGATGTCTGGTTTTCTGAAAAACTTGCATTGGATCCTCATTTAACAGGTTTTCAAAGAGCTTTTCAAAACCTAAAGGGAGGAATTTGGGATCCCCCAGAAGTAAGAGTCTTCTTAGGCAAAATGGTTCCTTGTAGTGAGAAGAAATATATGATTTGGCTGAAACAAAACACTTTAAAATATCTAATCACAAGAACCTCCACAGCATATTTATGGACAAAAAATAGAGTTCAAATGGGGCTTTTGTGCTAATCAAAATATATAATATCAACATTCAATTGGTGGAGAAGAGGAGGTTGACTAAGAAACATTATTTGGAACAAGGAAAAACTGATAATAAGAGTAGTCAGTTATTTTTGTGTAAAAAAGGCAAAAAATGTAAAGCTCTGGAATTTCAGTAAAATCTGTAGGGACAAAAAAAAAAAAACCCTGTCAAGAATCTTATCCATAGCAACACCTGGGGTGATTCAGACCTCAAGATTTTAATCGAAAAATGACACATGCATTAGAGAATTATTATCAAGGTCTGATCCCTATTTCCCACCACAAGTTTTGGCGGCACTGAGATGCCAAACAGTGCAAATGCAGCCCCCTTGACTGGCATTATAATGAGATTTTGTATGTGTGACTCATGCTGTTGAAGATCTATGCTATTATTTACTTTGATGTCCAATGTACACTGAACAAAGCAGAAAATTTACATCTGGATCGAAAACATATTCAAAATGCCAATGATCTGCTTAAAGTAAAATATCTCTGTGTGACCAAATATTTAATATGTAGAGTTACTGAATTTGCACTGGCAGCACGGATATAAAGGAGAATGTTTGTAGAAGAAAATATGGTGGATTGTGCAAGGAATCCCTTGCATTAATCAATCGTCCAAGTTATTCCTAAAAGATATAGTTCAGTTTTTAATGTGGATAATGTTCACCCTACTTGTTTAACAGGAATACTATTCCATATTTTGATTACCATTGGGATATTGTTTTTGTGCTTCAGCACACATACACACACTCACATATGGCTGGATCCAGACTAAAGAGGGAATCCAGACCCTGGCCACTGACTTTTGGAAGCTTTTGGTATCTGCAGTCCCACTGAATGCAGAGATCAGGGTGGAAAGTGCAGGGGGGCAGGATGATCACTATGCTGTCCTGACACAATAGCCGCAGGAATAGCTTGGGATCCAACAGATTCTGGGCAGCCTCAGACCCTCTCTGCCTCCACAAAACCCTGCTTATTAAAGTGACATTAAAGCAAATCTGATTTGATTTCTGCTTTGGCTTAGCCCTAGAAAAGATATGGAACCAGAATGCATGGAACTAGGGTATGGTTGGAACAGTTGTAAGGCAGATTGCTTCAAGGTCTAATGCCCTCAGTCAAGGAAGATGGAAGGGGATATATATTCCATCAGACTCATGTGCTTGATGTTTTGGTACCATGCTCAATATATCTCATTTTCAGTAGTCTGCACATCAGTAATTAAGGTGTGACTGAAGTTTCAGCAGAGAAGGGGCATGTAACAGATGGCATATCCTATCTGATTGTTGTAGTTCTACCAAGTTGCTGGTGTAAAAGCGGAGCCTAGAATCTGGTTGGTTGCAACAATTTGAATTTATGGTGACTTCTACAGCCACCACGAGTATGAGTTTGAGGTTTGTGTCTCCTGCCAGTGCCAATCACTCATTTATCAGGCAGGTGTTGAATAAGAGTTTGGAAGAGTTTGGATTTGATACCCCGCTTTATCACTACCCAAAGGAGTCTCAAAGCGGCTAACATTCTCCTTTCCCTTCCTCCCCCACAACAAACACTCTGTGAGGTGAGTGGGGCTGAGAGACTTCAAAGTGTGACTAGCCCAAGGTCACCCAGCAGCTGCATGTGGAGGAGCGGGGAAGCGAATCTGGTTCACCAGATTACGAGTCTACCACTCTTAACCACTACACCACACTGGCTCTCCTTGAGGTTGTGCAATACCATGCATGTTGTTTCTGTAGTTGGGAGAAATCCTACTTTGCTAGAGATCTGGGCCCCTCTCAAATCAGAGATGGGAGAGGAGTATTAAGTGGTCCAGGTGACGTGCATAAGTCCATTACCCCTTCAGATATTAATAGTCTGTCTTATTTCTGTATGCGTGTCCCCTTGTATGTGGGTTGTAATATTGCTGAGTGTGAGTGGTTTATGTACGGGTAGGTGATAGATATAATGTTTGATGTAGTGAATGGTTGTGGTACTTGTGTGAAATGGGTGCATAGTGAGATTGGATGAATGATTTTATGTACCTGTATGTTGTGTTGCTTGAAATTGTACATTACATTGCCTTGTAGTGCTTTCTGATTTTATTTATTTTATATTATGTTAATGGATATTTTTATGTATTTTGTTATGTGAATCATTGGATATGGTTTTATTGTGTATGCAAACTGCTTTGAGATCTGTTGGATAGTAGAGTGGTCTACAAATGGAAATAATAATAAACTGAAGAGTCTTTCCCAGTGAACAAGCTATTTGAGATTAGCAAAAGGATTTCATATTTCTAGCACAAGCTTTGCTAAGGGGCAAAACAGTAGCTGGACAACAATATTAGTCATGTTCAGCTGCTGTCCCAACAGGAGAATAAATGTAATTAAGGACATTTCATTAACAGTAGAGAAAATACTCATTCCAAGGTCTGCTACAGTTTTAAAATAGCATGAGCACATAATTGAGTGTGTGAGAAGGAATGGTGTGTTTGTGTGTGTTTATTAACAATGTTTGTATACCACGTCATAACATTTTTGTGGGAAAGTGTCACACAAATGTCATATACACTAACAGCGGATTCAGGTACTGTGTTTTAAGAGCCATGTAGTAAAAACAAGGCTATCAGTTAGCCTTATGGGAACCTGCAAGGTCTGCAGAAGTTAAAAAAATATTTAGGGGGGGAAACCAACATAACCGAAAACAGGCCCAAGAAGGCTGAGCACACTCAGTTTTCACAGAATGCTGAATATCTGTTGTTTGGGGGGACAGGACTAAAAATAAATGAGGGGGAACAGTATGGAGTATGTCAAATTGGAAGGCTGGGGCTCTGAACAGGAGTACTCCACACCAACATTTTATTGCAGCCACCATCACCGCCATTTTATGCTAAATAACAGCCAAAATCACAGAAATGAAATGGCATATTATTTGTCTTTATTCTGCTTCCAGATTATAAAATGCTAGATATGCCAGCACTTGGCACTACTAAATGTTCTGGGCAAAGGCTTGTTCTGAATCATGGGATCATTGAGAACAAGTTAAATTACCTAAATGTCCTTGTCTTACTTATAGCTACCCTCCCATTTGTCTGCGTCAGCACCGTTCACCACTCACGATCAGGCTTTCCTGGTCTTTGTATGAAGCAAAATTATCTTAGGGCCAGCTCTTGTCTACACGACACATCACAACGGAGATTTCTGATCACCAATTCTTTGTGCATTATAAATTAAGCAAGCTAAGCAAAGGAGCCTGTGATCAGTTTATAATGAAGGCAGAGATTTAGCAAGTGGAAATTATATAAGAATAATGGTGGGGGCAGAATGGGGATAGAATGAAGAAAAGTGAAGAAGACGCAGAAAATGGAACTGATTATCAGCTGCTGGGAAGTGAATGCAGCTGTTGTGCTCAGGCTCTGCTTGCAGGCTTCATGTTGGTTACTGTGAGAGCAGTTTTGGACTAGATGGGCTTTTGGCCTGATCCAGCAGAGCTCTTGCTGCTTATCTAAAGAGAAGTAATAAGCAGAGATAGGGAGAGTTGAAAGAAAAGGAAGAGCAGAATAAACAGAGGAAAGCAAACACATCCACTAAATATGTCAGCACCCTGACTTTGCTGCCTCTTTCCTGCATTCTTTTTTTCTTTTTACTCAGTGCTCTTGGGACTGGTGGACTCTACACTTATATTCTAATTAGTCTTATTATTAGCTCACTCCAGCTGTTGTATTACAACGCTGAATGGCAATGTACAGTTAGAAGTACATGCTGAGCTAATTAGCTCATTGAATTGAAGAGTGAACTTCTGGCCTTCACCTTCCAAACCCCAGAGACCTTTCTGTGTCTTGTTCAGCTGACTGAACAACCATCACACACAGGCACAAGCCACTATCGTGAGGCTGATGCCACATCCCTCTCAGGCCCCATATGCACTATACATTGAAAGCAGTATCATGCCATTTTAAATGATCATGACTCCCCTCTCCTAGGCAAATCCTGGGAACGGTAGTTTATTAAGGATGATAAACATTGGCAGGACTCCCTGCTCTCTTCACAGAGCTACAATTCCCAGAGTTCCCTGGAAAGAGGGATTGGCTGTTAAACCACTCTGAGACTTATAGCTCTGTGAGGGGAGTTGTTGTTGTTGTTGTTGTTTAGTCGTTTAGTCGTGTCCGACTCTTCATGACTCCATGGACCAGAGCACACCAGGCACTCCTGTCTTCCACTGCCTCCCGCTGTTTGGTCAAACTCATGTCAGTAGCTTCGAGAACACTGTCCAACCATCTTGTCCTCTGTCTTCCTCTTCTCCTTGTGCCCTCAATCTTTCCCAACATCAGGGTCTTTTGTGAGGGGAACTGGGGTCCCCTAAACCTCATCACTCCGAAGAAACTATAGTTTGCAGGTTTCCTTGGGGGAAGCCATGAGTATTTGGAGTGGTATGATACTGCTTTAAATTTATAGTGCAGATGGGGCATCAATGGCCCCAGCTGAAATAACAGTATCAAAGTACTTACATTCAGTGAGACTCTCAGAACAAGATTCCCCTCATTTTAAATTGTGATGAATGAGCAAGTGAGCTCTCACTCATTTTCTGCCTGGTTCTAACAGTCCTGAATAGAAAAATGTTACTTACTGAAGAACGCTCAAAATCTATATTTTCAAATAAAGGATCGGATGGCAAGGGAGAAAATAGCAGAAAATCCATTCAAACAGTGTAATCTTTGAGAACAAATCCATCCAGGTTCCACCTAGGAAATCTGGGTAGTGATGCTTTGCTCATTTATCTGGGAATAAGATCCACAAACTCAGTGGGTCTTTCTTCTGAGAGAGAGAGAGAGAGAGAGAGAGAGAGAGAGTGTATATATATATATATATATATATATATATATATATATATATATGATCACATTGCAAATGGAACACTATTGGGCTTCTCATAGGCATCTGGTTGGCCATTGTGAGAACAGGTTGCTGGAGTTGTTAATAATAATAATAATAATAATAAGAAGAAGAAGAAGAAGAAGAAGAAGAAGAAGAAGAAGATATACCCCACCTGGGTATACATAGATGGGCCTTTGGTCTGATCCAGCAGGGCTCTTCTTACATTCGGTGTTTTTTAAAGAGTGATAACTATAAGATTGATTGTTCAGACTGGGGAAATGAATGCTGCTTGCTGTTCATATGTGCTTAGTCACATGCTGCTTGCTACTTAATATTTAATTGCAATCAAATAATATATTTTAAGTAAATTAATCATGATTATTTTTTTATGCCTCATGGTATTCAGCGAAATAGGTGGTTCGCAGGTGTAATCATCTGTGGTTTGAAACACAGAGTAGGTTATTGCTTCTCTTTGACTTTTCTAACAAGTGCTTCTGCTCATTATATTTAAGATATATATATATATATATATAAGGTAAACATAATTGTGTGGCACAATCTTCCTCAATTTAGTGCTTGTAAAATGTTTTGGACACCAACTCCCATCAGTCCCAGCCAGGACAAACAATGGTCAAGGATGATGGGACCTCTAACACAAAACATCTGGAGGCTGGGCAAGGCTGGTGTAGTAGGTAGATTGTTGGGTTTTGTATGGGAAGAGCTGAGTTCAAATCTTTGCTTTATTTGGCAATCTAATGGAAGTCATTGGCTCTGCTTAACCCTGCTTAAACACAGGAAGTGATGTAAGGATTGATTAAAAAAATTAATAGTAAAGCTTTTTGAACCTAAACATTTACATAACTAAATGACTGAAAATATTAAATGTAGTTGGAGTATGTGTACCTTCTGCACTGCAGGTCACCAATCTGGAAAAGAGCTATTATTTAAGAGCAATGGGGGTGGGGGGTGGGAAACGGGGACAATGGCTGATATGACTGTTCCACTTCTGTGCCTAGCAAACTATAAGGACCTAAAAAGAGCTCCACTGGTTTAGACCAAAGCCTTTTATGGTCCAGCATCCTGTGTCTCACACTGGCAAATCAAATGCCTACAGGATGTAAGCAAGAAGGACATGAGCGTAATAACTTGCTTCTGTTGCTGTTCTCCAGAGACCGGCATTCAGAGGCATATTGGTTCTGATCTAGGAGACAGTATATTAGCTGAATGAAGTCAGGTCATCAGAGCTGCTGACATTCACCAACAGAATTTTCAAGGAGCTATAAAGGCACATATCAGAGTTCTCATGAGTGTGTTATGAAAAATGCCTATAACCGCATGTAAGAGATCATAGTCCAAGACACTAAATCCAAGTTGTCTATTAGTTTTGAATGTAGCGACATGAGGATGTGGACAAGCTACATGAAGATGTGTGTTGTCCCCTTAAGAGAACCACTCTGTAACCAGGGTGTTAAAACAGCAATCACCCAGTGATGAATATCCCCTTTTGAGTAAGGTGCTTGAGAGGGTGATGGTGGTCCAACTTCAGACATGCTTGAAAGAAGCTGATAACTTGGATCTGTTCCAGGTTCAGGCCCAGCCATGACACTGACACCACCATGATGTCTCCAGATATTAGCATGACTACCATAAATAAATCCTCTATAGATGTAATATGGTAGTTGAAACATAGTTGACTAAATACATAATCCTGTCCACATGAGAATTTGTTTGTTTGTTTATATATATAGAACATTCCTAGGCCAGCATGCAGTTCTCTCCTGCAATCAGTATTTGAAGCTGCATACAAATTTTCAAGTCAAGCAGATCCACCCACATGACTACAAATAGCATTCATACCCTGTAACTTGCTACCTCCTCTTACAGGCTTTTACCTCACAGGCAGTTCACCTCATGACACCTCGGAAGTAGCATTTATAGTTCGGCCTGAACAGTATGCGGTCTGTGCTTCTAGGGGGGAGCGGCGGCCACTAATTTGGCAGAATTATAGGGGAATTTACCAGCACCATACTTGTGGTATAAGGAGTGTTTTTCTATACGTAGCCCTGTTCTGCTGAGTTTCCTTCCACCGCCTCCATAGCCTTGTACAAGCATACATACAACCTAATCCCTGGAGTTAAATGTAACAGCATCGAAAAATGGGAGGAAGTGCTGAAGAGAACAAATAGTTCATAGTTACGAGGTCAGAGGGCATTGCTGTTCCTTCACCTATGCCTCAGTTTATCAAAGGGCTGAGCAAGTTAGAGCCTTCCGATGCTTTGGGCACCTATTTAATTGCTTTATAGCAGTCAGTGTGCTGAGTAGTGTTCGAATTACAGAGGGGGACAGAGAAAGGCAGTGCCCATTAATATTGGCAGAGGACTGTTATACCATTTATTGGAAGGTCCTGTGCAAAAAGAACAAGCAACCCTGTAAAACAGGAATGGCTGAGGGGCAAGCTGCCCATCGCAGTGCAGCTGAGCGGGTTTTTTTCTAAAACAAAAACCAAGAGCCCCTACTCCATGACAAAAATCCCTCAGAAGAGAGCCATCAATGTGCAAAAATGTGAGAGAAGGGAGGATACTAAACCATTTCATGTCAGGAGATTCACATTATACAGAAAGCTGTAACTGAAGTGTTTGTGAAACAAGTATTCATAGGAGTTTTTCCTCAAACAGAGCCCCCCTCCCAATCATTCACTGGAATCCAGTTTGCTGTAGTCCAAGGATGGAGAACCTTTTTTGTTTTGTTTTCTCAAAGGCATACAAGTGGCAAGCATTTTGCGTGCAGGTTCTGTTCCTGGCCCCCACGCAAATTGGCAAAGCGCACATAAGCCTTCCCCACCCTGCCCTCTTCCTGGTCCAAAAGGACCCACGTGTTGCTAGTCATGCACCAATTGTATCCAAACAAAATGGTCACCACCTGTACTGGCAGTGAGTGGAACCAAGGCCAGTAGTGATGACCACTAACTTAGATGTCTTTAAAAGAAATTCATGGGGGATAAGATTATCAGTGGTTACTAGTCACAATGGATATGTTCTTCCTCCTCTGTCAGAGGTAGCATGCCTTTGAATGCCAGCTGCTGGGGAAAGGAATTACAGTTGGGGAGAGTGTTGTTTTGCTCAAGTTCTGCTCATGGGTTTCCCATAGACAACTGGTTGGCCACTGTGCAAACAGGAAGTTGAACTAGATGGACCTTTGACCTGATCCAGCAGGCTCTCTCTCTCCCCCCCCTTATGGGTGGAGCCAGGGCAAAAGTACACCCACTTTTGTAACATTCTCTCAGCGTGTCACCCTATCTCACTCTCTGTTATCCCATCTTTATCTAACACTCTCCTCCCAAAAAACACAGCTATTTTGTCTTTTATGGAATATTAATTGTACTATTGTAGCACTGGTTTTAGTCTGTAACTTTTCTCTTATTGAACTCTGCTTTGGTAGCTTTGGGCTGTGGAGCACTTTATAAAAAGATTGCATATAAACGAACACAGAGATTGTTTACAGAAGGCTTCACCAACCCCACCTATTGCTCTGTTTCAGCTCTGTCCATTTCCATTTCCCCCCTCCTGTTCCCATCTTCTCCCTCCCAGGCTGATGGCCTGCCTAAGTTCAGAGAAGCATAGACCTGATGTCTTTGGTGCACATAAGGGAGGGTCAGACTTGTCAAATAATAAAGTTTGCCCATGACACTTGAAGTTGGTGTCATTTTTGCAATACTGTGTGGGCTAAGCACCTAAAGAAGTTTGGTTAGAGCTATGCAACTTGAGACGGTGGGCAGCATGTCCACACAAATAAGAGATGTCGCTAGAAACAGGAATAATATGCAGAGTGTCTCTATAGTGTTTGACTTTGACCTGTAAAACCCCATTGACTTTTAACTGCTTTTGTTTTTGCTAGTTTGTCTTTCATCTTTTTGTGTACTATGTTAGTTTCGTGTAAGGCACCTTGCGTATTTTTGTAGAAAGGTGGGTTATAAATTCAGCAACCACAATAACAGTGTCATCCAATGATGCAGCAGCACTCGGGAGTTCTTGGGAGGGTACGCAGAAAAAGAGACTGTGAGTTATTTCTGGAGAAGAACATAATAACAAGCAACAATCATGCAATTAGAGCCATATAGTTAGCAATCAGAAGCACGCGAACAAGCGGTGAACAGGGCCGGGACTTTAATTCATTGCCAGATTGGGGAATTACTGAATATATGCAGCCAAAGAGGAAGGGACCCGGCGGTTTATAGGCGCCAGGGGGATTTCCCTGGCTTCGTCCCAGCAGCAGATCAATGAGATTCTAAGATGAGGAGCCGCGTTAAGAGCTGCCCGAGCAATAATCGCCTTATTTGCTTCGAAATACCTTATTGACCCCCTTAGTCACGGTGGGCGCCGCAGGTGGTGGCAATAAACAGGAGCCAAATAAAAACAGCGAGGCGCAGCAGGTTCTCTAAGAAGCAGAAGAGAGAGGCTGGGCTGGAAAACAAATAGAATTAACCTTTTCCTCTCACATTCGGTGAGGGCGGTAAAACTTCAGCAGGCCCGGTGGGTGGGTTGCAGGAGCCTCCGAGCTTAATCTGCGCTGCAGGTTGGCTCCCCGGGCCGGGAGTTTCCCCCTCGCAAACGCCCTCGCGCTAAGCGCGCGCGCCTAACAACGCACAGAGCTAGCGAGTGAGCGACTGAGAGGAAGGCATGCAATACAGCAGGTGGGCCTCTGACGAAGCCCCGCCCCTCCCGCATCCCCATTGGTCGGGCGATCGGTGCCGCCGGCGCGCTCTGGGCCGGCGCCTCTCGCTCATTGGAGAGGAGGCCTGCCGGTCTGCGGGCCGTACACTCGCCCGCTCGCGGCTTCCAAGGGCTGGCTTTGGAGCGGTGGCTGCGAGGCTGTGGGAAGCAGCGCCGACGAGGAGAACAAAGTTTTCGCAACATTTGGGCACCTGACTCCGCACCTTTCCACGCGCCTGGCGTCCGGGGCGAAGCTGCTCAGCCTGGAAGAGGACGGGTTTGCTCTTGTTGCGGCTCTTGAGGGGTGGGAAGGCAAAAAAGTTTTAGGCTCTTTTTATTTTATTATTTTAAGCCTGCGGGAACCTCGAGGCGCCAACTCTCCCCTCAGCTCTGCTTCGGGGTAGGGCAAGGGATGTTCCTGGTCCGGGGAGCAGCCCCGGTTTCGCATGGGAACTCACTGACTTGAGCGGCGTGCTCCGCGCTCCCCAGTCCTCGGAGAAAGTGAAGGCAGGCTGTTAATAATATACACGCCGACTATTTCTTTATAGCGTGCCGTGGGTTTGTGTGTTTCTCTCTCGCCGACCGGTTTGGTAACCGGACCACAGGGTTTCCTTGGAGCTATATGGAGGGATCTCAGCATGGTTTGCACCAGGAAAACCAAAACTTTGGTGTCCACCTGCGTGATCCTGAGTGGAATGACTAACATCATTTGCTTGCTCTACGTGGGCTGGGTGACCAACTACATTGCCACGGTCTATGTGAAAGTGCAGGAGCCGATCTCGGAGAAAAAGTTAGAGGAAGACAAAGGGGACACTTTAAGGATTATAGAAAGGCTGGACCATTTGGAGAATGTCATCAAGCAGCACATACAAGGTACTTCGTCTCTTCCTCCAATTTTCTGCGTTTAAATCGTGTCTGCAGGTTGCACTAATGTTTTTGGTTTTTTTTAACCGTATGCGTGGTGGTTCCCCCCAGGTCAAATGCCTTTTGCCATGGGGCGGGATGGAGGAGGGCGAGATGGGGGGCGGGGGACAGAGAGAAGAGATCCATTCAGCGGGAAGAATCGGGGGCTTTGTGCAGCAGGCTGACTCTTCCTGGCCAGGCGAAAGTTCCTTCGTGGCTGCTGCTGCTGCCGCCGCCTCTTGCGGGCTAGCTGCTTGGCGAGCCCGCCGGCCCGGCTGCAGCAGGAAGAAGAGGAGCGCGGGCTCCGGTTGCGGAGCTCGCACGCTGTTGGCTCGGCTAAGGGACGCCCTGTTGGCTTGATCTTTATTTATTCTCTCTCTACCCCCCCCCCCACCCGCACCACCTCGACTGAAAGAAGCTTTTGGGTGAGCGAGCGGCAGGGGGCTCCTGGAGGCTGCTTGGTGCTGGCTCGATCCCCCCCCCCCTTTTCCCTCCGCCGACCGCGAAGAAGTTAAATGTAGCCGATGCCCTCCCGGAGCCTCCACCGATGGCCGTGCCCAACCCAGAGCTTTGCAGAAGCCAGCAGTTTCGGGCATTCGCACGACGCCGATAAGATGGTGAGCCTTGCTCGGCCAGGACTGAGCTCCGGGGACGCGGGGTTGGCTGCATGCGGGGTGTCGATCCCATTCTGCAGCGCACCGGGAGCGGAATCTCCTAGGCGCCGAGTTGGGTGGGCGCTGTGGGTGTCCCCGTTGCTGCAAGAAACCTGCTAGGAGAAGCGACGCTGGGTGGGAAGAGTTGGGAGAGCTTGCTCCATGGTGATATCGGAGCCCCCCCTTTACGATCCGTTGCGCTGCTTTCCTTGGGGGGTTGTATTAGAGCTGTTTCTCCTTCTCTCTTCGCCCCTCCTCCCCATCTTCTGTTCTCCAACTCCTGGCCTAGTGTGATTAACTACTTTTGCATATGCATATAATATCTGGGGTTTGGGGTCTTGTTTACTAGAATGTGCTGATGCTGTGCTATGGAAGGGCCATTTAGGAGTCTGGTCCTGGCTGTAAAGGTGTAATCCGTGGCATGCTAATTTGATCTCTGCCTGGCTGGCTGTATCTTCCTAAGTAAAGGATGGAGGGTTGCAGCAGGCAGGTTACCAAAAACGACTTCATTCCCCAGATTCTGCTTTTGGCCTTCCTTGTTTCTCTCCCACCCCTGCCCTAATGGTTGTTGGCATCTCCCATGCACTCAGTGTGTAATGTACTCTTTGCTTGCATTTTTGACTGGGTGGGAAATATCATCCCAACTGGTTTAGGAGTTGGTAGCTAAGGAAGAGTTAAATCGTTTCTCTCCCCCTTACCCCAATTTTCCCTTGCATTTTTTCTGGAGGGGGGCACCCTTGACATGTTTTAACAGATTTCGCTGTGTTTTTCACTTCCTGTGTTTTAGATTGTGAGATAAATTAACAGACTACAGTACATGTAGTTATTTGGTCTGCGCACCTGTGGGATAGCATCCATTATAAGCTCTAGGATTGTAATGTAGTAGAATAAGATGTTTCCTCTTGAAATAGCAAATGTCTGGTAACACCATCAAGTACTAACCTACTTTTCCGGGTGGGGGGGGTCTATTCAGTTCTTTTCCTTTGTCTCCACCCGAACCTAATAAAATAATTATGCTTCTTTTACAGCTGGCAAACAGACTTCCTTTCTCCTGGATCTGCTTTGCCCTCTGTTCTAGAATGCTAGAGCTGTTACTCAGTGAAAATATGTGAAATGAATTGCAAACAGAGTATGCTTGGGACCTACAGTAGGTTTTTGTATGTAAATGGTGGTGTTAGAAGGTCTCTCTGCAGCTTGCTTCCTGGGTTTGGTTTGTTATGCACTGTGTATAAAGGCAAGTTGTTACAATGCACATTTCTTCCTCCGCCTTTCTATTGGAAAAACCAGGGCAAAAAGCTAAAACAGTTTCCTTTCAGGATACAGTGTGAGTCTGCCAGTGCTAAACTTTCTTACTGTTGTCTTTGGGATCTTAGAACTTGGTTTTGTTTTTATTAAGGAGGAATATAGTCTTGTTATAGCAGCACAAGGCAGAGTGTTTTTGTTTTTGTTTAAGTAATAAAAACATAAGGTGCTCCAGTTCACATGAGGTCTCTGGAGTCATCACTCCACTAGGCTTCTTTCCAATACTTTGACACACTGATCCTAAATAGTTGGCAGTGGTATAGTCAAACTCCAAAGTCAAGGTTTGTGATATACTGCTGGTGTGAAAAGGTGGACACAAGAAGGGGTTCCATGGGAGAATCTGCTGTGAAACACAATACTTTCTACCAAGGTTGCCCCAAGATATTTAGCCACTTGAGGCAAACCACAAAATGTACCCCCCCAATCCAGAAAAGAATGTCTGAGTAAGTTCTACATAGGGAACAAGGGTGGGAGGAGACCAATAGGGCATTCTATTTGCCAAGAGGCTGCTTGGCAAATAGGTGGCATGGGGGAGGGATGCCAAGGAGTTGTCAGATCCAGCCTCTAAGGAGTGTGCCACAGCTGTCACTGGCCACCATGGAAGTAACAGGGGGTGAAGCATTCCTTGGAGGCTGGATCTGATGCCCTGGTGGATCCTTGCTTTCTACATGTGAACTCTTGGCAGCTAAAGGAACTGGGATAACAGGGTGGGAACAAGGTCTGCTGGGGATCTTAGAAGTGCTATGAGTCTGGGACTAGATGTTCTTCTGAATAATACATAAGGCTATTCTCTGGACATAAGCAAATGTAGGATAGTATTATCCTTTTATTATCTTTTATTAGAATTTGATCCTTAGTAAGTATGCAGATAATTGTTGCTTTAGAATATATAGTTGTTATGTTGAACTGAGATTCTGAATCTTGATTTCACTGATGAATGGACAAGCATGAGTAGCAATCCTAAAATGAAGCAGTTGTGGGTCATTTTACAGAGAAATTAATATATTATTCCATACAGTTTAGATCACAGCAACTGGTTGCTCCTTTGGCTTCTATCCATTTCCAAATATGTCTCTGTAGGAGGGAGTTGTGAAATTTGTTCCAAGAAAAGAAGTGGCCACTTGAATTTGAAGTGGTGTACCTTAATTAAATAAAGAGATCTGATGTGGTGTGGTGAAGGGGATGAACTCTGACGCAGAAAGGGGCCATTTTGGATCTCAAACATGAACTTAAAACAAGTGGCCATAAGCCACTTGTGCTAGCTTTGAAGCACGATCCTGTGCATATCTACTAGGAAGTAAGGCCCATGGAATTCATTGGGCCATACTCCCAAAAAAGTGTGCATAGGATTGCAGCATCACCATCTGCATATGGGGATGATGATGCCAGTCTACTTTACAGGGTTGGGCCAGTGTTGTTATCTCCATAAAATTTGAAGATAAGGAGGATGAAGCTTGAAAGGCTGTGATTTGTCTATGGCTATTTAGTGAGTTTATGGTTGAGGTGAGATTTAAACCATGGACACTGCCTACTGTACATGGTTAATAAATGGGTTACTGAGCTGATATGTCACTTGCTTTTAACACTCTGAAGTACTAGGTTAAAAACTAAGAATTTTTGATCTGTTCACAAAAAGTGAAAGGCTTATATTAGAAATATTAGTTCCTCTGTAGGATATTGGAGAAATTCTGTAAATAAATACTGGAGGAGCGGGGGGTTATCAAGGCCTTTCATTGGAACTTAGTAGACTCTATAATGTAGTGGCGTTCAAAGTGAAATAATGCACAAAGATGGCTATATAAATCTACTGTGTTCTGCCAAACACCAAGATTTCTTTGAGTGAATGGCAGGAAAATGTATCTGGCACACGCTCCCAAGGAAACAAAATGGGAACACAGTATTGGTTTGGCATGAAATTGCATCTGCCAGACCTTTGAATGTCTACACACAAAAGCTAAAGAGAGAATGTAGCAACATTTTCAAGGTAATTGAAAGGAGGCTGTCAGGTGCCTATATTTTGACCCCAAACAGAAATTCAACCGTTCCAACAACTGGAAGAGGTCTGAAAACCAACCCAAAGTGGGATCCCACTGTAATTTAAACTTTAATCATAATTTTGTGGGCTAAGAAAGGACAGCTGCTTTATTGAATTCGGGAATCAATCAGTGTGTATGTGTAGGTAAGAGGAAATAATGTTTCTTGCCTCCAGGATAAAATGTGGTTTGATACAGTGCATGGCATAATGTAATGAAATAGAAATCTTTATTGGCAACAAATTTAGGACAAACAAACAGTAGTTTCTAGCAAATGCTTTCTAAAAAGTTACTTGATAAAGTTATGGAAGGTTGAAAGCTATACTTGTTAAGGATATAAGCTCTTCTGCACAGACGGTAAAATTTTCATTTCTGACAAAGTCATCTGTTTCTGTGTGAACACATGATCTCCTTGAAATGGTTACTTACACTATCCTTTGTACCCATGATATGAAAATAGGAGTTGCTTTGAAAGGCTCCTTGTGGCATTCTCAGACCCCATATGCACAGGAAAGCTTTGATGCCTCTAACTTAACACCAACCATGTGAAGACTTGAGGACCACAGTAACTATGAAGGTATTCACCCATGCCTTGACTTAAGAAGCTGAGGTGTGAATGTGCCTTCTAGCCACATACAGATAATTCCTTCATGTGAAATGGCAAATGAAGCAGGATGACTTTCATCAACTATAGTTCCCATTTTGCCTGAACTCGGAAACTATGGTTAACTGCATTGGAGCAAGCTAGGATACAATTGCCTTAACTAACTCACTATTTTTTATGATTTTCATGTTAATTAGCAGTGAATAGCTGAAGTATTTCTTCTTTGGGAGCCACGCTAAGTAAACTGGGGGGAAACCCCTCTGATCACTGTAAGAAGCAGTAACTTCCATTTTCCTTAGAGCCTACAAACAAACAAGCAGTTTTGAATTCTGATAGTGTTTCCCTGCCTATCTCCACTACCTTTTCTTTTGTTTCCCATATATAATATTTTATAGTATAAGGTTCTCAGAACCGGGGGCTTCTCTATTATAACTACCTATTAAAGTGTCAGGCACACTGACGGTGCTATATAAATAATAATTGATTATGATGATGAAGATAAATTGATCAGTTTTCCAAATACAAATTCCATGATGGATGGCACTGCTGTGCTGCAAATAGCTGAATTCTCATGCATTAACTTTGAATAGCTTAGGTAATGGACTTTTTAATATATGAATTTTTTTTTGGGGGGGGAGAAGCAGTATTCCATGTGTTCCACAAATTGTCCCACTGTGTTTTATTTTCTGCTTTCATTTATGCAGTATAATCTTGTACAGTTGAAAGGTTTCCACAGTAAATCCACAATCTCAGATGAAGAGATTCATCATGATCATTTATCCGTATGCCACTTTTCCATAGTTAAAATCATGCTCAAGGCAGTTTACAACATGCAAAAAATTACATAATTGCAAAAATATAGCAAAAGTAGTCATAAGTAGTAAATAAAAGCATATCAAAACATACAAAACAAAATCAATTATCCCACATGTCATAATAGATAATAGATACTTTTGCTGTTATGGACATTAATTTTTGTAGCATCTCCAAAGTTAAATCTTGCCCCCTAAGAAAAAACCCCCTAAGCAATACCCTATCCCAAGAGTGTGTAGGCATCCTGAGAAAAGTAGTTCTTGAAGGACCTGCAGCAAAGATCATTTTTAGCCTCTTTGGCAGCCTTGGCTTGTAGCTGGAGTCAGCGAATCAAATCGTTAGGGTGACACCCTCTCAAGCCTGGTGGAAAGAGACTTGCAAGGCATGGAGCAGGTCTTGCAGCTTTCAGTCATGGAGTTGACTTACAAGCATTGTAAAGACATAACCTATCCAAACATTCTAAATTAACCTGCTCCCCTCTATAGCTTTGACAAGTTCTAGAAAAACAGAATTTTGAGGTGAAATAAAAATATATCGTGCTGACTAGAGGCATGATCCTGACAGAGGTTAGCAGTTTAAAAGCCTCAGTTATCTCCGTAGGGGAGAGAAGCACACATATACATTTCAGTGTGAGAAATGTGTTTCAAATGCTCACTTTTGCCTTCACTTTTGACATTTAAACTTTCTTATCTACTTTTAAAATATGGAGTGCAGCTACCACATAGTATAGTGTTGTTAAGTACATTTACGTACTAAAAATTCTTCAGCTGCAATTCAGACAGCATAGATGTCAGAGCTGGAACAGCAAGCTGCTACATGTTCAGGTATTGTGCTTTGGGCCAGTTTGTTTCATATTTTAACAATGTGGTTTTAAAAAGTTAATTATTGTTGGATCTTAGAAACACTGTACTTTAAAACACTATAAAGAAGATGTTCAGTATCCCTTGTAAAACTTAAGTTTTTCCATGTTGGATTCATGAGGAGTAATGTTTTCCCCAAACAAGCCCTTTCCCACCTTCTTATTCCTGAGTTTACTTGCATGTCTGTGTTCAAAATGACTGAGAATTCTTCAAAAATAGACTACAGTGGAATTTGAAACTGGTCTTGCTAGAGTCTGGCAAGTTTTTTTTGTTTTGTTACTTATTAAGCAACAATTATTAAGTACTTAAAAGTTTGCTACCAAATGCTCATTCCATCAGATGTGAACAGAATGGTTTATTGCTCCAGAAAAAACTAAGTTGGGGAAGCTCCCTCTATTTGTCTAGCAGGGTAGGTGTTGATACGTTCCCAGATCTTCTCTAGTAACCCCCCTGCACTTTACTATTTCCTATGCTCCAAACATTGCTATTGCTTAGTTTAAGAAAAAATACAAGTGTTGCAGTGCAGCAAAATGACTGTTCCTTTCTAGTGTTCAGATCAGACAGTCTTTGGACCAGAGAAAGAGGTAAATCTTCAAAATCAGAAACATTTTCTTTCGGTCTGTGTCTCTCATTGGAAAATTCCTGGTACATTACTGATGGAAATAAAACATGGCAACAGCACATTTACAGAAGGATCAGTGGCGGAACAGGTTTTTTTTTTGTGTGTGTGCAGAACATCCACTGTTCAATCCCTGGCATCTGGAGCTCGAGCTGGGAAAGCCTTCTGTCTGAAACCTAGAGAACTGCCGCATGTTAGGTCCACTTAGCAGTGTGGACAATGCTAGATGGGCCAGTGGTCTTCTCTGGTATATAAGGCAACTTTCTGTGGTTCCACTGAAGTGACAACAAGCTAGGCTGATTGGTGGGGTTCACTTTCATTGTATTCCTATGCAGCATAGTGTTTTGAGATGTGCATATATGTGCTTCCGCTTTCATTAAGCTGGGCCCAAATGACATATCTTTTCTCATGCCATGATGGTAGATGCCACTTCTGTGGAGTTTGAAGATTGCTCCAGAAAGTTGTATTTGGTGTCTGTTTATTACATCTGTACACCACCCATATAACTGACCACAAAAGAAGAGGCATCAATGTAAGAACGCCAACCCAAGGGCCCAGGAAGTTGTTCAGCAGGCATGAACAAATCTGTTTTGAGGTATGTGGGATCTGGGAATAATTTGATCAAACACAGCAGCAGAATCAAATGTTCTTGCAAGCAGAACAGTTACAGAAAAGTAGTTTAAGTCAATTATAAAATCAAAGCTAATGGGAGCTATTAAAAGGAGTGTTCATGAATGGACCAAGTCCACTTGTGGCACACAGATGTTTGTTTGAGAGTCTGCCTTCTCCAAATATATATAAAAAATGTAATGTGATGCATTTTATTCATCTGTAGAAGAGAGTTCATCCAGGATAATTCTGAAAACCCAAAAATTCCAGCAAGCTGGTTGAAAGCCGAATAAGGATTGTATCCCACCTCCCAGTCTAAATTAATGACAAATGACACTTTATATTGGGGAGACGCCTTTCAACAGATAGCCATCAATTTGCTATCCCTGCTGGAACAGACAACACCACCTGCCTGTACTGAGTGAAGGACCAATAGCTGCCTCTGTTTGTTATACCTGCTGCTGACTGGCAGATAACATCACCTACTACAGCAGAGGGAGGTGCTGAGTACTTCTGTGCTGTGCTTCTCATCTCTGCTGCTTACACACAGAGCATCAATTGCCAGCAGCAGCAGCAGGAGGGTCCCAAGGACTGTTCCCATTTTACCATCCCAGCTATGGTCATTTGACTTCACAAACTAGGTAGCAGAAGGACAGCCCAGTTCTGATGTTTTAATATATATATTGATTTAGTGTAAAGCGCTTTATGAAACTTAAAATTGTTTTATGCATCTTTAGTAACAGAAATGTGGACAAGCAATCAAAGTAATAAAAAGAACAATAACATTAATAGGTTTCATTTGCCACAACATTGACATTTTAGAGATGTTCTGGCAAGCCGCCAAACCTCCCGGACACTTTGAAATCAGCCTTGGAGTATTGAAAGGATATATGTGCTGATTGACTTGAACAAAACCCCAAGTAGTGAAAAATCAAAGATGATAAGAAAATGTTTTCAGTCATCTCTTTTCTCCACTTCCACTGCATACCACACTTCTAAGAACAATTTAACAAGAGGCTTTGCGTCTTTAGTCTAGAGTAGTGAATCACCTAGCATTCGGGTTTTGGAGAACACGTCCTTTGAAGCTTTTCATCCACTTCATCAAGTCATAGCTTGCCATAACTTGATAAACAGTCTGGTAATCCCAGCATAAAATAATGCTTTTTTGACTGTTGCAGTGTCCTTGGGGCTTTATCTACACACGAGAGAGTAACACATCTGGAAAATTCAGGTTATAACACCACCTGCTAAAGATGATTTGGTCAAAAATAAGTGGGCTCATAATGTTGACAAAAGCACAGGCAGTGCAACTTTTGAAAACTGCTTGCTTTTCTAATTTTTTCAGCAAATTATACAGTTGGTCTACTCAAAGAATGCAAAAGCAAGATAGCTTTGTGCAGAGTAATTTACCTTTAATCAATAAAGTTGGCAACTAGCTAGGGGTGGGGTGGGGGAACTGCTAGTCTTGCCTGCTTCTGTGCCTCTAACCGCAGTCTGATGCACAGAAATCAGCAGGCGAAGCTTTTTGTAGCACTAAGCAACACATTATCACCTGCTAATGCTGCAGATCAAATCGCTCTTAAGCAGACTGCTGGGGAGGCTGGCCAAAAGATGGAAATGCAGCTCTGTAACCAGTGTGTGTGTGTTCCTTCTGAGGATTAAGGCAAATTCCCAGTCAGGGAATGCTTTCATGTGGGACGGGTAGGGAAAAAATTTTACTGCCTAAGAGCTGCATTTCATCATATTGCCATCTACAGGCTGCATGCCTAGGGTGGGTGGGGCACCAGACATGATTCTTGCCTTTGTACAGTAGGCTGCAGGACTCTACAGGTACTATTCAAGGCGAGCAAGAGGCATTAGTACAGTTCAAGTGCATATTGCAGCAAGGAAAAAGAACTAGAGGAAGGTGTGGAATGTGGTTGGAACCTAGAGAGAGGCCCAAGAGCTCAGTAGAGAGGACTGTGGGACTCTGGTTCCCCACTCTTTATTCTGGATGATAAAGGAGGGTCCTTAGGCACGTGGACTTGACTTGTGTTCAGGTGAATGTGACTAGATGCCCACTATAGACTTTCCCTGTGCAACACAGGAAAGATCAGGGACTAGTGGGGAGGGGGATTACACCCCTTTTCCTGTACATACTTTGAGTATTTGCATGTTGTGGTATATGCATGGACATCATGCTCACCAGCATGCAGGAAGCCTTGTGAATTTGTGGTTTTACATTACGTTTTCAGCTCTACAGTGGTAGTGGTGACACCTAAAAGGCATGGATAGTGCTCCATTGAACTGGAGTGTTCTCCATAGACCACTCACAAGAATTCTGTATGGGGTGTTTAAGGTTTCATGGCAGAGATGAAGGGAGAGACTCCTCAACACACAAGTCAATGTGGGAGGGAATCCCTTGAGTCCACAAGCCACATTTTACAATAGATCCCCCTATATGATCTACAGTAGTTGTCTAGTCATGTTTGCACGTAAAAGTAAGCTAGATTTTATAGCTTATTGTGGCTTGTCAGGAATAAGCAGCTTGTTTTGATAGTTTATCATCTTTACACTAGAGCCATTTTCCCCCTCCCATAATTAAAGAAATAGCTTAGTGTTTGGGGATGCGGTTGTTAAACAAATCAACTAACAAAGAACAAAACATTTCCCCTGCTAACTACAATGCTTGCGAAATAGCACACAAAGCTAATGCAGTCATAATGTGTCAAACAATCTTCCTGCCATGTGCAATAACTATAAATCAATATGTGCTTGTCTGCTTGACAATACCTAGAAAATACCTTTGATTTTTAGGGAGGGAAATGAGTATAATTCCAAATCATTTTTCTTCATTGTATTGATTACAGCTTTCCTGCTTTGCCTGGAGTCATCAAATAGCAAACTATCTGCTAAAGCAGATTAGCACATTTCTGGCAATTATTTTTTTAAAAAACAAACCATGCAAAATTCATATCTAAATATACTTCAGAGAGAAATAAATTGTTTTGTACAAAGATGATTGAAGGAAAATAAAACTTCTGATGCTGCAAATAGTTGAACTGTGGAGAAAAAAAATGTGGTCAAGAACATTGCACAAAGGGCTATTTTCAGGGCTGATCAAAATTCTAATATGTGCTGGAGCAGCCTTTATCATATACTAGGCCTAGCTCAAAGGCTGCTAAATGGCTTGTTACTTGCTCTATAGGAGCAGAATAAAGGCCTTTGCACCTAATATTTTGCCCCTTGGTGGAAAGGACCTGTGTGCATGTATTTTTGTGCACATGCAGTGGTGCTGGTTTATCTGCCTTTTTGACAAAGATAAGTCAATACCACTGGCTGGAGGCAGAGTATGGTACTTTCAGTGTTGAAAAGGAGGTGTGAGAGATGCATTGTTATTTTGGTGTGGCCCTTTGGTGCGGCACACCTACTTTTTCTGTGACAGTTCTTGTAGATCAGTGGTGTCCAAACTTTTCCCAAAGAGGGCCAGATTTGATGAAGTGAAGGGCTGTGAGGGCTGACCAAAGCTGTTAACCTTTTTTTAGGATTTTACCCCAGGAAATAAACTGCCACAGGGGCCGTATTAAACCAACCGGTGGGCCGGATTAGGCCCCTGAAACAGACTTTGGACATGCCTGTTGTAGATATTGTCACACGCAACTCCAATCTCTGTCAAGTAGTAGCAAGGTTCCAGGCACTCACTGGGGTCATGTTTCCATTGGGAACTCAGACATGGCAGAGGTATTAGTGTTTTAAGATATGTTTTATTTTACACCTACAGTATATCTGGGATGAAGGTGGCGCTGTGGGTTAAACCACAGAGCCTAGGACTTGCTGATCAGAAGGTCGGCGGTTCGAATCCCTGCGACGGGGTGAGCTCCCGTTGCTCGGTCCCTGCTCCTGCCAACCTAGCAGTTTGAAAGCACATCAAAAGTGCAAGTAGATAAATAGGTACCGCTCTGGCGGGAAGGTAAACGGCGTTTCCATGTGCTGCTCTGGTTCGCCAGAAGCGGCTTAGTCATGCTGGCCACATGACCCGGAAGCTGTACTCTGGCTCCCTCGGCCAATAAAGCGAGATGAGCTTTACTGTATATATACCTTACAGTATATATACACCCAGAGTCTTCCATGGAGAAGGAGATAGTTCCACAGAATTATATCTCAAGCAGGGCTTGTTCTCTGCAGCAGCACAGTCCAAGGCATCCTGCACACCATTCCTGTGCTTCTCTCCCAGACTCCCAATATGGTTCTGCTCTTCCTCCCTACTTTCTTCTTTCTTCCCAGAAAACCCTGCCAAAACCCAAATCTCCTTCCTGTCACCTCGCATGCTCCCCATCACCTTGGTAATCTCTGTTTTTACACAGCCCTGAGGGATTCCTCTTGAGGTGATAACGACTGCCTGTTGTTTCATAATGACCTACATTCAACCAGCCCAGCCATGGTAGTTTGCATAGGAAAACTGTACACCCAGGAGAAGTGTACTTTCTCTTCTAAATACTGCTGCTTAACAATTTCTACAATTCACTAATAGACTCTAGTACCTCAAATTCATAACAGTATTTTTAGTGCTTTAAAAGTCTGTAAAGCCTATTTGATCAGTAGAACATACAACATGCTGCCAGCTGCCTTTGTCCCAGTGGATTGGATCCAGAGATCTGCCCATGGAAAGGGGTGAACCGAAGCTAACCCTCTCCCTGGCAGCTCCACAAGGCTCCTTCCTTTCCCAAGGGTCAAGGGACTACTGAGTAAGGTGGGATATGGTGACAGGGGAGATAGCAGTTTCCCCTTCATAACACAACCCAGTCCCAGCCAACTTGGTAAGGTTCCTCAATGCTAGGGGAAACATCCCCCCCCCCCCCAGCTAGAGCAGGCCTAGAGGTGGTCTTCACCTGTCTCTCTCATATTGATCTTGTGACACCTTGCTGAAAGCCAGATCATTTGCTAATCAATATGCCAGATCATTGGCTAAAGTGATTGATACTTCCTTTCATGGACAGATATGTCAAATGTTACTTGAACTATTTATATTTGCAGGAACTTCAAAAAGAATTACAAATGTTTGTAAGAATTCCCAGGACTGAGACAGCAGAGTAGGTGAACCTGTGAACATTGATGAGTATATATTATACATTCCATATTACCTGTGCATCTGCCTCTGCTAGATAACATTAAGCCTTAGAACTTGTGTGAAGCTCTGTAGTTGCCTCAGGGGGAATAGAGCAGCATCAGTCACTGGTGACAGCTGCATGTTGTCTGTGGCAGTTGCACCTTGATTTAGTGGACGCAAGGCCAAGGTGTCACCAGAGCCTCAGTAGCAAAACAGGCTGCCCACCTTCAGAAGGACTTCCAGAGTTTATTCAGATTCTGAAATCCTCTGTTTCATTATTTTTATAAGTGACTTTATTTTCAGTGAAGGAAAAAAGATGTCCCTAGTTGCTCCCCTATTCAAAAAAGGACGGGGAATGATGTCTGCCAGCTCCATCTCCAGCCTCCCCATACACTATCCCACACCATTCCCAAATGTCTCATAACCCCCAGGAACAAATGTTTGAGGGATACAGCGGGTTGCAGAAAAAGTGGGAATTGGGAACCCAATTCTGTGGAAGATCGTTAAGTCCAAGCCACATTTATGTTTATCTGTCATAGCATCTATGTTTTTCCTGTAGCTGTATTAAGTGTGTGTGGGGAACCACTTTTAAAAGAACTGCAGGGTTGCAGTTATTGGAGTGAACTACCTAGCAGTTTGAAAGCACGCAGTGCAAGTAGATAAATAGGTACCGCTCTGGTGGGAAGGTAAATGGCGCTTCCGTGCGCTGCTCTGGTTCGCCAGAAGCGGCTTAGTCATACTAGCCACATGACCCGGAAGCTGTACGCTGGCTCCCTCGGCCAATAAAGTGAGATGAGCACCACAACCCCAGAGTCGTCCACGAATGGAGGGGTCCCTTTACCTTTATTGGGGTGAATCACTGGCAAGAGAATGGTTATGTGCTTTCCTCCCACCTTTCTAAGGGACCACCCTGTCCACTTCCTGAGAGCAATTGCTTAGTTTCATATATACCAGAGGCAGAGGCATAGGAAGGTCAGGTGGTACCTGGTGCGAAAAATTTCTTGTCACCCCCCTCACACACATTGATTTTTTTTTTGCCTGCAAAAATGGTTTTACGTTATTTCATATTTTCTTACAAAGGAATGTGGATTCAGAGCCTCTGATAACAAGTAGGCGACTATGGACAGATACTTAAATCTACAGGATGGATTGTGTTTTGGCTTGTGTTATTTTATTTATATTTATTTATTTAATAAAATTTATTTTAAAAAACCTGCATAGTGGTTTACCAAAAAAAAAAACCACCAAAAACAATCCTACTTTAAAACATACAAAAGCTAAAATATTAAGATTAAAATTACTTCAACTTCCTAAGCATCTAGGTATGCTTGCCTAAAGAAGAATGCTTTTAGCAGGTGCCCGAAAAGAGTCTAGCAAAGGCACGTGCTTTGTTGAAATTTCAGCCTTCACAACATAGGAAAACGGCCAAGTAAACAGCTATTTTCGTGGAGGAGGGTCAAGATATTAACTGATATGCATGAAATTTCATATGTAGCTATATCATCCCTAATGTAGTAAGATAAGACCTGTGGAGAAGGCATTTTCAAAAAAAGGTAGTAGTAGGGCAGTAATTGTTCCTTGATAATTTGTCACCCCCCTCCATGATGGCACCTGGGGCGGAGGCCCCCCGCCCCCCTTTCCTACGCCCCTGACCAGAGGTTCACTTAGCTTGAATTAGAAACCGGGCTTTTAGAGTTGCATCTTCAGCTCCCTGGTATCTGCTGCCAGCCGAAATCAGAGTGGTATCCAGAAGGATGATGTTTAGGCAGCCACTGAACACATTTTTGTTTAGGAAGGCATTCCCCGTGGTGCAACCATTCATTTATGGAAGATTACTTTTATATTTGATGAAATGCTTTTGTTTCTGTTTTCAGGATTAGCATGGATGGTTTTATTGTGTTTGTTGAATTGAAGCAATCTACAGTATACATTAACAGTAACACCCCCAACACACACCCAGTTTTGACATTAGCATCTAATTTTGCCAAGATAGATATCTACCTTCAATTATCATTCTAACAATAATCAAGTAACTGTGTAGAGTTTATAGTTACTAAATAGAACCAAGACATTTTGTTTGGCTTTGCATTAGTTAAATCTGGAGGGTGGCAGATGGACCGGTTAACAATACACATGCTTCCCCCCCTCCTTTGATGTGATATCCAAGTAGTAAATAGCATTCAGATCCACAGTGAGGACCGATTCATGGGTTAACTAAAATATAACTGTTTTTTCCAAACAGATAATCACACAGATGCTCTAGATAGGCACATGGTAACAATGAATTTTGGATGAAAGCCAAGAAAATAAGTTTGGGATGCTGGGAGAAAACTAATGGGGACAGGAAGGGCTTATAAATTTTATTTCTGCCGTTCTCGCTCAAGTCAAATTACCCTTCAAGCTGCTTTCCCCCGCGATAGTTTACAGTATATATCATTTGTAAACTCAAACTTATCCAAACCTGTATTTTACAATTATGGACATTACGCTAAGCACCAAAAAAGTAAGATAGCCAGATCAAACCTCACAAGCTGACTTTCCTACTATACTGTATAATGGAAGGAGAAAAAGCTGATTGTGGATAATGCTCTGAAAGCAGATGAATCTGTGTATATAATTCTAAATTTGTACAATGGATGGGGTGTACCACGGTGCCCTGTAAAAATGGTCAGGTTTTGTATTCTTTTTCCAATTACAGTGGTACCTCAGGTTAGAGACACTTCAGGTTACAGACTCCACTAACCCAGAAATAGTACCTCAGGTTAAGAACTTTGCTTCAGGATGAGAACAGAAATCGTGCGGTGGCGGGGGTGGCCCCATTAGCTAAAGTGGTACCTCAGGTTAAGAACGGACCTCCAGAACGAATTACCGAATTTTTCGCCCTATAGGACGCACTTTTCCCCCTCCAAAAATGAAGGGGAAATGTGTGTGCGTCCAATGGGGCGAATGCAGGCTTTCGCTGAAGGCTGGAGAGCGAGAGGGGTCGGTGCGCACCGACCCCTCTCGCTCTCCAGGCTTCAGGAAGCTATCCGCAAGCCTTGGGAGCTCCGCAGGAGCGCGCCCTGGGCTTTGTGCAGATATCGGGCAGCCCCACAAGCTCGGGGGACAGCGGGGAGGCGCAGCGCCGCCATCCCGCTGTTCCCCGACCTGGTTTGGAGGCTGGCGGTGGGGAGAAGCGCGCTTCTCCCCACCGCCAGCCCCACAAGCTCGGGGGACAGATATCCGCAAGCCTGGGGAGACCAGTGCGACTTCCCGCTGGGCTCCCTAGGCTTGCGGATAGCAGCCTGTTCTGGGGGCTGGGGTCGGGGGAAGCTCGGGCATCCCCCGCCCCAGCCCCGCGCCTGGGGGGGAAATAATTCCCCCCCCCAAAAAAAACTAGGTGTGTCCTATGGGCCGGTGCACCCTATGGGGCGAAAAATACGGAGGTACCACTGTGCCCTGTTGCCTTCGTTTCTACTTTGTTTCCTATCTCCATGTATTTTCTTCTGTCAATGCATTTTGCCATCCTCCTTTTAAAAAAAAATAATTCAAATTTTCTGGCAACATACAAAAGTTGGAAATAGAATACAGTAGTACCTCGGGTTAAGAACTTAATTCGTTCTCGAGGTCCATTCTTAACCTGAGGTACCACTTTAGCTAATGGGGCCTCCCACTGCCGCTGCACGATTTCTGTTCTCATCCTGAAGCAAAGTTCTTAACCCAAGGTACTATTTCTGGGTTAGTGGAGTCTGTAACCTGAAGTGTCTCTAACCCGAGGTACCACTGTACATTCTTTTTAATAAACCATTAAACAAAACTGGTAGAAATTTTCAGAGTTTTGAGACCAGCAAAGTCAAAACATCGTTGATGTGACTCCCTTTCTCTTCCATTTTGGGTGGGATTGGGGTTTTGTTTTTGTTTTGCTTTTGGAAGTAACTTGCTCCAGTGAATCTTTCTGGTTGGCTGATAATTTAGCAAGCTCAGGGAATTTTCCAAAATCCAGCACAAAAAAGAAAAGTAAAAGCATCTGTTCTCCTCAAATGGAAGAATGGCAAATTACAAATTACAAATCACTCTTAATAAATGTTTGGAAGTAGGATATTTAATATAGAATCCTACAAGCTTGTCAAAAATGTGACAACTTGCTTGGAAAGCACTTGTTTTGCTAGTGTAATAGGCATAATGCTGCCAAAACGTTAGGTCTGATTGGTTACTGACTCATTTGTTCAAGCTCTCACCATAATCTTCACAGAATTGCTCTTCTCAGTTATAGCTCTTTGCCTGGATCATGCTCATTTTAGATAAAAAACGCCCCTACTGTTTCATTGGAAGGATGTCTGCCTTGTTTGTTGCCTTAAACATTAATGTTGGGCAGAGGTTCGCACTACAAAGTATTTACTGTTGGCTTGCAATTAACATTAGTATCATGCTTAGGGGTTGGCTCTCTGTTATATTTTCTTTCATATTTTGGATGCACTCACTTTTAAAATACACGTGGAAGCATTAAAAGTGAGGCTGATCTGGTGTAAAATATTGTGGTTCATATGTATCACTGTTGCTTCACTACTGCCTTCAAATTTATCACGTTTTTGTCAAAAAAGCTGTTGCATTCCTAGGCTGACAGCTAGCTGCTTAAAAAAAAAAGCTCTCCGTCAAGTTCAATCTCAACACCGTCTGCTCAA
The DNA here is from genome assembly GCF_027172205.1 of Podarcis raffonei. Classification (NCBI taxonomy): domain Eukaryota; kingdom Metazoa; phylum Chordata; class Lepidosauria; order Squamata; family Lacertidae; genus Podarcis; species Podarcis raffonei. The sequence continues at coordinate 67,611,892 of NC_070602.1, forward strand.
ACTGGTGGTCCTGCTGCTCTTGTAAAAATGGAAAGCCTGCTGCCTTTGCATCATCTATTCATCTGTTGTTCGGGGCAATCCATTAAATAACTGAATGGTATCAAAAGTCCCTAAAGGCTTTCAAAGTTACTTTCCTACTTGGCAAAATTGTTTCTCCTATAAATCAGAATACGTCAGGAATCGGAATAGGAAAGTCTTTGTGATTCACTTTAATTTGTACGCTTCTAGATGTTTAGGTGTAGTTAGGTTATGAACACTGGCACACCCTTTTGTGCCTATAGTATCTCTGGAGCACTACTGTTGAGGTTCAGGACTGTTACAGTGATATTTGTGAGCCATAGATGGCTTTTGCAGGTCAAGATGTCAGTATAGGAAGATCAGTAAGGCCCATTGGTAGGAGGGAAGGCAGACCTATGCTTCCTCCTTGATCACTTCTTTGTAATATGTAAAGTAGCCTATAGGAAAGTGTGTGTGTGTGTGTGTGTGTGTGTGTGTGTATGCGTATGCGTATGCCAGGCCTGCAGAAAATGTACAACAATGCAGCAGAGATTACATCTAATTTTACCATTCAGTCAAGGTGGATTTATGCTGTTGGCATCCTTTTATTTTCACTTCCTAATAACTTCTATTAGAGGATGAAAGCAGAGAGCGAAGAAGACAGAACAGGAATTTTAATCTGTGCAATTGACTGTATTGTTTAAAGAATCCTCTGACTTTTCAACTCTTTTGAAACGAGTATTAGAATACTTAATACCTAGTGTTAAAATACTGCAGAAGAAAGATTTGGTTGTCTGAATGAAGATTGATAACAGTCCTACTGCTAAGAGGGTGATGAGTAATTTCCTTGTTGGATAAATGGGGGTGTTCATTTTTTTAAAAAAACCAAAAACCAAAATAAAAATCCAGTTACTTAAGCTCTCCTGCGTACTTCTCTGCTCTTCCACAGCTACCTGAACCCTGACTCAGACAGATATGTGTTCAGTCTCCATGGCAGCTCAGTTCTGACAGTCTTTGAAGCAGAGAGTGATACTAAATATAGCCTGTAGCTCCTCCGGGCCAGACTTTGAATTGCTGCCAATGTGTGGTGGAATGCCATTGTTTTGAGGAAGTAGACTGCAGTCCATGAACGCTTATGCCATAATAAATGTGTTTGATTTTGAGGTGCCACAAGACTGTCTGCCACAACCACTACTTCACTGGAAATAGTTCTTTGTGGACCCAGTTCCCATGAGCAGCTCATACCCAGTGCATTCTGCACCTAGCTATCTGCCACTTGTGACCAAGTCTCCACCATCTGGAGGTGCATGTCTGGGGGTCCTTGGATCTTGCCTGTTTTCGCACACACTACGTCCTTTAGAATTCTATCTGTGATATTTTATCTGCAGAACAAATTTCAGGAGCCAAAAAGTTACATTGAAAAATATGACTTTCGAGCCATCTGGCCCCAAAATGGCGACTAGACATTCCATTTTGGCATCTGTAACCATGGTTTAAGGAGGCATTTGGCAACTATCTTATTTATCTGCTTATACCATATGTGGCTCCAGAACCCTGTGTGTTCTGGATTTTGTGTCCCTTGGATAGCATGGTTTTTGTATAGATGGTGCTGGAATGAAAGCTAGATAGCGGACCATTCAATAAGCTGTATGCAAGAGATCAGGGATCCTTCATTCCCCTCTCCCCATTTCTTTTTAAAGTCTCCAATCATGGTTAGAAAAAAAGCATCTACTCAAAAGGGCTGTTTTCTCAGCTTGTGCTTTTTTCTCAGTCACATTCTCAGTAAAGGTTGTAGAGCTATTCTAGACTGCTTTGCCAAGTCAAAAATTGGACGTAGATGCGCACAGTTATACTGGTATTTCAATTACAGTGATGTAAGTGTCTAAAATTCACTGCTGCCTAAAATACATCCAAGATATAAAAAGTCATCAGAGTACCAGTGCCAGGATTATTTGCAAATACATTGCACTTCTAACATTTAAAAGGGTTTTTGCAACTATAGCTATGATGTGAATCAAAGTGCCCTGCACTGAAATTTGAATCCAAAATGCTGGAGGAGAGATTTTATGCAGCTCTGTCCAATAGAGACGCTTATCAGCAGCTAGAGGTAAGTATGTATATTGGTAGGAAGTGTGCCTATAAATATATATCCTTAATTCCCCAGGACTTGGGTGTCAGATGATTATATCTTAACCTTTTATTTTAAATATGCTGAAGGCACAACACTGTTCTCACATCCAGTCATAATATCTGAAGTTTCTTGGTTAGGACTTGGCAGAAGATCAGGCAGCAGAGATTGCAGGAAATTGTTTCATATTAGATGCCTCTCAGTCAATGGAATGATCCTTGCATCTGCTACTTAAGGTTTGAGACAAGTATGAGGGTTACAGAAATCAGTTACTCCATCCCGCACTCTTCCATTTGTGGTGGCACCCCATTTATGGAATGGCCTGCTCAGAAATGTTCCTTGCACACCACACACTTGTCTTCCAAGGCAAGCAGGGTTCACTGTCACAAATATGTTTAGTAGAATAGAATTTAGATAGAAAGATATGTGCAGATTTTTGGCTCTTGATATTCAGTTCAAGAAACTGGGTAGAATTTTTAAAGCTGATCATCTGTTGGCTGACACTGTCAGGTTAAGATGTTCATTTCCCTCCAGCTTACACAGTTGTAGCAGATTGGGTAGTTTTTGATTTACAGTATTATGTTTTCAGATTTCATTTTGGTTTAATTTTTCTTTTGTTTTAATACTGCATGGATATTTGATTTTTATGCACTCTGCTCTGGTATCAATTTTTTTGAATGAAAGCTTGGTAAAGGTAAAGGGACCCCTGACCATTAGGTCCAGTCGTGACCAACTCTGGGGTTGCGGCGCTCATCTCGCTTTATTGGCCAAGGGAGCCAGCGTACAGATTCTGGGTCATGTGGCCAGCATGACTAAGCCGCTTCTGGCAAACCAGAGCAGCGCACGAAAACACTGTTTAGACACCTTCAAAATAAGTAAAGCTTTTCAATTTTAGAGCAACCTTACAGAACAAGGAAGAAGACCATTTGTGAAATAAAAGGTATATCTGGATTTATAACTCTGCTTTAATTTAATATTCCCTGTAAATGATTTTCTTACATTATAAGAAGAAATCTTATTTTTAATATAGTCATTTAGTTACATTGGCTTTAATGTGGCAGAGGTATGTGTTAATTAACCTCCTTTGTCAAAATTGGAACTGTGTTAGCAGGTGTGAGTGATTTTTCTTCTTAGGTTAGCATAGGTTGTCTTTCTAAACTAACTGGCGGCCTTAAAATATTTGTGTTTCACCCTTTCAGAAGTAAGACAGGTCAGCATTTGTTGGTCCTTGTACTTGGGATAATTTGCAGTAAAAATGTGGATGTCAGTAGTTGGAAGTTTGCAAGGACCTCAAATCCCAAAGAATTACTGCTTTTTGAGCTCTCCTATGCAGTGTAAGGTGCCAGAACAGGCTTGTAATGTTGTAGTAAAGAGCATCATGTGAGCTGCAGGAGCACTTTCATGCTGGCAAATGTGTTGTTCAGTTTGGTTGTGGCTTTTTCATAATTTGCATTAGTAACATTGATTGCTGGGTTTGCCCTTTTATGTTTTGGGGTGTGTGTTGAGAGCATCACAGGGAGCTTGATTCAAAACAGACCCTAACAATTAGTTTAGAAATTATTGGATCCCTTCTGAACTGAAGAATGTCAGCCATCACTAATACACTGTGCTGTGTATGTGGATATTAAACCAATTTAGGCTGGAAACAAAAATGAAGTCTCTAAAAATTAGCATTGTTATTAGACTAAAACATTCTTCCTGAAACTGCTTCGGGAGCAAAGAACAACATATAGTTGAAGTTATTTGGAAATAATAGATTAATGGATAATATCTTGTAGTTTCTCTTCCCTTATGGATCAACTCAAGCTGTCTGCATTTTCTGTATGTGGTCACTGTGGTGTTGATCACAAACTGAACTGGTGGCTTGATCTGATGGTTTGACAGTCCTGTCTTGCTTCAGAGGGGTAGGATTCCAGACTTCCATATACCTGTAGATTCCAGATTTCCCTCCTTCAGGAAAACCTTTTCTTGTTGGATCTTTATACATCTGCCACAACCCCCTTGCATATTGCTGAGGTTTCTGGATCAGAAATTGTGTGGTGGCAGCAGTAGGCGCCATTAGCTAAAGTGGTACCTCAGGTTAAGAACGGTTTCAGGTTAAGAACAGACCTCCGGAACGAATTAAGTTTGTAACCAGAGGTACCACTGTATAGAGAAAGATCAGCAATGCTGGAGAAATAGTTCTCTTCCTCCTCTTCAGTGACGCTTGGCTGTCACTATGGATTTTTTTGATGGTTAGCTCCTGATAATGTTTTCAGTGTGCTCCAGCCTTGCCTTGGACAAAGACAGAAAACCACTGCGCTAGACATCCTTCCAGCCCAGTGGTCCCATGAATGGTGCCTAATAATCGAGGCTTCTGGCATCTTATAACAATACAGAACACTATTTAATAAGTGGATTAATTCACTTTAGACAAAGCCCTTATTTCATGCAGTCTTTCTTAAGGGTGACAAGGAGACACACAATACATTCTTCCCTGTCTCAGCAGTCACACCAAAAGGAAACTCTCGTTCCCTCTGCTTCCAGCATGGCAGCACAAGTTGGGAAGAACCATTTGCTTTACAGTTCTGCAGTTAAGCTCTTAATGCAAAAGGTGTGAGAAATAATTTTGAGGGGGTGGGTTGTATGAAGCTCCAAGAAACTTGGAAGCTTTACCAGGGCTGGTGCCAAAGGTTTGCATGGTGAGTAGAAGAGTAGCCTAATAGGGGGGAAACTGATGAGAGCTTCCTGGACCTTACTTCTCCACGTTACCTTTGCACTCTCCTTGTTCACCCTCGTTTTGCTTTTGCCCAGAAATCAGTGGTGGCAGTGGCAGCAGTGCCTCTTAGTGAATAGGAGGCACTGCTGGTTTCCTTCCACCTGTTGACGGCAGAGGCGTCACTTTGTGGTTTGCCTCCGGTGTCAAAATGTCTTAGGTGGGCCCTGTTTGTTGCATAGTAATTCAAGCGTAGGGAAATTACATGATGCACATACATGTGTAAATCAGGCCTGTGGTGTGATGCCTAAGGTGGCCTAATTTGAGTTTGTTTCCTTGATGCAACCATTTTGAATGATTATAGGTCTTCATACTGTCTGGAGGCTCAGCTCTGCCACAGGATCAAGCTCTAAAACTTAAATATTAATGTTACAAAATTAAAAAATAATGACATACAAAAGAAGAGATTATTGAGCACAGATAATTCATTACGTGCCGTATTTTCACAGCCACAGTATTCATAGGCTTTGTGTCCTCACTTTATCTTAGAGTGTCTGACCAAAGCAGCATCTGAACTTGTGGCGATCTAGGAATGCAGGGATTACCATTTACATGGGAAACAAAGGGGTGGTAGCCAGCAAGTTTAAGCACATTTCTGGACAACTTTGACATGTGAAGTAAGTTTTCAATAAATTGTGAAAGAAATAAAGTTCTAAAGCACCGTGGAGTCTGAATGTGTGTGATGGGGAAACCGACTGCTTTTCTTGTAACAGAATTCCATTTATCCTAGCATTACTTGGTTTTGTGCATGACAGTCTAGATATAGATATATTTCTGTGCTGTGCAGTTTTCTGCCTTTTAATGAGGCTTTGAGGAGATCAAGGTCAGACTTTTAAAGATTTGTTCCACAAAAATCCATAGTTCTTTCCTTTTGGGTGTTTTGCTTCACCCTGCCATTGGCTTAAAAAAAAATATCTTGAAAGATGAAGAAGAATGGTTTGGGCACTTTTGCATGCTCACATCATGTTATCAGCAAATGTGCCACATTTTCCTTCCTTTTGAAATATTCTCTTTTATCAATCAGCTGGGGCATAGTCGAGAGAATGAGAAGAAATAATGTGAAAGATTCCAGAACTCTATCCACAATGCTGTTCAAATTCATCACGTGAACGACACTGGAATTATTTTGGTCCTATTTATCAGGCACATAAAACAAAGCATATAGTAACTCATTTTGTCAAGATGTATCTATTCTCCCAACACACAAAGGCCCATTAATGTATAAACATTTCGGTGAAATAGCTGTTAATAAGCCTGCTTATGAAGAGCTAATATTTTTTCCCATTTCTCCTTGTATCTGTTTGCTTATGCAGCAAGAAAACTTGAAAGAGAAATGATGCATAAGAGCTTTTATTTGTGTTGCAGCACAAAAACAAAGCTTTGTCACATGGTTAAAGAAATCTTGTCATTTTTCCATTCTAAATTAGAAGCAGAATACAGTTAATGGGGGAAGAATCAGTATGCTCATACTGGGATCAGTCTGATGATTTTTTTTTTTATATGTTGAGGGAAACGCTTGACATGACAATTCACTTTTTAAGTCAACTTTTTCTTTTCCCCCCTCAGAGCATTGGCTCTATCCTTTTTATTTGAGAGACATTCTATATCACATTCCTTTACTAGGTTAATTAAGTGCAGGTATATGCTTGTTTTCAACTGGTGGGTTCATTTGTAGCTTGGAAACTGATGTTATTCCAGGTGCATGCTTAACTGAGGCAGCCAATTAGATTTAAACCCATTTCTACCTTTGTCAGGCCTTGATAAATAAACAGGTGGGGTTGCAGGTGTTCTCAAGTGACAGGCAGAGTGAGAATAATTGCAGTGTGGGGAACCAGAGAGGGTAAGATAAGGTCAGTTACTACTTCAGTTTTTGGTGGGGAAACAACATTTTAAGGAGGAACACACACAGAGAATTTTGAGAGCTCTTCCTGATTAACTTTCCTCCTCAAGAATCTGGGGGCAGTTGCACATGGAACAGAATAGCAAGTTCGTTCAGCACCTCAACCACATATCCCAGTTCAGATGGAATGGAGGGATGGAGCTGGGTGTTTGTGAGCTATCCTATCCAGCTTCATTCAGCTGCTGCCTTGCATGCCAGACTGCACTATCATGCTACATGCTTTGACTAAGGGGAATATTGGCTCAACTTGCTCATTGGTGAAAGGGTAGTTAACTGACAGTTGCTCCCTCCCCAGATGAAAATTAACCTGCCACTCCTGAGGGTGAACTGAGAGGCAGTGGCAAATTTAAGTCAAGGTATCACAGGCTGGCCTTGCCTTCAAGGCAGGTTGGGTACCCCCACTTGCATTTCCACACCTAAAAAAACAAAAATAAAACCTTGGCCCATCAGTTACTGGCAGTAGCCTCAGAGCTAAGTGAGGAGGCATTCTCTTTGAAAGGCTTCATTTCGGAGAATCTGACTTAAAATTACACAGTATTTTTGCCACTCTGCTTATTGGCCTGCTGCTTGAATTTGTCATTGCGTAGATGTTTTTTTCTTGGAATTGGAATATAAATAGTACTTTTGTTTGTTTGTTTTAAGTCAAGAACGTTAACCTTATGAAAGCCATATTTGTTCCTACTCAAAATGGGGAGTTATGAAAAGGCACATTTTGACAGATCCTGCTCAGAGAATATAAAAATGCATTAACATAATGGCTCAGTGCTTTAGTTATATTTCTGCTAATCCCCTGACTTGCTAGTAATTAATTATAGTCCTCATAATGAGCTCTGGAGTCAGGACACCAAGACTTATATAAGCCTCTCTTAAGTGTTAGATTTATGATGTACTGCTCACAGTAGTAGTAATTCAACTGGCTCAGGACAGGGCTATGATGCATAAGGTGGTATCACCCCAAGTAAACAAATAGGATAGTTCCATACAGATTGGGAATTATTAATTTGTATGCTTTCAGTCTGTAGAAGTAGAGCAAATGATTCTTTTACCACTTGGGGATACTGAGCAATAAACCATTATGAGCACACAAAAAAGCAATTTATATGAATACTATACTTCTAGCCTTCCCTTCAAGCCCCTGGCTCTGTCTGGTATTGGAATATTAAATTGGCTTCATTCATTTAGTGAAGATTTCATTGAGCTCTCTTGGAACTAAAGTGGAGCATCCCCAGTCTGCCCTTGCAAGCTTCCCATGTTTCTCTTCAGAACATGGCAAATGTGTGAAGGAGAATGGAACAAATTGCCTTATTTTCACATGAAACAAATTGGCTCAGCATATGGTCAGAAACAAATTGTGCTGTGGTTATGGTGTATTCCTGCATTGTAAACCTTACTGCATCAGCAGCATCCTGATTCACATTGAATAGGATGAGGTATTTTCTCTGATAAAACACACACACTTGACATGCACACTTCTGCTTGTCCTGCCACTTTCCAGTTTCTTTGTAGATCGACGTTTGTTCCGATTCAGCGGTAAGCAGCGAGTTTTTCCAGGCAAAGCAGCAGGACAAATGAAAAAACCACTTGGTGAACCTGTGCCTAGATAATACGGGGCAAGTTGAAAACCTCTCAAACCTGTGCTTTCAGGGCATGGGACAAGTGCAAGTGTGTGATGTAGAACACTGCATTTCAGGAATCTTGTAAAATGTAGAGGCTGCTTCAACAGTGTCTGTACCTGTGAAGGTGATTTGAGAATCTTTGTCTGCTTTTTGTGCTTTAATGGCTGCTATCCTTTGCTCAGCACAAAAGCTGCACTGAACTGAATGTGTGAACACGGGGGTTTCTCTGACAATATAGGCTCGACTTAGCCAGGCCCATGGAGCTTTCTGTTCATAACCAGGTGTGCCACAAACCTCTGCTTCCTGGTTCAGTTGTAGCAGCTACACAAATGATCTGGCGAATGATCTATCAAATCCTGCCTGCCTAACCAGTGGCTCTTCCCAGGATTCTGAAAGAACTATCTCAATCTGGGGCTTGCTGTAGTAACGATTTGCCCCTCAGTTTTTATTGGGGCTTGCTGAGGAATTCTTTTTAGCAGGTTCTAACCTACAGGTTCAGAGTGATTCCTGCTTCAGATGAATGCAGGATTTCCTCTTTTTATTTTATCACAGAAAGGCAAGCTGGAGGCCTACTCCAGATCTCTCCCCGGTAAATTGCCAGACCATATTTGAGTATGGTAATAACATGCCTGTTAAGCACTAAGTCTGAGCACTAACTTCCAATGCACTTAAAATATACATGCCATGGGTTTAGCTTTTCTGCTGTGCAGGCACAAGATGCTAACCTAAGATGGCTCAACTATGAAAGAAACTGAAAGTTTAATGTGCTAGGTCGTCAAAGGAACTTTTCTGGATCACAGGATTTCATTCTAAATTAAGTACTTCTACTACATATTATGAACTATGTAATACGAGCGGATTAAAGTTAAACTAGAAGAACCAGATGCACAAATATAGGATGGGGGACACCTGGCTTACTAGCAGTACATGTGAAAAGGATTTAGGGGTCTTGGTGGACCACAAGCTTAACATGACTCAGAAGTATGATGCAGCAGCAAAAAAAGCTAATGCTACTATAGGCTTCATCAACGGAAGTATAGTGTCCAGATCAAGGGAAGTAATAGTACCATTCTGTTCTGCCTTGGTCAGACCACACTTGGAATACTGTGTCCAATTCTGGGCACCACAGTTTTAAGAAGGATGTTGAAAAGCTGGAACATGTGCAGAGAAGGGCAACCAGGATGATCAAGGATCTGGAAACTAAGCCTTATGAGGAGTACTTGAAGGAGCTGGGTATGTTTAGCCTGGAAAAAGAGGAGACTAAGAGGAGATTTGATAGACATCTTCAAATAACTTAAGGGCTGTCACATGGAGGAGGGAGCATGCTTCTTTTTCCCTGCTCTGGAGGGTAGGACTCGAACCAATGGCTTCAAGTTGCAAGAAAGGAGATTACAACTAAACATTTGGAAAAACTTTGACAGTAAGAGCTGTTCAGCAGTGGAACAGACTCCCATGAGAGGTGATGGACTCTCCTTCCTTGGAGGTTTTTAAGCAGAGGTTGGATGGCTAAGAGCTGAGATTCCTGCATTGCAGGGGGTTGGACTAAATGACCCTTAGGATCCTTTCCAACTCCCATCAGCCCCAGCCAGCATAGCCAACATCAAGGGATTATGGGAATTGTGGTCCAGCAAGGTTTGGAGAGGCACAAGGCCAGGGAAGGTTGCAAATTGTTAGGTGTGATTAAGCCTGGTATCTTTGCTGCCTGAGGTGAGAAGGGAAATAGCTCAGGAGTGTGGCAGATGTGCTGCTCTTAGGCACTTTTTTTCCTGAAAAGTGACTTATGGAGCTGCTGTAGGAGAAGTGAATGAGGAGGAGGCCAAAGTCAGATCCCCACTTTCCATCAACTCTCAATATACGAGTTTTGAGTGAAAACTAAGAGGGTTGAGGTTCTGAGATGAGACTTTCAAACTGATTGTCTGGCACCACTAAAATACTGCATACTCCTTTCTCTGTAGGCAAACTGCCAGCCAATTGAGGGGTTTCAAGGAGCTCTACCTCAGGGGAATTCATAAACTGCCATTAAACTCTATGAAATATTTTTTGCAGAAAGCTATAAACCAGAGTACCTTCTTGCACAATGGACTCTGCTGTGCTTTTATATTGAATCTTGCACCTTAGCTAGACACTGACCAATGCCTTAAGCTTGCCTGGAGGGGAGAGGGGGCAGCAGATTAATGCCTCTCCCTTATCACTTTTCACCTTTTCCTCTACTCATCTTTCATCACTTCCTAGCTGCCACTGAACCAAGATAGCTGTAGTTGATGAACCCTTGAGGCTTTCTTGACAGAAGAATCCCAACCACCTTAAAGTTATAAGCCTTGGGTTTCCCACACGTGTAAAAAATGGATAAAAGCAGAAGCAAGGATAAATCCTGTTGGAAGTGGCTCCGTGGTTGCCCTTACATTTTCTTTTATTGGATATTGGGTTGCAACTTTCTCACTCTGCTCCTGGATGCAAAGCATATTGTAATATAGAAATATGAAGTGCCTGTCATTTCCATACACTCAACTTAATTAAACTACTTGCATTCATTCCCGGGCAGGAGTGAGCCTATCAATGTGACAGGCGGCAGCAAGGGAGGGGAGGGAGAAATTACTCCTAGCTGAATGATCCCAGCAAATAAGTTACCCTCTCAGAGGAAATCAAGCCAGGCCTGGCCTGGCAGTAGTGGTAGTATATGTTATATTGATTATTGCTAAAGCAAGGCGAGTAAATAGGATAATTGCACTCTGATTTCACTGGGGAGTGAGCATATTTGTTTTGAAAATATCATACCTGTCCTTCTTAACAGCAGGAGTGCTATCCTTTTGACAGCTAAGAATAAATCTGTACAAAAAATGAAGACTGCCTTTGCAGTTGTCTTTGTGAGAAAATGAAAGCAGAAGAACAAAAATGAACCCATCTTCAATATTTACAGAATGCTAATCGGAGTAGATCTATGCATAGTGTAGTAGCTAGGCTTAATATCTAAACTGCATATTTTTATTCACTGCTTCTAAAAGTTCTTTGTGATGGAAATCTTGAAGCTGTTTTCCATTGAATCTAATTTCATTTTGTTTTGCCTCTCACCCATTTCCCACATGCCTCCTCTACATGGTCAACTTTTGGACAGTTGATCCCTTCTGATAAAGAAACTGGTGTCGGCATTAAGGAAAATGCTGCATGCGTAGATGGATGGTAAAACCTCTTTCAGGTGTTTGCATGCATGTCTACATGTAAGCATACATTTTATTCTAGTTTATTCAGAAATGATATCACAGAGCTAAAAAAAGTGCCAAAAGGTTAACCAATATGGTAAGAGGGGACTGGAACAAACCTGCCATGAGGAAAGGTTACAACATTTGGGTCTTTTCGTTTAGAAAAAAAGCAGCAGTATCCAATGTTAGACCTACTGTAGTTTATGGACATGACTAACTTAGGTTCATTATTTCAGTGAGTTTACTCTGAGTAGAACTTAGTTGAAAACACTCCAAGGTGGGTAAGGTGGGGATGTGATGGAAGTATATAGTTATTTATGGTGTGAGTGTAGACAAAGGTTTTTGGTTTTGTTTGTTTGTTTGCTCTTTCTCAAGATCATCCAATAAAGCTGAATGGTGGGGGATTCCGGCTGAATTTGTGCTATGTTATTCACTATAAGAGATGTGGTGATGGCCACCAACTTAGGGCTTATCCACACTTCCTTTTGTCCCACTGCTTTCACTTGGGGAAAACTGCTCTTTAGCACTCAGTCAGAGCAAATGGGAATTTGGGTTTTCTCTGGATTGATGTTTGCTCTGGTTTAGCACTAAAGAGTGGGTTTTCTCTGGGAAAGTAATGGGGCAAGAGGAAAAGTGCTTGGATCCATGCTGAGAAAATGTGGGTCAAGCAGAAAGCTGCTCAGTCCGGTGCTTTCTAGGCACAAGAAAGCGGAAGTGTGGACAAGCCCTTAGACTGAAAACACAGTTGAATTCATTAGGACTTAACTCTGGAGGTGGTTTAGGATGGCCCTGTTAGATGGCTTTGAAAGGAAATCAGACAAAATCATGGAAGACCATGGCTGTGTGATACTTCCATGGCCAGAAACAACATACTTGGGGAGGAGAGCAACAATGAAGAAAAGCTAAAGTCCGTAAGTTCTTCCTGAGCGGCTTCCCATAAACATCCTCAGTGCTCATTCTTTTCTGTTTTCATTCTCTTGCACAAGGAATTTTAACTGGTTGTTACGGAGCTACCATTTAAAACACGGTGATGTGTGAGAGAATTGCTTAAGCTATCAGAGTTTCTAGCAAATTCTCTTTAAGTTTTTTGTGCCACACATTTTAAAGAACAGACCAAAACCCAGAACAGACCTCAGGGCTTATGCTTGATCAACTACTCTCTCTAGTTCTCAAAAAGAACAAAAATAAAACTCAAGAACAAAAAGGCCCCAATGGCCATTTCTTGTGCAAGAAAAAAAACGTGTCAGTTTTTGAGATGTGAAATGGCAGGGGTGGGGAGTCCAAGGGAGCTTTTTGTTTGTTTTGAAATGTGCACTTTGTTAAAGTGGTTGTCAAAAGGGTGAATCGGGTGAAATAACTTATGCTGAAGTGCAGATCAATAAGAAATTACTGAGACAGTAAATTTAAATGGGAAAGGAAGACAGTCAAAATGCAGAGTGCCTGTAAGGAAGGAAGGGAGTTATGTAACTTCTGTTTGCCAGACACTAACAGCTGGATTTTCTGGGGCTTCTCTGAGCCGTAAGGCATTTTTTTCTGTTCTTCAACTGTGGAACTACCAGTTTCCTCCTCCTCCTCCAGCACTCATGCCCAATTCTTTTGAATTCTGACTTTGCAAGGGTGCTTGGATTAATCTACTCTCAGGAATAAATAACTTCTTGTAATTCACTGCCCTTTTCTTTTCAGTTGCTTTGGAGGAAATTGTGTGGTACAGTTTGCTGGCTGCAGCACGGTTGTTTGTGAACAATGGAGCGGTGTCTTGAGTAATTCTGCCCAGGAAATTTGGGTTTGCCAGCAGAGCTGTGAAAACTTGGTCAGAATACACAATGTGCTTTATGGTATCTTAAAGGTTCTTATATGGAGTCTATATGGATTTCACTTCCCCACAAACTCAGATGGGCTCCTATCCAGATAGTCTGTAGGGCCAAACCTGTGTCAGAGATAGAATTGTACAAGTAGGGCCTGAAAACAAAACATTGCAGTGTACAGGGCTGTTCTTAAGAAATCCAGCCCATCTCTTTTTAGGATGCTCCATCCTTTCTACTCCCCTGGTTTTCTATTCACGTCGCACAACAGAGAGCCAGCATTCTATGGCTGGTGAAGACCAAGAGACTTGCAGTGGATCTCTCCTACCCTCTGTACAACCGCACTCTCATATACCCAGATGGATGCTGTGCTTGCCAGTGTATGCTTATTCTCCTCTCTCCCTTATGTCAGCAGAGGCTGCTGCTGTTTCTCTTCTTCACCATCACCTGCTCCCTCAGCCTCTCCTTTTCTGGGCACAGTCAAAGTGGTGCTATGGAGGACGAACAAGATCAGCACAGCTATTACCTTGACAACAGTGTCCTTGCCCACCCACCTTCTCCTTCTGCCCCAGTGGGTTGGTTGGCTGGTGGGTGAGTGAGTGCTGCTACTTCCACAGTCCCATGACCCTGGGGTGGGCAGGAGAAGGGAACAAACACCGACAACTGTTTTTACTCCTCCATATGATGCTGCATTCGGCTGAAGAGTAGCAGCACAGAAGGGGCTGGCAAGGTAGTGATGATGAAGAGGAGGAACAGCTGTTGTCATCTGGTGGCAGTTCGTGTTGTGTGCACTCAGGTAAACTATACCTGATATGTCTGATAATGAAGATGCTGTTTGTTATCTGCATCTGATAATGCAGTTTCTGCGTGATGAGTTTGCCTTTCAGGAGGTTTTAGACATGGAGGGTTTCATTTCAAAGCTGTGATTGCCCCCCTCCCGATATGAATTGAGAGGTATTGTCACATGGGGGAATGTATCATGTGCATCCCTCAAGATCTGTCTGAAGTAACTCAAAGGTAAGATGTTAAAGTTGGGGAGCAACTAAAAACTGAAGCATGTTACAGACTGGCAGATGGTGCAGTCTAACCACTTCAGCAGAAATGGCTTGCAACACAAGCAGGGATTTTGTAAACTTATAAGAATCCTGGCTGCTAATCTTAGTGTGTAGTTGTAAGATAAGGGCAACTGAGTTTTCGCCTTTAAAAAATCCACCAGAGACCTAATCGAGAGCTCACATTTGAGAAGCTGCAGTGATTGACTAGCAGTGTTTCTTGTTACATCCCAGTAAGCTGTGCTGCCAGCAGGCAATCAGTGTGCTACAGTTCTGTTTCTAAGTGTTGTTCTTATCTGGACCACTTTGCAGGGCCGTTAGATGTAAAATGTAGGGGTGGATGGAGGATATTGGCAACCCCTCAGGGGGTGGGACTTTCACTTGCTGATCCTTCAGTAGTTTTAAGGTTTTTTTCCTTCCATCCTAGGCTTAGAGATTTAGTTGTACCATAGTATGGGTATTGCTGCCTGTCAGCTTGACCTTTAAAGAGGAAAATATATTGTAGCTGTGTAGCATATCTGAGCTTAGTGCCCAGGGCACCACCTAGATGCATGCTTTTCTGCTTAACCAGATCGTTCCTCACTAGAGAGGTTGATAGAAGCAGTTGCTTTATTTGCTGCCAATGAGAGAACGAGCGACCCAAATGTTCTCTTGTAGTGCACTTTGAAAGGCACCACAGAGACAGGATGCTTCCTCTGTAGCATGGATAAGAAGCAAAGTTAGTCAAAACCATGTGAGTTAAGTGGTGGCGTGCAGAGCCCAAGAAAAGAAGAATCTTAGCATCCTAGTTCTCTGGGCAACTAAACATTTGTCTGATGCCATTAAGATACAGTATTTTACCTATGCACATACAGAGTTAAGGGACGCGGGTGGTTCTGTGGGTTAAACCACAGAGCCCTAGGTCTTGCCAATCGGAAGGTCAGTGGTTCGAATTCCCATGGCAGGGTGAGCTCCCGTTGCTCGGTCCTTCTCCTGCCAACCTAGCAGTTTGAAAGCACGTCAAAGTGCAAGTAGATAAATAGGTACCACTCTAGCGGAAAGGTAAACGGCGTTTCCGTACACTGCTCTGGTTCACCAGAAGCGGCTTAGTCATGCTAGCCACATGACCTGGAAGCTGTACGCCGGCTCCCTCAGCCAATAAAGCGAGATGAGCGCCTTAACCCCAGAGTCTGTCACGACTGGACCTAATGGTCAGGGGTCCCTTTACATACAGAGTTGGCTCCTAAATATTTGGTGCTGGCTTGTACAAGCTTGTGCAGAAACAAACACACCACACCTCCTCTGAATCTGAGCTTGATTTCAGCCTATGCCTATGGCAGAATGCCAGAAAGTTATTTTTGCTATCCCTGGATATATTTGAGTTCCAAATGATGCATTTAAACCGACAATGACAACTGCTGCTGATCACACACTTAAGGGTTATGTAACTTGCATTAAGACAGGATCTTTTGCAGATCACCCAATAGCTTTCATTATAAGAGCCACAGCCATGATAAACAAAGGTCCTTTGTCATATGTTTTGTTTTGTTTTGAGTCTCCATCTATCACATTTTAGGCTTTCATTTATGTATGTCCAAGAAAGATGGACCACTGCCTTGCCCCATGGCATCGTTGTTCCAAGGCACCATTACAGTTGTGGGATCTGTACAATAGGTGTGGGACCTGTGGCCCCCTAGATGTTGCTGCAGCTATTGCTTCCATTATCTCTAACCATTGGCTATGCTGGCTGAGACTGATAGGAGTCAGTGGCGTAGCGTGGGGGGTGCAGGGGGGGCCAGCCACACCGGGCGCAACATCTGGGGGTTAGGGTTAGGGAGCGCAAATCCACGGGTTAGGGGGCGCAAATTACTTGCCTTGTCCCGGGTGCTGACAACCCACGCTACACCACTGATAGGAGTTGGAGCCCAGCAACCTGGGCCACAGGTTTACCCACTTTGGAAAATGACATTGTAAGTCACAGAATGCCACCCTTTATTTTACACAGTGGAGCAAGGAGTGTTAATGTGTTTTTTTATGTTTATGAATTTAATTTCAGCATTAAAACCAGCTGCCATCTTTAGATAATTATTTGAGATAATTAAATAAAATGAAGCAGCAAAGCTTTCCTTAAGGATCCATAAAATTTCCCCCTTCCTTTTGAACTCCAGTCCCTCTGTGGTACTGGTAACCATGTTTTGGTCTCCTTTTTGCAATCCCATGACTACCTCTGTTGATTTCTCATGCTGGATATTAATTATTTGGCTGTATCTGCTCCTCTGTGCAGCAGTATATTAAAACACTATATCTATATCTCTGGTGAATACTCAAGGCTTCACAATATGGAAAAAATGCAAGAAGTTTTGAAACCAATAAATCTGTGCTGCACAGGGTTATGAATGTGAGAAATCTCTTTTTAATTTCAAGTTTGTGCTGAAAGTTTAACATCCATTCCCCCCTTTAAATATTAATGTGTTGTTTGTGAAAGGTGAGAATGAGAGGAAGAAAGGGCTGTGTGCTTAGTCTTGTATTTTTCAAAATTAGCAAAATCACCAATATGTACAAAAGTATGTATCTATTTTTTTTTAAAAAAAAACCCAGTATACAACCATTGTACTTCTTAAGTTTTTCATCCTGCAGTCTTCTAGCTCTTGTGAGGGCATCTCATAGGCTGTTGCAAAAAAGAAACAGTCAGATCTCCATCTCTTGCTTCCACTGGGAAAACACCTACCAGCACCAGTGGCTCCTCAGTATGCTCCCAAACCCATGATAAATATCTCAGGAGCTGGGGTACCTCTATTCCTTGTATTTCCCTCCTCTTGAAACAATAGTGTTTTGTTTTTTAAAATATTGCAAAAAGGAAGAAGACAGAAACGTGCAAGAGCTGGTTTTTAACCAAGGTGGAAACCAGTGCAAAGATGCATTTGTCACAAGATTGAAGCAAGAAGCAACTAAATATGGTTTTGCCATTTACTATTTAGGAGCAATGCCAGATAATACAGAACAATCGGGAAAAGAGAGAGGGAAGCAGAGGGAAAATATTTTCCAGAGTTGGGTTTTCCAATCAGAGCTTGGTGTAGTACTTGTGCATCTGCCAAGAACAATTGGAACAGTGCTAGCTCTTACATGTCCTCGTATTCTGTGTAATAAAACTGCTTCTCTGTGTCTGTTCAGATGAAATTTATTTTGGCTGACAAAAAGGGCACTATAAACAAGAAAAGGGCATTTACCCCTTTGTGTTGCTAATAATGTAGTGTAGCAGATTTGAGTTGACAAATTTCACATTGGTCATTGTTTTCTGATTCAGAAAAAAGTCAAAAATATAATGATGGAAGCAGGCACTTTTTAAAAAAGGTATCCAACAGAAGATGTAAAGCCAATTCCAGAAACTAATAAAATATCCTGAGGCATGTGTACATGTGTCAGAAGCTCCATAACAAGCCTGTGCGACTAATAAGTCTCCACGCTTATTTCCCAAATAAAACATGTTAATAGAAGAACTCAGTCATCAAGTGAAATGACTTGGAAGTCGGTTCAGGACAGGAAAAAATGAAACTGCTCCTTTGCACAATCCATAATTAATGTATGGAGTTCATTGCCGCAAGATTTGAGAATGACTTTTTCTAAAGCAGGATTATGTAGATTCATAAGCTTGTATCTGGCGTTTGTGCAAATGGAAGACAACTTATCCACCCAAACTTTTCCTTTTCTTCCTTTAGCTTTTGGCAAAGCCACTCCAGAGGGGTCTGGGTTAGAGGGAGGCTACCAAATACTGGGGTCTATGCTGCATGGGGATAAAGTGTGGGGTTGGGGAAAATCTAGTGGAGAAATCCTGCACTACTGGAGCTTCAATGCACATAATATTAATCTGCCTGATTTTGGGTGGTTAAGAACGAACCCCACGCCAGAGAAGCTTTTTGGGGTGTTATGGAAAAATTAATGAAATAGCACTTCTACCAGCGAAACCTGACCTGAAATAGTACAGAGAGCAAAAGAAGAAGCCATGTGAAAGGAATGCCTTTTATCCCTGTCTTTGCTCCCCAAATTCTACTGTCCCTTAAATCAGCTTACACATAGGAAATAGCACTGAATCAAAATGAACTGTAGAAACCCTCTGCTCATGAAGATGTCCAGTGCTGTTTGCTCTTGTGTTTATTGATTGCTACTGAGATTGCTACTGAACTCTGTAGCATATTATGTGCAAGTCCTGTGAAAAAAGGTTGTTAGAACCTTGTGCCATGTTCACGGAAATGATGCAGCAGAGGCTAATGTACCAAAAGACAACAGAGATAAGGAGCAATAAAGGATATTAATATTAATGAAGATAAAATGGCTGTACACAATTGTTCTCGTTGCTTTGACACTTGCTAATATTTACTAGTTGCAAATTGTATAAAAGGCTTGGTGACGTATTTGTTTGGGGTTTTGATCCATCTATTGACCTACTGCAGTAGAATCAAATAAAGGGATAACCACCGGGTGCCTTACTGGTTATCTGCGGTCTTGCCTGTTTATTTAAAGGCAACCAAAATCCTACCTAGCGTGAACTGCATTTCCATGTCAGGCAGATTCAGGGAGAAGGAAGGGAAGGGAAATACTGTACTGCTTTTGTAAGCTGTTTTCTGCTAAAACCACAATTGGTAGGTGGGTTGGTCTCCCCCCCCCCATACTTTGCAGGGGATATTTTAGGGGATGGGGGAGGGAAGGCAAAGATCATCCCAAGTTATTTCAACTTGTCTTACTGGGGTGTTCTGTGACAAAGTGTTGTCTGCTGTTTTTACATGCACAAAGCATATTTAAAAAGGTGTTTGAATGTGTGCTTAAATCACGGGGAAGCATTTTTACTAGGCAGTAAAGACCATCACACTTCTCGCCCTGGCCATGAATGAGTAGAATAAACGTTTCCACGTTTATTGAAAAAGGGTTACCATTGGAATTAAATATTAAATGCTGCATTAATAACACAGTAAAATAACAATATGAGTAGAAGCTTAATGAGATCACAAAGAAGGGCAATTTGAGAGTCAACAGTTGCTGTGCAGCCTGTGGAGAGAGCTCAAGTAATTGGCAGTGAAGAGAAATTAGACAGATTTTACTAGTTAAATAAGACGGTGATTTTAATGAAAACAAGTATATTAAACCTTTCTTGTTTCTGGGGCAATCCACTGGAAAATTCTTTAGTAAAGAATCATTCATAGCACAGTTCTTCAACATAAATATGATAATATATTTATATAAATTAAACATGCATATGGAGCTGAGTAATATGAAACAGCGATGTGCTGACTAGGGAAAGGGAGCAGGAGCCTGGGTGTGTGTAGATTGACACTATGCCATTGGTTAGTGTCAGAATAATGTAGCCCACAGGTACAGAGGGGTTTCACTTCCATTCTTCAAATGAATGGTTTCACGTAAGGCAGGTATTTTGAACCTTTTCTGACCAAGGATTCACTTTTCAGTCAAACATGTATTTGGAGATCCATCTCTTACCTTTTTGTCACATATATGCATGGTGATAGTGCTCCTGCCGCAACCCACCTTGGATCTGGCCATAACCCACTAGTGAGTCCTGGTCCACCAGTTGAAGACCAGTGACCCAAGGCATTTCCAGGGGAACAGCTCCCTGCATTCCTGGTTCTGTGCTATAATCCAGTCAGTGGCAGAGGAAGGGGGTGTGTGGCGTGCCTTAGGTGTCATCACTGAGGGGGGTGGACAAAATGAGTTTTAAAAAAAATTAGGCTCACGAAACTTTTTAGGAGTGATGTGGTGGGTTAGGGGCCTGTGGGATTCCGCGCTACCTGAAATGGCAGCGTGGGACTTGTGTCTGCCTACTGCCTCTCCCTCAGCCGGCCTACAGCTGAGGGGGAGGCGTTGGAGAGGGTCGCCCCACCCCCATAGGCTGATCACTCCGCCCCCACCTGCAGGACACGCCCCCTCACCAGGCACCCGAGCGGCTATCTACGCCGCTGAATCCAGTGAGAGAGAGAGATGTTCTGGGGAAAGGACAGACATGTTGTCTTCTGCTGGTGGACAGCTGGAATACCAGTGCCTGGACTTCACAGCCTGCTCACCTGTACTGACTGCTGCACATTAGCCATTTTGGACTGACAGAAGACCTGCAAGAGTTCTAGCAGAACAGCTGCCTGTTTGTATAGGGAAGATAATAACCCAGTAGTGCAGAAAACATGGTCCTAGGTTCAATCCCAGTTAAAAGGAATAGGTGATGACAAAGCCCCCGGAGAACTGCTATGGGTCAGAGTATACCCACTGGAGAATGTGCCATTGGTGAAGGTTTTGAGAACAGTTCGTTTAGGCTGGAAAGATGGGCAGATTTTCATTTGGTGGTTTCTTTAAAAATAAACATAAGATTATTTTGCTGCTGTCGCTGACAAGATCAGTTCAATTTACCTTTCATATCAGTCAGCAGGAGGAGACAGATTTAAGATTGGCGTGCGCACACACCCCTTTTGCAGCCTCTTAGAACTTTCCTCCAGATCTGTATCCCCTTCTAACCTCCGAGGAGCAATTACTTTGTTGACTGCTGCGGTCTCATGCCCAAAGAGATAGTGGGAGGTCAGCTTGTCTTCATTCTGGTTTGCTTTCAATCTGTACTGTGTGGGTGGCAAGCTGAGCTTGGCAGTCAGTGTCTTTTCTGAAGGTGCTTTGAATTCCCAAGCAGTAATGGTTGTCTCTGATCACTATTCTCTCACTCGCCTATCACAGCAGGATTCCCTGAATGCAGATAGGGAGGCAGGCGCGCTGGAAGCAGAGAGGAGAAAATGTTGGCAGCGTTCTTGTGCCAGCACTTCTATATGCTATCAGTCTCTCACCTTGGGATTAGTCAGTGATTTCGAAGCTCCATTCCTCTTCTGCACTAAGTCAGGCATTTTAGTGATATTTGGGGAAAATCGCCTCCACCATAAATGATAAGCTAGACAACAGGACTAGTTTATAACATAGCCAATTAGTAAACAAACTTCAGTGGCTTTTGAGCCCTGTGCTTGATGCAGGTAATGAATATGAGTTCAGCAATAACTTGAAAAGGTAGTATGTATGTGCCATATATAGCTACATAATATGCAACAGATGTCTTTCTTTCAGCTTGGTAAAACAATTTATCGGGCCAAGTATATTCCTAGGTGAGACAACAGGCCAGAGATTTGCCTTGCTTGCTGGTACACACTCTTAGCAATATGGGTATAAATACTAAACTACTAGGAAGACAGGAAGTTGCCTTTGGTCCATCTAGACCCTTGGTCCATCTAGCTGAGAATGATCTACATACTCCAGGATTTCAGACCTTTCCCTTCCCTACCTGGAGATGCAGGGATTTAACCTGTGTCTCTCTACTCAAAAAATACATACTCTGTTACTGAACCACAGGCTTTCCTAACTATGTGGAACTCCTCAGGACTGTAGAACTCAAATGTGTTTGAAGTCTGCCTATCATTGCACTCTTTATGTATAACCCTGTTTTCACTCTCTTTTTTGAATTAAGCTACAGTATGATCATGCCTTGTGAGTTATGTTCCAGGGATGGCGCTTGGACACAAACCATGTCTGCCCAAACTGCCTCTGTGTGAACATCCTAACCTGGATGTTTCCCCAAGGCTCTGGGGTGATCTTGGGTGGGCTCCCAAAGCCCGGTAAGCAAGTCTGAGAACTTAAAAGTTGAGAAAGCCACTGGAAAAGTAACATTAAAGCTCTCTACCTTGCATGTAATTAATTTGCAGTCTTTCAATCAACTGGCTTTCAACCGCACAAGGTTGAAATCGTGCAAGTTAACTGCATGCAAGATGTGATCATACTGTAGTCTTGATCATACCAGGAGAGAAGACCCCCCAGGAAAGTGTACATAACTATGTATTTCTTGGAGGACATAAGGAAACAAATATAACAAATAGCAATAAAAACTATGGCAGAAGGACTGTTTTTTAAAAACACACACAGAGAGAACAATAAAAACAAATTAAAACCAGTAGTATCCTAGTAATCAGGAAAAGGGCAAGGGAGGAAAGGGTTGTAGAGCACAACTTCTTTTTTTCATAGCAACTACCATGGGAGATCCCTGTCACAGATCTTTTTCTACATCATGTCTAATAGGTCCTCAGTCTGTGGGTCAATCCATTCTTCTCTGCTAGCACAATCTTCATGTTCTATCCTGAATAGACTTTCCTTTGTATCAAACTAGACGTTACATGCAATTCATTTCCCACTGACTTTTAAGCCCAAAGCAGGCTTGAGAATTTTTAAGGAGAAGAATGGCAGGAGGAGAAGCATTGCTTAACCATTTCCCCTTCATCTCCACCCCCCCCCCAGCACTCATTTTTGCTAAGCTGCTCTTTTATTCAGGGGTATGGGGGCCTTAAATTGAGAAACAGGTGAAAATGCTTATGGGTTCCTTCTGGCTCTTTAAAGAATCTAATAGTTATCAGGCATGTGTTTGTATGAATAGTCAGGTTAGCTGAGAGAGCAAACTCCTGACACACGGTGTTGGAGGAAGTTTGAATGGGGCAGAAGTTGTCTCCCTCCTTGCCTCAGATCTGCTGGCATAAAGGTCCCTGCTTCATTCACCAAAAGGGCTTGTGGAAGCTGCCACTACCTGTGTCCCATGCCAGCCCTTGAAAGAAGTATTTGCGGGGGTTGTATGATGGTGGAGATGGGACAGCAAAGGGATGTAAGCTGGTCCAGCCCCTGGTAAGCAGCCTGATCCAAGCCCCTCTGTTGTGTCAGCCTAGAGCCAGATCAGCAATCAGTGCAATTACGCCTCTCTCACACATAACCGCTCACCTTGGCTTGTATTGTTGGCAGGGCTTCAGGTGCATCTGTGGCTCTGCTACTCCATCCAGCCTTGCTGCCCCAGCCAAAAGTTTGGTTTGCACCCTAAGTTTAGGTTGATTTGTCTGCAGCCAGACCAGCTACGCTGCCTTTCTGTGGAGCACAGTTGGTGGGTGTTAGAAGGAGATGGAAATAACCCAAAGAAATAAACAGCCCGAGCACTAAAACCTCTGGGATTTTAAAAAGCCATGTAAAATTGCATTATAGTTTGACAGGTTATTAGTAAGAACTAGAGCTGTTCTAATTTGTTGTTAAAAAGTTGTCAGCGACATTTTCCCCAAAATGACAGGACATAGCCGAAACATATGGACTAGTTGCCTGTGAATGCTGCATCCCCTATCTTTTTGCAAGATGTCCACATCAAAAGCATTTTGGGAGATAAAAAGCCTAAACCAGAAGTGAACAGATAGTGACTGATCTCAGAACAAATCTTCATTATGGCTGTGCATTGTTTCTTCCAGTTTTTCTGTTTCACTTCTACCCTCGAGCAAGACATATTAATTGTAAGTTTAATTAATCACTTCAAAAGCAAACAACAAGAACACTGTATCCACCACTATAGTCCTATTTATGATGCAGTTTCTGGATGCAAGTGCATGTAGGTCAGCAATTGCTCTGTGTCTATGAAGACAGGGCTATGTATATATTTAGGCAACCCAAACCTGCAGGGAACAAAGCTTTGGCTGGTGAAAGACAGCAGGCTGTGGAGTGCCAGCAAATGCCACCTTGCCTAGTCATCTGCTCTTATCTTTCGTGAGCATTCATGGGGGGCAGTGGAGGTAAGAGGGCATTTTGAAGAGCTGTGAATTTCACTGGCAGGTGTTTATGCCGCAGTGATGGCATTATAAATGTTCAGGAAGCTGAAAGGCTTTCAGTCTTAAGTAGCTGTGACACTAGTAAATCCTAGAGCTAAATACACTGAGAGTGAACTAAAATAGCACAGGTCTCCCACGCTGCACTGACAGGAGTAAAAGGGCAACCTCTGAGAACCCATTGTTCTATGTAGGGCCACTTTCTGGAATTCTGTCATTAGCAGCCCTGTTGATTTCTAATTGACCCTGACTTTTCTCAAGACATGTAAATATGGGGAGGTTCTGATAAAGGTGCTCTGATTCTCTATGGAAGTTGAAAGACCTCTTTTGGATATTAATGTCCCTTCAGTGTTTATATGGTTGACTGATTTCAATGTCTGCTGCTAAAGAGTAGTCTCAAGGCACCTTGCTATATAAAATGCAATAATATACTGTAAAGTGCAAATACAGTGTAGAGACAATAATTTAAACCACACCCCAAGAATGAAATACACAGCTATAAAACAAAGTGATTCCACACACACCCCCAGAACATTAATATAATCACTGCTGATGCAAAAATTATTTTAAAAGCCTGTCAGAACACATTATCAGCCATCAAATGCCTGGGAGATACAGGAACGTCCTTACCTGGTAATGGTTTGTAATGGTGTTAGTTGAGTCTTATTGAGGGCATCATTCCACAGATGGTGGGGGGCACAGTTGTGAAGGCCTTCTGATATTTCTCAGAGCAGAGCTGCTGATGAGAAGAACCTCAGGGTCACGGTAGGTTCATGTCAGAAGAAGTGTCCTGAGCTTTGTAAGGTTTTACAGGTGAAAACTTTGAATTGAGCTCAGAAATCTACAGTCATACCTCGGGTTGCGAACGCTGTGGGTTGCGGGTTTTTGGGTTGCTGACTGCACTGAACCCGGAAGTACTGGAACAGGTTACTTCTGGGTTTCTGCACTCACGCATGTGCAGAAGCGCAAAATGATATCACGCGCATGCACAGAAGTGCTGAATCACGTCACGTCTGTGCGCAGACGCAGCACTGTGGGTTGCGAACGCTGTGGGTTGCAAACGTGCCTCCTGCACGGATCATGTTTGCAACCCAAGGTATGACTGTATTGGCATCCATTGCAGGTGGCCTAGAGCTGGTGTAAGGCCATCATATTTCTGATGGTTTAAAAATTGACCACTGGAATTCTACATCAGCTGTAGTTTCTGAACTGTCTCCAAAGGCATCCCCATGTACAATATATTGTAGTAATTTATCAGAGAGTAGTAATCTAGAATACTGAAGCTAAGTTATTTCTCTCCAGGAGATGGGGATGCAGCCAGACCACCAACATCTTACCAGTTCCACCAGGCATTGCACTAGACTGACTCTCCATGCCTCACTCCTCCCTTCTCCCCTCTCCTTCTTGGTGCTAGTGACTGTCTGGGTAAATTATGTACCTGGAAGAAACAGCAGCAGTGGGTGGTAAAGTGCAGGGGCATCCGCTAGGTTAAGAACAATCAGCTCAGAAGAGGATTACGGTATGTGGTAGTGATGAAGGTTTACACCTTCCAGGGCCAGCTCCCATAAGAATGTTTTGTTTGTCAGCTCATCTCCTCAACCTGTTGTAATTGCTGATACCTATATAGTTTAGTTATTTGATCTGCTTGTAATTCCAAATGTGGTTGTTCAAAGACATGTTGCTCTCACTTGCTCTGCAGAATTGGTGTAGAGATGAATAGTTTAATTTGTACCATGTTTTCCTAGGTGTTCACAGTTTCATTTGGCTCCATTGCTGTTCAGTAATAAGTGTTATTGCCTGTTTAATGTGCTGTCTGCATCTGCAGCAGAATCTTTCCCCCCTTATTCACAATGGTGATGCCTCAAGGTGATGGGGTTCATCAGCGTTCTTGAACTCCCATATTTTTTCTCTGATGTAAAGGTTGCCTGATGTGTTTTTCAGGAGAAGAGGAGGGAAACTCTAATGGTGTTAGGTTATAGCAACTAAACAGGAGATTGATTTAGCTGACACATTACAGTGGAATCTCTTTGTAGTTATTATGGGCTCTGCCAATGGCCAGTAATGAAAAGCAAGAGTGGTAATCAATTTATAATTACAAATAATACTGTGTGGCAAAAATGGAACATAACAGAATTTTCAGAGTTCATCACAGATGTGTCTGCGTGAATAACATGTTCCTGGAGAACATTTTGGGACTTAAGGGACCTGAGTTGCTTGGAGAGCTGTTCAGATACAGCAGAAGTGAAACTTGAAAGAAAAAGAAAATTGCTAAGAGGTAATTTCTCTGTTCCATCCAGAGCTGTCTTTAAGTTAAAAATAACTGCTTTCTCTGTGAAGAGATGAAATTTGTGTGGGCAACTTTTGTCAAAGCAGTGCTTGGAAACAAAGGTGAATTCAAGACATATTGCAAACAGCCAGGAGTCTATAACCTGGATTCGGTGTGTTTTGAATTTATGGTTTGGATATGCCATTGTTATTCTGCACCTAAATGTGCTGTAGAGTCTGTCCCCTGTAGCAGAATTTGTCTCAAGTATCTGCTTTTAGTCCTACAGTGTTTTACATGAACATGGCTTGTGACAACATGGAGCCTTATAGTTCACAGGGACTGGGTAAACAATTCCTTCTGTGCGAGTAGCTGACCAAATCCACCAGTCACATTGTTCTGGGACTAGGATGGGGTAGGGATTTGTTCAGTCTTCTTTTTGCAGTGAACCAGCCTGATCCAACAGTCCTGAACTTGCTCAAAATACAGCTTCTGTCAGATTGCACAGTTCTCCGGATTTTGCGATGCAGTTTCAGCACAGAAAAAGTGTACACAGAAATTGTTGATACATGCCACCTCAATCTCCAAGTGGTGTGAGGTTGCAGGGGTCTGTGGTGTTTCCTTTTGGACAATGAGGCACAGTGGAGACTGTGTTGACTTTATGATATATGTTTTATTTACACATATTTACAGCCTGAGCCTAGATAGAGTAAAGAGCATTCACATCTCAGGAGGGTCTTGTTCCTTCCATTGCTGCAGTCTCATCTTTCAAGAGACACGAAACAGGGTCTCTGCAGGATAAAACAGACAGCCTGCCTTCTACCCTGCTCTCCTCCAAACTTGCAAAACTGACACTTCAGCCCCTATTCACTTAAATCATCCAAATTGAAATTTTACACCCTTTAAATCCCTTTGCCTCTGCCCACTAGCATGTAGCTGGAGGAGGGGCCACACCACTCCTCGTTTGGTATAGTTTACACCCTCCTAATGGCTTTCTTGGTGGGTTAATGACTTGGCCATTATTAGCTTTGTTCTTCCAGTGACCCACATTCAGCAAGCTATACTTGGCTTGTTAGCAGAAGCTGAATCCAGCAGTGTTTGGCACAGTTTAATCCAATCTTGATTAATTCTAACTTCTACTAAATCCAGGAATTTAAGGGTATCTGGCCCCCCACAAACTCAGAGCAATACACATTTCACACAGATGTGTACAAAATGCATATTGTATGGATGAATGCATTGAAAAATGTATTTTATGTAAAATGTATGTACAAAATGTGTACAAAATGCATACAATGTAAATGCAAATTTTTAATGTGTTCTTTTTAAAAAAATCCACACAAAATGGGAAGGAGTGTATGGATTGAACTCAAGCAAACTGAACCTGGATGGAATTAGACTGTTCAACCTGTCTCTGTCCATGAGGCACATATAATATATAGTTAGATCTACACTGTTGGAGCTAGTATGCTTTTGAATACCATTTCTCAAAATATCTGTACACAAAGAACCCAGGAAACTTTCTTTGGCTGAAGCAAAACAGTTACTTTTTCTTTTCAAGGAAAAAGTCTTCTTATGCAAAATCAAAGCATTGCATATATTTGCACTCCTTCTGGAAAACAAACTGGAAATATCATTTACAGCCTTTGCAAATCTGACACCAATCACATTTCTTTTCAGAAGCCATTTCCTCTGCCAAGATTCAGACCCTGGAAGAGCTGAGTTAACAAACAGATAGATACTGATAGTGTATATTCTTTGTGAAGTAGCATGTTTTAGAGTTAACATTTAATAGAGAACAAGTTACGCTGCACATATGTACAGACGAAATATGCTAACTGGTCACAACTGAATGTGTGCAGAATCAGAAAGGACCTTACATCTGCAATCACTTCTTTTCATCACTGAAGGTACCAGTGCAAATTATGGTATTTTGGGGGGGGGGGAATCAGGCAATAAAGGAGAGAGATAATAGCCATTAATTCTAAGCACTGGGAGTCATAGAGAAAAGCTCAAGGGCGCATTTCACACTGTCACACTAGATTAGTGGTGTGAAAAACTTCAAATTGATTTCCCCAGCCAAGCTCTTCTATCTTTTGCCATGTGACAGAAGAGAGACAAACTGGAAAGAATAGTTATCAAGTTTATTTAAATCAGTAAAACTTTGCATGCAAATTCACATATGTTACTGTCTAAGTTCATGCACTATCAGTTAATTTGGTTTTTCAAAACTGATTTTATTTTGTTTACAGAACTCTCACTTTTAGATTTTATCTTATTTACGGAGCTCCAACATTTATGGGTACAATATCCTCCGACAAGAACTCCAAATCCCCATTAGTCACCAAAATGACTAGGAAGAAAGTGCATAAACCTTGGAAAGTTTATAATGAAATACTTTAAAAATTAAAACTGTATTGGTTCTTTCTCATACTAGCATTAATTTTTATTTGCAGAATTTAAAACTTGGCAGCAAAAGTGCAGGTAGGATTTAATATAAATTCAAGTGAATGCACATTTTCCTCCAGTTCCAAACTGGATGCTACTAAATGTATAATCACCTCTGAAAATAGCAGCTTTCTATCAAGTTGCACTTACACTTTCTGTGTACTGTAATGCATATGACAATTTGTGTCATAGTGCCCTGTGTGTCCCTTGCTCCTCACCAGCCCTCAATGATGTGGACTGGTGGCAGGTTAGCGCAATACGTTGTGATGTGAGAAAGCAGGGGAATTTATTTTGTTGAACAGGATTTATATGCCACTTAACCATCCATAACCTCTTAGCAGTTTACATAGTATTCATTAAAGATACTGATAAAACCAAATGTTAAAAGCAGGGTAACCATTTTTGTCTCCAGAATGTAATGACGTATAAGTAAAGTCAGCAGTTATTAAAATATACATAAGAACATTAAATTACATGTAACTGTTATAGTAATGGATGAATTTGTCAATTTCAATTTCTAATTTTTCCAATCCTAAATTCACTTTGCACTGTTTCTGAATTTGCTTTTGGTACAGATTTCAGGGCTGGAGAACAGCATCATAAAATTCAGAGAATTTATTCAAAGGATAACTAGGTTTCAGTTCCAGGATTGCCTCAAGAAGTGCAAATTGAGTACATTTGCAAACAATTTTTCTTCCCCAACCCTAGTTGTACATTATGAAAAGGGGGGAGCTGGGTGGGTTGGCATTTTCTGGGCAGGCTATGCTTTTATCCAGTTGTTACTCATGGTGGGAAACTCTGGTCTAGTACATAGTGGAAACTGAGATTATCTGAAGGAGTATTGTTGTTTGCCCCCCACGTTTGTGGTGCTCATAAGACATAAACATAAAACCGAGCCTTCAGTGTTATTGGCCCAGTCCTGTGAAATGCTCTTCCAACTATCTTTTCCTGGAGACTTTTGGAAATGCATTTTTAACCAAGGAAACCTATACATACTCAGAAATAAGACTGATTGAGTTCAGTGGGCCTTACTCACAGGTAACTTGGAACTGCATTGCAGCCTCAGTGTCATTTTGCATGTGGACTATATTGAATTAGATGGGAATTAAGCTAGTTGTGATTAATACATAACATTAATTTCAAGAAATAAATACTCCCATGTAAGGGTAGTCCTGGAATTTATAATGCACATGGGATAGGCTGGTGAGGTTAAAGTTGTTATTAGAAAAACAGAACATTTCCCCCTACTTTTATATGTTTAGTGTATTATTACCATCTGGAGCCTTTAGGCATTTGAGGGTCAACAACAACAACAACTTTTAAATTTCCAGATTATCGTTGTTCTTAAGCACATAACATTTCTTCAACATGGCCAACTTGTGCTTGAATAAATTATATCAGTATTCGTGAATTGCGGTATATAAAAAGTATGTAAGGGCATCAATTATAAATTTATACCTTTCACTTATATAAAGACTTTCATGGCTGAGACTGCATAAGGGGGGAAAATACACTGACATTTTCAAATTAACCTTTCCTGCCCTCTGCAAGTGTGGAACAACAGATGTAGCTCAATTTGTTCATTGCCAATCTGCAAAAAGATAAGAGACACAATGCATTTTTTAAATATAAAAAATGTTTATTGTGCACGACAGTTTTATTTGACCATTCAATTGCAGTATTACATTACTAATATACAATTATACCTGCTACTCTTTTATCTGATACCTTTTGAGTGGGGCTTTAGTGGTGGCAAGCAAGACAGCTTGTGTAGGGCTGCACTAAGGGAAGATCCATTCCGAGATGGCTGAAGAAGAAGAGGAAGATTGTTGGAGTTGCTTATAGGCAGTCTAAGCTAGTAAGCAGAACCATTGGTTTCATTTCACACTTGCTTGTTCTTTTGTTTGGTAAATTTAGCATAAATTACCTTGTAACAAATCTGCCTTAAAACATCTCCCCTTTAAACAGATGCATCGTTCAATGAGGTCACATCCTTGTGTAGTGCACTCAAGAGCCAGTCTGCTTTAAACATTAAGGTGTAAGGTGTTTCTGTCATCCCTGTCCCCCCCCATCTGAATTAGTGTTTACTAGTAGAATGCAGCAGGTATAAATAAGCCAAGATCCCCCTCTCCATTTATACAATAAGTAAATCTGCAACATAGTTATTCTGCCTAGAGGATAGTGAATTATGAATCGTGTTTAGCTACTGGATCATTCTAGAGACCTGTGTTTGAGCCATGACTAGGGCCTGGGTTAGGTGCTTGTTGGCCCTCATGAGATTGCCCATGGGAGCATGTGGGATTGCTGGCAGGCTCATGACTCACGTGGAATGTGGGCATGCAGTTACAACGATTGTTTACATCTTCTTTGAGCTGCCCATCCTCTGCTCAAACATAGGAGGCACTTGTTCATATGATCAGCACCTCCATGCAATGTGTGTTACAGTTGAGTTAGCAGCCCCAGTTTATTCCTTGCAACAAGTGCATCACTCCTGAAATTGGCCTAGGGCTACAAGACAGTGATTCCAAGATGCAACTTAGCTGAATTCCAGAGTAACATTTGGCATGCATACATGACTTTATAAAGAGCTCCTGTAATCTTACCTGGGGAGCATTTGGGGTCATTTCCTAAAAGTTGTGACATGCCCAAACATTAAAACAGAATTGTCTTTCACTTTGCTTTAGAATAAGAAATGGAAGAAGCACCTCACAGGCTCTTCTTTCATTGAACAGCAAACTTAGGGTATGTTCACATTACCGCTTACTCCACTTATCGTTTTTGAGGCCGCATATAAGTGAAGTTAGACACAATCCATATTGATCCTGTGGTGTCTGGACAAATACTCTTGCTTGATGCATTTTTGCTCAAGCTTCAGTCCGTCTAGAAAACTTATGTAAGCTGAGAAAACCAGCACAGGAGAGACAGGTGCAAGTTGAAATGTAGGTCCAGGTTTTCAACATTAAATTTGGAATTCACCATAGCATGCCAAGGCTGAACAGAATAAGCTTAATTTCTGTTAAATGCATTGTGAAAACTCCTACTTACCGTAGTTGTTGGAGTTGCCTTGTGGCACTTTCTCTTCACTGTGCAGCCCAGGCTGGTTATGAAACATGGAATTCAGGAGTTTTTAGTTACAGTTGCTATCCAAGCCTAAGTAATTGCCCATTTACCTCACAATAAAGTAAAAGGCCTTTTCTTTTGCTTTCTTTCTTTTTTAAAACCAGGCAAATTGACAGATTGTGAAACTACTGACAATGAGAGGGAAATGGCAACATTTTAAGCTTTAATGCCTCAGGAGAGGCGGAACTGAAGAAAAATCTGTGCTTCTGAGAGTTTAAAAATGAGAGCAAAAAGTACACCGCTCTGCCTCCACACAAGCCCGATTGCAGATTTACACTGAAATGCATGATTTGCACTTAAAGTGTTGGAGGAAACAGGCCAGACACGTACCTTATGACTGGAACTAAGCTTTAGAGTTTCCTGTCATAAAAAAGCAGATTTACAATTTCTCCAAGCCCAAGGTTGCTATGTAGGGCCTGAAATAATTATTTAGGTCCTGTGACATTTGGGTGGCGCAGTTGCTTGGGTGAATATTTTAAAATGCTTAAAGTACAATGTGCTGTTTAAGTTTTGGGTTGTTAAACAGACTTTTCCTATTTATGTGTTATTCCTCCAAATGAAGACGCTTGACTCAAACCCTCATGTAATCATTTATTTATTCAGTTTACATCAACAGACCTGCTCAAGCTTCAACAATAGGTCAATTCCTTACAAATGCAGAATGATTATATATGTGTCAGCTTAAAATGGGCATAAACGGGGTAAGGTGACCATAACACCCACACACCCACACACCCCAATTTTATTTGATGTATTGTCTGGCCCTTAAAAGCCAGATTTCAAAACATATTTCAGCAGGTAGCCCATTATTGTTTTTTAAAAATCAGACTAATTATACGGCTCATTTCTTTGTCTAGACTAGAGCAGTGGTGGGGAACTCCCCCCCCCCTTGGGAGTTTTCTTTTGGGAGCTGCATGCCAGTGGAGGGCAGAAAAGTGGGTGGAGTTAGCAACATTGCCTTGTTTTCCCCCTTCTCCCTATGCCACCCCATCTCTCCCTCTCTTTCTCCCTCTCTCCTCCCCCTCTCCAATTTCATTCCCTCAGTCAATTTTATTTTTTCCTTCTATCATCGCCAGTCTTGCCCACTCCACAGCAGAAGAGGAAGCAGACTAGTGGAGTGGTCCAGGGATCCAGAGTAGGCCTGTGGCACCTGGAGGGCCACGTTAAATTTGACTAGGGGCTGCGTGCAGTCATTGTGCCACAAATCTAGTCCTTATTATATTAGAATTAGCTCTTGTCAAAGTAGCTGTAGGGTAATGTTTGTTCTTACTTACATCAGTACACGAGAGAGCAGCACTCACCTGTGCCTACTAGAAGCTGTCAGAGGTCACACCCCAGGAAATGCCTTCAACTGGCTGGCTAAACCAGGTGAGCGTAGCCAATGGGTTTCAGACCTTCAGAGAGTCAGGGACTTCCCCTGCATGTGGAATCAGGCTCTGACAGATTGAGTGAATGAGACCAATAGTGGGTCCAATAGTCAAGAAGGTGGTTTCTTCATGTACTGTAGAGGAGAGCGAGGGGCAGATAGGGCTTGTCAACCTGGGAAGTTAGCCCATCTAGGAGAAGGAGAACTCTGATTCTAAACCTCTGCTGCCTTGTGAGATATCTTCAAGAGAAGAAAAGCTGCTAAGTAGTAAACCCTACACAGATCTGGAGTCGAGTCGAGTCGAGTTGGTTGGTGTCTTCTGGCAACTCCTGCAGCCAACTCCTGGTGCCAAATGAATTGCTCTGCTTCCCTCAGTGAGGCTGAGAGTGGGGTCTTGTCATCTAGGCAGCCCAGGACCTCCATAGACACTCCATACACACTGCCTAGGCTTGTGCCCCAGACTTTGGTGCTGCAAAAGCAGCAAAAACAATGCAGGAGGCAACAGCTATGAGTCACCAACAGTCAATTTGATTCTCCAGAGGTTTGACTTCACCCCCAGAGGCTCACTCCATTGTCTCTCAAGACAGACGAATGCCAACAACACGAGAACCGATAGCCTGAATTAGAAGCTTCCTACCTGGTTTTTATTTATTCCAGGCCTGAACATTCTGAACCACAATGCTCTGCAAAACCAGTCTTGCATTTTGCCTCCTGCTGCAATGGTTTTCTGGTATGCTAACTGGATTGCTTGTCCCTAGGATGTCTGTGTGACTGAATTAGACAGTGGACAGATGGTGCCTATTCTGTTTCCCCCTAGGCAGACAAGCTGTACGTCAGCTAAACTTTCCCAGATGTTTTAGGCAAGTTTCTGCTCAGTGAACACGAAGGTGCAAATTTCTTAGCTGCTCACCGGTCCTGGCAGGCAGCAGTCACGCAGGGCATGCATCCCAGACTTTCTGTACAAGCATGAATATACCCTTGAGAATACCTCGCCTAAGGCCTCTGAATATAAATTTCAGTCATCGTCACACTGCAACCTTGAAACACAGCAGTGAGCTCCTGTTTTTTCAGATGGGGGAACGTTACTCTGAAAAAGAAAATGAAGAAAACAAAACAGGAAGATACACGCACACAATAATTGTTTTGTTCTCCAGTTCCCTTCAGAGATCACAGGTAACATTTTAAAAGATGAGTTTCTCTCTAATTATGGAAATATTGTCTGAATCTAGAGTTTTAATAATTCCCATTGAGTTTGCTTTATTCTGCTTTCACTGTCTTTCTGACAAGAAGAGCAGCTCTAGAGCAACAAAACAAGCACTCTTGGGTGTTAAAGGCTACAAAGAAGCGCTTAACCTCCCTGCTCTGGTACTGGATCACAAAAATAGAACTAGAGATAATGTAGTAGTGGTGGTATGTTTCACTGTGTATATTGCTATCTGTGCATGTACAGTGTAATGTCTGTATTAAGCATTATCACATGCTTATTAGTACCTTTGATACACTATCATCTCTGTATTGTGCTTATCAACTATCCATATTCTATATCTGTGATTGATGCATGTGCTATATATCCTTGGTGGTGAGTATACCTAAATACACATATGACACTGTATTTACAGTTTTTCTATAAATATAAGACAAGACACATAAGACACGTAAGGGAAAACATTGTTATAAGTATCTAGAGCTACACTGTGACTTAACTTTATATAGGGCAGGCATCCTCAACCAGCGGCCCTCCAGATGTTTAGGCCTACAACTCCCATGATCCCTAGCTAACAGGACCAGTGGTCAGGGATGATGGGAATTGTAGTCCAAAACATCTGGAGGGCCAAAGGTTGGGGATGCCTGATATAGGGGCTTAAAGAAACAGTTTAAAAACCACTGGCCAGAGAATTAAAATAAGGTTGGTTTTGGCTGGGAAAGGTTGCTGAAAAATTTTGCTTGACTTTTTAGGTTCTTTTGGTGGCTGATTTGGCTCCAGCTTGGCTGTGTGCCTGCTTGCTTGTCATCTGTACAACTTGATTTTTTTTCATTAAACAGAAGTTACAGAATTGCCACAGGTCTCCAGAGCTCTTTTCTCACCAGAAATGTGATGCTGTACAGTTGCCCTGGAACTGCCTGTCCCTAGAAGAAGTGGGGAATGTGAATGTCCTCCTTATGTCAGAGGCAAGAGGCCAATATTGTCTGGACACACATTATATATAAGCAATGGGTTTCTATGGCAAATAGTCCTGTAAGTAAGCTATTGTGTTCAGCAAACATGTAGACCAAGTCACAGGCAGGTTTCCCAAAGATATCCCCATTTTGACTCTGTTCTGGTCCTCCCAAATTTGCTTTCCAGTATGTTACTCATCGGGGGGGGCGGCGTTTGCCCTCCTAGGTGTGTGACATCATACTGGGTTCATAAGGAAAGGGTTAACTAAGTGTAAAATGACTAACCTATAGGAACCCAAGGGGAGGAGTTAGAGTTAGAGTTGTTAAGAAGTCAGTCTGGAGTTAGAGAAGAGAGAGGGAGGATAAGTCTGTGGGTTGGGCTAGTCTGATGTGAGAGAGTGAGAGAATCTGTTAAGAGGAGCCAGTTAAACAGTTGACGTAATCAGTCAGAAGGTATTGGGAAGGTATAGGCCGGTAAAGGAACTAAAGTTAAGAAACTGACAAGACTATTATCTGAGAAACCATAAACTTGTTAACGCTTATAAAATAAACTTGTTTATTTGGTTCAATTTTAAAAACTGTCTGGACTCAGTGTGTACCCGAGAGTAACAAGTTGGTGGCAGCGGGGAAGCGAGCACAGTGCTGGCACAAGGATCAATAGACCGTCAAACGTCCGGGGACCCTGTGTGATCGCCACAGGGGGAAACAGGGGAAGGGTAGAAACCCTCCCTTTGAAACTTTGCTCGTTCTACTGTTGTTGGTCCCAATGGCTCTTGGACCAAAGACCAGGGAGTGTGTTTTGGAGAGTTGTAGACCTGAAGGGAGCAATGGGTAGGGGCTGCCAGCAGTAGGTGTACAGGCATCAGGAACTCTTTTCTGCCTCAAATTTTACCCAAGCCCTATGAGAGTTTTGGGGCTAGCTAAGTTTGCTTCTTCTTTGAGTCAGCCCCCAAGGTCTGTTTCCAGGCCTGAGCCTGGTGTAGTCAGCTGACTTCTCGATATATATGTGAGGCAAATGGGGTTTATATGTTCCTTATTGAAACTCTGAGCATGAATTGGTTGTGAGGGTGTTTGGAAATGTATGCACATAGAAATCCTGCCTTTTTGGGAGCTTAATTTGCCCCTATAATTCCCTGTAATATGATTTCACTTCAGAAAATGAGGCTATCTCATGTAGCTTTAAAAAAATGGGGGAAATTAGGGTGCCTACTGTGCTTGTATATATTTCATATTAAATATAGATTAAACCTGACAGGCACTAGCAAGGCAGCTAAATTAGGAACCTGTGTGATTGGGGGAAGGCTTGTGTTGTCTTCAGGAAACGGCTGGTGAAACCATTTAATTTGCCTTAGGCACCTGTTTAATAATTGTGAACGTTCTTTCCGTGTGAGGTAAAGGGAAAAGCTCTATGCAGTGCATGTTTAATTCAGAGGGTGACAGACTGCCATGCCAGCTTTTGAAGTTAGAGATGTTACAGTATGACATTTGCAGAGTATTCTCTCTTCCCCAAGTACTGTGCATTTTTAATCACAGGTAAACAGAGACAATGCTCTCTTCCATCTCAAAGGTTTTGTGAGCTTCAGAAGAACAGAGACCAGCTTTCCAAAGCTTTCTTTGTTTACTACAAAAGCTGGCATTATCATGACATGATATCTCAGGTCTTGGATTAAATTAATAATTAACAGCAATCAATAAGGATAATGACGATAATAATTAATAAAACAAAAAGTGGAGAAACCCCACATTTTATGGGCAGATGCCTCCCTGTAGCACAGCACAAATTTGTCACCATTCCTTTATCAGTGAGTAAAGCCCTAATCTTGGTTGTTTTCCAGATCTGAAGTAGGGTGACCTTTGTTGCTTTTGTTGAATATAATTCATGTGGCTGAGTGAAATAAAATAAAATAAAATAAAGTAATACATTGATCAGCTGGGGCATTCTGGCAGCAAATCCCTTAAGTGTTTCTTTAATTCTTAGCACATGAGTTGTCATGGCAACTTCAGCAGGATCCTGATACGCTCAGAGGAGTAAGAATATGCTTAGGTATTTTTGAGTACATTTTAGGTGGGGTCACAGATGACCACCTGCAAACAGGTTTTTTTCCTGTAAAGCATCTCAGAATTTCTGCCATCACTGAAACCATTTCATATCTGTTTGGATCTCCTGCGCGTCTCCCATGGTATCTCTGCATGCTGCTCAGGTTCCTACAGGGTGATTCATTCTTGGGCAAGAAACAAACCTGGACTGCTGGGCCTCCTTGTTGAGGCACCTAACTAGAAGATATTTTGGGGGGTGGAATATCTACCTTCTTATATTGATGGTGTTTTTTCTTCAATGTAGCTAGAATGGGAGTGGACTGAGTACGATTATTCTTTCCCCTCCCTCCCTTGTATTTGTAATCTTCCCAAAGGCAATTTGTTCCTTCACAGCTATTGTTCCATCAAAAGGGAAACTGCCATTGGTGTTGAGGGCAGTTTCCCTTCTGGGTGAATAGCAGCTTTTGGGGCTGATGGTTATCAGGATCCTGGTAGGCATGGCCTCCTCCTTTCCCTAATTGGGCCACCTGCTCCTATTTAAACAAGAAGCACAAAATCTGATGCATAAAATGTGGCCCCCACATTTGTGTGCCATCAGCTTTGTTCCACAGATGAATTTTGCGCACTGGGCACTACGCTGGGAAATCTTCTGAGGGTTACATGCAGTTGGTGAGGAGAGACAGAGGTAAAAGTCGGCATGTAAAATTTAGCTTTGTATAGTAAAGTAGTATCTACCCCTCTCTATCCAAGGATTGTCAAAGATCAAGTCTCCAGCCCAGGAAAAACAATAGGGGGGGTAAAGTAGGGTCAGTATAGCCTGGGTGGAGAAGTGGCCTGGGGACTTGCAAGAAACAGATAGAGGGTCTGGAGAGCTGGATTAGGACCCCCCCCACCTTGAGTTAAGAGGTCACGATTCTAATTTTGAAAGTGGTTTTCTGTATCTTACATACCGGGGAATTAGGGCTTACGCAGAAGGGAATATTGAGCAGAGCTTGGCAAGGTTTGGTTGTGTTTACCTCACCCATCTGTTATTGAAGAGGCTGTTTCATTGGCCCTGATTATGAATCTCTTAAAAGGTGATACAAAATAGGAGAAACAGTGTGTTTATTGATACAAAATAGGCAAAGTGTATTCAGTGTTTAGTGTTGATATATGCAGGATTTCAGGCTGCATGGAATTTTAGGTAGAATGAGAAGGTTGTTAAATTTGATATGACCATGGTTGGTTACATTAGAATTGCAGATTGTGGTATGTTCACAATGCATTTAGCATTCAGATAGAAAATACAGATTATCCATTTGAATACTAATCACTTTTTGAATAGGCCACCTGATGTGCTGAAGGTTTTGTTGAATGTCTTGAGGGGGTAGTGGAAGAAGACACAAAACTGATCTTGAATTTCACGTGAGCCATGTTTACTCAAAAGTCTGTTACATTGATTTCACTCAAAAGTTCTGAGTTGGTTGCCCTCAAGTGTTGCACAATCGTATGGGCAATGGTGCAGGTAGGCAACATTAGGACCTGGACTTAATGGTCTTTTCTGAGAGGATGTTATATTAAAATGCCCATTTTGTCCACAGCTGTATATATAGAGAATGTGAAGTAATATAACCTGAACTTCTGAAATTCCCAAAGAAACTGGGAGCTGCCATTGCTGGTTTTACAAAAGCAGGATAGACAAGGATTGGCAGCTTTCAACATGTACACCATTCAGGCATTTTCCCTGGTAGCATGATTGACAATGGGCTATGGTCTCTTTAGCTTGTTTCCTGTTGTCCACCTGCTCCTCTAAGAAGGACCTATCTGTGTTGCAAATGAGGGAGGGGTTTGTTGATCAGACCAGGGAGGCAATGGGAAGAGAGATGTAACTTGTCTTCTCTTCCACCACAGTGGGGAGTTTAAAGGTATGTGAATGATGTCTGAATTGCTGGTTATTAGTGCTAAGATGAGCAACATTTGAGTTTGATATAGTAGCTTATGGGAGAATGTAAGCCTAATTGAGTTAATATCACTTATCATAAATTTCCAAAGAACAAGGTGATTCCTGCTGGACTGATATGGAACGATAAAAGGTTTTAGTAACATGATATGTTTTATTTGAAAAATAAATATCCCAGAAATTCTCTTATGGGTAATTCTAATACATAAAGTTCTTAAAAATAATATTATGCAGTAAAATTGTTTACTGTATGTCACATGTCATCAATATGTGGGTCAAATTAAGTAGCATCAAATAACCTTTATCTTTTCAGCTGTTCCAGCTTGTCATAGGAATTTCAGAATTTATTTATTTATTTAGCTCCAGAGCTTGTTTTGCTTGGACTCATGATTTTAGAGACAGAAATGTGTCTAGTGTAAATCTCAGTCTGGCACCATAAATAAGATTCTTCTGAAGAAAGTAAAAGTTTCCAAATAATGCAAGTTGTTGAAATACTGATGAAAAGTAGAGTGAAGATGGCAACAATAAGTATGTAGAGATGTTATTGAGCTGTGTGAGCACCCAAGAGGTATTTAAAGCCTTTTGCATGGCACTTTGTTTCGGTTAAAGCTAGTGGAATGGAAATTGAGGGCAGCCAGTGATTCAAAGAGTGAGGTCTTTATTAAGGACTTCTGCTGGAAGGTAAAGCATGCTGCATCACATTAACTTTTTGGGGGAGGGGTGTCAGTCTTAGTGTTTGTTCATTGCACATTGAACCTATATCTGTGTTACAGCAGAAGTGTGGTATTTAAATACACACTTTGTTTTTCTTCTTACTTCCATCCTCAGAATATCTTCAAGTGCCTCACTTCAGTAATAACCACATTCAAAGTGCCAATGTGATACAACATATGGAAGATTTTGCCCTCTGGTCTCTGTGTCGGTGGGTTGCTGAACAAGTTGATTTGATTATTCAGATACTTTCTAGCTGATTGTTGGTTGGACTCCCAGAACTGTTCACACTAAGGCACTGACTGCTGTTTCTCCATTCATTCCTGCAGAAGTGTCCAGTTACCTCAGAACCTAGTGTCACCCACTAATTGATAGCAGCAAAGGAAAAAGTCAAACTCAGCCCTTTATTTCTAGAGATGGACAAACCCTCCATGGTTTGGTTCATGGTTCTGTAAAGTTCCAGAAACCCATGCAAAATGTTAAAGTTCCTCGAATCAAACTGAATTATTGGAAGGTATTGCCTTGTTTGCCTTCCTCCACCAATCTTCATTGCCCTCATGCCACTCCCATAGCATTCCTTGCTGCTTCCATTGCTGCTGGAGATGATGAAGTCTGGGAGGGTAGTTTGTTTGCAGGAGCTTGTGCTACGGCTCCCAGAGTCCATCAAACCACATCACATTGCCAGACATCCTTTTGCCTCTCTTCGCAAAAACTGCTGCTGCTCCTAGTTTAAAGAGGAGGGTAAAGCAGGAGGAGAAAAGGACTAAGGGAGGTTGTGTGTTTGCCTACTTGGGGGTGCCAGGGATGGCTTTGAAGGTGGCAAAAAGGCACAGGAATTCTATTCTGAGGGTTTTGGAGAGGAAGCTAGATGGTTAAAAGGGCCACCTCAAATTTTTTACCAGCTCTTCTGGACAACCAGAATTCAGTTTTGATCTCGGATCACGTAATCTCTTGTACCACCATCCCTATATGCTTCATGTTATTGCTGCTGCCACTGAAAGGCCCAGACAGTGGGTAACTTTCAAATCCAGATCTCCATTTTTCCATTACGAATAATGGTCATTATTGTGTTTGCTACCATTTTGTATCAGACTGTTGTGTGCAGCGGTGATATTGCTAGCCACCTGGAACATGCCGATGGAAAGGTGGGATGGGAGTCTTCATGAATAAAGGATCCAATGAATTGCTGCCAGGGGATGAGGGATTAGAGGAGCCAGTGACAAGGCTTGACCTTTCCCTGCATAGTAGAGTGACCATAGCATTGTGTTGTGAGGAAGGCACTTCTTCTACCCAGTGGTATTCTATGAGGCTTTCAGCCTGTAGGAATAGTGGAGTCTGAGACAAAAGTTTCACCAGCCATAGAGAATAGTAAGAGGGGCAGAGCAAGGCAATTCTCTATTCCATTTCCCAGGCAAAAAAGTCCCATGTCAGCATCTGGGTACAAGCCATTAGCAACTCTCTGGCAGCCCAGCCTTATTCAGAAAACGTTTCAGCATGAAACTGCTAATACAAGTGCAACCTTTATCTGATAAGAAATATTATAGATTCCTAGTTTTTGTGCCAATGGTATAATTCCATTATTTCAAATGCCCACCATTTAGGAACACTGTGTGCTGTGTTTGAATAGACTTAAGAAATATATTGGCAGGGGATATGCTGAAATTGTGCACAGTGTAGCAGCCTAATGCCCTTCTATTTTCATGCAGATAGCATATTTAAGAATGGCAGATGACTCACTACTATTACTCCT
The DNA here is from genome assembly GCF_027172205.1 of Podarcis raffonei. Classification (NCBI taxonomy): domain Eukaryota; kingdom Metazoa; phylum Chordata; class Lepidosauria; order Squamata; family Lacertidae; genus Podarcis; species Podarcis raffonei. The sequence goes on from NC_070602.1 coordinate 67,653,756, forward strand.
GCAGAATAATACTGGAGAAATAAACTTTTATTTAAACATCTTCCCCCTTTTATACAGTCATAAAACATAGTGCGTCTCAGTGCAGTTTTGCAGCAGTAGGAAGGAGGGGGATCTCTCTCTCTTCATCCTTCTCTTCCCACCCTCTCTTTCTCTTCCTCACATCCTTAAAAAGAAATTACGATACTAATGACATAGGTATACTTTGTCTTAATAAAGATGTGGTGCTAGATAGAGGAAATAAGTCAAGTTATTGATTACAAATAAATACAGTGCTCCATTACTACAGACAATCTGAGGTTACAAATACGTAAATATTTTTCCTGCAAACATGTCAATGGCTAAGATTGCTTACACTATTTATTTTTCAAACTGTATCAAATGGATGTGCTCCAGTGTCTGCATTGTGTACTTAATGGGGTTGGATGCACAGTACTTAAACTAATACCGTCTTGCACTGGTGTTCGCTGATATTGGAAAAAAGAAGTGCTGGGTTGGTGGGGTGAATATATGTCTATATATTTCATTTCATTATTTTATTTATTATATTGATATCCTGTCTCTCCTTGAGGGAGCTAAAGGCAGCACACATGCTTCCTTCTCCACATTTTGTATTCTCACAACAACCCTGTGAGGTAGGTTAGGTTGAGAAATAGTGAGTGGTCTGAGCTTTATAGCTGAGTGGGAATTTGAATGTCTGCTTTTTTATATAAAATAGCCTTTTTAAAATGACAATTGCCTAGTATCAAAGAATTCAGTCTTAGGGAGCCTTTGTTCTGGAGTGCTGACACACTCCATATAATTTATTTACCTGGTCCTTTGCTCTTCCTTTCGTATTCCTATGTCAATATCTGAACCAGAGAAGAATTCCTGGATTACTTCCTCCCTTTAAAAGCCTCACTTGCTGCCTGGGCAACAGTAGTTTTGGGAGCAACACATGATCCCGGGTAGAGGAGGGAGCTGTCTCCTGTTATTTGCCCACACCATCTGGTATTCAAATCATGGAATCATAGAATTGTAGCATTGGAAGGGACCCTGAGGGTCATCTAGTCCAACCCCCTGCAATGCAGAAGTATTCTTTTTCTGAATGTGGATGTTTCAATTAGCTTTTACAGCTGACAGGCTGGTGGAACTTGGTGACACATTTGGGAGGAATGTTGAATGGGTGGAGCTGAGAGAAGATGGGGCAGGAATAGTTTATCAGGTTTGGTGGGGTTTGTAGCGCTACTACTTTCTGCAGGTGTCTGCTGTGGGTGATCTCTTAAGTGGGAAAATAACAGTAAAAGAACACTCTGTTATATATTTTGTTTGCAACCAGACTCGTTGGTAATTAGCTGAGCCCAGCTAATTCAACTACTTTGTCTCCTTGGTGTCATATATGGCGTTCTGATGTAATTTATCCTTACTGATGTGCATTAAGGTAAATGTGCGCCTCTCACTACAGGTGCAACTGAGGTGGGGAAAAATAAATTTGATTTTGGAGTCAGATTGTTCAAGCAGCCTGATACCAAGTTTCCAAAGGACAAGTACAATTGTACTGTGCCGTGCTGACCTTTAAATAAAAGCATTCTGGTGACAAGGAAAATAGTTCATAATAGAGGTTCAGTGTGCAGCGTAGGCGGTTGCCTTTTAAAGGCTTGTCCAGTATAGATGTTGACAGATAAAAACAAAAGGAGGCCTTTGTTGTCACTCAGCCATAGTCCCCCCATCCTTTGGTTTGATGGGCTTGTGGACTGAGTGACAATAGCAGCATAGCTGGGTGGTCTGGGTCATTCCTTTCTAAACAGCACTTGGTGAAATGGGCCCTCCTGCTACTGGCAGGAAGGCCAGCAGTAATCTGCTAATATGAACTCACACACAGGCATGTGTACAAACTTCAGTCTTTTTGCTCACAGCAGAGTGACTTGAACCTTGTTTCAGTGCAGTGATGAACTTTTGATGCATAATTATGATACCCATTAGTGTTTGTGTCTGTTATCTTAGCTGCCCTTTGATCATTTGATCTGTTCTCTGAGACTTCTGTCCATTGTTCCTAATAATTGGCATTTTCATTGGAGTTGTGTTTTTTTTTAAAGAAGTTAATGGCTTTTGCTTGTTGGTATCTATTTGCAACTGTGAAATATAATGGCAATTCTGAAAAATCCAGCAATTCATTTCTGGATAGGTCTTGGCAATTTCAGAAACTGGAATTCCAATTTAGGGCCAAGGAATCCTGTGTGGCGCTGATTTTTAAAAAACCAATTTGTGTGTTTTTGTCTCAGGTGCATGCGCCTTGGTGCGTGTACATGCTCATACCTATGCACCACTTGTCTAAGGAAAGTGCGTTTGAAAAGCAGTTGTCATTGACAATCCAGACAAGTTCAGCTCCAAAGTGGATGTGAGTCAGGGCTGAATAAATCTGACAAAAGGACAAGCAGAAAATTGACTAAATTCATCTTGAGGCTCCGCTTCACTGTGAACGAGCGATGAATGAGAAGGCAGACATGCAGGCAGGTTGTGTGTTCAATCTGGCAGACAGGCCCTGCCATTTCTTTGCAATTAGGTGATGGATGGAGATTTCAAACCTTTTTACCTCATCAAAGCACGCAAGAATTCCATGCAGTCCCCCCTCCCCCTGTGCCCATCTCGTTTCAGGCTTTACTCAGTCTGACCACACACCACGCTTCCTAGGTCTAGCCTAATAAGCCACATTGGTGTGATCAGTCTGAGGCTGTCAAGGGATTCACTGAAGGTCAGTTGCTTGTGCTTGCTAGACTTCCACCTGCAGGAGACCATATGCTAAATATGCATGAAGTCTCGCCTGTTAGCAGCATCTCAAGCATTTTATAGTTCAAGCTTGACTTTGCTTTAATATATGCAACTAACTGTTAGAGGTACACTGTTCAGTGAACTAGGCAGCCACAGGCTTCTGTTGTTGTGATAGCACCACAGCCTTCATGTATTCAACAACACCATTCTTTTGGTTTAGTTCATCAAGTAATGAAAATATTTATACGCTGCCCTTCCATCAAAATGATCCACAAGGCGGCTTATGTAATTTGTTCAGTATTGATGGTGCCAGGATAAGTTAATGGCATGAACGTGCAGCAGAGCTGTTTGCCACCAACTGAGTGTCAAGGTAGCTTTCACCTGTGAGCCTCCAAACTTTATTCCTCAAGTAGTAAGTGCATTGGTGTAAAACCACAGGCAGATCATTAAGCACATGTTTGACCACAACTGGAAACATACAGTAAATCAAAACTACAAGGTGCCAGATCCAGATTTTTGTTGGATGTAGTATTAAGTGCAAGGACTGCACACTGAACTAAATATACATGGTTCAGATTCCTGGAGACCACTATCAAAGTTCCAGGTGCTCAGATGTTTCCTCCCATGAATTTGGCAGACCAAGATCTGTATTAATGCTTGGTGTTCTTTTCAAATGTTCACCTTTCCTGCATCTCCCTCTTGTCAGCTGCTTTAAACCCTTACAGCCTTTGAGTGTTTGCATAAGGTGGAAGGGAAACCTTGAGTGAGATTTTTTTTATTCTCTTCTGTTGAGCTTTCATTACAACCTGTTGAAAGGAAACTTGTGCCACCCACATGTAGGAAAATATATAGGTGCAGGTCTCGGTGTTTTCAGTGTTTGGATGGAAGACCACTTGTGGGAACCTCTCGTTTGTTTATTTGAATCCCATGGTAGAAGAAAACTGGAGTACATGTTACAAATGATCAAAATAAATAAGCGTAAGTAAGCTTTGCTTGTTGTAATGCTCTAAAAACAACCACAGCAACAATGCCAAAAGTTCTTTCCTGGATCTCTCTTAGTTCAGAGATGCCACACGCAGAGGCATACTGGAAGCCAGCAACCCAAGGACATCTTGTTATTCATGAACCAAGAAGATGCTGGAACATGAATCAAATGTTTCTACTGTGTAATTCATTATTTTTGGAAGGTTAACTAAAATGACAACCTTGTGTTTTGAGCTGTTGAGTTACTGCTTTTACCTTGGACCTGTAACCCCTTACTGTTCTGTAGTTTCTCCCTGTGTTGCACGATGCTCAAATCATATTGGCACAGATGGGTAGGGGAGAAAGGAGTAAAAGAAAGCTGTTTGTCTGACCTTTAGCTCTGATCTTGAATATCATTTTTCCAAATCTAATTACCAAGTACATTAAGGTTTCCTATTTCTTGAACACTTGCTGTGATCTGCTTAAAATGTGAGCAGAGGACAAAGACCACCCCCCTCCTTTGCTTTGACTTGATTTATACTTCAAAGCCGCAGAGGTGCTGACAATCCAGGCTGTTTTCATTAAGTCAAAAGCTGTAGAAGAAGATACTGCGGTAATTACAGGAGGCATTATCTGATGGGAGATAAAATAGTGTTTTTATCTGTCCTTTCAAAATGATGAAAGATAGGAAATGGTTTTTATTTCCTTTACGATTTTGTCATTTTGGAAGGCCGTATAGATTTATTCCGCCCTCCTTCTCCCACCCTCTCTCTCTCTCAGCTCATGTACTTAGAGGAACATAAATGCTTGCCACATGGTGGTTGCTTAAAATCTCATCCAAGTGGCAAATGAAATGTTCATTTCAGACCCTCAGGTGCCCCTATATAATTGCTTGCAGAAGTGTGTTGGGTCATCCTGGCAGGCTTCGAAACCCAGCATACATGTGGATGTGCCAGTTGTATGAAATGGTGCATTCGTCTGTTCCTTTGAATGTGGCTACTTTGTGGTTGTGGGTTTTTTTTCTTCAATGACCTCCATTGGTCATGCAAACAAAAATGTAGAGTGACAAACACACACCCCTGCTTCATTCCCTCATGGAATTCGATTGACCTCGCCTCATATGCATTTGTTTTAATAGAGACTCTCAATTCAATTTTGTTGCTCATTTCCTAAATTTGTCTCCTAGAAATATCAAATTTCTTCAAGTCAATACAGTAAAATGCTTTAAAATATCCATTTTATTTTTTTAAAGACCTCCATAAGGTAGACATTTTGTATTCACCCTGTCCCTGCCCAGTACGTTCAGATAACTCAGTGACACACAGTATCTTTTGTAATAGAGAAAAACTGGCCAATTGCAGTAACTGGCAATGCAGTGATGCTTCATGGAAAAGTAGCTGGTTGCCTGGCAGTGCCTTGTTCCCTGGTGTTTCCTTTTAGACCCATTCTGCTGAAAGGCGAGGGTGAGGTTTCCTTTGAACTGGCTAACCTACCTCCTTAGAGCAGGAGAGAGTGGAGAATTGGATGAATCTCTCTCAAATTGTGATAGGGCTCATTTAATTAAAGCCCCAAGTGATTTAATTACAGTTAATTTAACTTTGCTTGCAGCTTTGGTGCAAGCCTGCCTGTAATTGCAGTTTTACAGCAGTGTACTTTGTTCACATGTTACAGCTTAAGGTTTAATGCTCGGTGGTTAAGTCGCCCCTGAAGGAGGCCAGGGTAGTTTGCAGTTAGTTTCCATTTAGTCCTTAGGTAACATTAGAATAGTGATAAGTGGCAATAGTTACAGAGAGTGCCTGCTGTGTAATAGCTCCACTGCATGCATTACACTCCCTTTTGCAGGTATTTTCTCTATGTTATTGGGGAGGAAAATGCCCACTGCACCTAATAAAATACAGCCATGCACATGCAAGGGTGATATTATATGTAGGAGAGAATGAAGAAGACCTGCTTGTATGAGGCTCTGAAGCACATCCTACCAAACATGCAAGCATATGCACCCTACACCCATGATACCTACATCATACACATATATACATTTATAGATACAATGGATTGTGGGCTCTCCACAAGTAGTGCCAAGTGAGGTAGATGGTAATAAGTGGACACTGCTGCTTACTGGTAAGTGAGTGGTCCTATGCCCCTGTGGTGGAGGTTACAGAGAAGACGAATGGGTGGCTGGGTGAGCATCATTTGGTTACTGACTGGCCAGTATGGGCTGCTAGTATGATCAGCTGGTACTGGGCATTGCTTGATAGTCAGGAGTTGTGCATGTCCATGGTTCTCTTGCTCACTAATTTCTGGTGACTATTCTAATTTGCTGATGAAGCAACGTTAAGTCAACTGATTTGAAACTTAGGGTTGTTTCCAAGGTGTGATGTTACAAGTGTGTGTGATGCTGATACTGTTTCTCAGCTGATTCTGACCTAGCTGTTGGTTAGAACTGGATATTCAGAGTTGACATGGTGATGATATCCTGGAAGTTAGTGCTAATTATGGTTTATTGCCTCAAACCCATTCAGGATTCTAAACATGGCTTGGAGGGCATGTATATGTTGGCACTGCTTCCTTGGAAGTTGAAAGATGAAGTAATATAATGAGCTTTACTATTGTTTGCTTAGTAGCAATGTGATGCTTATCACATATCATGATTTTCAAACCCACACTAAGCTACGGTTTCACATCCTGGTTTGCGGCCAATCCTAACTATGGTTTAGGCACCACATAGGTAACTTGTGGCATTAGGGCAGCATGTGGTCCTTGGCCTGATTTTGTGCAGGTGGCAAGGCCTGCCCACCACTGGTATGTGGCCCCTGACAGGTTAACTCTGAGGGAATGTGGCCCTTGACTGTCCTAGTCCTCCCTACCCACTTAGGAAGTGGAACTCATATTAGAATGGCATTTATGTGTCACAGGCTGCAAGGATCAGCAGTTACTTGGGATGGACAAGAGTGAGCAAAGATGTTGAACCAACAAGTGACATGCTGTCGGCATCTTCTTTTTGAAGGATGGGTTGGCCAGAGCTAGATTCTCAAGACTAGCAAACAGGTACAATAGTGGCTTGGCTAGGTGAGGTTTGTGTTTGCCAGCACTGGTATCAGTATGTCCTAAATGCTGGAGGTGGGATGGGTGCCAGTTGGCATCAGGTTTACTCCCAGCTACCTCCCCTGAAGGGCAAGGCATCCTGCGTAACAGAAGAAGGCTCTGGCAGCAGCACCTAAGTTGGAGAAAGGAACTAATGGGCGGCATTTATGATTGTTTGTCTGGTCCTTCAGGGCCTTTTCAACAGCCTCTCCATTCAATTCAATAACTGCACTGGCATTGTTGGCTATTTTTGTGTCACTTAAAGCTATCTTTCTGTTTACTGATGCTGTAGTCACATTTAGGTGACTACTCTCATGAGGTTGCTTCACTGTCACCTGAAGGTGATTTGCTCAAATGGGCCATCACTCAAAATATGCTGAATTTTATGGACTAACAGCTCTGAGTGTATCACTTTTTAGTGGGTGCTGTGCTGTGGCTCATTCTGACAATAAATGCCCTTGGATGTGTGGCACGGAAGATGCTATAAAACCTAAGAGACTAATTGAGATTTATACCCTGAAGGCAGCTAGGCTGATAAAAGCAAAAAGGCCTCTTGAGATTATTATTATTGTTATTTTTAATTCTGATGAGTTCACAAAATACACTGCACATTAAAACCAGCAGTTTGTTCTAGAATGTTTAGGGCTTAAAGTGACCTGTTTGTTATAAACCAAGCATTTCTAAGGATATAAAACATTACTGCAATATAGGCAATTTTTGTTTGAATTTTTGAAAGAACCAATTAGGTTCCTGATTCACTTAATTACCTACTTTTTCTTCTTGGGAAAATTATATAAATTGGTGTTCTTGCATCCATGCAGAAAGTGAATATCATACATGACATTATCTGCATGGTGGAGAGGCTGGGGAAGTGTGCCCTTCACCATGCAAATGTGGTCACATAAGTGTCTGAACTGGGCTGGAACGGTGAGTTAACAAGTTTCTTCTTGCCCAAGGGCTAGAATAGTGTTGTTTCCACTATTAAGTGGGAAAAGAATGGGTTTTGTTTTGTTTTTACTGTATTTTGCTCTTCATCCAATGAATTCCTGGGTGGTGAACAACATAAAACACTGAAATATAAAATAAAACCTAAAGCATTAACAATATTAGGGAGCAGTTGAAATTGTAATGTAGGCACCAGATGAAGGTCTTTAAGCAAGATCTTCTAAAACCAGTGCACCACCAATGAAAAAGCCCTCTCCTTTATTGGTACATAGCAGGCTTCTGATAAGGTAGGCACTTGGAGAAAAGCTTCGGCAGAAGCTCACAGATGCAGGACACCTGATATGGGAAGAGGCAGTTATTCAGGTAACTGGGTTACATACCTCCTCTGACTGTCAGTTGATGGATGCCCACCTCCAACTTTGAGAAGAGTGACTTTGGGAACACGATTGGGAGCTATGCATGTCCTCAGGAGGTTTCCAGTTCTTTGATTCCACCATAGATTATTGTATATCCTGGAAAAGTAGCATTTGAGAATGGGAAGAACCTTCAGAAAGCCACCCAATTCACTGTAACTGGCTGCAGCTGGAAGGAAAAAATGGCAGAATTCCCATGCAGAAGCCTTTCCAATCATGATCCTTGAAACTAAGAGGGGATATACACAACTTATTGACGGGAATTTGTTGATTTTCCCATTTAGGTTAAATCTCTCTTGGAGGATGTAATCTCAATCCAAGCAAACTTTGAAAATTAAGATTCTTACCTTTGCTGCCTCAAAAAACCCCAGAGATGGTCGAACTGAATAGCTTAGTTTGCATAAGTTATCAGTGCAAGTTAACAAATGCAATCCATCCACATGTTCAGTCTCCTTTGGGACAGGTGACATGCGGTTCCTACTCCTATCATTTGCTGGTTGGCTTATTATGCCCAATATGTCCATACATCATTTTATTTGTACATTTCACCTTAACTTAGCCCCTAAGACCAAAGAGCATCAAGGAGTTGGATACACAGTATGTCTGAGATTGAGTTGCATCCATATCATATCATATCCTTGGGTACTTCTTTTGTTGAGTACAACTCCCATCACTCCTAACCATTGGCCATGCTGATGGGGGCTGGTAGGGACACCTGGAGGGTCACAGATTAGCCACTCTTGATTTAGACAATCAGGAAATTAGGGTATTTAAAGTTTGGATGCTGATAATTCTAAAGTGTCAATGAAACAGAATGTGGTTTAGGTTAAGTTTGACTTTATATTCTGTGCTACTCTGTGCTACTGCTGGGGGAGTGAAGAAGAGAATGGCCTCTGTTTTCCAAGCTCTTACTGACAGTTTATATGTGGGAAGCACAAGGCATCTTTCAATTAGCCAGCCCATATGTCACCTCAGCCTTGTAGAATGCTGCTTTAGCAATCTTGCCATATTTTTTAGAAACACAATTCATTAAAGGCTTATAAGTCCTATTATCCCTAATTGATGATGCCACGAGTTTGCCACAAGCTTCCAAGAGGAGAGGTTAGGTGACTGGATGCAGAATATACATTGATATGAAGAAGCTCCATAGAGATCATTATGTTCGGCAGCAGGGAAGGTAAAATCCACATTTAAAGGGCAGCCCTGCATTTTGAGGGGCAGGCAGCAGGAATTAATGTACTTCTGCTGCTGCATTTATAAACATGACATTTTAGGAAACATCAGGAAACTAAAGAGGAGAGGAAATCTGTCACTGTTTATATGATAATGAAAAACAAAAGGGGGAAAGGTCCAGTTTGAAGAAAATATGTAATCAAGAGAGAGGAATTCTAGTAAGAGGTTGTGGATAGATAATGTTTCCAGTGGATGTCAACCCATATATCTTGTCTTCTTTCAGACCTGACAGGAATAATAGGAATTATGAGAATTGTAGCCCAATTAGCCACTCCTCTATAATACCCAGTTGCATTGGGTTTTAAGGACGTCAAATGTATAGTCATTCCAGTTTAATAATCATAAGTTTATATGCTCTCCTCTTGGCCAACTGGGTTCCAAGATCCATGTACAGAACATCTGAACAGTTCCATAAAACAGTAACATCATGATTGAGAACAGAATTCGTTAATTTTAAAGAAATGGCTGGCAGCTTTTGACCCAAGATGTGTTTCACCTCCCTTTGGAGGCTGGGTCGTAGGCAGTAGAGTGAATTCCATCTCTTAGAGAATTCTTTTGAAACTTGAGGGTTTTTAAAGCCTTCAAATGTTTTTGCAGATCCCAGTTTGACTTCTAATACCCACTGGTGGAGGAAGGGGGGGTGCGGTGGCTGCAGTTTGCCCTGGGTGTCATCCCCTGGGGCGCTTGTTGTGGGCACCGCCCCCCTGGGATACTCACCCTGCTCCTGCGGGTGGCTAGCCCCACCCCTGGGTGCATAGCATGTGCGCCGCTCCAGTTGCTGGAGCAGCTAGCTCCGCCTCTGCTAATACATATATAGCCATCTTGAGTTAGGCTATCCTATCAAATGTAACCAGAATACTTTTATTTTTCAAACATAGCTAGGTTTAGAACAAAGCCTGAGATACCCTCTGGTCTAGATGACAGCACACATGCACCAGAGTTGCTGTTGTTCTGTTAGAATTCCTGAGAAACACTGGAGCCTGTCCAACCAGCTCTTTTCTTTAAGGACACTTCCTGCATGGGAGCTGCTGGAAAGGTGAAAAGCCGTTTTGTGGACTATCCCATGTGGACCTAAAAAAGAAAAGAAAAGGCCTCAAACATGAAGTGCTTAGATGAAAAACAGCATATAGAGCTATGTCAGGGATGGTGCTAAAAAGAATTTGTCACAAAGGTGGTTCTTCTATGGATCTGTGATGATCTGACATATGAGGATGCAGGGACATTATTTGAAGGATGTCACTATAGGGTTGTGTATGTGTGCTTGTACCTGCATGTTCCCAAACCATAGAACTAGAACTTTTGTAGTCTGAGAAACTGAGCTGTGAATCAGGATGTTCTCAGTGTGACTCTCAACTCTGCTAGGGACTCCTAGGTGGCCCTAGGGAAGCCATTCTCTCTTAGCCTCAGCTCCCTTTCAACAGCATGGAAGATAATAAAAGTGCTGTACAAATGTTGTTATTATTACTAGTGCGACAACAGACATAGCATCATTCCTTCAAGCAAAAACCATTCTATAAGATTACCGGTATATTCCACATAATTGCCCTATGCTGTAACAAGGCTCTGTCTTGCAAATGTTTAAGCACATTTAGCCACACGTACACTGATGATTATATAAAGTGTTTGCTAAATCATGGGCAGAATAAAATGTGTACTTCTGTTTAATGCAAAGTACAACGCAAATGCAGTAAAACAGATGACAGAATGTACCTTTGCGTTCTCACACTGTAGAAGCCAGATGAGCTGCTAAATTTGGTGAATGTAATGTTTATGTAGTTACTGAAATGCTTCTAGCATGTTTGCCCCAATAGGTCATAATGTTCTTTCAAAGCAAAATAGTTTATACAAAGCAAAAAGGGGGGAAAATTCACTTCAAGCACATTGTAGAAGGCATTTATAGAATTGTCTATCTTTACAGCCAGCTGTGCATTTTGGGGGTGTTTTTGTGTGTGGTTTTTTTGTTATTCCGAAAATTAAGCTGTGGTGGAAGAGATGTTAATTTCTCCTGTGATGGTGTTTTTGTCAAGGATCTGAGAATTCTGAAATGGATGTTCACCCAGACAGAGCAACAACAGCTGTCGATGCTGCATCTGAAGGAAAACGTTCCAGTTTCATTTAAGACCACCCCGCAAGCAGTTATTTCTCCTGTTCTGCAATATTCATCAGGCAATTAATGCTTTTATGCCAAATATGAAAGTGGATATATTATTGGCTCCTTTGGATGGAGGGGACTGAAGGGGATTTGGCAAGGTTTTCCTTCAACTAGAGAGAGTATGCCTAGGATACCCACTGTAATTGAGTGTTGCAGACTTTCAGCCAACACTTGCTTCTTTAAAATAATCGATTGTTTTTAAGTGTCCACTTTTGCTGAAGTGAGAAGCACAGTTCAGATGTAACAACAAACCATAGTTTGGTATTGCATGAATGGTCCTTGTCAGTGCTTTTTTCCTGGGGGGGACGCAGGAGTACGCAAAGCCCTAAACATTTTGTGAAGCTTTGTACTTTTGTCCATTTACTGTATTTATTTTTCCCAACTATAAAATGGTGGTTTTCTTGAGTCAAAATGAGAGTACCCCTAAACACTTTTTAAGGGGGGAAAGCACTGGTCCTTGTGCTTGCACACTCCACCCTTCCCTGTGCTCTCAGATATAAATTTGTTCCCTGTTGTTTAGTGCAAACCATTAATCAGAACAGGCAAACTATGGTTTGTGCTTGTTTTCCACAGATTGTAATTTGTGTTAAAGGGGAAATGACCATAACTATAAGGCTGATGTAGTGCAAAAAAGTTATATATGCAAAAAAGTGCAAAAAAGTTATATATGAATCAGGCCAGAGAAGGGATATGCATCACAAATCTTATTTCTTGTTTTAAAAAAGTAAAGTACAGCCCAAGACAACTCCAAACTGATAGAATCATGCCCAGCGTGGAGAATACTCTGCAACCAGTAATGTATACAGGTGTCCCATTTCACTGCCTAAGGCAGAAAGGTGCTGATCCAACTTGCCCCTACCAAAACCTGACAGTGCATTCTGGTGGGAGAGCATAAGATTTCGTGAAGCTCCTGCAACATGTCATAGAGCACACAAGATCTCACAATTTTTCTGCAAGATCTTGGAAGATTTCACCAGAAGCTGCCACTACCGCCAATTCTCTGCCAGCCCTAGGGCGCTGCCTCTTGGTGTTCCGCCACCAAAGGCGGCTGCCTTAGCCCACCACATGGGTGGACTGGCCTTGACAGTTGTACATACAGGTTGGCCAAGTGCAAAAGAGAGCAAGGCTGTTGTACCATCAGTAGTTTCACAGAAGAAGACATTTCAGCAGCAAATTTCTTCTGCTGAACAAACTTCTTAGATATAACTCTTATTAATGTGCAAGAATTCTTTTGCATCAGGCTATGCAATTCACAGACGTGGGTGGCGCTGTGGGTTAAACCACAGAGCCTAGGACTTGCCGATCAGAAGGTCAGCGGTTTGAATCCCCATGACGGGGTGAGCTCCCATTGTTCGGTCCCAGCTTCTGCCAACCTAGCAGTTCGAAAGCACAAAGTGCAAGTAGATAAATAGGGAAGGTAAACGGCGTTTCCGTGTGCTGCTCTGGTTTGCTAGAAGTGGCTTAGTCATGCTGGCCACATGACCCGGAAGCTGTCTGTGGACAAACGCCGGCTCCCTTGGCCAATAAAGTGAGATGAGCGCGCAACCCCAGAGTCGGTCATGACTGGACCTAATGGTCAGGGGTCCCTTTACCTTTATTTTTATGCAATTCACATATATAACTGCTTTTAAAATCTGAAACAGGCAAAGTCCTTGAAGCCCCTCCCTTCCAGGGGGCTTGAAGTCACAAGTCTCTGACCCAGGACTGGATGCAGCGGTGTGCAAATCTTTTGAGGTACTCTCATTTCCAAGTAGCTCAGTGGTGCAGAGTAGAGGTCCAGTCTCTCAAGGATAATTTTGGGTTGTATCCAGTGTACAGTTGTACCTTGGAAGTCCGTTCAACCAAGGTGCAGCTTCCGATTGGCTGCAGGAAGCTCCTGCACTCAATTGGAAGCCACGGAAGCAGCATCGGGCATTTGGGTTCCAAAGAACATTCACAAACCGGAACACTCACTTCCGGGTTTGTGGCATTCAGGAGCCAAAACGTTTGAATAGCAAGGCATTCGACTTCCGAGGTATGACTGTAGTGTGAAATAAGTAGTTGTGATAGCACAAAGATTTCTGCACAATGGAACTTGTCCCCATGTCATTGCTCCACGCCCCACAAATCTGTTTTATGGGTTGCTCCAGCCCTCCAGTGCTGATAAGGGGAGTGTCCAGGGCATGTGGAGAGGGAAGGGTGTGTGTGCATCATGTGTGTGCATACTGAAGAATGAGATACATCTTAGGTAAATGTGCTATCACAGATTGTTGAGTCTGGGTTTAAGATCAGGTGAGGGCTCTGGATGCTGCAACAGATATCATACTTAGAAGTTTTTAAGATAATTTTGACTTGCACAGTTACTCTAGGACTGCAGTCCTGTCCACATATAAGTGGCATATATCCCACTGAGTTCAGTGGGACTTATAGTACTTCTGAATAGACATGTGTAGGATTATTTTGCAGTTCAGTGACATATTTACTCTGAAGTGACCATCCTATCTCCTGGTAACTGCAACTACATGACACTTTTGTAAATTCCTAGAGATCAACATATAGGAGATTAGTAGACACATTATCTCTTGCTGTGTATAAGAAAGTTTGGCTATGAAACACAGAAGACTAGCTGCATTAATCATTCTAATGTGCATCCATATAAATTCTAATATAAGTGCAATTAACTTAGTAGTTATGGTATCCTGCCACTTTCAATTTCACTTTAGCAATTTGCATTCTTCTTCTCCAGTGCACTCACTGAGAACTGAGGGGTCATTTTATGCAGAACCTTTCGTTGGGAAGAATGTCACTAGGCAAATAAAACTGAGTTGTTCAGGCAGTGTTTGTATAGAGACAACAAAATGCCATGTGAGACAATAGCATCCCTTGAGATCCACTGAGATGGCATTGCACAATACATTCCTCAATTACAAGATACACAGTTATGCAGCAAACCCTTGCTGTACAGATCTGGCTAGCAGCTGATTACTCTTATTCTTATTCTTGCTTTCAGTGAGAATAATCAAATTCTCATTGAAATCTGCTGAAATACTCCTACAGCTTTTAATGGACCTTGGATCTGGCTCTTGGCATATGGACGGGAATTAACAAGCATCCTGCTGCCTACTAATTTATTTAGCAATTCTGATTGAAATCATGGTTTGCCCTGAGTCTGTTGCAGTAAAGTTCACTGGACAAGCAATGTCAGTTGCATTCTGTTTCTCCCCACCTACCAGCAGGATCTTGTGCTGACGCTTCTTCCTGGGAACATATGTTGATTTGGAGAAATTTGCTTCCTACACGCATGGTTGACAGATCATAGTGCAGAGAGCTGACTACTCCACTCTGAGTAAGCAGCAGCAGCTTGGTAAAATGTCCATAAAGATTTAACGATAATCATAAAATGTAGTGCCTATCCTTTTGTCGCATTCCAGCATGGCTGGGTTGAAATAAACATGGTGCAGTTTCCGTGCTTGAATTCCTCCGAGTTGTTTTATATGTTCAGGTGGAATCCTAATCTGTGCACAAAGTTCATTTTGTTTTGGATGAGGGAAAATAAGATGAGTTTGAAGCCTGGCAAGAAGGATTCAAACCCAGGGACACTGTGCGTGAGTGGGCTCTGGTTTTGATAAATTGGTCAGTTGCCCACCTTGGATGGAGTTGCATTCCCCCTTAAATGAGCAGGCAGGCAGTCTGGATCTAGAAGTTCTGTTGCTGAAGGTGTAGTTGTCCTGTGCTGTACATAATCAAACTAATATCATCAAGCCCAGAGTAATTCCCCAGGGTGGAGATTACTATGTACCACTAATGTAGGCAGGTGTCAGAGGCCTGTGAGGAACTGGAGGCAGGTAGGCTTGGGGCCCTTTAGTTCTTTGCAAGAGGAAATGAAATTATTCTTACCACGGCATCTGCCTCTAACCAGGCAACAACTGTCCTTGCACCCCTGCACCCCCCTCTGATTTTTATACGTGACTGTTCAACCATATCCACTTCGTGTTTCAGGCTATTGCTCATGAAGAATCCTTTCATAGGGTCAAGGGAACCAGCTGACAGGAGCAACAGAATATTTGCCACTTGCTTCCTTGTTCACTCAGCCCTTCTTTCTCCTTTCCACCACCATGCAAATTACTCCTTCAAATGGGGTTTTAGCAAAATGGGTGGGTGGCAGCAGCAGCAGATTTGTGGGATGTGTTGGTTTTATAATACTTTTTTTTTGCACCAGAAGTGAAGTTTTAGCCCAACTTAAATATGGAGGCATAAGCTCTAGTTTTAATCAGTTTATTCTGGGGAGTGATGCTTCCTTTGTAAATGTGACAGTCTTCATTCTAATCTCTTGAGTGACAGAAGACATATCTGTTTATTAAGCATGAAGTGATGTGGAGAAGCTGTTGAGGCTCTGGAGGTTGAAATTATATCAGACACAAGCAATTTTGGGAGTTTAATCCTCTTTCACACAAGTTGAAGTAAATAGCATATTTTATACTACTCCAAAATATAGAATCCCTTCAGTATATTTATGTTTGCATTAGAAACATCAATCTGTCCAAATTTGGCTTCTGTCTCAATGACAATCTAGACCAAGGCTGTCCCTACCATTAGGTAGAATGAGTCACTTGACTCAGGTGGCAGGTGCAGCAGTGGCAGCGATCTTCCCCCGTTATGCCTCCTGAGCTCCCTGGATATTTGTTTTGGAGAGCAGAACTGTATATGCTGTATATGTCATGTATCTCCCAGACTAGGCTGCTGAGATCATGTGCAGAGGACAATGCTATCCCTTTGCCAATGTTAAAGTAAGAGTCAGGTGCCAGTTCAGCCATGGAATGGGGAGAGGACACCATCTTGTCCTTTGTCTCAGACAAAAAAAAAAATCTTGAGCCAGCCCTGTCTGGGTTTGACACATTTGTTTGTTTGCCTCTTTTAAAGTCTGTTTTGGGAAAATGCACATTGTAATGTGTACATTTAAAACTTGGTATGAGGCTTTTAAAGGATGTGGCACGCAAACTAGTTTGTATTCTGCACTGTGACTGGTGTAAAAAGAAATGTTTGTCTTATCTTATTGTATGAATATTCCTGATTTTGAAGCAATTTAGTCTGTATCCATGGCAGCCTCACTTAGTCATACAAACAGCAATTTTGAATTGTTCTGCTAATAGTCACATTTGCAGCCTTCCATATATACTTTTCTACTCCAACTGATCAATGCAGTATTAACAAAAATAATGGACGTGATTGAAAGTACCTTCCAGGATGGTAGTTTTCTGTGTCAAGGCCAATGATTCCCTAACTGCCTTCTTAGATGACAGGTATGAGTGGGACACAGCCTTCCTTTTAAATGTTACTGGGAGTCTGTTATGAAAGAGCTGCTTAATGCTGGATGGCTGGGTGGTTTAATGGCTGAATTACCCCTCCCCACTTCAGTGCCGGTAATGCCATGTCACGCCACCGTTCGTTTGCCAAGTAACTCTTGTTCACAGGCATCCCATTATCCTCCCTATTGTTTTCCCGCATACATTTTTCTTTCCTTCACCCTCTGTTTCCATTTCGGACGCAGAATTACTCCCATTAGCAGAGGCAGTAATTCACTGAACATAAGATTTACTTACAGTACAGCTGTGCTGCTTTGATGATACCATCTGCCTTGAGTGCGGACAAGCCAGCTCCCCGCAGCCAGCGCTCTGCAGGAGAAGGCTTCCTTAAGACACCCAAACTTTCATGCATGCAGCAATGCACGCCTCATAAATCAGCCAGAGCAGAGAAGGGTAATAGTATGTATTTGGTAATCACTCCATGCTTGTATTTCCAATCTGTGGTGCTTGAATTTTGAATAGTTACATGCTGTAATTAGCAATTCTGCTCACCATTTTTATTTCCCTTTCCTTTTTAGATTAATGACCTAACTCAGCATTTTAAGGTACAGCCAACAAACTCTGGGCAGAGCTAGAGTAGCATAATGAATCTCTCTGTCTCTCTTTCAGCATACCATCCTAATAGCTGTGGCTCTTAATTCATGTTTCCTGTTTTTGTGTATTACAGCTTAATCAAAATGTAAGTGGAATAAATAATGTTGCCAGTTCTTACACTCTCTCTCACCAATTCCAGGCATTTTTACTACACTGTCTTTGTGATTCTGATGTTGTAAAACAAGTATGTCGCTCTGGCAGTTCTCTTTATCTCAAAATCCAAATATTGCAGTTGTCTCCCCTGTTTTCTGGGCAAGGTCAAGCTGATGGCAGAGAATACCTGCTCATTAACTCTGCAGTTTCTTTCACTGATACTTCGAGGTGCACTCGGCAGTGCATATTATTTTGTTTGCAGTAAGTGAGACTCCTGAGAATCAGTCTGCCAGGGCCTGAGTTCATAGGATTCATAAGGCAGATGTGAGTTCGGAAATGAGCAACTACTGTAACAGTGAGGAACTTGTATTGCTCATGGCTATATCTCATAAGGAGCTACAAAATGATTCTCATCCACTACTGACTGGGTCATGACACAATTAATGTACTGCTTTAGAGACTGTCTTGTAAATATATTTATAACAGCAGCTTTGAGATTAATTTTAATGTTTATGCAGGAATAGCCTGTGCGTTTTGGACTGTGTTTGTCCAAATGCTAAGTGTCAGCCCTTATGGAATGCACATTGGATAATATAGTGGCCCATTTATGCGCAGGCTTAGGCACACTGAACAACTTTGTGGTCCTGCCTGTCAGACTGTTTATTTTTGCTTAAGGCACAAGTCATTGCTCTATGCTAAATTTACATAAACTTTCTGAAGCAAAAGGGAACTGTTTGTGTAGCAGAGCGCCTGACTGGAGGCACTGAATAATGGAAAGAAGCCATTGGGTGTATGGGTGTATCTGGCAAATCCGTAACACGTTTCAAATCAGACTCTACTTAGGCCTTGAGATGGAATTATCTTAAAAGAGCATATGAATTAGGCTGCAGCCTTGTATCACCTTAACAGGGAAGAAGTCCCTTTGGACTCAATGGGACTTTATTTTGAGTAGAAGGGTATAAGTTTGCACTGTCAGATACTCAAAATAAAACAAAAAAGTAAGGAATAAAACCAATGCCAAATGAAAGTAGCAAACAGAAAGTAGCAACAAGTGACACTGCAAGTAAATAAGTGATCACTGTCACTATGGAAAAGGAAATATCCATGTGAACCTCCATTTTGTGGGTGGAATTGTGTAAAATGAAAAGTTTGCAAGTTCCTGCTTCTGTCATCTTCTTGTCATTGCTGCTGCTGTTTTCCATTTATAGACTTCTTACTACCAGTAGGTATTGAAGCTGTTTGCAGTAGATAAAAATAAATATATTATGTGTGAATGCAATAAGTATCATAAAATAATATCAAACAATTTACATGAAAAATGCATAAACAGTATCCGTATCTATAATAACAGTATCAATATAAAGTCAAAGAGCATTACAAAGGCGGCAACATAAAACACACTACAGTGGTACCTCGGGTTAAGTACTTAATTCGTTCCGGAGGTCTGTACTTAACCTGAAACTGTTCTTAACCTGAAGTACCACTTTAGGTAACGGGGCCTCCTGCTGCTGCTGCGCCGCCGGAGCACAATTTCTGTTCTCATCCTGAAGCAAAGTTCTTAACCTGAAGCACTATTTCTGGGTTAGCGGAGTCTGTAACCTGAAGCGTATGTAACCTGAAGCGTATGTAATCTGAGATACCACTGTATTCATATAACCACTCACCCAGCCTCACTCTCGCCATCCATTCCCACAGCCACTACAGTCATTCACCACCTCATGTGTTATCTCTGTCAATCAACCACACATGCTCAGTAATACTGCAACCCACATGCAAAGGATAGCTGTCAAGCACACACATATAAGATACTCTCCTAATCTCTGAAGCAGTGATGGACTCATGCCCCACGCTCCCCGGACCATCTCATCTTCCCCTCCCATCTCTTGCCCAAGAGGGGCTCTGTTCTATACCACAGCAGGCTCTCATCCTGCTTCCATCCACTGACTCCCAACTACATAATCAGACCATGCAAGGAATGGCCTATTTTGAACACTTGTTTCATTTGCATGTATCACATGTGTTTCTCACTCTTCCTTGAAGGAACTGCAGCAGCATACTTTTCTTTATGTCACAGTCCTGTAACATACATTAGATTGAATAAGTGGCTGGTCCAAGGTCATTCATAGCACAACTCTATGTTTACTTGGAAGTAAGCCTTCCTGTGTGCAGTATAGCTTACAGTATCCCTAGTAAATTGGTTCAGATTGTAGTCCAGTGAACTTTATGGGTGGTTGTGCACCTGGACCTTGAGTTCCCTTGTTCCCGATCTAGCACCAAAGCCCTGATGAAGGGCTTTAGCTCAGTGGTTGAACACCTACTTTGCAAACAGAATGTTTTGCATCAGTCCCCAGTATCTTCAGTTATGGCCAGAAAAGGCCCCCATCTACAACTCTGGAGAGCTGCTGCCAGTCAGTGCAGACAGCATTGAGCTCAATGGACCAATGGTCTGACTTGGTATAAAGCAGCTTCCTGTGTTTCTACATTATCCAGCATTCTGAAAAGGTGGTAGTAGTTAGGTGATGTGCCTAGTTTTATTCAAATATTAAGTTTTCACATGTTTAGCCAAGAGAATAACTCCTTATGTCCTCCTGTGGAAGCGAATCAGAACTGGCCCTGCCCCCCCCCCCATAATAGACTAGTGCTGATATTTTGTGGAACAGGTTTAGTTCTGATAAAACCAGGACTTTATACATTTTTTGGGTCTCATGTGTGGTAAGCTTAAGAATCTGCCCTGGGTACCAGAAAATGTTCATTTCACAGAGAAAAAACGGTGAAGCTCAGAAGTGCCCCCCTCAAATAGGCAAAACATGAATCCTTCTCCCCCAACACCGGCAGACAAAGCAGGCAACGCTGCCAGCCAAAACAGCAAAAGCTTAAAAAAACTCAAATTAAAGAAAAATAACAATTGGGAAGGCAAGAGAACCTTGGTGGACAGCGAAGGGTGTAGGTGTGTGTCTCTCGGATAGTAATTCTTTACTATCTTAATCCCAACAAATGCATAACTAAGTGTGGCATTTATACCACAAGGATGTAGAAGAGAAAGCTCTGTGAAGAAACAAACTGGCTTGGCACAGCTGGATGTGGTAGCAGGTGAATGCCAGAGGTCTAGTCATATGCAGCAGGCCTGCGGAACTTACTAATATTGCAGCATTGGGGAAAGAACCTGAATGGAGTTTCATTTAAATGGCTAAGTAAATATGAATTTAAATACACACCTCAGAGTTATTAACCAGAATATTTGGTTTAAAAAATAAATAAATAGATAGAGCTGTACAGATCTGTCCTAGGTGCCTGCTAAGAAAATTAGAAGTCTAGGCTAAAGCAAATAATATTTTTGCTGGGGAATAGATAATTTTTAATTGCTTTGATGCTTGCTTTGTGGTATTGCTTGAGGTTCATAAATATTCCTCACCAAGTAGTAGAAAATTTTTATGCAGCCTTTGTAAGCCCAAGATCAAAATGTAAATATATTGACAGGAACGGCCTCTGGATGAAATTGCTGAAAGCAGATATTGATCAAAGGGTGTCGTATCTGTAGAGAGTCCTTCCCTGTCACTGTGAGGCAAGTATTGGAATGAGGCTGCAAGGGCAGTTATTATACTTCACAATTACTGAGGATCCAAGAGGTCCTTGTTGCCCCTTTCCAAAATTTCATTTCTCTGGTTCTTGATTTTAATGGGAACCCGTATTTTATTGGTACTCCATTTTAATATATGGCACTTCTTTGTTGCTATGCTATTATTATTATATTTTAATTTATGAATCACTTGCTCTGAAGCATTACAAGTGAATGTCATAAAACATATAGAAAACAACTGGATATATAAAAACAATTTTATAAAAACAGTTAAAGGATTTACATGTATAAAAACAATTCAGCATCAGGGTAAGAAAGTTGAATAGTTTATTGGAGTTGCACATCCTTGATTCAGATTTTGAATAGTGATGCTTGTGAAATTCATAGCCATCGTTGTTGTGCTTTGATTCAAATAACATACCGTATTTTTCTCTCTATTACACGCAGATTTTTTCTCCTAAAAAGTAAGGGGAAATGTCTGTGCGTGTTATTGAGCGAATGTGTGGTCCCTGGAGCTGACAAGCGCGAGTGAAGGCAAAAATCAGGCAAATATCAAATCTTCCGGAGAAGGGAGGAAAGAGGAAGCTGCTGCTTTCCTGCATTCTGCCTCAGGGTCTTACTGCCCACCCGCTTCTGTTTCCTTACTGTGTTTGCTCAAACGGAACAAAGAGCAGAGAAAACCCCTCCCCTCCAGGCAAGCAGAGTGGAAAGCAGAGCGTGCGTCTGGGACTCGAAGGCAACATGCAGGTTGGGGGGGGGGGGAGAGAGAGAGCTGGTTGGCTTGTGTGTGGGGGGGACTTTTGCCTTCCTTTCCTCCCTCCGGTAAAACCCCTCTCCTGCATTCTTAGCCAGCTGCTTCTCTGCACACCCCTCTCCTTGTCGCTTCTATGTTTTTCCTTCCCTCCCTACTTAAAACGTGGTTCCAATCACGGATCCACATGGATCCTCAGGATCTTTGCATTGAGTCACCCCAAATTCACCATCAGATCACATAGCAATGATCTGATGCAAAAACAGGGCTGCAATGGTGCAAAAACATGGTTACAAAGCACGGATCCACATGGATCCTCAGGATCTTTGCATTGGGTCACCCCAAATTCACCATCAGATCACATAGCATGTCCATGGCTACAGCCTGCACCAAAAAAATCACGCACCCACTGTTTCCTGGGGCTGCAATGGTGCAAAAACGTGGTTACAAAGCATGGATCCACATGGATCCTCAGGATCTTTGCATTGGGTCACCCCAAATTCACCATCAGATCACATAGCATGTCCATGGCTACAGCCTGCACCAAAAAAATCACGCACCCACTGTTGCCTGGGGCTGCAATGGTGCAAAAACGTGGTTACAAAGCATGGATCCACATGGATCCTCAGGATCTTTGCATTGGGCTACCCCAAACTCACCGTCAAATCACATGTCTGTGGCTGCAGCATGAAGCACAAAAATGATACATCCACTGTTTCATTCAGAATTTTTTTTTCTTGTTTTCCTCCTCTAAAAACTATGTGCGTGTTATGGTCAGGTGCGTGTTATCGAGCGAAAAATACGGTACATGTACATGGGTACTCTAAAGGAAGAAAGATACAGACTGGAAACTATGACAAACTGCACAGAAAAGAGATGGAACAGAATACATATATGTATTTGAGGACCCACTCTTTTCTTCTGATTGTAATATGCTTTGAGGATTTTTTAAAATAATCAAGTGGTATATCAATTTTATGAAATTTTAGATAGATGATAGATAGATGATAGCTAGCTAGCTAGCTAGCTAGCTAGCTAGCTAGATAGATAGATAGATATAGATAGATGATAGATAGATAGATAGATAGATAGTTTAAATTTATTATAATATTGTATTTTTATTTTGTGGTAGCCCCCTCCCAAGGAAACCTTATGGTAAAGGACCATCATGATTTGGGGTCCTTCATAAGTCATTTGACTCTAGCTCCCATCAGATCCAGCCAGCATGACCAATGGTGAAGGATGATGCTAGTGATGGGAGTTGTAGTTCAGTATATAAGGCCATAAATTCCCCATCCCTGATCTAAACCAGATAATTAAACTTCTGTGTTATTCTCTTCTTTTGCATTTTCTTAATTAACATACAATGTAGATGGAAAGCATAGGTACAAGGTTGATTACATTTTTGCAACATGGCCTTGCTGTCTTTCATGTAGTGACTTTTGTGCTGGCAGAAGTTCCTGTTCTAATATGGAGATGGTGTTGGATGCATAGTTCCATCAAGTCTCCTTACACCAGTTCATGCTTCTTTCACTCTCCCTCTGCAGCCCCCAGGCTTTGTGGGGTGCCCAAGAAACTGAAGTAGGAGGAAAGGATTGGGAAAGCTCCCTTGTACAAGCGGACATATTTGGATCTGACTTCATAGACCTTCATTCCCTGCCTTCCTGCCATGTCGTTTTGTTTGTTGGTGACCATTACACTGGCCAGGTCTTTGGCACTTCCATGCTGAAATGGAACTCTGTGTGTGGGAACATAATCACACTGGCACACATCCCCTCTTCTATCTTTTCCTAGTCAAAATATTTTATGAAACCACAAACATTGCAATTAAATTGAATTGTATAGATTCGGTAATTTTATAGAAAGGCATTTAGAATGTGAGTTTATAATTTGAGCTTCCCTCCTGCAAATTGTTTTGGCACAGGGGACATTCTGGCACCCGGGATGCTGATTCTTATCTATTCCTTACTAAAAACCCTGTCACTGGTTCAGTGGGATGGAACCTAATTTAAGTAACATCAGGAGAAAAAATAGCTGTGCTGGGTATATTTAATGGCACATTTGTGTGAAGAGCGAGGAGTGAGAATAAAATCCCCCAGGGCTACAGTCTTGTGCACACTTTCCTGGGAGTAATTCTCACTGAACTCAGTGGAACTTACTGCTGAGTAGACTGTGCTGTTAGTAACATAAGTGCAAGGAACAAAATATTGTCCCACAAAAGGAAATGTGCTGTATCAGCATGGCAACTGTAAGCAGCAAATGGGTAATTTTAACATTTTGTCCTATTTCCTCGAGCAGTGAGAAGTTCCCAGGGTTGCACTATGTTTCCTTTGCATGTGAGAGTACTGAAGAGTACATCAACTTTTAATAGTTTCTTTATTTGCAAATAGATAAGCAAGACATAAATTAAGGCAAAGAGGCAAGGAAGCAGATCTGTGGCCCCAGATCAGATCTCCAGGAAAGAGCCTGCACACCAAGTTTTTTCACCTGCAGGAAACTTCACTTTTTCTGTCCTATCCTGTCTCCAGATTCAGAACATTCTGCAACCACACATCTTAGACTTCACCCTGCAGGTCAATTGCCCATTTAGGGGAATATCCATAACTATTCTTTTCAGGGATTACTAACATAGTTTTGTCAAATCTCTAAGGAAGAAATATTTTCAGCAGAAACGGCAGTAATAGGCTAGCTCACTGTGATGGGACAGAGCATGCTTTGAACAGAAAATGACCCCAAATGTAGTGATTTGCTCCTAGGTAAGGGACTGCAGCTTCAGTTACCCACCTGTAAAACTGGCACAATAATTGTCTGCATCCTTGAGCTTAGAGAACAATAAGCATCATCCCTGAAAACAGGCAGAAATGGCTTGCAGAACGGGGCCACTACACTAGGATCCTCCATTGCTACATTTTGCACAGCATTTGCATAGAATTCTTGTCTACAAGAATTCTGAATTCTGCAAGGCCTGGGTTACTTTTGGTGGAAATTATGTTGTGTCTGTAAAAAACAAAACCCTAGAGAAATGCTTGATAAGGATTAATAATTATTAATAAAGGCTTGATAAGGATTAATAAATATTTCCTTGAAGCAGAGAATGTCTGCTAACTGATGACATCAGTCTCCTTTCAAATGTCTTGATGGTTCCAGATGCTTAAAAATGCCACAGTATTTTTAGCTTCAGCTGTCATAGAGGAATAAATCCCTTGCCCTTTGGAATCTCTGGTCTAGTTCTAAGGGAACTGTAGTTCAGCTGTTCACTTGGGACCGACGGTTCTCAGTTAATCCTAGTTACCTTTTTATGGTGCAATAGGAAAAGTGTCTGTTGAGAATGGAATCTGTTCCCAGTGGAATAAATGTAGCCCCTAGACAATTCCAGTAGTATTCAATAGCTAAAATCAGACTACTTTTATTATAGAGGGATACAAGCTACAACTTTTAAACTAATGTAGCCAATGTGGTTTCAGTGGGAGAAAATAGTCTATATCACAAATTAATTTTAAAAATTGACAGTTCATTAAAAAAAAATCTTCCATCAAATGAAATGGATTTTCTAGGCAGCACTGTATGGCAGTGTAAAGATAAAAGCCCAGTATTTGTTTATAGTGTGTTTCCATGACAGGAATTAAACTAAATAGATCAAAAAGTTATCCTTTTCTATAGCAACAGGTGTTTTCTGTGGTTATGAAATTCTATTGAGAAACTTCAGCTGTTTTGTGTAACTTGTATGCTTCTATGTCAATGGAAGTTGGGCAGTTGTATCTCATCCACAACTGCCTACACATCAAGCTATTCAGTTGTGTTTGTGAATGTGTGAGAGAGGATTCTATTTGTATAGTAGGCATGAGAATAATATAGGAGACAGGATTTTGTGTCTGCATCAATATGGAAATATCCTTTATCAGTTGTATACCTGTGCAGTGTGTACATACACACACACACACACACAGAGAGAGAGAGAGAGAGAGAGAGAGAGAGAGACTCAACATATTCCCATCTACGAGAGTGGTTCCCAAACTCCCCCACCCCATGGAGCACTTGAAAATTGCTGAGGGTCGTGTCAGACCATGTAGTGATTTTTCTGCCTGTTGTAGCAATTGTAATGTACTGTGCAATATACTGTATTATTTTTAATTGAATTAAGCTTCAACTTCTTAATCCTAGTCTCCCATTCTAAGAGAAATATACAAAGCCATGGGGTGGGGCTTATATATCTAGAAAACATTATGATGAATGTTTATTACCTTTATAGAGGAATAGACACTTCCTCCAAGGAGCTCAGAGCTGTGTGCATGGTTGCCCCCAACCTCCATTTTGTTCTCACCACAGCAATGTGAGGCAGGTCAGACTGAGAGATGGCCACCTATTAAATAAAAACCCAAGGTGGATAAAAAGACTTTTATCACAGGGCAGGTTATGTGGAAGCTCAATCAAGTCAGGAGCTCTGGAGAATTTGCTTTGGGGGTTTTTTGTGTGTGAACTATTCAAAGAACTTTGCTATGGTGGTGCACAAATATATCCAATAAATATAATATGAGAACAGAAAACCACACATATTTAGAGATCAAAGCAAAACAAACAAACAAACAAACAAAATACCTGAAGTAACGAAGGAGCCCCTTTCCTTTTTAAAGCAATTCTCAGTTAAATAGCCTGTCGGAACTGCCTACTGAATGGTTAATAATGCTGGAAGTAAAACAGAGAGGAAAAGAAAGCTTCCAAAGTAAACAGAAACTTCCTATAGTGGTGGAAACATTTGCACTTCCATTTGTCTGTCGCTGTGGACCACTGAAGAAACATGCTGGCTAATATCAAAAGGGAAGAGGTCCCAGTGCTGTGAAAGGTTTTTAAAACCTTCCTACACGAGTCAGAATTACATTAGTCTCAGCATGTATTATCAGTAAACCTAGGAAGGGCATCGACAGGTGAGGAAAGTAGTTACAGCTAGGTCACAGTAGGAGCCTATTAAGCTTCCTTCTCTGTAATTACCACAGTTTTCTCTGCAGTAATGGTATTGCCAAGATGCCTTGAATTTGTTTGGAATTCCCCACCCCCTTATTTAGAAAAAGAAATGGTTGGGGTTTTTTTGGGGGGGGGGCAGAATATGTGTGTTACATTTCCTTCCATCCTAATTTAAAAACTTCCTGATATGTACATTACTACAATGGCAAACAAACTCCAGATAGCATTAAAAAAAAACAAAAACAAAAACAAAAACAAACTCCAGATAGCAAAGTTGCTATTTGCGTAGCAGATCAAAGAATTTACGTGCTATTGTTGATACAGAGATTTGAAAATATTGAGATGGCCAAGGAAACTGTAATCAATTAATAATTTTGCAAGACTGTTTATTAAAATGGGTAAGTGCTTTACTAAACAAAACTTTAATTGAAACTGTCAAAAGTGATCCACGGCTGCGTTGCAATTTTCTCATTCACACATCATTTCCTCTGCAGTTTAGTTAAATCATAAATACTGCTCTTTATTCTAGTCAGATGTCTTGCCATTTAATGCTTTAATTTTATGGATTCTAAAGTTTGGGTGCAAGATGTTCACTAATGTCAAGTTACAACATCTATATTAGGGCAGTATCTTTATTATGCCAACTAAAATGCCCATAGTGCGCAAGGTTTTGAGGTCTCCAGAACCCTTCTTCAGGCAAGGACAGGGGTGGCTGTGGACCTCCCAGATGTGCTTTGATCATTCTTGACCATCCGCCACACTGGTTGCAACTCATAGAGCTAAAGATGCAGAGTGCCTTTAGCCACCCCTGGGCTCAACAGTGCTAAAGAAGGGTGGTGGAGTGGAAGCTGATGGTTGGTGAAGCTGTGCAGTCTGCAAGATAAGTGCGAGGGTAGGTAATAGAAATTCACATAAGGCTCTTATAGGTACGTTGCAGGTTACATCAAGGCCTGCTGGAAAGAAAGGGCAGCCCAGCTGCTACCTAGGCTTGTTTCCATCCTTTGGCAAAACACACAGAGGCTTCCTTGGTAGGTGGAAAACCAAAATAAAAAAAGGAGGCAGTTCCTATATTAGCAGAGCTTGACATACATTTTTGATGGTGTGCTAGGTAACAAAAAGGGAACAGAAGCCCAATTGCATAGCTTTAGCAAACAAGTTGCAGGCAACATTCTGTCAGGGAATAATATAAAAACTTTATTTAGTCTTCATTCGTCTTCATCCTACTTTCCCACCATCTTCTGTGTCTGATAGGTGGTCCCAAAAGCTGCTGCTGGGCAGCCAAGGGTCAGCATAGGATCATTATTCAGGCTTGGCCATACTCATCACCGAATGGATTTTCTGTCTGTCTGTGCCTGTCTACCTACCTATTACATTTGTGTTCCACCCTCCTTCAAAGAGTTCAGACTACCTTCTGTAGAAGCTAATTTGTTTTATCCTCAGAATTGCCTTGTGGCTAGGCTGAGCAAGATTGGCTGGACTCAGATCAACTGGTGAGTTGCATCACTGAGCAAGGATTCTTACCCAGGCCTCATCAGCTGAAATCCAACACACCAATTTAATTCATTACATCATATTAGGATTCCCTTACTAGTTTATATTATCTCTTGGGTTTGTTATTGGCTGCATGCAGACAGTTCTTAAACCATGATTACTGTCTTCTTCCCTGAATTAAGTATGTGGCTTTTAATGCATTATTTCCTATTTTAATCAAACCATCCTTTGCCATTGAGTCCCAAATACCAAACCATGTTCAGCTGCAACAGTAGACAAGGGTTGTTTAAAACAAGTGTAATGAATCAAACTCTGTGTGAGAGAGAAACAGATCAGAGCAGGGATAGGAGGGAGAGCATGGATGCATTGTGTGGTCATGATCCTCCAAACCATGGTTTGGAAGATTGTCTGAATGCTGCCAGTTTCTATTTAGGTGTAGACTAGGACCACAAGAATTGTGTTTGGGTGAGCCAGGGGCAAGAAACAGTTCAGAATATCCAAGGAGAATTTTTTGTGAGCATATGGATGGAACAGTTTCTTTTACAGAAGAGTTCATGGGCACGTTCAACTTGGATCACACACAAAATGTGCTGTGTGGCTTGCAATGCATATTGAAGGTGCACTCTGGTGCACTGCTTTGTGCCCAGTCTCTTAATCCCAAGCATTGGCATTAGTTTTTTGTTGTAAGCCCACAAAGAAGAAGAAAATGTTACAAAATAAATGTACAAAATACACTGCAAAGCATTATGAATGCTAGCTTAACAGAAAGAAGAAAGTTGTAAGAAGAATTCCTGTTGCAATTTAGACAGAATTCCAAGTTCAGTTTCAGTTCTTTTCCAGTATGCTTTGGAAGATCACAGTATCTTTTTTTCTGTAAAGGACATATTGGCATATCTAACCCGACTTTATTCCAACTTGCTATAAGTGAACTAGAGAATTTGAGGGATGAATGCTTATCTCTGAAGGGAAAAATATATATCAAAGGTACTTGTGGCCAGCTGTTTCCTGCCCCAGCAGAACACTGGACAGCTTCTGGAAAGCAAACACGCACCCCCCCATTAGATAGTATTTCTCAGCAGCATCTGGAAATAAATGGGGAAATACTATCTAACTTAATGGGGTGTTTCTGCTCAAATTAGATACTTTCTGTGCTTTTTGTGTTTGGAAGAAATGAAGTCCCAGCACAAAATGGCTAACATGGGCATAAAAAAAGGTGTCTGTATTCTGTGTTGTGTCAGTGAGTAAGTCACACAGTAAAAGCCCTGGATACCCTCTTAAAGAAGCTTTTGATGTTACATTGGTGTGAAGGATGGTACCCTGTGGGAGCTAGGAGTGGGAGCCATTCTTCACCAACTGTGTGTTGACCTAATGCGAGTGGTGATACCAGGTTGCAAAAGGCAGAGGTGGGAAGATGTCCCTAGTTCAAATTCTGTCCAAGCCATGGGCTTAATAGATGGCCTTGGACAAGCCACTCTTTCTAAAGCCCTAACCAGGTGTTCTGCTTGTGTGCAAAGGGTACATGCAGGCAAAGATGAGTGTACTAAGCTCCAGCCCCCACATTGCTATAACTCTGCTGCTTTCCACAAGTTGGAGGGAGAAATCTGAGGTGGCAAGACTCCTCTATCTGTGGAGGTTCCCTGTGCGACTCAGAACCCTCCAAAATGGGGTAGCTCCCACATGTAGGGGGCTAGCTGTTTCAGACTTCGCCCTCCGACTTGTGAAGAGTCGTGGGCATAGCAGTGGAGGCAGAGCATTGTGCACTTGTCCCCACTTGAATTGGGTCTTTGCAACACGAACAAAATGCCTGCCTCAGCTCTTTCTGAACCTCAGTGCATACAAGAGTTGCGTGTGTGTTTGTGTAGATGTAGATGTGTGTATATTTCTGTATGTATATTATTTAATGCTGCTCTTAGTGCAATGCACAGTACCTTATTGGTTGTGGAGATAACATGAAAGCTAATGTGACTTAAACCCGGGACTTTTTTTCAGCCAGAACTCACCAGAACTCAGTTCTGGAACCCCTCAGGTGGGTGCCAGTGCCATTCTAAGAGAACAAGGGAGGTGTTCATGGTGAGTTCCAGAACATCTTTTTCTAGAAAAATAGCTCTGCTTAAACCCAACAGTGTGTAAAAAGAGAGCACAAGAAAATGCCTTTTCACAATAATTCCATAGCTTTTTTTTTTATTTTTAAAAAAAACAGCTTTATGTCAGATGAGGGCTTGCAGAAACCCTGGGCATGAACTTTTAAATAACTATAAATATAAGTAGCTGTATCTACTTACATGGGAGTAAGCCTCATTGAACTCATTGGAACTTACTTCTGGGTAGATCTGTAATCATCTTTGTCTCTGCTTGAGACCATACATAGTACGATAATATGAATAAATTTTCCATACTATGGCTTTTGGATTTTGAGTGACATTTGAGATTTGGAAGAGCAGAATTTTCAAACAACTACACTAATTTAATTGCATTGCTGATTTATTTTTTTTAAATGGGATACTGTCAGCAGTCTTGCAAAATAAGCAGAACGGGAACGTCTTAATATTCGAAAGGCCAGGTGTTCAAATTCCTTCCACTAAGCAACATTGTTAGAAGCACAACCCATTGCAACTCGCACCCCCCTCCAAAACCCCACATTAAATACATATAAAATGAGCCACTGTTTTGACAGTGTGATACAGCTGTAGAATAATGGAAGTTTCACTACTAAGAAATCGAGGTCAAGCCCTTTGCACATTTCTTGCTAGTTTCAAACAGAGGTAATTCTCAGCTTGTAGAAAATAGCCATAATCAAAGTGCACAGACGACTGAAAAATACACAAGTGGATTCTCTTTGTATTAGAAAGGTCAGCAGTGCTAAAAACAATAATGCAATGGGAAATTTATCCCCCACCTCAACTTTAAAATCTTAATTGAAAATAGTCTTGAGGATAAAAAGAAGTTGCCCTGAAAGGATACAGGCCAGGGTCCTCTCTTTAATCCGTTCTTTTCACTTTGGAATCCAATTCCGATGTTGCCCAAGCAATGCCCTTTTCTTCTTGGTCCTCAGTCAGCACGAAGAAGAACAAGCAATTAATAGTAACAACAAGCAGATTGGTCAGAGTGGTGAATGTGGGAAGCATCGACTAAGACTTGAAAGCAGGAGTTCCTATTGGAATTGGCCTGCCCGCATGAGCATGTTACATGCACACTTCCTATCACACCTTTCTTTCCTATAGTATAGTATAGTAGTTCTATAGAGTTTCCTATAGTAGTTTCATTCATTCATTTGGCTCCTTTGGGATCTGATGGTGCTCACACAGTTTTATTGGTTTCAGTCAAGACATGAGCCCTTTTCACACATTACTTAAGTGTAGGGCAGGTGTAGGGAAACATTTTTGCCTGAGGGCTACATTCGCTTTTGAGTAGCCTTCCAGGGGCCAAATACCAAAGGAGGCAGAGAAACGAATGTGGATTTTACCTTAATACGGTAGGCTAAGTTCTACACACACTCCAACTCGCCACTTTATTTTTCATCTGGAGAAGCCAAAGGCATTAGAACATGGGTAGGCAAACTAAGGCCCCGGGGGCCAGATCCGGCCCAAATGCCTTCTAAATCTGGCCTGCGGATAGTCTGGGCATCAGCATGTTTTTACATGAGTAGAATGTGTCCTTTTATTTAAAATGCATCTTTGGGTTATTTGTGGGGCCTGCCTGGTGTTTTTACATGAGTGTAGAATGTGTGCTTTTATTTAAAATGCATCTCTGGGTTATATATGGGGCATAGGAATTCGTTCATTTCCCCCCCTGCAAAATATAGTCAGGCCTCTCCACAAGGTCTGAGGGACAGTGGACTGCCCCCTGTTGAAAAGTTTGCTGACCCCTGCAGTAGAAGTTCAGGGACGTATTCCAGCCTGGCAACAACATTTAAGGATTGTGGAACAGGACTGGTGAGGTGCATGGCCTGGGGAAAGCCCTATGGGTCATAAAGAGAGGCCTGGAAGGCTGAATTTTGTCTCTGGGCCTGAAGTTCTTTATTCTTGCTGTAGGGCCTTTCACGTGATGAGGCAAGAGTAGGGCCATCCTGTTAGCCCTCCTCCATATGAAACCACTGGACAGAGTGTTCTAGGAATGGAAACGGGGGCTGAGCTAAGATTGCCTACCACTTCTGCTGACCTTTCAGAGAAGCGAAATTTAGGCATGGAAGGATGAAATAGCTGTCCTCTTGTGTGCCTGCTGCCAGAGTGCTTTCTGGCAGCAGGCAGCACTGGAAGACGGTTCTTCCATCCTATGTCAGGCGCATTGTGCTTTAAAAAGCCCCAGTGATTGCAAACAACACGGAGTGCAGAGAGGTTAGAATGATGTACAGTACTGTGAGCAGAAAATCGCAGACCCAAATCCTGGGTTAGCTGTGAAACTCACTTGATGAACCTGGTCCAGTCACTATCTTGACTTACCTTGCATAGTTGTAAGGAGAAAATGAATTAGTGATTTTTAGTTACCAGAAGGTAGGTAGAAACTTAAAGCTGGAAATAGATGTACGTAGTTATGATTTTTTTTTTAAAAAAAATGCAAAAATAAAACCAGGTGATATTCCTTGATAAGCTTCCATCAATGAAATGGAAATGTTTTTGGCAGTCCCAAATTTCTTTATGCTCTTTTGCATCTGGTGCTGCAACTGCTGGGCAATTCAGGCCCCTGATGTGAACATTTAGGGTGGAAATATTACACCACATGTTCTTTTTGGATCAAAAATTGTATCAAACTTCAACAGTGCAATCGTGCTCATGTGTACTCAGGAATTGCTCCTATTGAGTTCAGTGGAACTTACCCCCAGGTAACTGTGCATGGTATTGCAACCTGAATGGTAGATGTGTGAAATCACTGTCGCATGATTTCCAGAATACCCTGTTGGACATGTCTTCCTGCTCACACCCATTCAAGCAACCCCATTCCATAATGGCAGATTATATAACTTGAAAAATAGCCCCTTTTCCAGCCTATTATCCAGCTTGTCAAATATGCATTACAGACAAGCGGAGGAAATTCATATTAATCTCTCCTTAGCGCTACTTCATGTTCATCAAGGCCCTTTCAAGATATCGCACAAACATGAGGGACTTTAAAAGGACTAAAATCACTCAACGCCCCTTTGAAGACCATTGATAGCTGTCATCAAGACAATAGAGGGCTGGATTCCTTTTAAAATTGCTAACTCAATCAAATCTCAGCTTAGCCTATTTTTGGACTTTTTATTTCTCTTCCTCAGGGTGCAGTTTCAAACTAGGATGTTTTCAATATTCCAGACATAAAACAAAATCCAAACTGCACCATTTTAGCAAATTGCCTTACTTGCACTGTAGTACCTCTTTCTCAGGGGTGCAAAACCACGAAGGAGTCGCACTTGCCACATGCCATTGTTCCTCAGAAGCAGTGTGTGGATTACCGTATTTTTCGTTCTATAGGGCGCACCGGCCCATAGGACGCACCTCGTTTTTTTGGGGGGGGGGAAATGAATAAAAAAAATTTATTCCCCCCCCAGCCGCGGCTGCCGCCCCAAGCCTTGCGCACACCTGCCCGAAGCACGGGGCGCCCTCCGGAGGGCTCCGCATGCTTCGGGGTGCAGGCTGCCGCCCCAAGTCTTGCGCGCCCGGCGGGAGCTCCCGCCGGGCGCGCAAGGCTTGCAGACACTCGCCCGAAGCTTCGGGTGACAGGCTGCCGCCCCAAGCCTCGCGCGCCCGTCGGGACCTCCCGCCGGGCGCGCAAGGCTTGCAGACACTCGCCCGAAGCACGGAGAGCCCTCGGGGGGCTCCCCGTGCTTCGGGTGACAGGCTGCCGCCCCAAGCCTCGCGCGCCCGTCGGGACCTCCCGCCGGGCGCGCAAGGCTTGCAGCCTGTCGCCCCAAGCACGGAGAGCCCTCCGGAGGCCTCCCCGTGCTTCGGGCGACAGGCTGCCGCCCCAAGCCTCGCGCGCCCGTCGGGACCTCCCGCCGGGCGCGCAAGGCTTGCAGACACTCGCCCGAAGCACGGAGAGCCCTCGGGGGGGCTCCCCGTGCTTCGGGTGACAGGCTGCCGCCCCAAGCCTCGCGCGCCCGTCGGGACCTCCCGCCGGGCGCGCAAGGCTTGCAGACACTCACCCGAAGCTTCGGGCGACAGGCTGCCGCCCCAAGCCTCGCGCGCCCGTCGGGACCTCCCGCCGGGCGCGCAAGGCTTGCAGACACTCGCCCGAAGCACGGAGAGCCCTCGCGGGGCTCCCCGTGCTTCGGGTGACAGGCTGCCGCCCCAAGCCTCGCGCGCCCGTCGGGACCTCCCGCCGGGCACGCAAGGCTTGCAGACACTCGCCCGAAGCTTCGGGTGACAGGCTGCCGCCCCAAGCCTCGCGCGCCCGTCGGGACCTCCTGCCGGGCGCGCAAGGCTTGCAGAAACTCGCCCGAAGCACGGAGAGACCTCCGGGGGGCTCCCCGTGCTTCGGGTGACAGGCTGCCGCCCCAAGCCTCGCGCGCCCGTCGGGACCTCCCGCCGGGCGCGCAAGGCTTGCAGACACTCGCCCGAAGCACGGAGAGCCCTCGGGGGGCTCCCCGTGCTTCGGGTGACAGGCTGCCGCCCCAAGCCTCGCGCGCCCGTCGGGACCTCCCGCCGGGCGCGCAAGGCTTGCGGACACTTGCCGGGGCTGCAGGCTGCTGCCCGCAAGCCTTGCGAGCCCGCGGGAACTCCCGCTGGGCTTGCAAGGCTTGCAGATAGCTTCCTGAAGCCTGGAGAGCGAGAGGGGTCGGTGTGCACCGATGCCTCTCGCTCTCCAGGCTTCAGCGAAAGCCTGCATTCGCACCATAGGACGCACACACATTTCCCCTTCATTTTTGGAGGGGAAAAAGTGCGTCCTATGGTGCGAAAAATACGGTATTTCTGACTCATAAGAGATATGAAAAAGGAGCCGGGCGCGCAAGGCTTGCAGACACTCGCCCGAAGCACGGAGAGCCCTCGGGGGGCTCCCCGTGCTTCGGGTGACAGGCTGCCGCCCCAAGCCTTGCGCGCCCGTCGGGACCTCCCGCCGGGCGCGCAAGGCTTGCAGCCTGTCGCCCCAAGCACGGAGAGCCCTCCGGAGGCCTCCCCGTGCTTCGGGCGACAGGCTGCCGCCCCAAGCCTCGCGCGCCCGTCGGGACCTCCCGCCGGGCGCGCAAGGCTTGCAGACACTCGCCCGAAGCACGGAGAGCCCTCCGGAGGCCTCCCCGTGCTTCGGGCGACAGGCTGCCGCCCCAAGCCTCGCGCGCCCGTCGGGACCTCCCGCCGGGCGCGCAAGGCTTGCAGACACTCGCCCGAAGCACGGAGAGCCCTCGGGGGGCTCCCCGTGCTTCGGGTGACAGGCTGCCGCCCCAAGCCTCGCGCGCCCGTCGGGACCTCCCGCCGGGCGCGCAAGGCTTGCAGACACTCGCCCGAAGCTTCGGGCGACAGGCTGCCGCCCCAAGCCTCGCGCGCCCGTCGGGACCTCCCGCCGGGCGCGCAAGGCTTGCAGACACTCGCCCGAAGCACGGAGAGCCCTCGCGGGGCTCCCCGTGCTTCGGGTGACAGGCTGCCGCCCCAAGCCTCGCGCGCCCGTCGGGACCTCCCGCCGGGCGCGCAAGGCTTGCAGACACTCGCCCGAAGCTTCGGGTGACAGGCTGCCGCCCCAAGCCTCGCGCACCCGTCGGGACCTCCTGCCGGGCGCGCAAGGCTTGCAGAAACTCGCCCGAAGCACGGAGAGACCTCCGGGGGGCTCCCCGTGCTTCGGGTGACAGGCTGCCGCCCCAAGCCTCGCGCGCCCGTCGGGACCTCCCGCCGGGCGCGCAAGGCTTGCAGACACTCGCCCGAAGCACGGAGAGCCCTCGGGGGGCTCCCCGTGCTTCGGGTGACAGGCTGCCGCCCCAAGCCTCGCGCGCCCGTCGGGACCTCCCGCCGGGCGCGCAAGGCTTGCGGACACTTGCTGGGGCTGCAGGCTGCTGCCCGCAAGCCTTGTGAGCCCGCGGGAACTCCCGCCGGGCTTGCAAGGCTTGCAGATAGCTTCCTGAAGCCTGGAGAGCGAGAGGGGTCGGTGTGCACCGATGCCTCTCGCTCTCCAGGCTTCAGCGAAAGCCTGCATTCGCACCATAGGACGCACACACATTTCCCCTTCATTTTTGGAGGGGGAAAAGTGCGTCCTATGGTGCGAAAAATACGGTATTTCTGACTCATAAGAGATATGAAAAAGGAACCACAACAAACACTTTAAAACTGCACCTCCTTTTTCTTCTTCTCAATTTAAACTCGAACACATCCAAAAGCTGCTGCTGCTGCTGTGGCTCAGTAATGTCATTGTTTTTGCTGTATTGTTTAGCTTTATTATGACACACTGGTGCTACTGCTTATTAGATGATGGCCTGTTTTGCACATAATGCCAAGCCAAACCATGGCTAAGTGTGACAGCATGGGAGTGCAGGTATTTACAGGGGGGAGGATGTTCCTGCTGAGCTTCTGTCCTGGTCCTACTGCTGCCAAGCTACCTGTAGCTAAGCCATTGTTTGGCTTCAGTGTTACATCCAAATCTCATCTCATGGTTTGTCTCACTTTAGGCAAGCCTCCAGTGACCACCTTTCAAAGGATACCAAACCCAGGTAAGCCCTGTGCTCCTGGAACTTCAAAAGTAAAGGCAGTGCTATGTACTGAAGTTCTCACCCTGGGCCAGCAGGGGGATACTGTAGATAGTTATGCAAATAAGGGATCGAAAGTGACGTTCAGTGATTGGATA
The DNA here is from genome assembly GCF_027172205.1 of Podarcis raffonei. NCBI lineage: Eukaryota > Metazoa > Chordata > Lepidosauria > Squamata > Lacertidae > Podarcis > Podarcis raffonei. The sequence continues at coordinate 67,690,837 of NC_070602.1, forward strand.
GTTTTAGAAAGTTGTTACAGTAACGTTGTACTGGAGCTCTATATAAGCAGGCTGACTGAACCCTTCAGTTCAGCTCTGTTCTGGCTTGTGAATAAACAAGAGCTGTTTGAAGAATCGCTGTTTCGTCTGATATGTTCACCCACAACTTAACAGGCAGCATACCAACATTTATATTATTCTTTCACATTGGAACATTTCCAACCTATTAAAGTACATCCATTAAAAAAAGGAATGTGTTTTTTTAGGTGGAGGCAGTTTGCAGGGTAATGCATAGGGGAGATGGTGGGGTGGAGGGAGAAGGCCAGAAGATCTCTGCGTTTCTGTGCTATGATTTGATAGAACTGCTAGTATATGTGTGGAGGCACTTTGGGGATGAACTTAGATGTAAGTCAGTGTTATTAACATTCCGTTGGAGAAGCCTTTCCCCATTCTTTTAAGAGCAAAACTGTTAGCTGCTTTTCCCACATGTAACAGCAGTGCAGGACGGCAGTTATTCATGCATATCAGCATTTGAGTAGAACGCTGTTTCCTCTCCCTCTGCACTGCAGGTCCCGGTCCCCCCCCCCCCATTACAGAAAACTTAAGTCATGTACCTCCTTATGAAAGGTGCTCACTGTTCATTCAGAGATGGCTTTGCTAGATTATTTTCCAAGCAGCAAAATGTGTTCATGAAGATCTTTCAGCAAGTCTTGGCTTCAGATACAGAGGGCAAAAGTTCTCCTTTGAAAATACTGGAGGCTTCTCGTGTCTGTATGTTTTGAAAAGGTGGGCTACTAAAGCCACCTCAGATAAAGTAACAGACACAGAAGAACATAAAAACCAGTCACTCCCTCTTGGCTTCCATTTGCGCAGGAGCATGCCCAAGTGACATATAAATCCTGTGGGATGTACTTTGCCCAGGAATCTATCTTAGTTATGCTGTCAGCTTCATGTCTTCTGCAATGATCAGTTGTGCTGAGTGGTGGTTTTATTTTTCTTGCTACGGGCTATAAAACTGCAGAAGCGTTTAGGCATCTGCTTCTGATGACTGGTGATCACTAATTTCTGCATCACACATGGATCGTTTAAAAATTTGCAGTGTTTCAGTTATTTACAGTACTGTAAGCTTTCTCCTAAAGCCTCAAGCAGGAAAAATAATAAATAAAAAACCAAGAAATAAACATTCTTAATGCAATTTGAACTCAGCTCTCTCGCAATTAATGGGAGCCTGGGCCATTGGTCCATCTAGCTCTGTATTGTCTACACTAGTTGGCAGCAGCTCTCCAAGGATTCGGACAGAGGTCTTTCTCAGCCCTGTCCAGAGATTCAAGGGACTGAACTGGGGAAGTTTCATGTAAAACACGCACGCACACACACACACGTTCTGTCATGGAGATAAATGTAAATAGTGAAATGTAGATATCTTGACTTGGTGCTGAAAGTATAATTAAATGTTTTTCTAGAAAAATAGGTGGTTCTAGGAAAGTGTCTTTGGACCTTTATAGTAGTTTTTTCTTCCTAATATTTACACCCATAAGATACAAGTGGAAAATGGAAAAGCCACACTGAGTACAGCTGCTCCAGATTTCTATTCATGGTTAGGGTTGACCAGTTTTGTTGTGGTTGCTCTGTAACTTTTTGCCTCTTTACCATTTCCTTGTCCTTATTTATTTGTCTTGACATAGCCTCCCTCCCAAGTTCCTTCATCAAAATAAATAAATCATTCCCTACACGCCTATGTATGTAGTATTGGACTTTTCTGAACACTATTTAGGATTAATGATTAATGATGATTATGAACTGGTTATGACCTACAGAGTTCTAATTAGCACATTCTGTGTGTAAATTGCATCTTTCCATTAGTCTCATCACAATTGCTAAGATTGACTGACAGTACCCTGCTAATAATTTTATCTGCACTCCACCTTGAATAGCAGTTATACACTGAAATGCCTCTCGTTAACACCTGCGTATTTCCTTTGTGGGTCATAAACTCAAATAAATTGCTACACAAGCCTTTGAAAGAAGCCCATGGAAGTTGTCATTTCAATCCCACCCAACAACTAGCCAAATATAACTATATTTGTAGCATGTCAATGCCTGGGAGAAAACCCCCCAAACCACTTTCACTTCATAAGGTTTGTGTTGCATGGTTACTCCAAAGCAACTTTTACTCTCCATAGGTGATCAGGTGAGTTGTTTTTTACAAACCTGAGTAAAATAGTCAGTGACACATTTTTACTACAACTCTCAAATATAACATAAGTCATATGAGCTGCTCCACAGTGTGTCATAGGGTTGAACACCTGTGCTCCTTCCATATTTATATTCTAGAGGAGCATATTTTAAAATAAGAATTCCCATAAATCCATAAGCACCAACTTCACTTTCCTTCTGATATAAGCAGCAATTCTGCTTAGTGGGAATCCACTGAGTACTTCAACTTCCATCATACATCTGAAGATGTACAATTCACATTTTCCCTGTAAATGCAAAAGCCCTATTATCCAGCTCCCCAGGTTTCTTTTGTACTTACTTTTTCAGTATTTAGTTGCTATCATGAAAAGCACACTCAGCTAATTAATATGGACGATGCCTTTCACCGAGGAAGAATACTTCAGAAAAATCTACAGAATAAGCAATTTGAGATGTGATACAGGTGCATAGCACAGATATTGCTGCAAGGTAGAAGAAATCTGCCTCCCCATTTAGTACACTTGTTTTGCTGCAATTTTTAAAACCCTGTACATGGTTTTCAAAGAGCGCAATAACTGCAAACCTTAAATCCCAGTTGCATTCAATTTTGAAAACTTTGGCACCAAAGCAAGCATGTGACATTCTAAATTCCAATACATGTCATTGGAGAAATACAGAACCAGTCCTGTAAAAAAAAAGGGGGGCCAGCCCTTATTATATGCTTTTCTGGCTACCTAAGAAGTGACCAATTCATTCTGTTACAAGCCATTAAAAGTACGTTTCTGTATATTAATTTTGATGCCTCATCCACAGAGAGGCTCTGCTCTTTTCACTGCAGGGTCTAGCTGTAGATTAATCTTTAAGTGATTTTGATTACATGTTAATGAACTAAATTATGCTCAGAAAGTTTTTAAAATATAAAACCTGCCACCATGAGATTTCTAATGGGCCTTTGCTAATATTGTTAAATGCAACAGGAAACCTATTATCATATACAATAGGACATAATTAGTCATAACTAGCAGTGTTGACTTAATTAGTTGCCTTGCTTTACATCTTTGGTGTACAAAAAGGAGCAGTCTCTGAAATCCCTTATAAACGGGGTGAGGGGATGGGGTGTCCTTTTGTGTTCTTTAGAAGCTGTTTGAAAAGGTAATGAGAAAATTAGCACAGTTTCCCATGAGGGGAGGTGTGTGTTAGGATTAAACCTTCAGGTTCTTCTTTATATCTCTTCCCCTGGATCATGGTTAAGGCTCCATACTATACATACAATTCAAGGTTCTTATATTGATGCATTTGAAATAAATGGGAGTTGAGAAGACTTAGCTCTATTGAACTGGGCACAGGTCTGCAGCCACTAAATATATCCAGTGGATTGTTAAGTGTGCGCAAAGAAGAAGCAAAATAGCTTTGAAGGCAATAGACCTATAGAATTATAGACCTGGAAGGGATATCGTGGGACATCCAGTATAACTCACTGCTGATACAGGAAAGAACCACTGTAACTGTGGTTTCTCATATAAGAACATTTATTAACAACGTTATTACAGGGGGTGGGGGGTTCTTAGAAGAACTTCTTAAATGATTTGTTCAATAAAATGTTCTGGAGAGGAAAGGGACTGGTGCTGGTTTTCAATTTTTTAAATATATTTTTTGCTATTTCACCACTGTTAATAGCACATCATAATTTCTTTTATTTCACTTTCATACTTTGTATTTTAGAGTAATTTCCTTCTATTAAAATGAATGATGTCACTTGCATTTTTCGACATCACATTCTTGCCGGTGTTAAACTATGCAATGCTAATGACCCTGAACGTGTCAGCTAATCACTCCTCCGCTCTCGGCTATTTCAAAGCCTATTTGTATGTACTGTGCAAACTCATAAGAACTTCAACAGCCCTGCTGCATCAGACCAAATTTCTTTTTTTAGTATAGCATCTCCTGTTTCCCACACTGTCCAACCAGATGCCTATGGGATGTCCAGAGGCATGACATGAAAGCAGTAGCTTTCTCCTACTGTCATATTTCCCAGAAACTAGCAATCTACAGGTAGCAAAAGCCATCACAACTAGCAGCTATGGATAGGGTTATTATCCAGGATTTAGTCTATCCCTTTTTTAATTCATCCAAGTTGGTGGACATTGCTACATCTTGAATTTCGTAGGTTAGCTGGGGAGGAATGAGGTGGCAAGAGAGTCAGGGCTGCACAGATGTGCCTGTGGAAGCCCAGCCTGCCTTGCCATGACCTCACCCCTCCTCCTCTTGGTACGTGACAGTGTCACCGCTGCTGGGAGGCTATTTCTGCAGTTCTGCCATACCAGGCAAGGTGCTCCTGGCTTTGTGAATATGTATTATATGAGTAAAGAATAAGCGAATAGTGACCTATAATTCTGGGGGGGGGGGGAGTATATCCATATCCATGTTCTCCACACTTTCCATCTCCTTTCGCCACACCTACGATATATCTCATTACTTTTTCTAAACAGAAACCACAAACTTTGTAACCTTTCGCCCCAGAAAGGTTGCTCTACTTTAGCTCCAAGCTCACTTTTCTAGTTGTCCAATATCATTTTTGAGATGTGGCAACCAGAGCTGTACACAACATTTCAAGTGTTGTGACACCATTATCTTTGTACAAAGGCGTTATATGATGTGGTTTATTTTGTAGCCCTCTCCTAATGATGCTGAATATCCCTTTTCATAGCTGCTGTTCACTGGGTTGATATTTTCGTGGAGCTATTCACCATGACACCAATATTGCTCTCCTCATCATTCACTGTCAACTCAGAAACCCTCAGTGTATATGTGGCATTAGGATTTTTTGCCCTGTTGTATGTCTCTTTAAACTTACATTTGCCATTTTTAAAAGTTCATTCATTCAATTCATCCAGTCTAGAGAGAACCTTTTGCAACTCTTCACAATTCCTTTTGTTTTTACTACCCTGAATAATTTGGTGTCAGCAAACCAGGTCACCTCATTCTTCATCCCTAACTCTAGGCTGTTTTCTGGACAAGTTAAATAGCACTAGTTGAATACACATCTTACATCCCTCCATTGTGAGAACTGTCACTTTGTTCCTACTTACTGCTTCCTGTTTTTTTAACCAGTTACCAATCTGTAAGAGGTCTTTTCCTGTTATCCCAGGACTGCCATGTTTACTCAGTTCCTCAAAAGCTCCTGAAGAAAAATCTTACATAGAATATACAGAGGGAATATGTGATCCTGAGGAGCAAATATATAAAAGTATATAAAAAAGCATCAAAATCTGAAGAGTGCTAATCTCTGCAAATTCTGAATAATTGAACGAAATAAACTGGAATCTCATTATAGAGACAGTGGTGAAGGAAAGATTTATATAAGTCTATTGTGAGCCCTCTCTAAAAAATCTGAAAGAAGGAAAAATGGATTGTATTAATTCTGGAGATTCAGTTAAATATTGCAATCAAAAACTGGTCAGTGCAATGTTCCTTAAGCCCTTAAAATAAAATTCCCTTCACAGTTAATACCAACGATGCTAATGGGCTCAGTTTTAAACATCCTAGTGCTTCTGTGTTCAATGTTGAAAAGGTCATGTAGCCAAACAAATGGGCTGCCTCTGAATTGTGTAAAACTGGTATATTTGGTCCTCTTTTCAGAGTTATATCATAGTGTTTAACGGAACCACAAGGCTCTTGAGTGGTCATTTTCTAGCCGCAAGCCAGAGATCAATACACTGCCAAGACAGCTTTAGTCTATAATGTAGATGGCAAAACTGTCAAAAAGGTACAGCTGATTACCCTCTCTGGCTGGAAGCAGTATGGATGTGCCATCCGGAATACTGCAATGGTAGCAGACAAGAAAGATTTATTAATTTCTACCAGTGTTAAAAACTATCTCTGTTTTGACACAAGTTGAGCATTTTCTAGGTTCTTATGATGTACCATCCTGCTTTGTCAGGGTCACTGTCCATGTTCCCCTGGCTTACTGCTGCATCGCTCAACCAGCTTTCTGCATTCTGCTCAATCCTTTAAAAGAAAGCTTCTGTATATTTATTTTGAAGCCTTGTCCACAAACATACGGTAACCTGTTCACTCCCCAGAAAGCCCTAAGTAAGCAAGCTTGAGAAAGCTGTGCAGTCTGTGGCCTGATTTATAGGGGTCTGGCTCAGGGAAACCTCCAACATTGGTTTTTCTGAGAACTGTGTAGTCCAAGGGTGATGAACCCATTATCTATGCACCCTAACCAGCCAACCCCATTGTGTTTTTTGTGGTCTCTGACTCTGCAAAACTTTAATATTTATTTTTTATTATTAAGTTTTATAGTTTATTATTAAGTTTTCTATTTACTGCTCCTGTGGATCCCACACCTTGATGCTATTATACCAAAAGGATTTTTTGTGGCTCCACAGATTCCTCCAAAAATGGTCCATTTTATTATTTAATTTTTTGACCCAGTGGTACCTCAGGTTAAGAGCTTAATTCATTCTGGAGGTCTGTTCTTAACCTGAAACTGTTCTTAACCTGAGGTACCACTTTAGCTAATGGGGCCTCCCGCTGCCGCTGCCACGCGATTTCTGTCCTCATTCTGAAGCAATGTTCTTAACCCGAGGTACTATTTCTGGGTTAGTGGAGTGTATCCTGAAGCGTCTGTAACCTGAGGTATCACTGTAGCTCCCATAGGTCCTATATTATGATAATGTTAAACCAAAGGTTTTTGCTGCTCTCAAAGCACGTGCACACATATGCCGACCACTTCTGCAGGTCCCCTGCTATGATTCTAAAGGTTTTTGGGACCCCCGACACCCCCTTTGTCATTTTAAGAATATTCAGAAATAGTCACACCCACTTTGACGTGAGTTATCCTTTGGGTTGACCATGAGTCACTGTGGCCCCCAGCCCTAAGGTGGTTAGCCACACCTTATGTAGTGCCCTGTCCAAAAGCACCTGGTTCAGGGAAGGGCTGGTGCAAAATATTTTGTTGCTGGAGATGGAACAACAAAAGGTGCCACTTAGAGCCCCAATGGCATCCAAGGCCTACCAAGTTATTTTGGTACATGATGCAGAAAATCTTGCACGCACCTCTCACCCTCCCTGGCATATAGTAATAATTCACAAAACATCTAACAATTCATTGCCCACTCATTACACTCAAAATTTGCTGCCTGAGGCATGGCCAGTCCTGGCTCAAGGAGTACCTTATCCTGACTCACAGCTTAATGACACCGTGTGTGTATATACAGTACACACACACACACACACAAACAAGAGCATATCCTGGATAGGTCATATTGGTGCTGCTAATGCAGCAGAAGCAATGCAAGAATTACTTGTCTCTGCAGCCACAGCAGGCGCTGTGATTCTCCAGTGATTTGACTTCACCCCTGGAGGCACACTCCATTGTCTCTCCAGGCAGACAGATGCAAACAACACCCACCCACACCTTGTCTGAGCCCTCCCCTTAGCCTACCTAACTGTTGATAGAGCCAGAGCACAAGGTACAGGGTACTTATGATCAAAAGGGCTAGAATTTCACCTTTCCCAGCCTTCATCTCCAGTTGTCATTGGACTACAGAATCACAGAACTGTAGAGTTGGAAGGGACCCTAAGGATCATCTAGTCCAACCTCCTGCAATGCAGGAATATGCAGCTGGTCCATACAGGGACCATACAATTCCTGTCACCCCCAGCCCACATGACTATTAGTCAGTTATGATGGGAGTTGTAGTCCAGCAACATGAATGGGGAATGCTGATCAGGTGGAAGGCTTATATAGAAGGCAACAAAGGCCTGTTTGGGGACTGCACTCCCCTGCCCCTCTTTCAGTGGAGGTGTGGGGATTTTATGTCTTCTTTAGCACAGGGTGAAAAAGGGGGGAGGGGCTTGAACATGGGCATAGCCAAGGGTGCAGAGGGGGGCAGCTGTCCCCTAAATCAAGTAAATCAATAAAAATACTTACTGTAACTAACTGAGGTACTGCCCCCACTAACATAAAGCCTGCCCCCCCAAAGCATAAAGCCTGGCTACACTCATGACATTATTATGCCAATCCTAGGAAGTTCATCTCCTTCAAAAACACATACCTCACCCCACATTGGGTTGCCTGCTTTTCTGATGAAAAGTTCTACTTTATTGAAATAGCAGCTTTCAGTGCTAAAATAAAAAAGACAAATATTTGGCTCAGCCTTAGAAAAAACCTTTGGAGTTCTTGTTTGTTGTCTGAAAAGCTTATTGGAACCAGACAGAAGAGCTACTGCCCAGTCCTATGCATGTTTACTCATAAGGAAGTCCAGCTGGGCTTGCTCCCTGGCAAGGGTGTTAAGCAGCATATTTTTTCTTTAAAAAAATTGTTTAGGGGTACTCTCATTTCCTACTCATATTGAAATACTGCCCCTCAATGAAGCCAAAATTAGATTCACACAATGTTTAGGGGTATGCGTACTCCTGTGTCCCCCAGAAAAAAAGCACTGGTGTTAAGAATTATTTAGAGAGAGAAATTACCTTCCAATCTACAATACTAAATGTGGAGTGAGGCGAGAAAGAAACCAGAAAGTAGAATGTACAGGTAGGTTTCCCCCCTCCCTTTACACTCCATATATTGACTTTTAACAAGCCCCCTTCCCTCTGCTTCTCTCTCCCAGCAAAGCTTTATGAAGGAAATTCCGTTTTCACCCCAAGTTCATTTTGCCAATGGGAAGATGTGCATAGAAGTGACTTGTATGATAATGAAGCCCTAGATACAGAATTATATTCCTGTTCCTTGAAAAACCTTGACAGGTATTAAAAGGAAAAGAAAGGGCTCAGTTTAACTGTCAGGCAGAGCACCACAGAGGGACTGCGGATTTATTGAGTGTTAAATGTCAGTATCGATGTATTAAAGATGGTACACAGTAAGTAATAAGTGGTTTCCAGATGAAGAATCACTTTCAATAAGTTGTCAACCTGTCGGGTGCTGTGAATTATTTTATGTTATTTAAAAAGGGTTGGGGGGTGTTTGGGGTAGGGATGAGTACCAGTTCCTAGCTAGTTAACTTTAAAGAAAATTGCAGAAGTTTCCTTCAGTTTCCCTTCCGCTACTGTCTTGGAAAGCTGTGATATTTTCAGTGCACGGCCAGATGGCGAAGGGATCTAAAAGTCAAGCCCTGGTGGCCTCAATCAACAAAATAGCTTATCTACCTGAAGGACACTCTAGGTACAACTTTAGGAAGTAATGGCTAAACTTTATATACTACCCTTTAGATATTAATGAGAGCTAGCACTGCGTGGTATGTAAAGCTGTAAGCCAGGAAGTCCCAAGCTGAAATTTAATAGCTATAAACTGAGATGGCCTTCAGGCAATCCATTATCTGCCAGCCACAACCCCGTAGATGAAATATGGGAATAATCATATATGGGAATACTCATACTGGCCTATCACCATATAGGTCTATCAGCATACTGTCCTATCCTTCCTTAAAGATTACTCATAATCTATATTACATAAATGGTCCGACAGCTATTACAGTAATTACATGAGCTGATTTATGGGTCACATATTATTACATGCACCCCACCCTTCCTCCCTAAGAAGCCCTGTTGGAGGACTGGAACACGCTCTGTGTGGAGGGTCTCCTAGGAAACCACTCCCTGGAAACAGACTAATTGGTACAGAATGCCGGCTCTCAGATCTTGGCCAGGGTTAAGCCTTGGGATTACGTGACTCATTTCCGCCCCTGCCCCCCATTGTATCAGCTTCACTGGCATTCAGTCTGTTTCCAAGAGCCATTCAAGGTGCTGGTTGTTACTTATAAAGTCCTTGAGTGAGCCACTTGAAATACCATTCATTCCCTCTTATGTGAATCTGCTTATTCTTTCTTTCTTTCTTTCTTTATCTTTTAAATCAAACTTTGTGCCCCTCTTGCGTGTGCCATTGGCTCACGATGCAAGGTTGGTGGCAATGGCAGGAGGCCTTTCTCTGTGATGCCAGCCCTGTTTGGGGTTATCTTCCTTTCTATTTGCGTTGTGCTGGCAGGTGAAAATACTCCTTAGAAAACAAAGAAAGCTGTTTGTTCTTTTGTTGCTTTAGGAAGTGATTGAGTGTGTTGCTCTTTGTGTTTAGTTTTTGCTGCTGTATTTGGTTTGGTCATTTGTGGTCATTTGATTAGGATTAGGGTTGCTTTTATGTTTGCATTTATATCTGTAAGTCACTTTGAACAGCTCCCTTGGGCAGAGGAAAAGTGGGGGGAAGCATTTTTAAAAATAAATGTGAAGTGTTTTCAATGCTCCCAAAGCCCTCATATACTTATGATTTGAAAAGTCTCAGGTTTTTCTCCATACCTACAATATAACTACATCTGATAGATGAGAAGGAAACGGAGAAAAGATTTGGTAGTTAAAGGATTATGTTTAGTTTTCATGTATCTCTTTGTGGTTTCTTCTTCCACACAAAGAAACAGGATGAGCAGAGTGTGCTATAGATGTTTAAATGGTGGCTTTTATTAAATTAGCAGACTTTTAAACCTGAGTCATAATAACATGGAAGGGCGATTATGCTAACATGTTCTAGCCATGGATCCTGCCTCCATGGTTGGTATTTGCCCAGAAATTTATGAGCTAGTTTCCCCAGATTCCTCCCTGGGGTTTTTGGCAAAATTTCCAGTCGCTTTGTTTTAAGCTTTTGTTGTTTCTAAGGTTTACTTTAGATTTTTAGGATATATGCTAAAAGGAGGAGAAAGTGGGGGAAATCTACCCTCATTTCCTTGGTTTATTAAAGTAATAATTTATTAAGTCCTCAGTTCTTCTTATGCTGCCTTATCAACACCCGTTCCAAATAGTAGTATTAATCAGTTCAACAGCAGCCCTGGGCTACGGTCGTTCTTCCAGTGTCGCAAGGCATTTTGCCACTCAAACAGGAATCTATTTCTCTTTCTGAAGCAATTTTAATGGGTGTTTACTCTCCACATTCCAGGTTCGATGCAGAAACACTTTAATAGTCTGAGAATAATATATCCAAGATTGATATCAAATTCTGTGCCATGCATACTTAAAATTGCTTCTTAAAGTATGCCTTATGGAGCTACTTTCTTGGCTAACTCCCCCAAGCCCCAGCATATAGGCATTTAGAGAGGAGAAGCCTAATGTACATATGACTCAAAATGTGTAGAATCTATAGTATGCTTCCTGGTCTTAGCTTACTTCTTTGCTTTGATTAAATGTATAGTGCAGCATTGAGTGTGGGCCTTAGACAGGTTCAGGTTCAATGACACACCACACCATGTAGCTTTCTAGGCGATTTTGAAACAGCCACTATTCTTCAGCCAAATTCTCCTCAGAGAGTTGTTGCAAGGTAAAATCTGAGGACCACGTGCACTATCCTGAGCTCTTTGGAGAAAGGGCTGAATGCTATAGGACTTCTTCGTGAATTCCCATTCTGCAGCCTTTTGTCCCAGCTATTCTCTTATTTTTGTCTGGAGTACAGCAATCCGAATGTCAAAGGCAGCTTGTCTTAGAAGGCTGACATTTCCATTACTCGTTTCTGCATACTCCTATTATTAATGGTCACTTTGATTATTAATGTTCCATTAGCAAAAAAAGTTTAACCTTGGAAGAGCTCCTCAACCTCTGACTGAAGAGATCCCTTCCCTTTTCAAAGAATATGCCAACAGGTATTCTCTTGTAACGATTTGTCAGCAGATCTAGCAGACAAAATTGTTTCCTTGGACAGTGTCCAGATAATTCCTGCTGTCTCCTCTTTGTGCCAACTTTTCTCCTTTGCCATTTGGTTACACAATGTTTTTCATTATTTAGCAAGAGTGATTATTAGAGACCGAGCAAAGAAACTTAAATTGGTGGCAATCTATGGGCTTCTCCTTTTTCCTGCAGCCATAGCAGTACATTTTGAACATGTTTTAAAATCTGTGAACAGTCAATACAGGATCCTCAACACAGTGTCCCAATATGTCACAACCTCTTTTTATTCAGAACTATCACTTGTACTATGAGTCCTGTGACAGTTGAGGGAATATTAATGAGCCTCACTGAGTTTTAAAAGCTGCCTGCTAAAAGCCTCGTGGATGCTAGAAATAGAAGACTTGCAGGAGAATGGAATAAATTTGACATTGACTGGCCCAGCCCCACATCTAACCTCCTGAAAACAGAAGCTAACACACTCATCCCTAGAATTCGGCAGAGTAGAGCACCAGATTATAAGAACCATTATAGGGATACCAACTGTCAGCTATTGAAAAAAGTATTTTTTACAATGCAGAATTTGGTTCTTTCACACCAGGTGCCAATATGCTTTGGAGACAAACTCATAGCATTGGGGAATTGGAAGGAGGCTCGATAACATCATGTGTTTCATACACATAGTCAAATATTAGGCGACAAATGGAATGTGCTGGGGGGAAAGGGGTTAGCATGAAGGTTAGTAAACATTTTCAAATATTTAAGGGATCTATGGCCTTCTGCCTTCTAGATGTTGCTGGATTACAATTCCCATCAGCCCCAGCAACCATAGCCAGTGGCTGGGATAATGGGAGTTATAGTTCAGCAACATCTGCAGAGCCCACCTGGTTCAAGGGATTCCATGAAAGACTAAGAACATATTTATTCATTCTAGGAACTGAGCAGAGAACAAGCAGCAGCAAACAGTTTGAGTTGCACATACACACTCAATAAATTTTGATTAAACATCTGGAATCATCTGCGGTTCTATATGAAGGGACAGATTGGGTGAAGAGGACCAAATCTCACAGGTTCTGTCTGGTTGTGACCTTGATTCAGAATGGGCACATGAAGTTAGTGTTCTCAATGTAGTATCAAATACTGGGTATTTGATACTACATTTTCTTGCTATAAATGCTGTCCAAAGGACCACTTTCATAGCTAATTATGACCAAAAAGGAATTAGCCAGAATTGGCTAATGTGCAAAGATAGTTCTTAAAGCCCAAATGGCAATTATGAAATGGAAAGGGGCATTAGTTAAATTGAGAGCTGGGAAATACTAGTGTTTTCATAGAACACCCACTCCTGCAAAAAAAAAAAAGGGGGGGAGTACAATTCTGACACCTAGCAGAAGCCCGTGTTGTCATGTGTAGTGGAAAATACATCACACATTAATGTTGAGCAACGATGCATGTTAGGGATGCAGTGGAAATCAGAATGTCCCACATAGATGGCACACTGAGTACAGTATATGTATATGTTTAATGCCAGTTTTAATAGTAACATTTAAAAATGGGATAGCATCTAACAGCAAAATAAGACTTGGTTCAGTTGCTACATACAGAATACTGTTTAGGTTGCATAAACTCATGGCTTTCTGTAGGTCATTACTTCTGCCCATATCTGTAGGATCAGGTGATCAGTGTAACAAAACTGATTTAGTCTGTAAAGCTCTTTTGTGACTTCATTTTAAAGGTTTGCTATGGTGTCTATGGGATATATACACAAGCTGAAGTTTCAAATGTTTCATTACGTTTCGGAATTGGCCTTTCAGTAAGGCCCAAAATGGACAATTCACAGATATGAGTAAGGAGTGTGTTGGTTGAGATAGAGAAAAACTCTAGGAAGAGCTATACTGTATATATTTATGCATGGGAGATACTAAAGTTGTACACTACTCTCTGCATTTCTTCAGTTATCTTCATTGTACAGAGGCCCTAAGTGGGGGGGGGGGGAAATAATGTAAAGGATAATTGCATCACTTAGGATATTCCAATTAAAAAGGTGATGTATCAGCACCCTCTCAAACTTGATCAATATTCAGGTCCAGGGATTCATCGGTTTCTTTATGGACTCTGTAATAATAATAAAAAGAGCATAGATTGCAAATCAAACTCACTGAAGATATATTTTGCAACCTGTATAAATCATCTTTAGTTTTGCTGATTACAGTATGAATGCCTCATCTAGTTTTTTTTAGGTTATCTCCACTTCCCTTCTGAAACATCTGGTTCACACAAGCATGTTAATTACTACAGCATCAAGTGGTGACTTCCATGTGTGAATAGGGCTATCACAAATCTTACCATGCAGGGAGAAGAACCACTTATGTTTTGTTTTTTTATAATTAAGCTTATGATTTAATAGAATCTTAAGGACCCTGAGTGTCATCTAGTCCAACTCCTTGCAACACAGGCATCTTAATACATCTAAGTTGAAACCATACGGGACCCTGCTTAGCTTTGCAAATGTGCCAGCAGTTTTATTGCTGCACCACTAGGAGGCATCCATTGAGAAACAGCAGCTTGGATCCAGAGGTGGTGTGTGAGGCAACGTTGCAAAATTCCTTTAATTTTCCCTTTCTGGTGCAACATCCTGTTTCCTGTCTCACATCATTCGTTCAGTTCACAGAGATGGATGTGGGGGTGGGATGTAGCATAAAGAAAGAGGCAGGCAAGTCTAGTGCATGAGTAAAAGTCCACTCAATCTTCTCTGGGCCCAACGCTTCCTCCCCACAGGAATTAGCTCTATGTCCTCAACTAGTAAAGGTAAAGGTACCCCTAACCGTTAGGTCCAGCTGCGGACGACTCTGGGGTTGCGGCACTCATCTCGCTCTATAGGCCAAGGGAGCCAGTGTTTGTCTGCAGACAGCTTCCGGGTCATGTGGCTGGCATGACTAAGCCGCTTCTGGCAAACCAGAGCAGCGCATGGAAACACCGTTTACCTTCCCGCCGGAGCGGTACCTATTTATCTACTTGCACTTGACGTGCTTTCAAACTGCTAGGTGGCCAGGAGCTGGGACTGAACAATGGGCGCTCACTCCGTCGTGGGGATTCGAACCGCCGACCTTCCCATAGACAAGCCCTAGGCTGTGTGGTTTAGACCACAGCACCACCCACGTCCCTTATGTCCTCAACTACTGAGCAATAAATTCATGAATGTGAATGTGTTAATTGGGTCTGAAGTGTGTTAAATGAGTGATAATTGGGTCAGAAAGTGTGCACAAATCCTAATAGATGAAGATTTGTTAACCATGTTGATATAACCTAATACATCTAGGAACCTGTTTGCCCCAGACATTTATGTAATGCAGGTAATGGGTACTGTATTATTACCAGATATATGTATAACCTACTTTCACAGAAATCAGAGTAAGTTTCCTAATCACAGAATAGGTAAAGGTACCCCTGCCCGTACAGGCCAGTCGTGTCCGATTCTAGGGTTGTGCGCCCATCTCACTTAAGAGGCCGAGGCTGTCTGGAGACACTTCCGGGTCACGTGGCCAGCGTGACGAAGCTGCTCTGGCGAGCCAGCACCAGCGCAGCACACCGAAACGCCATTTACCTTCCCGCTATAAAGCGGTACCTATTTATCTACTTGCACTTAGGGGTGCTTTCGAACTGCTAGGTGGGCAGGAGCTGGGACCGAAAGACGGGAGCTCACCCCGCCACGGGGATTCGAACCGCCGACCTTAAGATCAGCAAGTCATAGGCACTGAGGTTTTACCCACAGCGCCACCCGCGTCCCTAATCACAGAATACTCTTATGTATATTTTTATCACTAAGCCACCTTGAGTGCCGTCAGAGAAAGAGGCAGGGTTTGTTTTATAAATAGATATATAATAATAATTACTCAGAAGTAAGATGCAGTGTGTTTATTGGTGCATGCTCATGCTCGTAAGCATATTTCGGATTGCAGCCTCATTCTGATTTGATTAACTGGTGGCCACCTAAGCATACATATTGGGGGGATAAGTCCCATTGGACTCAGTGGGATTTACTTCCGCATAAATATGTTTTGTTTTACTGTTGATTCAGGTAGGTAGCCGTGTCCAATAGCATCTTATAGACCAACTAAGTTTGTTCTGGTATAAGCTTTCGTGTGCATGCACACTTCTTCAGATATCTTATACCAGAACAAACTTACCGTAGTTGGTCTATAAGGTGCTACTGGAATTTTTCATTTATTTTTTAATATTTGTTTTACTGTATTAGCCTATCAATGTTTAAAAGTCAAAATATGGATCTAATTTGAATAAGGAGCTCACTCCCAAACCCCAAAGTGCCATGAATTCGGAATACAGTATATTTTCCTATCTGAATGTATTAGGATGTGCTCTATGAGATGTGTTGAGGAGCTTTCTGGTGTAGAGGGGTCGTCCCCCCACTTCAGACTTTTAAAACAACTGTAGAACTTTAACAATGTTTTAAGAACTCGGTGTAGTGGAGTCACTAGAAGAGTTGGAAAGATGATGCAAAAATACCTTCAAAAAGAGACATTTCTCAGTAATTTGGATAAATACTTATGCAATTTTTGAATTCCACACGGCATTCTGGGATAGATTGTTCCCTTAGGACACCCAAATGTTCACATCCTGTTTTTAGTATTTTGCAAAAGTGCTTTACTCTGTCGCAGCCTGCCTTCAGTAAAATACTATAAATGGCTTTTAATTGCTAAAATAACCAGTACGTGCAAATGCTTACTGGTAGTAAAGCTTTTAAACCATAAATGCTTTAACTGCTCTGGTTTGAGTACCACCAACATCCAGCGTTTCAGTTTTTAATGGAATTGTATCTGCAGATGCCAAGTAAGAAGCTTTGGTTTCTTTAGGTTAGATACAGGGGCTGCAATACTATAGATGCCTATCTGAGGGTGAGCCCCAGTTAATTTAATGGGCTTACTTCTGAGTATCATATAATCTTAGCGTTGGAAGGGACTCCAAGGGTCATCTAGTCCAAGGAACTGTTACACCAGGCATAGGCAAACTCCGGCCCTCCAGATGTTTGGGACTGCAATTCCCATTATCCCTAGCTAACAGGGCCAGTAGTCAGGGATGATGGGAATTGTAGTCCCAAACATTTGGAAGGCCGGAGTTTGCCTATGCCTGTTTTACACTATGGTTATTTAAACTAGCCACTTTCACAGTCTGTGGTTTGAAGTCAACTTGTTTTAAACCAGGGGTCAACAAACTTTTTCAGCAGGGGGCCAGTCCACTGTCCCTCAGACCTTATGGGGGGCCGGACTACATTTTGAAGAAAAGGAAAAATAGAACGAATTCCTATGCCCCACAAATAACCCAGAGATGCATTTTAAATAAAAGCACACATTCTACTCATGTAAAAACACGCTGTTTCCCGGACCATCCGTGGGCCAGATTTAGAAGGCGATTAGGCCGGATCTGGCCCCAGGCCTTAGTTTGCCTACCCATGTTTTAAACTAACAATAGTGTTAACAACAGTTTGTCACTCCAGACTTCTTCTCATAGCCACATGGGAAAAGTTGGGAGAAGGAGCGAAGTAGTGGTCCAGTTTGGAGAGTTTTGTACCAAATGGGGAGTCAAAAACACATTCAAACATTGGGTCAGTTTACTGTACATTTTGCATTTTTTCTTTGAGGCAAGGTAATAAGTTACTACACCAAGAAGAGAGAGTGTTCGTTTTGTCCCAGTCTCTGGATCTACAGCTTTTGCTAGTGGCCTTGATTGCAGCTTTTTCAAACAATAGATTTGAAAATCAAATTGCACTTCATCTGTTGAGAGATCTATAACTTTTTACTAAAATAGAAACACTGTTAAACATTTATTACAACCTAAGATCTACATTGTATCACCCCTGAATTGTTTGTTTTACTGCTATGGTACTTCTTCCTTGGCTCTTATGCTTTCTTCAGGGGAAAACACACTCACAAAAATATTTGGATAATTTTGATCTGTTGTACATTCTTAATTTTTTTTTTAAAGGATTACTCATTTTCCTGTGGCAGTCTTTAAAAGTTTAAATTAATACTTTTTTGCATGCCTTAATTCTTTTCTCCCCTGCAATTAATATCTCTTGCATTTGTAAACAAACCTCTTGAGGAAACTAATGATGTGTGTACAAAATTTACAAATCCCTTTTCAGAGAGGATAATGTTGTTGCTGCTTACTCCTCACACTGTCGTAACTTCTCATTTTGATAAAACTGCTTCAGAAGAAATCACCCCTAGGATAGGTGAAGAATAATGGATAGCAGTTCAAAATATGAAACACTGTGGTGTGTGTTTCATTTTAATGTTAATATCCTTTAGTGATACTCAAGAAGCTTTTCCATACAGACCAGTCCTTTCACCATTCTTGTGTTGTCCGAGCTTCCAAACTGGAATGCTGATTATAGGGCTATAATTATTAATTTGTAGAAAAGATGAAGTTAAAAGCCCCGTAAAGCAGAGGTCCCAGTTCCCCAAAGTACGGTCCCTCTTTGTCCCTGTCACATGAGGGATGGGGAGAGATTGACATTGGAGAGCTGTTACCTTACTGACTATATGTACAATCCAATCACACTCTTGCCCAGACCCCACCATGGAGCCAATTAGCTTAGTCAGGTGGCTTTGGGGAGGCGGGACCTTGGAGTGAACCTGATTGGTAACCTTTTCCCTCTACTCAGCTTCTGTAAATAGGTTAGAATAGTGAGAGGCTGACTTGAGTACACACATTAGCATGGTAATGCTAATTCTTAGGAATGGATATGTGTGCATCAGCATGCCATTTTGATTTAAATGGCCTCACTTTCCATCTTCTAGTATATATGGGATTATATGGCGTATTTGGTTGGCACTGTAATATGCTTCTGTGTTGGGGATTCCCCATCCTCCTATGGCCTCACTTTCCAGAAGCCTTGTTCCTTATACAAAGTGGTGCAGCTATAAGATCAATGAGCTCTTCAAGGATTTTTAGAGTTGCGTCAGTTTCCAGCTGTTCCATGGGACAACATGCCAACACACACACACATATATATATAGTTTATCCTGTTCTATCGGCAGTTTAATCAGTATCTGGCCTGGCAGGTGAGCTGTCATTGTGGATTGGTCACTAGGGAGCTATTTGTGCAGTCAGGGATACAATACTGTAGAGATAAGAGGGCTGGTCGAGAAATAGTGTAGGCAAAACTGTCTTTGTTCGGCTGGCTACTCAAGGGAATGTAAACCTGAAAAGCCCTCAGATTGCATGCCCAGATCATATTGTATAAGACATGACCCCTTCTATCTAGCAGCCTTTTATCTAACATCCTTTCAAGTTCTTACCTACTGCTTGCCAAAGTAAGCTGATGATGAATAGAGTTCTGTAGTGTGGTTTTCTTTCTTCCAAAAAGCTATCAAATATTGTCACATTGAGGGGGGAAATACTTTCATTTCTCTTTCTTCATTTCCCTTCTCCATTGCAAAGACCATTCCTCAGCTTTTCCTGATACACTTCTAATTTGCATAGGTATATCTTATGAATTAGTCCACAAATAAAAGCACTAATCCTCTGTTTTGCAATATATTTAATACTGGCATAATTAACAGTTATTTTCCTTACCCCTTCATCCCCATCAAGAAAATGGAAAAGGGAGAGAGAAACCAGAAACAAGTGGTGGTGGGTGAGAAATATCTATAAGTAATGGCTGATAACCTAAATAAAACAAACCCTGAAATTTAACATATTCCTATTCTTTTTTTAATGTCAAATGCATTTTTATAAAAAGATTGTCTTGGTTTACAAAAGTATGTGTAATGTCTCTCTCTCTTTTTCCCCCCAAAATAGCCATGATCAAAATGATCACCCTCCCAAAACTAACCTACCTGTTCCAAACCCTCCCAATTGGGATTCCCCCAACTCAACTCCGCAGATGGCACTCTTTTATCTTCTCACATAAAAAAACAAGAATAAGCCCCAAATACCTGCACCTCCCCACCCCAGAAGGAGGATGGGGAATCACCAACACAGAAGCATCTTACATTGCCAACCAAATACACCATATAATCCCATATATACAGAAGATGAGACAAAACAATGGATACACCTAGAGAAGAACACAATTGAAAATACCTGCACCACAGCATACCCACTCCTCCCAAACAAACTAAGGAAAATTCCCACAACACTTAACAGGTACAAACAGACCATGCTCAAAGCATGGAAAAGAGAAATAGGCAAACTATCCCCAACCCCATCCCCACTAATCCCCCTGGCATACCACCCATTATTCTACTAGGCAGCACAAAACCTCCAGATAAAAACCTGGCATGTGTACAGATTGAAGGGAATAAAATGTAACCCTGACATTTCCTGAAATAAATTTTTGGGCCACGTTTAGAATATTCCCCCCCACACACAAATTATCTGAACTCTGTCATTCATTCCAGTGTGATTGATCAAGTTGATCGGATGGTTTATAATTTTTTGCTGCAACCTGGAAATTATTTCTATTATTGATCCAAACTGAAATTCTTGTCCTGAAGCTGTCGTTTTAATTTGCTTAGCGAGTGCAGTCCTGGATACTACCAAGTTTTGGTAAAGGCCTTCTATAAAGGAGGGTGGTCTTTAGACATAGTCATCTTGACCTAGTACCTTGAGTAGGGTGGTCAGATGCAAAAGAGGCTGGGTGATTCCTGCACTGGTAATAGTAGAGAGAATTGTTGTGCAAGCTGCACCTGCTGAAATTCCCTTCTCTTCACAACTATTAAAGATGCAAGAGCCTTCACCGACCCTCTTTCGCATCCTCATTTTCACCTGCTTGTCCTAATCTAGAGCCTTGCCTCCCAGCTCCTTAACTATAGCTAGCAGGCGCTGCTATCTGTATAGCTCAATTTCTTCTGCTGTTTGGTTCACATCAGCATGGCCAGAACAAAGACTGGCGAATGGAAGCATCATATTTGTTTGTTGTAGTTATATTTAAGAGAAATTTTATTTGCTTCTGTTTGCACTTCAGATTATTGTCACCAGTCCTGAACTTCAAAGATGGGTGGAAAGTTACATTAATAAATAGATACAGCAAATTCCCTGCCTTGGCTATGGTGTTTAATGACTGTTTTGTCTATTTGGCAGTACTTTACCTATTCCATTGCCTTCTACCAGCGTGTGATTCCTGGAAGTAGTCCTCACCCTTTTTGTCCCTGTGAAACATCTGCTCCATAGCAACTCGTTGCCATTAAAGTGAACAGGTATACAATTAGCTTGAAAAGTTGGTCTTATTTAGCGAGCATTACTTCAAGTCCCTGGAGGTGCAAGGGATTTAACTAAGTGGATATTTTAAGCATTTGCCCTATTGTGGTTACAGGTAACAAGATAAATGTCTTTGCATGTTTGGTTGAAGTTTAAAGTTACTGAAGACAAGATATGCTGACCGTGGCAGTACCTGCTGTATTTCCCGGAATCAAAGTTTAAAGGATTCTGTTTGATTGCCTATCTCACTTCTACATGCCTGTAGGATAGGGGAAAAAACAATTTACAGTATATGAAACAGACTTTCATTTTTTAAATTTATTTTAGTATTCTCTCTCTCTCTCTCTCTCTCTCTCTCTCTCTGGACTGGGTGAGATTTCGTGCTATGAGGAAGATATGGGGTTCTCAATCTGTGCGAGCCTTGAATGATTAATACAAAGATGAGGAGTGGCATTTTGCAGGGCAGAACTGGTGGATGAGAGAGTGCAGATGTCCCTTCTCACTGATTCTTCAGTGCAACCCATTCCTGGGTTAATTTTTCACCCTTAATCTCCTAGCTGGGTTTAAATATTTAAATATTATTGTTATTATGTCACTTTATTTTGCCACAGTATCCCAAAGGCCAAAGGCCCAGTTACAAAGTTTTTGCCTAGCACCTGATGATCTATAATAGTGGCACCAGGTGAACCTCCTAGAGGTTGTGGGGTGCATTCCACAAATTGGTAGCCACTACATAAAAGGCCCGTTCTTGTGCTGCCACCCTCTGAGTCTCTCGTGGAGGGGGCACACAAAGCAGGTTGTCAGATGATGATCACATGTTGTTGTTGTTGTTGTTTAGTCGTTTAGTCGTGTCCGACTCTTCGTGACCCCATGGACCAGAGCACGCCAGGCATGCCTGTCTTCCACTGCCTCCTGCAGTTTGGTCAGACTCATGTTTGTAGCTTCGAGAACACTGCCCAACACTGTCCAAACTCCATGGACAAAGACAACAGGCATGATGATCACATGGTCTGGGTCAATTCATGAGGAGGGGCAGTCCTTGAGCTATTGCAGTCCTGGGCGATTTAAGGCTCTATAAGTGAAAACCAGCACTTTGAATTGGTACCCAGTGCAATCAGGCTAGGATTGGCGTTATTTGCTCAAACTGTCTTGCCCCAGTGAGCAACCTGGCTGCTGAATTCTACATCAGCTGAAATTGTTCAGGGGAAGGAACCATAGGGCAGAAATAGTGGCTGAATGATCTTTTTTTATTAAGGGGAGGCTATAAGAGCATAAGAAGATCCCTACAGGACCAGGTCAAATGCCCAACTAGTCCAGCATTCAGTTGTCCCTGTGGTCAACCAAGGCCTGCAGGCAACAGTGCTATTACTTCTCTTCTGCAAATGCACCCTTTCCTACTGTACATGTGTTATGGCAAACAAGAGGTTGGGTACCTTAGTTTGCTGGGATCATGCAGTTCTGCCCATGGGATTAATTGTTTGAGCATGAACAGAAGCTATCCAATATGGTTTAAATTGAGAAAGGAAAGAATTCTGTGTCTCTTCACACCTATCACTGGAATAAAAGTAGAAAGGTTATGGTTATGCTATTAAGACTAATGCATTTGTAAGTTCTGCTCATGATGATAATGTAAAATGCTATCTCTAATAGCAAAAAGTGCTCAGGCTCACAGAGGAGTATGTACTTTACATGCAATATGTAGCACCTGCTGTTAATGGCTTTGGTGCATTTGGAATCTCATAGCCTTCATCGAGCATTAATCAGGAGCTCTGTGTTGGTTTATGCTCAATGCCATGGAAGACAGAGGTAAGCCTTACCTGTGAACAAAGTTGAGCCAGAGTCCTCTTGTTGTTCGGCCTTTTCTGAAACTCCACTTTCCCTTAAGACACTCCCAAAGCACTGCATACAAAAACCCTCTGGATGAGGGAATGTAAAGGTATTATCCTCATTTTTCCTTTGCTTACCTTGTGGTTACCATGCAAACAGCATGGTATGGTGGTGGTGGTGGGATTAGCCTTTTCTTCTTCTTTTACCCCTTCAGACTAGATTCCACTAGTGCATGAGCTATGCCTAGTCTAATCCGTAATCATTAATGTCACTTCCTGGTTGGATTACTGTAATGTGCCCGACTTGGGGCTGCAGTTGAAGATCATGGTAGAGCTTCCATTGCTACAGAATATACCCGACAAGCATAATCGTATTTTTTTCTGGGCTCAGTTCAAAGTGCTGTGGCCAATTACCTCAAGAGCCACCTCCATTCATTTGAGTCTGCTTAACCGTTGAGATAATCAGCTGGGGCCCTGATCATCAACTGGAGCCCCAAACTGTACCCCACCCCAACCACCTGAAGTACAGCAGTCAGACAACTGAAACAGGGATAGAAGATATAGGGATGCTGTGCGGTAGAAGAAGTTCACTTGGCTCTGTAACAGCTTGCTAATGGGTTCCAGGGGTAGCTTCGCCAACAGCGTTGGCTGCTTCTGCTTTTGTCCTGAGTTTTAGCTTTCTTAATTCATAATGTTGGTTCATTGTTTGGTTCTTTTATACATTTGTTTACTGCCTTGAATATTTTCTAGAGAGGCAAGTTCAAGGTGTTGGTACTATGGATCATGAGGCCCTATGGATCATATCAGTAACTTGTGTGCAAACTGCCTTGAGACAGTGTTTTAGAAGGTGATTGATAAATAAGTTATAGTAACAACAGTGCTGTCAATAAATAAAATAATTTGCCCCTAAAAATTGGGGCTTCCTTTTTTCTGTTTCATCAGAATACTTGATGCTCAAGATTGGCTCTGCTATGTGTCACACACACATGGGCACAAATCCCTTCTTTTCTGGTTGAATGGAGATTGAACAATATTTCATTTGCTTGTAGTTCTTCTGGCTGTTGTTAAAGGAGTTTGCATGTAAATGTGTGTGTTTCTGACAATAATAAAAATAAGCTATAGAGAATGTCAGCGTATTATTCTACCAAAGTGGTTTCTTAATCTAGTTAAAATTGATGTGCAAGTTATTGCTTTGAAAAATCTTAGTTTCGTAGCATGGGAATACACTGCAATCATACAGTTATTCCAAACTCCTCTTTAATGTGACTGAGAAAGTCTGGAATGCTGTTTCTCTGTATTTGCTGTGACATCTTTTGACAAAATTGGCTGTTTACCAAGCTGGAAAATACTGATATTTGATTCTTAACACGATTAAGGCACAGTCAAGCAGACACTGAATGCATTAACAAAGCAAGACTTCTGTATAAAGTTCCTTGCATTTTTCATTTTTTTAAAAAGAACTCGTATTTGGTTTTTTATTTTTATTTTTATCATCTATCTATTTATTCTTATCCCACCTTTTTCCTCTAATGGTTAAAAGTAGCACTACTCTTTAATGAAGGCATATGCTGTGAACCACCCTGAGATCTTCAGATGATGGGCAGGATACAAATTTAAATAATAATAGTAATAGTAATCCACACAATCATAGAATTGTAGAGTTGGAAGGGACCCAGAGGTTCATCTAGTCCATCCCACTGCAATGCAGGAATCTCAACTAAAGCATCCATGGCAGATAGCCATCCAACCTCTGCTTAAAAACCTTCAAGCAAGGAGAGTCCCCAACCTCCCAAAAAGAATCTGTTCCTCTGTCAAAGAGCTCTTAGAAACATCTTCCTGATGTTGAGCCAGAATCTCCTGTCTTGTAACTTGAATCCACTGGTACGGGTCCTACCCTCCAGAGCAGGAGAAAACAAGCATGCTCCCTCTTCTATGTGACAGCTCTGAAGATATTTGAAGATGGCTATGATACCTCCTCTTTCTCCTCTTTTCCAGGCTAAACATACCCAGCTCCTTCAAGCGCTCCTTGTAAGGCTCAGTTTCCAGACCCTTGATAATCTTGGTTGCCCTCCTCTGCACACATTCCAGCTTTGCAATACAGTGGAACCTCGGTTCTCGAACACCTCCATTGTCATACGTTTTGATTCTTGAACGCCAAAAACCCGGAAGTAAATGCTTCCGTTTTCTAATGTTTTTTGGAACCCGAACATGCGATGTGGCTTCCGCTGAGTGCAAGAAGCTCTTGCAACCAATGGGAATCCACACCTCAGTTTTCGAACGTTTTGGAAGTTGAATGGGCTTTTGTTTGAGAACTGAGGTACCACCACATCCTTAAATTGTAGTGTCTGGAAATGGACACAGTACTCCACGTATGGTCTGACCAAGGCAGAATAGAATGGTACTATTACTTCCTTTGATTGGGACGCTATACTTCTGTTGATGAAGCCTAGAACAGCATTAGCTTTTTTGCTGCTGCATCACACTGTTGACTCATGTGAAGCTTGTGGTATACTAAAACCCCTACTGGCAAACCAGGTCTCCTCCATCTTATATTGGTATAGCTGGTTAATCCTGCCTAAGTGAAGAACCAGACATTTGTCCCTATTTAAATTCATGTTGTTAGATTGGGCCGATTTAGGGCACAAAGAGCAAAGTATCAACAGGGTGACTCTCTTGCTTTTGCTGCAGAAGGTTTAACAGGACTATCTCTCTAGAAGTTCATTAACTTTGAAAGGGAACACATATGGAATATAACTGATTTGTAAATAACTGTTGATGGGTAAGGTAGGAGTGTTAATTGTGCACTATAACATATATAAAAATATTACATGTATTTCCACATCAGTGGATTAAAAAAACGGAAGAAAGGCTTGTGCAAAATTAATGAATTGCTTTGGAACAGAAAGTGTTAATGAATGCCAGAAAGGACTGAGGCACATTTATACTTTCCTAGCATCATCCCTCCCTACAGTATTTCAGTGGCACGTTGTTTCTTTGCTGGTAGTTTACATACTAAAATGAAAATATATAAATGCATGGAAGTAATAAATAAATAATACCCTTTTCATATAACTTCATGATGTGTCACTTTGGGGGGAGATTATTGGATGAATCCTTGGAACAGGTAGTTAACCAAACTAAGTATATCTGATATTTCTATGCCACCTCTTCATAATTTTGAAATTAGTTTTGAAATTAGCCAAAGTACTACAACAGAACAGAGCCAACACCTGGGTCACTTTCTTGTATGCTGCTCCTACTTTCAACCTTTGCCTCACATTACCTCAATCATGTACAAACAATCCTGCCAACTATGCTGTAAATGTTTCAGTTGCCCATTTCTGCAGATCAAATTGCTGTTAAAGGCACAAGAGCAGGCCAGACCAGTTTTTTCCCCAATCAGCAAGGAAACAAGGGCCATTAAAATGTCTAAGCATGCTCGAGATTGGAACATCTTTTGTTTAAAGATAACCGCAATGCTGAATTTTTAAAAAATACCTTGCGGAGAATCACCGCTACACACCAGGAAAGCCACATACTGAAATGGTCTGCTAGTGTAAAGCATGTGGTGAGGATCTGCTAACACAATGAGCAGGTGCTTTGTGACATTGATTCTAATGGTGTGAACTGGCCACCATGGGTACAATCGGTACAATTCAGTTTTCATTATGCACTGCTACATTGTAGTGGTAAAATAACCGCTTCCCAGAATGAGCTGAACTGTCTGTGGCAATGATACAAAAGAAGGTTATCCATCCCAAGTCAGACCATTGGTCCATCTAGCTTAGTATTGTCTTCAACCAGGGTTGCCAACATGGTGCCATCCTGATGCTGTTTGACAGCTTATCCCACCACCCCTGACTATTGGTCCTACTAGCTGGGACTGCTAGGAGTTGGGAGTCCAATAACAACTGGAAGCCACCATTTTGGCTACTCCTAATGCACACAGCTTTCCAGAGTTCAGGCAGGATTATTTCTTAGCCCTACCTGGAGGTGCTGGGGGTTGAACCTAGGGTATTTTGCATGCATGCCAAACATGTATTTTATCACTCAACTATAGACTGTATATTCCAACGACAGACAGGATTTTTGGTATTAGCATTATTCTGAAACAGTAGGGCTACAACTCTGTATCCACGTAGCTGGTAGCAAACCCTCCTGAACACAGTGGGGCTTACTTCCATATCCACATTGTGCTGTAAGTAACTGTACACATACAGTCATGTCTTTTTCATTTTCAATAATGAATTTGAATATATTTGTAAGGTTGGTAAAAAACATAGGAAACTATAGCACTTGGTAGATCTGTGCATTTGGCACGAGTTTCAATGAAACCCTTTTTTTCTTCCTTGATTGACTGTGACACATGCAGTGCTGGCTTTTGTTCTTGCTGTAACTTTTCAAGAGCCCAGGAAGAGATAAGTACAGAATTATAAAGTAGGTAGCTCATAATCTAGGTAAATATTGAAAAAAAAGTTGCATTGTTTTCGCTCCTTTTTTGTACGCAGAGATGGCATTTTTGTTTTCTTACTGTCAAAGATTTCATAAGGCAATAATGAATGCTTCCCAAAATTACTACTTTTGATCCAAAGGAATTAAACAAGAACACATTTGGCTCCATCCTTTTATTATTAAAATTTTAATTGTGACACTTCCTCTGATGAAATAAAAGTGAGTTTTCTGGATGAGAGAAGAGGTGTCCTAATACTCTATTACAAAACTAGAGGAGCTGTTTTTGAAGGAAACCAAACGAGTAAATTTTCTTCTTCCCTCCCTCTTAATGTGGAAAACTTTGTATTCATGCCGTTGCCATTGTTCTATGAGGCAAGAAGCGGAAGGGAGATAGAAATTGGAAGGTGGCAATGCAACTATGACTATGGTATTTATGGGCCTAGGAGCCCATCAGAAAGTAATTTTACCCTATGATTTTATCCAATTACTCTTGCTTATCAACATTGCCCATAATTCCTAGCTCTCATTACTGGTCTTTCTGCTGTGCATCACACACACACACAAACACACTTCCTCTCTTACAGCTTTATTTCAAGGCTTCATTGCAGTCAATCATTTTAGCAAGAGCATTTATAATATTTAAGGAGATTGTTTCCATATGATGAATATTCAAAGTGAAATACTGGTTCTTATTATGGAGAAGTAATGAAGAACACATCAACATGATGAACCAATCTACTCAATGTAATAGACACAGAGTAAAGTGATACCCTGTGCAGTTTAAGCAAATAAATAAGAAAAATTGCAGAGAAAAATTACTAACAGAGGCACTGTTAATTTTATGTGTTAAAGCACACAACCAATAGCTTTGTGAGGTTATGAGCTTGCTTTTTCAATGTTGTTTTTTTGAAATTATATCTACAGCTCCTTTACAAAACTGAGGATTTGTTTGCATGCTGTTTTTCATGGGAGTTTTACCAGAAAATACCCCCATCCATGCACACGTACATACTTCTTTCTTGAATATTTCCTAGAGAAAATAGTTATGCTCTTCTCTGCTATGTTTTGTGGGTGAAGAATGCCACATCAGCTTACCCTCAAGATGTTTGGAGAGAAGATCACAGAAAATTAATTGTCTCCGTACCTCAGTGTGGTGTTTTACTTCTGTGGTAACTGTTTCTAACTTCAGGGAAAAAACAGAAGCTTCTTCAAATATGCAGTAAATAACGTGGACTCTTTTCTCAAGGTTAATGAAAGGGTTGCCTTCATATAAAATCCATTGACTTTATTTTAGGAATCAGCATTTAGGATTTGTTCTTTTAGAGAAAACTGTTGCAATGATACAAATTCTGGACCCATCAGCGCTATACCGGCTACAGCAGACAGAAATCCTCTCATCACCTGAAGCGTATTACCTGGGCACTGTGCAGAAAATTGAGAGTAGAATCCCAGCCCATCTGCTGATTTGAAGATTCCAGCTCACATTCCAAAATAACAACCTTGGGTCTAGTTTACTAAGAAACTACAAATTAGTCATGGAAAATTGGAGCTACCAAAAGAGAATTAGTTCTACAGTGCTAGGTAAATGCAAATCAACCCCTTTAATGCAGGTTTCACTGGCACATCTAACATCTGATACAATTTGATCTTCTTTTAAAACAGAGCTAATTGGGAGGAAATTTTGGCTCATAAAAGAGAATGAAACTGTTGATTCTCCCTGAAGCTTTTGACCAGATATCTCATTTGGGAACTATGTGGGCAGTAATGGCAGGCACATAGCCATAAACATGTATTTCTGATTAGCTAGTGTGATGGTTAGGGGTACGTAAGGGCCCAATGTCCAATTGGGTTCAAACTAAAACAAATTAGAAATATAACAGATGCTTTACAAAGGGTATTGTATGCTCAGTGGTACAGTGGCCATAATGGAGAGGTGTTTCATACATTTTGTCAGGACATTATTTAGCACCTTGCTTTGCTTTTGTGTACTTTATTAACAAGGAAAAAAGATAAGATTTGCATAGATTTGCATGAATAAAATGGCTGAAGCATCAGCTATAGCCATGTGTTTGTGTTGCTATCCTCCTGGTTGTCCATCAGGCCTCATTGTCCCTGGAATAGTTAGATGGGAATTTGCAGTCTGATTGTCTTCTAGTCTTGGAGGACTTTATTGTCTATAAGCAATGAGTCACCCTTATAGTTGTACATTGCAGTCTGTTCACAGAAAGTGGGGGAATTAATGGCAGTCAGATCAATTTGCTGCATGATTTTTGTCACTCATTGAAGACTGCATGAGACAAGATGTCTGTTTCAAAGAGATGTGAGTGTGTAAGACTGGCTTTGCACAAGCAATTTCTATGCCAAAGGGCTGCGGCTTTTGGTATATGTGATAATTCCCAGTGTGAAGTCAAGTGCACATTTGAGGTGCTTCCAGCAATATTCTTAAAGTAACATACCATCCAAAAGCAGTCACAGTGAAGCTATGAAAACTGCAAGTATAAAATACTTTTTAAATTAGTACATTTTGGACTGGATATATTAGCCTTCCCTGCACTATTTTAATACCATAGGTCTGGCAGTGCTGTTCACAACTGCTGTGCACAAATACCATCAATCTGTTATGCTTCTTTATCCTTGTCATCATCCTCATCCTGTGAGGGTTTTTGGGGGGGAAGTAAGAAACACACCCTGGGCAAGCAGCTGTAATGGGAATTGCTGTGCCACTTGTACAAAATGTTCACAGCAGTGCTTACATTAGTTAACCACCTTCCATTTTGAAAACAATAACAAGAAAGATATATGAATCTTCAGAGACTGTGTTGTAGAGCTTCAAATTAACACAGTTCCTTTTTATAAATGTCAGCAGTGGGATAGAAGGAATCAGTCTAGCTGGGCAACATTTGAAATGTCATTTTCTAAATTTACAATTGGCTCACACTTACTTGTAGACTTTAAAGGCTATTCCTCTGGTGCTCATTCAGTGGAATGTCGCTGCTTGGAATTTGTTGAAAAGGGAGTGTGCAGAAAGACAAGGAGAAACCACTAGTAAATGTTACTAGCTTCTCAAAGAAAAGAAAAGAGAAAATTGACCTTAAAAAGAAAAATGTGGCGTGTGACCAACATATGTCTTTCAACATATGGGGTTAATTTAATAGAGGTCTCTGACTGTGACATATGCAGAAGTGCAAAAATGCAGTTCCATTCAGTAGAGATTCCTGTTTATGGTTATTACTTTGTCAAAATTAAAATAAATAAAGAAGAAGAAAAAGAAACTGAGATGGGTAAGGGCAGGTTTGTATGGAGCCTATCCTGTACTCTCTCATATTTATGCCAACTGAGGTATATGACTGGAATCCAACATTCTGTGAGCTGGACTTCTGTTCATGTAGTGGATCTTCAACTTCCACTAGTCCCCTGCACACCCCACAAAATCTATTATGTAGGGTCCTCTTACCCTTTGGAGAAGATTTAAAGGGCTCACGAGGAGGGTCAAGGGGTGGAGAGAGGAGAAGAAAGTAAAGTCCCATTGTACAAGTGGAAATTCTTCTGCTCATGCAGGTATCCCTGTGTTCTCCCCTCAATTTTAAATGCTATACTAACCTTATATTCATAACAGCACCTTCTTTTGGATGTCAAATGCAAGTTCCCTGAGATCGAGGACTGATGACAGAAGACAAGCTTATGTTACACACACATTCTTGTAGATCAGTTTGTTTGTGACTAAGAATTTGAGTTCTGACCCTTGTAGTGTTAACTGGAGAGGAGCTTTTTTCCAGGTAAATGTGCTCATTGATGCTAAATGGAGTGCTGAATAAAGCAAGCACAGCTCTCAAAGAGCTACGTATCTTGCCTGTGTTGTGGTTGGCAGTCTGCATCAGCCTGTCAGCTTAAGCTGCTTTTCTCTTCCCTCGCAGAAACAGCAGCAATCGATATGCATGAATACCTTGGTTTGTTTTTTTCCTGGAGTTCGTAATTCAGCAGGATGTTTAAGCACATGCCTAATTTGAAGTCTTCGGGAGGTTAATTCTGTTGACTAATCATGTCTTTAAACTTTATGCATATGGTTAAATACTTTGTTAAGGAGTTGTTCTGGTGGAATGAGAGGAAGGAGGAGGAAATAAAATCATCAGGGCATCATGCATATTTGTGTATGTGGCAGTTATTCTTGGTCTTTGTGAACCTCTGTTTTGACAAGGCAAGAAAGGAGCTCTGAAGTGTATTGAGTCATGTATAGGGAAGGGCCATGGCTTAGTGCTAGAGCATCTGCCTTATCTGCAAAAAGTTCCTGGTTCAATTCCTATCATTTCTAGGTAGAGCTAGGAGGGACTGCTATCTGAAATCTGTGCTGCAAGTCACTGTATACATTGATGAACCAAAGGCCTGATTCAATATAAGGCAGTTTTCTGCGTTCTGCAATGTCAGTCACATAGAACCAGCAGTTGAATTACCGGTACTTACTTGATGTGTTTCTGAGATCAATTAGGGAAAACTAGCTGAATCCAAGGGACAACAAGAACATGGAAATTCCCTCCCAAGGCTAGAACTAGGGAAGGAGAACAGGAGAAGAATGGCAGCTGTGTAAAATATGACATTATATATTGTTTCCCAAACCCTTTTTCAAGGAAAAATAAATCCACTACATCCATAAAACAAAACAAAAAGACAAGCCCTCCTTCCTGATTAGACCTGCTCATAACCTCTTCTGAGAGTTCCCCTTCTAAAGGATCAGAAGCAAATGAGCTTGTCTTTTAGTGCACAGCTGCTGTTGCTGCTGCTGCTGCTATTTTCCTTCTTGCATATTTTGTCAGCTGACCACCTCCCCCAGCTTATTACTTCTAAGAGGCAGTTGTGGAACAGAAAGCAACAAGCAAAGTAGGAACAAATGGCTCTGAGTCTTAAACTTAAGAAGAATCCAACATTTCAATATCCTTTCTGTTTGCTGACCTTATGCAGTGGTCTTTTTGGCAAGTGGTGCTGGAGAGAGGAGTGGAAATTCTATGGGGGCACAGTCTCCACCAAACACTAAACTACACTGTGAGCTAAGGACTGAGTCCAGTAATTCCTGTAGTACTGTTGTACTGTTAAGTTCAGACTGAACACAGTAACCTCGTGTTACTGACACAATTTCACCTAGAATTCAGGGCATCAGAAAGAAGATCTGACCTGAATTATCTATGTGGATGTTTGGTACACATTCAGGGCAGTATGGTGTTAAGCCAAAAACAAAAATCAGGCTTTCCCTTCAACAAAACATGCTTCAGAAATGTTAGCAAATTGGATCTTGTGACTGTCATGTTTATGTGATATCTCCCAGGGTCAAGGGTTGAAGTTAAAGACTGTTGATTATTATACTCTATATACTCTGTATATCATATTCACAGATTCAAAGTCCAAGCATTCCCTGTGATGAAAAAAATAACACATGAAATTCTAATGCATAGAAAACCATAGGTGAGATTGACACTTACGAATGTGCAATTCTCAACGAAGATGAAAGGGGAGGAGGGCTTGGGGGAGTGATAGTGGAAACCAAGCCATATATCTTTAGATTTTCTTAAGAAGCACACACCTCACATGTGCAGTACAAAAGATGCAGCCTAGTGCAGGAATAACTGGAAGGAAGAGGCACTTGAATATAGATAGAATATAAAATACGAACCCAGACTACATTAAACTCAAGCAAGTTAATCAATAGGGTTTTTTTTAACCTGGCAAGGCTCTGAAAGAATAAACCCAGAAAACTGTGAACATGGAATCTCTGCTCTTGTATATTAATGCATGTATCTTACATCTATATTTCAGAATTTCCCAGCCTGATGCCCTTCAGATTTTTTGGGACTACAACTCCCATCAGCCCCAGCCAACATGGCCAATGGTCAGGCATAATGGGAGTTGTATTTTGAAACATCTGGAGGGCGCCAGGCTGGGGAAGGCTGCTATTCTGCCTTGTAACACATGATGGGAGGAAATGAGATATATGCCCTCTTCAAATAAGCCAGGCACTACCTTAAGTAATGCGTGCTCCACATTGTTATATTCAGCTGTTTTTAATAGGCTTGTCAAGGTCATGTTTCTCATCTGAAATGAGGGTTTGGCATGATTTTCGTCCCCGAAGTGAAATGGAGCTGATCCCAGGATTTAGCAGAAGCAAAGTGCCTTGACAGATTAAGAAGTGCTACATATTTAGGTGACTGAAAGCCAGTGCAAGCTACCAGTCTTTCATTAGTCTCTTGTCAGAGTCGTGGTGGGGGATGGAGGAAGAAGGGCACTGCAGAAGAAGCCAACAGCTTAATCTTCTCAATTTATGTTAAAAATAAAGATAAAAGGACAAGCTTCTTGACATAAGTCAGGAGTTATGATCCCGGATGGTAGAGAGTGTCATTACATAAGCTGTTTTCCTCATACAGTATATATTTTTATCTTGCCTGCTGAAGCTGCCTTTTGGGCCTATGGGTGATAGTGTAGGAGTTGTTGTGTGGCTCAGTCAGTCTCCAGAGACAGCAATCAAAAGAGTCTACAGAATTTTTTCTAGAGTACATTGTGTGGAACTGCATTAATAAAGAGCTGTCGTTGGCAAATGTATCTGAATTGAAGAATGTATGACTGTGACTTAACTAGCTGCTAGTTTTGTATTTTCTGGGAACTCCAGAAATTAATGTGTATGTTTGTATGTGTGTGTGTCCTCTACACCTATGACATGCTACAGAACTGGTCAGTAAGCATTATATCCCAACCACATTATATTTTGTAGCTTTGATGAACATAGGAATGTTGGTATTTAATTATAATTACTTTTTTGCATTGGCAAGTGATTGAGGAAGGCCACAAACTGTGGCTTATATGACTGGGCATTTAAGTCCCTGTGTCAGTGTGAAATGAGTCATTGGCCTGGTTTGTGCATCATACTAAAGACGTGGTTTATAACAAACCACAAGCTGTTCCACAGACAATTAAACACAACATGACTCTCTCTTTTTCAAACGTTTATTTAGTTTTCCAGCTACTCTTGTCATGCGCCTTTGTAACTGGTTGAATGTTTGGGATGTGGTGGCCAAACTAACCATGATTAAGGAAAAGTGCTGGGTTCACATGCGACACCAAACCATAGTTAAAACAAAGCAAGCCATTAACAATACATGACTTCAGATTATAGTTTGTTGGCAATAAGCAAATGATAGTTAAGCCACTGAGCAGGATTTGGATATCATAGTGAGCCATGGTTTAATAAACCATAGTTTAATAAACATAGACTTAGCATTATGTGTGAACCAGGCTGTTTTCTTGCATTGGCACAAGGAACTCACTCCTAGCCAAGAATTAACACTGTTTCCCTTCCTCCAGTACAACAAAGTTGTGGATTATAAAGAATTTAAATGGTCCAGATTAAAAACATGCCAAGTGCCTGTGTATGTGGGGGAAGATCACTGTGTGAGAGCTTCAGTTTACAGACGTTAAGCTTCATCCTGTGTACTGTTCTGAATCTGTACAGCTGGGGAGATGCATTTATTTTATGGAAATATTTCTCCACATTTTTGTATTTTGCATCCAGAGAAGCTGCTTGCAGGATGCTAAAGTGTATTATATTATGTCAAATACCATTCAAGGTCTTGGAGGTTCTTGTAATAAATTATGAGGAAGGGCTCGACTTGTGAAATGTCAAGTCACAGTAAAGTGTTGCATCTGAATAACGTCTCATTGATTATCCATGACCTGACACGCTGTTTAGCAGCTTTTGCATTTCAAAAACCTCTTTGTTTTCTGAATATACCAGCCATTTTTGGTTACTCACACACAGAGGGCAGGGGAACACATTTCCTCTTCTTTTTTTTCTTTTAAAGGAATACAAGCCAATCTGACTGAAAGTCATTGTGAGTATTGGAGGGAAGTAATGTATTTTGGGGAGCACAGATCTTTGAACTGTAGCATGTGCTGGGTTTCTATTCATAGAGCCTGTACCCATCCCATATATTGTTCTATATTTGGCATAATATGCCATATTAATGTATTAGATTCTATGGGCTTCTGCCCAGTCATAGGTCTTTGGTCAGAATTTACATAGCAGGGAAAGCCGCAGAGAGAAACTGACATTGTACCTATTATTACTTGCCGGATAATATCATCCATTTGGCTTCCCTTTTTCATTTCATCAGAGTGATAGGCACTATAGTGCCTAATATTTATTGCAAGTTGATAGATATCCCTAAAATACAAAGGCCTCAGCAGAGATAGATGTGTCTGAATACTTTATTATGTTTTCTTGCTTGTTAGCTCAAGAAAGATAACTATTCACTTTTGATATCTAACATACTTATTCACTTTGAAATGAATAAAGTGAGGCAGGGTTTCATCCTCAGATTGCCAGATATTGATTCTAGGTGTTTTGGGGATGGCTACTGTGTTTTGCAGGTGGCGCTGTGGGTTAAACCACAGAGCCTAGAGCTTGCCGATCAGAAGGTCGGCAGTTCGAATCCCTGTGACGGGGTGAGCTCCAGTTGCTCGGCCCCTGCTCCTGCCAATCTAGCAGTTCAAAAGCACATCAAAATCCAAGTAGATTTTCCTCCAGCGGGAAATAGGTACCACTCCGGCGGGAAGTTAAACGACGTTTCCGTTCGCCAGAAGCGGCTTAGTCATGACCCGGAAGCTGTATGCCGGCTTCCTCAGCCAATAAAGCGAGATGAGCACCGCAACCCCAGCGTCATCCACGACTGAACCTAATGGTCAGGGGTCCCTTTACCTTTACTGATTTATGAGATGTTTTTGTAAATATATCCCACTTTAATCTGATGTACGAGTAACACTGTCTTAGCAAGGATTGAGTTTACTCTTACTATATGTACTACCAGAGCCGTAGCTAGGTGATCTTGTGTCCCTGGCAGAACTGTCCAGATTGCGCCACCTAGCCATGGACAAATTAGCTCTTCTTTCTGCCTCTCCTCCAACTCTTCCCCCCATTCAATTCACCCTCTACTGTATTTAAAACCATTTCTCATGAGGCAATAATCAATGTTTATATTTATGGGTTATGTCCCACCTCAGCACCCCCTAGCTATGGCCCTGTGTAAAGTAAATAAAATTAAAATAAAGGCACAAGTAAAGCATCTTATTAACTGTTTAGTACACAAGATATGGAATGCTTCATTTAAATGTTACACCTTTCAGTCTAACATTTTCAAGGCGAGCTACAAACATCCTTTTTAAAAGTCATGAAAATTAATTTAAATAAACAATATTTCACAACAACATTTAGAACCCACTGAATCAGTAAAACCTGCAAGTGCCAATAGATCTGCAGTGTGAAAACATGGTTTCCAGCTTTGTAGGCGTTTGCGGCTGTTCAATTTTTTAGGATTGAAGTTCCAATGCTTTGCACACTGAATAATCAGGCCACATGCTAAACCTGGCAGTGTTTTGGACCACCTGTGCCAGAATTTGGCTATTGTTAAAGACTGACCAGATAGCAGACTGACTTTGTGTAGTTAGATACATATCTTTCTGGAGTAAAGATATTGGGCTCATTGAATGGTTGCTACCTGTTTATGAAAGCTTTTGTATAGCCAGCCTAGGGCAGGCTGGTGTTTAGCCAAGTCTGGCTTGCCAACAGATTGACCTCAGTCCCAAAGGTGCACTCCTCCATTGTCTCCTGAGACAGACAGATGCCAACCAGGCTTGATCTTGTGAAATATTACAGTAGCATTGTAAAAAGTTACAAATTTGCACCAAACCTGAATATTACCTTGTATAAATAAAAGTTCTAAATTGCATTGTTGTTGTTGTTAAAGAAAATCATTTATATTATTGTTTTACAGAAGCACCTCTGAAACCAGAAGAAAATCCTGCAGAGGCTTTCACTGATTCATCCCTCTTTGCTCACTGGGGTCAGGATCTGAGCCCCGAGAACAGACGTATTGCCCTCAAACAATTCCAGTATTATGGCTACAATGCTTACCTGAGTGATCGTCTCCCCCTGGATAGACCATTGCCTGACTTTAGACCCAATGGGTAAGGAATGCATGTTCTGGTGGGCATAATGCATGTTGTCTTTGGAATATTTTTTAAATTGTAAATTAGTCAATTTTTGAAAACTTGAAATGTATTAAATAAAAAAGATAGACTCTGGCCCAGATCAAGCACTTTCAAGAACAATAGATTTTAACAGATGAATTAAGAATGCACTTAAATATCTTCCATCAAGAAAAATTCAAGTGGTTTAATGTTGGCTAAGTCGTGCCCATGGTCTTCAGAGTTCTTATCCCAATAATTGTGCATAAAGTAAGGGCTATTTCACATAATTAAATCAACACCAGTTTCAACTTCGTTTTTAAAACACTCCAGTTGGGAAAGAAATGAAGAAGTAAACACTTAGCAAGTGATACTTGGTTTGTTGCAATAACATTAAAGATTAGAAAAAGCACTTTGGGATGTGTATGTGTTAGCAGACTTTGCAGCTTAGATGAATTATATTGAGGTAGTCACAGTTTCTGGAGTTCAGAGGCTTTATTCATGCAGGGACTATTTATAGGATGAGTAGAGATAGGAAAGAAAAAGTAGAAATTTTGTCTGTAAAGAACAACAGACAAAATGACCCAGCTTTTAGGTTGGAGTTAACTTAGACAGAGAAGTTTACAAACAAGTGCTGGTTAGGTTAATAGATAAACAGTGCCCTTGTGTGGTTTAAAGCAACACATACATTAACTAGAAACTTAGGAGAAGGAAATATACAGTGGTACCTCAGGTTACAGATGCTTCAGGTTACAGACGCTTCAGGTTACAGACTCTGCTAACCCATAAATAGTACATTGGGGTTAAGAACTCTGCTTCAGGATGAGAACAAAAATTGTGCGGTGGCAGCAGGAGGCCCCTATTAGCTAAAGCTAAGGTTAAGAACAGTTTCAGGTTAAGAACTGACCTCCAGAATGAATTAAGTTCTTAATCTGAGGTACCACTGTCTTTGCTTTCCTTCAACAGTATGCTGTGTTTAGTTTTGTAAGAAGACTGTAGAACAGTCAGTATCAATATTGAGTGAATTCTGTGGAATTCAGACAATGTGCCCTTGCAGTTCTCATGACTCCTTCTGAAGATACCATCAGTATCTCTCATACTTGCAAACCAAAGTAGAGTGCTTTTCCACATTTCTGCTATGGGCCAGAGTAGCAGATCTTCTTCCATGTGAGGGAAATTATATAAATGGAGTGTCCCCCTGGCCCCAGAAAAGCAATTTTCTCTTGATCTCTGTTTATAAGAAGTAATGGGGGGCACTTCTCTCAAATATTTAAAAAAGAAGCTATTCAGAGATTTTAAAGTTAATAATGCCACTTTTATTTTTGACCAGAAGCTAGAACCCTTCTTATTCAAATCCACTCTACGTATAAGTTTAAAACTATTGTACGGATAACAACTAGAAATGTGACTGGTCAACATTGTAAAAACCTGTTCATCATAGCAGCTTCAGGATCTAGTACATCAAATGTTTCTGTTGAATGAACATGAACCTTATTCACAGAAAGGAACATTGCTTTATTCAACAGCCATGCTGGGCAAGTGGTGTTGGTGTGTCAGACCTCAAAGCAATAAAGAACCCTCTCTATGTGTGTGTTGGATTGGATGCAAAGACAAGTCAGTATATCTGAACCAATCTTCTCATTTCAATCTATTTAACAGCAAAATTATAAACAATCTGCCTCCTTGTTTAAATTGTAAATTAATTTAGGGAAAAGTTTCTAGAGTTAACAAGACATTTCTGCCAGAATATCAGGCTGTCTCTTTCTATTTTCCTTATGAAATTATGCTCCCCAAGGATTCCATTTAAATTTTTTATAGCTTTAAGTATAAAATTTTAAAAGTGTGTGTGAGAGAGACTCAACATTATTGCAGCTATGAACAAATTATTACAGTTGGGATTTTAAAGAAAAAGTTGGTTGCAGTTTTCATAGTCATATAAACTTTAGTTAACTTAGTGGATGTGCTGTCTAGTGTAGAACTACTGTACAGTGCTACCTCAGGTTAAGTACTTAATTTGTTCTGGAGGTCCGTTCTTAACCTGAAACTGTTCTTAATCTGAAGCACCACTTTAGCTAATGGGGCCTCCTGCTGCCGCTGCACCGCCGGAGCACGATTTCAGTTCTTATCCTTGAAGCAAAGTTCTTAACCTGAAGCACTATTTCTGGGTTAGCGGAGTCTGTAACCTGAAACATATGTAACCTGAATCGTATGTAACCTGAGGTACCACTGTATATCCCAATCCAGGAAGGACAACCTAGCAGTCTTCCATAGTTTTCTTCTTGTGGTTTGAAAACATGGTTGCAAAAGATGCTCTGAATACAATTTTACAGCTGGATTGTGATCACTTGTGTAGCACCCAACACAGATCTTCCCTGCTCCCAGGCAGAGAAGCTGAGAAGCAATGCTTTAAGGAGTGCCCTGGCTCCCACTGTGTTAGGCATTTCAGGGTGCCACATTGCCAATTGGCTCCCCCCAGGGGAGAAGCCAAGCAGCAACACTTTGAGGAGGTGCCCTGCTTCACCCCAAGTGCTGGGGCACAGTCTCAGTGGAAGTGGCGGGGTATGGAGTGCAGTGACAGCAGAAGTGGTTGTGGGGTATGGCAGCAGTGGGGGCAGGAGACAGCAATTTCCATTTTGCCCGTCTTCCAAACTGATTCATCAAACCCATTGTTAGTTTTGGAATCAATAGTTTGGAACCAAACTATTCTTCCTGACAAATGCATTGGCAGGTTTCTTTTCAAAACAAGCTTGTATTTTCTTCTATACATGTTCCCCCTTCTGCTGGCCTAGGCGATATAGACCCATAATGTATTGTTCGCAAGAGCTGCTTGAGATGAGATGCTTGAGAGATAGTCATTGTATAGACACAGCTCTTTCTCCCCCTGTGTTTCTTAGTCTACTTTTATGGTTCAAGGACGCCTTTTATAAACTGTTTACTGCCCGACCTGTGTCACTCCAATCTGTTATCTAGTACTGTGCTATACTCAGTGAGTAAGGCAAACTGTTGACAGCGCCTGAGCTGCAGTACACTT
Source organism: Podarcis raffonei (assembly GCF_027172205.1). NCBI lineage: Eukaryota > Metazoa > Chordata > Lepidosauria > Squamata > Lacertidae > Podarcis > Podarcis raffonei. The sequence goes on from NC_070602.1 coordinate 67,731,187, forward strand.
GACAATATCGTGAAGAAATGCCAGTCTATTTCTGTTTATGAAATGGGATGTCAACTTGACTGTGTACTATTTCAAGTATTGCAGCTCCATATAAGGAGCACATTGTGTAAAAAATGGCAAATCATCTTATCCTGAAGAAAATGTGGCTAACTGTTAGTTTAATAAGGACAACCCAGAATCTACATTGGACTGGATGCACAATTATTCTTTCACTCCAGCTAGATGCAGACTCCCCACCGTCCCTGGTCTGGTTCCCCACAGTTGCCTGTGAAGCAGAGATAACATTCTCTACTAATGGAAAACAGGGGGAATGGGTGATGGGAATGGAAAAGAGTGAGCAGAGTATATGGTAAATTCCCAGGGAGGATGCATTGAATAAAGGGGCCATCAAAAAGCTGCAGAAACATGGTTCTCAGCTATGATTACCTTTGCATTGGAAACGCAATGCAATATTGAATGAAAGCTCTTCGGCAAGGCAAACTAAAATAGTTCTCTGCTCCTCTTGGGCTTGCTATAAGTACCTGTTGGCTAGAATAGTATCCAGGAGGCTCTGACTTTTATCCTTGCTCAGAAAATCCAAACTGCACCCAACAAGCCAACATATGTGATATGTATGTATTTAAATGAATAGGAACATAGGAAGCTACCATATACCAAATCAGACCATTGGTCCATAGTGCTCACCATTGTCCACACTGACTGGCAAAGGTTTTCCAGGATGTTTTAAGTAAGGCTCCTTCTCACCCTTTCCTGGAGATGCTCTGCTGCTGAGCTCTGGCTCTTCATCTTGCAAATGAAGCAAAATTTGCTCTATGGCCTTTCTGTTTGCTAAGAATCCCACACTTGTAGTGCACCAGTAGTTTAATATCTAATCTCTCATGTAAATATGTGTTATAGATTAAAAAAAATGGGGGGGAGGGGGTGTCTTTTAGAAAAACGGATGTGTGTGTGTGTGTGTACTCCACCACTGTGGAAGGCAGAACACACGGCCTTCAGAGAACTTTGTTTTGTTTTAAACAAATGATCTTTATATAAAAAACAGACTCATTTATGCCCTGCAATTAATAATATAGCGGGAAGGTAAACAGCGTTTCCGTGTGCTGTGCTGGTGCCGGCTCGCCAGAGCAGCTTCGTCACGCTGGCCACGTGACCCGGAAGTGTCTTCGGACAGCGCTGGCTCTCAGCCTCTTAAGTGAGATGGGCGCACAACCCTAGAGTCGGACACGACTGGCCCGTACGGGCAGGGGTACCTTTACCTTTAAGACAACATATGTTTGAAAAAACTGGATTATTTGTAGACTGGTGTTTCACAGAAAGTGAGGCAAATGTTGAAGGCAGAAGCAACATATAAGAGAGTGACAAGGGTTTTAGCTCTGTTCTGTTCTAGTGTTTTAAAAACTAATATCAAAATGAGGAAGAATATAGAAATTTGATTGATAAAGAAATTTGATTGAGTACCTACTCTAAAGAAACTCTCTCCTATAATCTGAAAAAAGAATGATATGCAAACAAGAACTATGCAGTATATGTATGTATGTATGTATGTATGTATGTATCTATGTATGTATTTGTACTTGATATTGATATTTTCAGTTAGGTGTAGACAAAGCTACAAAGACATAATAAGCCCTTGGAATACTGTAGCTATCATTAGCCCCTTCCCTTTCTTTTGGAGAGATTCTGCTACTCTTTTTCTTAACAGTGAGGGATAAAAGGCCACCTATGAAGTTGTAATCTGCCAGACATACTTATGCAAATATTATCTGTTTCTTTGGCTATCATAGACAAACAGCTTAGGGATTTGTGTTCCTCCTCTCCCCCCTCAAGTCAAGGAGTGCTCCTGTAACTTCAATAGTAGATTGTAGATAGAAAATGAGTTTATTAGGGTGGACGAAAAATGTTTTATGTAAGCTGGCCTGTAGTCTTTCCAATAACAAGGTTTCAGAAACCAGAGAACCATAAAATTAGGGGGAAAGCATAGAAGAGTGTCTAGTTCTACCTTCATCTATAGACAAATTGTCTTCACTTAAACTATTTCAAACCAAAGCCTGTCCAATTTCCTTTTTAAAAAAGGGGAAGGAAATTGTACAACTACCCTGGGTATCATATTTTATTATCACCCATTTTACTTAGAAAGAAGCAGTTTTTGTATATTCAACCATAACTTGCTTCTCCACGACTTATTTCTTTCTGTCCATCTTACAATGACCCTGCTACATCATTCTCCTCCTACTTTACAGCATCCTTTCAAATATTTTAAGCTGCTGTCATGTTTGCTCATAATATTCTGTCAAAGCTACATGCTCCCAGTTCCTTACAGCATATATCAGATATTACCTTTGTCCATCTTCTCTCAAATTTTGAGCTTCTTATATCTTTCTAAAAATGCATTATAAAATGGACATAATCCAGTTTAGTGGAGGATTAAACTGTCTTCAGTAGACAAGTATACCTATTCTTACACACAGTATTTCTCTCCCCCCCCAAATGAATTTTACTTCACACACTCCACAGTTGTTGGTTTCTATTTAGAGTGTGATTACTGTAAGTAAAACCTCAGTTATCTTTAATTATGAATTTATATGTAGTTTCATTTGTTTTCCCCTCACACTTTTCATTCCAAGATAAGTAGTTTATAGCACATGTCACATTAAAAATTATATTGCGGCAATGTACGCTTCTTCCACTTAAACATTGGACAAATGTGTTTATTAGATTATTAAGATCAACTTTCCCAAATACACGTAAGAGTCTTGTATGTACAGAAGTAGGCTTCTGTTAATATATTTCCAACTAGATGGGGTTCTGTGACATAAATGGTGGCTGCACACAAGGCCACCTTGTTACTCTGTATGTTTTTTGTTACTCTGTATGTTCCCTTATTCCCTTTGCATGTGAGGGGAGGAGTTATCAATCTTCCGTTTGTTTATAGGAACAAATAGAGGTGTTTTTTTTGCTGTGTCCTATCAGATTCTGGTTTGATAAAGTGGCTTGTTCACAAAGTGGTTTGGACAAATTGCTGTTTGTTGAGCTCAGATGCAGCAACAAACTATAGTTTGCTGTTACATCTAAACTAGACTATGGCATCTACTTAAGCTAGCAGTTATGGGCATTATGAGCCTTGCTTTTTAAGAAAATGGCCACAGTTAGAGCACGGAGTGGGATGTTTGGAAAGAATAAGATGTATGATTATTTGTTTGTTGGGTTTCTTTCTTTTTGCACTGTATATCACACATATTAGCTACAATCTTGCCCGCATGTTTTTTTAGAAAATCTAGCTGTCTAGAAAGCCCAAAGTGCATTTTAAGAATAATGAATGATTTACCCTTCTGAAGCATCGTAATCTTCATTTTATAATGAACACACACACAGAGATGCAGAATTTAGATGACCATATCTTGACTTAAGCATCTGAGATTTGCTCATACATGAATTCCCTGGCTCTTCCCTGCATGATGTGAACAATAAAGTCGGGAAGTTTCTAGTTAATAATAGTTTCAGTATTTGAAAGCATGATTTAATATCCTGGCTTGCTGCTAAGCTGGTACCAGAGTTTCTCAGTTTAGCGAAAACAGGAAACAACTATCAGGTAGAGACTTCTGGTTTAATCACATCTCATGCAAAGCGAGAAGTAAAGATTCTGTATGTGTGCATAAAACACTCATATCTTGGCTTATTAAGAGGAGATTTGATTGTTGAAATCAGGCCACTGTGATTTATTGTCAGTTAACAAACCAGGATAATGAAGCTTGTGTGAGGGGGGGACGCGGAGATGAAACGGGTGACAGGTGAGTGTTTGGTCCCAAAACAAAGACTTGTATGTATATCCACACCCAAACATAATATTTCCTACTTTAGAATTATGGAGGGTGCCTGCCTACACACTCATGAAAGGTCAATATTTTCCCCACATGAACCTTCAATAAGTTCTTCTCTCCTTCATATAGATCAATAAAACTGAGTTTATTGAGGCTGTAAACTCCCAATTTCTTTGATCATATAATTTCTTCACACTGAGAACATTCTTGTTCTCAACCTTCAAGGAAGAATGTTAACATTTAAGTGCCAAAAATTAATTTTGATGGTTTAATGTTTCTTCTTCTGGGTTCTACTTTATTAAAGACAATAAGAAATCAGCAAGCTATAATTAAATCTATCCTGCAGAAGTTTTAAATGGCCAAGAACTCATTATTACTCTGACCTTTTATCTTAGGAACCAGCCTGCGCTTGTTTGATACTTTCTATTTTTTCTCCTTTTAGAATAATGTGGTCTTTTTAATAATCTGAACATTATACTTACAAATATTGCTTTTTATATGCCTATATTGACACATTGAGTCAAATTAAATTCCTGCTCCTTAGTTACTAGGGATAAAAGGTCAGTTAATTTTGATTCTCCCAGTTTGTCTTTTTCCTCCATGTTTCTGCAGCAATTTTCTTTCTTTTTTTTTTTTTAAAAAAAGCTCACCCTCAAAATTCATCAGCATTTTAATTCAAATTTCTCCCAATAAACACACGTAATCAGTTTTAACTAGTGTACACATTTTTGCAAGCAATTTTTCCCAACAGAATGCATTTTTGTATGTTATTTTAATGAATATATTCATTTTAATGCTTGCTTTCTAATACATGCATTTGTAAGTGTTGCTTGATTGGAGAAGTTGCATTGGAAAATTCAAATAAGTGCAAATTTCCAAGGATGTCTGTGTTGTGGTTCTCATGTTGTTTTGGAAAGTGTCAATTAGTTAAATTCACCTTTAAATGTGAACTGAATTTAATTCCTTCACCATTTCTATTAGTTATTAAGCTATATGTGATCTGGTTATCTTATCTGATTCATGGAATGTTTTTCACGAGTATGCAAATATTAAAATTAAACAAACCGACAATATAATATTCATGCAACTTTAAGCTCTTTGCAGAGAATTAAACATTAATAAAGGGAGTATTTACACAGCAGTAGTTGCTCTCCTATGGGCTTCATTGAATAGCATTGACAGTTTTGGCAGCATGTTGAACTGTTATAGAAGGAAGTATTTAAATCACAGTAATTTATCCCAAGTTTAAGTTATTGTGATGTAATGCTGATAGTTCCTTCAGTGCTCAACTAAAAAAACCCTGTAGATATGAAGAAATCATATATCCAGTGACACCTAATCCCTAGTACTCAGGTAATTTCACCAGCTTGTTAACTCACTGTACTTTGCCACCAATATAATGGAGGCATTCTATCATAAAGATTTGAAACATAGAGCTGCAATCGATTGCTGGGCTCTCTGTGTTTTGATGGCTATCAGTACTTTACTTCTGGTTCCAGACTGTAATGAATATGTTGGCCAAAGGAATGTCTGTGTTCCATGGGACTTATTCCCAGCCTCTCAAGTAAATATGCATACGTCAATGTAACATATAATTGAGGGCCAAATAAGTTGGAATTCATGTAATTTGCAATTGCATGGATATATTTTTTAAAAAACAACTCTATATCTCTGTCTATATTATATGTGTCTGCCTATCTTATAAGTGCGTCGTAATATTGATTTGAATTTGTGGGAACAATTGTGGAAAACAAATTTAAAATTCACTGCTAATTATGCGTTAAAAGAGAACTACTTAAAAAGGATCCATAGGTGGTGTTTGACACCAAGTAAACAAGCCAACATGTTTAGAGCAAAAAGTGACCTAAGTTGGAAGTGCAAAGAAACAACCGACACATTTTACCATTCATGGTGGTCTTGTAGAATAATAAAAGAATTTTGGGGGACGGTGTATAACAAACTTAAGAAAATGTTTAGAAGAACATTTTCCAAATACCCAGAACCTTTCCTTCTGGGAATAATAATAACAGGAATCCCCCCAAATCAATTTACAGTATGAATGGATGTGACCACAGCTGCCCAAATTCTGGTAGCACAAAAGTGGAGAACAGATGCAGTACCATCATGAGAAGAATGGCACCTTCAGATATTAGAATATAAAGAATTTGGCAGCATGACAAATAGATTAAGAAATAAAGATGCTAATAATTTAAAAGAGGACTGGACATTATATATATATTATATGGAAAAAATATTATAACAAGAAAATAATTGTAACCTGCTGACCAAAAATACTCAGCACTAGAGGTTACAAGGTAGGATACTGTAAGGTAATAAAAAAAACTTAGTAGAGTAAGAAAACATAGTTGAAAAGATAGCAGATAGGAAACCAGGGAAACAGTGGGAGTAAAAGTTAAGGTTTATAAGAGTCAAATAAATTGGAGGAATAAGTTACGTTACTATTAATATTCATATATAGATGTCTTATATTTATGTTATTTTTCTTTCTTATTATCCTGTGTATGACTGTAACAGTATGCATTGATGACATGATAAAACACAAAAGCAATTTTTTTTAAAAAGTGTGTTATATTAAAACTACTGAAGTTATCCATATGTTATTAGCTAAATCACAATTATAAAGAAAGATGTATTAAAGAATCAGCAGATAGCAAGAGCTATCTAGCAATTTATAAACATTTAGAAGAACCACCTTCTTTCTAAGAAACTTTCTAAGAAGCTCTTTTAGTAAAGCACAAATGCCTTATATAAAGGTAAATAGCAGGGGAGAGGAACCCAATCCATATTTGGCCCTTGGGAAAAGGGGGCCTTAACTCTTCTGTCCCTTGCTAAGGCTCCAGTTTGGATCATGGTCCCCACACATTCTTTTTGGGTTGGAATAAAAGCTCCCATTTGTGTTAATGAGAGCTTTTCTTCCATTGCACAGAGCAGTTCTTCCCAGCTCCGGTAGCACCCTTGCCTCAGTTCTGTTGTTTACTTTTTCTTCCTCTTCTTTGGCGATCACTCGTAGCCAAGTAAGATTGTCTTCCATAAAATGGTTTTAACAATGAGTCCGTAAGTGACTGTGGAGGCCAATTCTGGATCCACATGTCCTTCCACAGTGGGGACATTGGTTTCCGGGTGGGAGTTGATCACAGTGTGGATTTGACAAGCATGCCTTCCTCTTAGCATGTTTCTCCCTTGCATCCTGAGTTTGAGTGTCTTCAAAGCCCATGACACCTTCTGTAAAGGCTGTTCTCCAATTAGAACTCTCGCAGGCCAGTGTTTCCGAGTTGTCAGTGTTTATATTACATTTTTTAAGATTTGCCTTGAGACAGTCTTTAAACTTCTTTTGTTGACCACCAGCATTACGCTTTCCATTTTTAAGTTCGGAATAGAGTAGTTGCTTTGAAAGACAATGATCAGACATCCACACAGCATGACCAGTCCAGCGAAGTTGATGTTGAAGAATCATTGCTTCGACACTGGTGATCTTTGCTTCTTCCAGTACACTGATATTAGTTCGCCTGTCTTCCCAAGTGATGTGTAAAATTTTTCGGAGACACCATTGTTGGAATCTTTCGAGGAGTTGGAGATGGCGTTTATAAGTGGTCCATGTTTCACAAGCATATAGTAAGGTTGGTAGTACAATAGCTTTGTAAACAAGCATTTTGGCTTCCCTGTGAATGTCCTGGTCCTCAAACACTCTGCACTTCAATCGGGAGAAAGCCGCACTCGCAGAGCTAAGGCGATGCTGGATTTCGGCATCAATGTTGGCCCTTGTGGAAAGATAACTGCCTAGGTAGAAGAAATGATCAACATTTTCTAATGTTACACCGTTAAGTTGGATTTGTGGTGCTGCAGAGGTGTTATTTTGTACTTGTTGGTGGAACACTTTGGTTTTTTGGATGTTGAGTGATAGGCCAAGCTTTTCGTAAGCTTCTGCAAAGATATTTAGGATGGTTTGGAGGTTATCCTCTGAGTGTGTGTACACTACATTGTCATCAGCAAACTGAGTAGAAATCATATTACTTTTTAAAAGCAATCAACGCAATTGCTAATTTGCAATAATGACTTACTTAGTTTTGCCTTGCGATTCTTGGCTGTACCCTTCTTCCTCCTTTTAAAAATGTATTGAGCTCTAACACTATGTTTTATAGAAAACAAGCTGATGAAATCACCTTTCAAAATTGTATCTAGTTATTCCTCTGAAAGTCCTGCTTGCTATGGAGCACACTTGCCTCTACAAATATACCGGAGGTAGGAGGGTGTCCTTGTGCTGGCATTGTCATTTCTCCACTTGAAGTGGCCTCACATGTCCAAACATCAACTTTAGTTGGGACAGCATGTTCTCTACAAGTAGTTTGTGTCTAATGGCAGCTCTGAATCCACCTCCAAGTCAGGATTGACTAGCTGCTCTGAAGGTGCAAGACCAACGTACAGAGGACAGCAGTCAGGTGCAGATGCCAAGAAATCAGTATCAAGTCCCAGCTGATAGCAGTTGGATAGATATGACAGGAGGTGAGAAGTGTGAGTCCTCCTCTGATTTTCTTCTAACCCCACTGCCCCACTCCTTTGAGCTTTTGGCTGTCAAAAAGAGCAAAGAAGAGAAGCAAGGTTGAAGGTATGCAGCCTTTCTTCCACAACGCACGCTGTTTGGGTAGCACCTCTAGTTCCAAAACCATATCCAGGAACAAGTGGGCCCCTTGTTTCTGTGTCTCAGAAGGGACATTTCCCTGGGGAACATGACACAATTGAATTACTGGATTTATAATAGTTTGATCATGCCCTGAACTCCTTTGGAGGCTTCTATGTGGGGAGGCAGATTTCTAAAGAAATGCAATGCATAATTCAATTTATTTGTGATCGAACTGCATTTGAAAACAGATTACCAAGGATAAATAATATGGAAGAATGATTCCTCATTATCTTAAGTGAGCTCCACGCTGCTTACTAAACTTCCATTATAAGGGGAGAAAACTGCAATGGTCCTCCTTTGTGACCATCCTCAGCAAATGTTGTCTGCTTAGAAATGCTTTCTGAGAGAATTACCAAGCCCCTTTCTGTTTACTGCCTGCTGTGCTTGAAAGAGAGCATTTGTAGCATACTTTTACCTGTGCAGTATGTAGTTTTCTGGTGACTATGACAACAGATACTTCAGTTCCGCATTCTTTTATTAATTCTAACCTAGCCTGACCACTAGACATGGGCTATGTTTTGTTTTAGATATTGATATGAACAAATGACCAACATTATTATGGAAGCTTTGCATGTACAGACCTGTTATTCAGGTCCTTATTTTGGTGATGTCAAATAAAGTATGGGTGATCAACATGCTGCCTTTGATATTACATATGAACAAATGCCTTCAGTAAGGCGGGGGGGGGGGAATCAGTGATGCTTAAAATATATGTTGGTCTTGTATTATGGCTAAGTTGGAAAAATGAACTTTGTTTAAAGTGAACATGCTTTCACTTCAGATGATCTGCACTTGACCCTTGATACCTTCTCCCATTTTGAAACACTTTCTCACTTGATCTTCACTGACAATCACTTTCTAGATTAGTGGGTCCTAATTGGTGGTCCACAGATCCCAGGGGGTCCACATAACCCACCAGGCAGTCCGTGGCACATAATCCATCAACTGTCACTCATTTATAAAAGAGCCAGTGTGGTTAGGTGGTTAAGAGCAGTAGATTTGTAATCTGGGGAACCGGGTTCGTGTCTCTGCTCCTCCACATGCAGCTGCTGGGTGACCTTGGGCTAGTCACACTTCTCTGAAGTCTCTCAGCCCCACTCACCTCACAGAGTGTTTGTTGTGGGGGAGGAAGGGAAAGGAGAATTTTAGCCGCTTTGAGACTCCTTCGGGTAGTGATAATGCGGGATATCAAATCCAAACTCTTCTTCTATTCTTCTTTTGTCATCCCTATTATGGTAACTCATCAATTTCAAAGTAATTTTCAGAAGTAACCTTTAACTCTCTTCTATCAACAATTAATCAACTTAAGCTTTAAAAACCAATAATTAAAATTAGCCATAATTCTAACATGGTAAGGGTGAGATAAACTGTGACACTAAAATGGATAAATTTATGGAATCTGAATTAAAGTATGTGTATTTGGTATTATAGGGAAATGTGGGAAATGAATACTTCAAAAATTCATTCACAGAGTATACCTGTTCATGGAAACAATTTTCTCCTGTTCATATGAAATATCCTTGATTATTCAACATATCTAAGACCATTCCTGTGTCCCTCTATCAATGTCAAAGAATATGGTCACTCAAGAAATTCAGTGGATAGCTGTCTCTCCATACGTTGAACTGAATTTTTCTAGGTAGCAAATTTGCAACAAGACTTCAGAAATGACATGTAATTCCTAGCTAATGCAAATAATGGAAAATAAAGGCCATGACCAAGGACTGTATCAACCAGAAGGGATGAACTTATGGCTTCTACATTTCATTTGCGAAATTGACAGTGCATTCTGTTTCTTTGTTTCAAAGGTGCAAGAATCTCACATTTCCAGACAGTCTTCCTGAGGTCAGCATTGTTTTCATATTTGTGAATGAAGCTCTCTCAGTGATTCTGCGTTCCATTCATTCTGCTATTGACAGGACTCCTGCTCATTTGCTCAAAGAGATTATTTTAGTTGATGACAACAGTAATAATGGTGAGTAGCATGCACCAAAGGGATGAGGTCTTACCCTGTGTTCAGTTGCAATCTTTATGCTTGATTATAACGTGGCCATTCTGTTTAGCACGAAAAACTCCCAATGGCAAGAACGGGGAATCATCAAAGCCTGAGGATGGGCATCTTTCTGAAATATTTAAAGACTTTTCTATTCAAGCTTGCGTTGGCCACTACATGGGAGGTGTCATAGGGAGCACAAATAGTCAAACTCTCCTCTTTCCCTGTGCCTTTATACTTGCACCTGAAAGTATCGTTTTTTTGGCACTTTGGTCATTTAAGAATTACCATAAGACTGTTTTGCCACCTGAGAACCTGCTTTACTCATTGAGAATTTACTTTGTTTTACACCTAAGATGAGAAACCTGTGGCCTTCTATATGTATACTGTTGTACTCCAGCCCCCATCAGCCCCAGCCAGCATGGTCAGGGATGATGAGAGTTGTAGTCCCACTACATCTGGAAGCTCACAGGTTCCCCCATCCCTGCTTTACCCCCTCAAGTAGTTTACACTCTTGTTTTATTGAATTTTAATGTTCCTCACACTGGGAACAACGAAGGGCCGATTATAAATAATTTAAATAAACAATTATTCTATGGCTACTGCATTGGAAATCCATTATTTGAATATGTTCTATATCTGTTGGAAAACATGCTCAGGGCAAGCTAAGAATATAGGACAACCGTCTATCTCATGAACCTCCCCAAATATTAACATCACAGGTAAGGTGGATGGTGACTAGAGATGGGGGGTCTTTTTGGTTGTGCTACACAATTTTCTTGCCAGAAAGTTGCCAAGTCTGTTGCCTTTCAGTTCCACTTGAATTCTTTTCTTTCAAAATGCCCTGGCATTGGAGATCTTTTCAAGCCGTCTGTTTTTAGTTTTTATGCTGTTACAAATCTAGCTGTTCTTCTGAGTTTTTGTTTGTTATCAGTTTTTATGTTTGATTGTTTAAGCTTATTTTTAAGCAACTGGAATGTAGATGTGGGATCTCAATAACTGTCTAAATAGTTAGTAATGTTCTGGTTTGCATGTTGCTTTGTGGCCAGAAGGCAAACCTGGCAAAGTTTCAGGAAGACTTCTGGGACTTCCTTCCTTATAGCCAGGTTAATTATTATTATTCATTCATTTCTATTAATTTCATATCATTCTGTTTTTAAGAAAAAAAATATCAAAGTGGTTTACAACACATTAGAATATCAAGTAAAACAATCCAGAATAAAATGTTCCTGGAGAAAATCAAATACAAAGTATACATTCAAAGCAACATAATTAACAAGAAACTAAAGTATTATCTTAAAGAATTCACAATAAAACATTATGAAGGAGGTCAGCTACAGAATGCACGTTTAACTTAGCAAAGTTAACAAAAAAATTTAAAAAACATTTGTATATATTAAAATATATATTAAAATGCATAAATAGAAATAAAAAAATGATTTCAAAGGAAAACCTTACTAAAGGAAGTCAGGTACAAAATGCACATTTAAAACAGCACAATTAACAAGAGATTAAAATATTATCATAAACATAGAACACACCTGCTGCTGTTGCTGCCAGTCTTGCCAGTGGTGGTTCATGGCGGTTGGTGGTTGGGGAAGCTCAGGCTCGATAACCTGGGTCTGCACTAAGAGACAACCAAGATGGTCTCTGGCCTCTTCAGTAGCCTCAGCTTTTGTAGCTGGAGTCAAGTCAGGGCTCTGCCCTCCCAGGCCAGGTGGAAAAAAGCCTGTAAGATCTTCCAGGACTCACAGCCAAGATGGTTAAGACTTTGTTATTTATCCAGGAATTTTAATTTGTATAATCCCTCAGCCTGCATGGTGGTTTTAGCGGCTGTCTTTTATTATGTTTGCTAATGCTAGTGTTTAATTGTTTTGCATTAGGTTTTAATTAATTGATTATCTATGTCATTGCACAGTGCCCTGGAATCTGTTTTCTATGAAGGGTTGTATATAACTGCTATAAGTAAGGAAATAGCTTAGTTCCGGCTATGCTGCAATTTGTACATGCAGATGGTGTATGTTTCCTTTGGAGAAATCATCTTAGCAGAGCTAAGAATCAATTCTAATTGGATTGTAAAGCCATTTGCACCACTAGAACTGGTATATAAGTATGTAATAACTCTTGTTTTAATAATATGTAATGGACCTTGTTTTAATAAAATGCCCTGACTTAGTTACTACTGCTAGTAGGTTAAGCTGATGTTACTAGTTATCCGCTTGGCTTAACCACCAGTGAAGGAGGACATGGGTTTTGGAATTTTGTATTTGATCATTGAACACCAGCATTGTAGTAGGGGCTATGCAAAATACAGAAATGAATCTAGACCTCCTCATGCATTCAAAGAAATGTGAGAGGCTTCCAACTGGCTTAGATGCATGGACACCAGCCCCAACCCCAGCATCCCATTGGCCACTGACCTTGCCTCTTCCATGCTTAACAACCATGAGCTTTTAACAACAGTTGCCTGATGCTGGTAGGAGCATAGTTTCAGGCAAGGGTTATTTGGGATGGGGTGTGTGCATGTATGTGCTGGTTACTGTAAAGCTATGTGCATCCCTTTGGTCCTGTTGCCTTGGCTACCAACATGTACCAGTCAGATGTACTAATGTTGCCAACCACTCCTTTGCATCTTTCAGCCTGTGGTCCCTCACATCACATATTAAATTTCAAGCCAGCCTCACAATGAACCGTACATATTTTGATAGATCAGCTGGAACCCACAACATTCATATTGGATCTGCATTTTTTCTGCTCTAAGGAGCTGCGCTGCAGACGGCTTACCTTCTAGCCTGCCCTTCTGTATAACTGTTGCATGACCCCTGCTACTGCTTTTGTAGCGACCCACTCTAGAATCAGTGATGTGCATCGGATTTGGGTTTTAAAAAAAGAAAAGGAGATGTGGTGGAATTAAAATGAAATAAGCCTCCTGTGCCATGCTTTTCTGCTTGCTGCTATTTTCTATACGCCAAGAAAATTTTAAAACTCAGACACTAGCAAATATAAGAGCTGAATCTAATCCACAACCACTGGAAAGTGCTATATTTCACCAAGCCTTTGCCAAACGTTCCTTAAAACACCATCAGAGGGTAGGATGGGAAGGTTATTTGCTTTCATCCATTTATCCAACAACACAGGAAAGAGAATTGGGAGCATTGAGAAATTATCAGATATACAAAAAGGAGAAAGCAGGTAATGAATTAAGGAACGTTACAGAGTGCTTTGTTTGCTCCAGTGATGTGTCTAGTATAAATCTTCTGCACGGCAAGTACCTTAACATGTAGGCAGATTTTGGAGTCATTGATAACTGCCCAAATGATACATATTTGCAATTCCAGTCATGAACTGATAACACTTTGTAATTCCATCAAGATGGTTTCAGCTGACAATAGAAAATAACAATGATTCATTTAATCTTGTTTAGCATGCACCAGATTTCCAAAGATGAGTACTCTTAAGTAATACCATAACTATGAATATGTTTTTTACTTATATATATTGCCAAGCAATATGCACTCCATAGTAACTGTTCTTCTTTAGTGTTCCACTCTGTCAGTGGTCCATTCCCAATCTATTGGCCTCTGTTCCTCTTTTCCTTTCAGAGAGCCCCTGCCTGCCTTAGGTGACCCTAAAAAGGATAAGGGTTATAATGTATTAAAGGCACCAATTTCAAAACAATTTCTCTGCTCTGTAAGGCTGCTGTGTAAAGTATTTGCTTTATAATTAAGTCTCGAAAATTAGGGAAATGGAAAGTTAATCCAGCGGACAATCTTTGGCAATGCATTGAAGACGTTGTCATGGCTTGCACGTTTTTGGGACTAAAGAGGGTCTCCTTTACTTTAAACAGTGATTCAGTGCCACAGGGCATTTTATTGCCTTAATCCTGAACTAAGTACAAATGCTGATCCTCCTTTATCCAAATCCATGGGTTATCCTAATCCTTTATTTAGTCCATGTTCATTTGTTTCAGTCTTGTTTGGACCAAACTACATGTGACACTAAATGAGCTTAAAGTTGAGTGGACCTTCCACCTCCACCTCCCCCTCCTCCCCCTCCCCCACTCAGGTGTGAGTTTAACCCTTTCCTCTGCCCCGCTCCCAGTGAACTGCTAGGCTGGCAGCGCAAGTAGATAAATAGGTCCCACTGCAGCAGGAATGTAAACAGCATTTCCATGTGCTCTGGCTGCAATCAGAGTGTCCTGTTGCATCAGAAGCAGTTTAGTCCAGCAAGCCACATGACTTGGAAAGCTGTCTGTGGACAAATGCCGGCTCCCTCGGCCTGAAAGCGGAGATGAGCGCCACACCCCATAGTCTATTTTGACTGGACATAACTGTCCAGGGGTCCTCTACCTTTTTACCTTTACCTTTGTTGTTGGTAATAGATAGTGATCCCATAATTACAGTGATGACATTAAAGCTATGGCAATTGGCACTATTTAATGTTTGGGAAATTAAAAACTACAGCAGCAGCAGAATAAATTCTTTCCTGTGTTTGCATTGCTATCCGTTCTCTCAACAATAGCATTAGATTATCAGTCACACCAGAATTCAGTCTTCTGTAAACTTTTTTGAAGTTGCATTTGTTACGTGTTAGTTGAGGACAGAACTTACACTTTAATGATGTCTTAAGACTCAGTATAAAATTAACAGTATATGCGTGTACATATCAAATTTCTTTACATTTATCTTGAGAAATATAACCAGCAGTAGCTTATTCATTCACTTCAGCATATGTCAAGCAAATTAACTGTGATTTTTGCTAAGCTCCAGTACAGTTTTTCTAAGTTTCCAATTATATTTTAGAAGCCCTCAATTAATCTCCTGCAAAGCCTTCATTCCTATTTTTTTTAAAAAAAACAAACGTTTGAAGTGGAAAAAACTGTGAAGATGTCACTGCATCTATGTCATTTGAGCAGTAGATTTTTAACACTTACAAAGCTTGGATCTTCTCATTATTGAAGCAACTTAGAGTGCATTATGTTAGCATTTCACCTGTCAGCTTTTCCTTATGAAATTGGGTAAGCAGAATCTGAAAATTAAAAATGTTTCATCTATGTTTGAAAAGGTTTGTATACATTTTTACCCTTTAATCCTCCAGTTTTGTACATTGTGTGTCAGAAATGAAAGTTTATGCTGGGCTGTTGATTATATGCCACTGTCAGTAATACCCTAGCCAATCAGGCGTATCCTTATTACCACATTAATCATAACTGATAACCCAGTTGAAAACATATCACTTGGAGATAAATCACATTGAGAGGGCTGGCTAAGACTGATTAACTAAGTACAATTGTCAATTTTTAAACACACACAATGTAACTACTGTTTTTAGCTTTCATTTTATCATATCCCACACACCCCACACCTAAAGTGAGGTATATTCATTCTCAACCTAACAGAACTCTTGTCAATCCAGTTCCTGAGCCTTGGGAGCAAGGGAGCTAAACTCAGAGAAGTCACCACTGAATGAACCAACATTTAGGCAGAATCACTTTGTTTACTGCTGAGTTTAGATCACACAATATACTATGGTGTATCAGGGCAGGAATGAGCCTAGGCTCCCCCCAAAATATATGTTCCCTTTTCTCATTTCCCTCCACCATTGCTATATATAAAAGATCAGAAGTTTTCACTTCTGATGTTGATTAACAGCAGTTGAGCATTATGTTCAAATCCTAAACTGTGGGGTAATCAAAACAAAAAATTTTTTTCCTTCCAGTAGCACCTTAAAGACCAACTAAGTTAGTTCTTGGTATGAGCTTTCGTGTGCATGCACACTTCTTCAGACACTTCTTTCGTGTGCATGCACACGAAAGCTCATACCAAGAACTAACTTAGTTGGTCTTTAAGGTGCTACTGGAAGGAAAGAATTTTTTTGTTTTGACTATGGCAGACCAACACGGCTACCTATCTGTAACTGGAACTGTGGGGTAATCTTAACTATAGTTTGTTGAAATAAACCAACCTCTTAAATCACAGATTGCAGCCACATTAGTTGATGTTTGGAGGGGAGGGGGTATGTAAGTGTAGTAGAAGACCAGCCTTCTTCCCCTCATTATAAACCATGGTTTATTGTAACACCTGAATATAAAGGCCCTCTGGAAACACTCCTCAACCCCATGTACCATAGGAGCCAATTCCTAGGGGCTGTGGGGGGTTTGGCCCCCACAATAAAACACCGCATTTTTCGCTCTATAAGACGCCCCAGACCATAAGACGCACCTAGTTTTTGGAGGAGGAAAACAAGAAAAAATAATATTCTGAATCTCAGAAGCCAGAACAGCAAGAGGGATCGCTGCGCAGTGATCCCTCTTGCTGTTCTGGCTTCTGGGATAGCTGTGCAGCCTGTATTCGCTCCATAAGATGCACACACATTTCCCCTTACTTTTTGGGATGGAAAAAGTGAGTCTTATAGAGCAAAAAATACGGTAATTGCGGAGGCTGGGCCCCCACAAAGTTGATGGGCATTCCCATTCAAATGGTGTGTGTGCACTGTATCATGTGATCAGTTATGTGGGGCGGGGCTTACCTGGGTCCCCACAATATTTTATTCAAGTTGGCACCCCTGCCATGTACCTAACTTTAGAGCTGGAGCAGAGCTGAGGCTCTTACCAGCTACACAGGCTAGAGAGATATCTTACAGATTTTATAGAAAGGGATTGTGCCTAAACTTAGCTTACTTGAGAAGAGAGCTTCTCTGACCAAGTTCAGAGAAATAGCTTTCGCTATTTCCTTTGCTCCAAGATTCAGAAGCTTTTCTGAGCTTTTCCCTGTAGCAGTAGCTCAAGGGATGGCATTGTTCTTTAAAACCTTAAAAAATGGTTTTGGATACTTTTTCACAGCTCTGTCTGAGTTATGATTAATTTCCAGGTCTAGGACAAAAAAAGAAAAGAAAAGATGAATTTATTTAGGGCCAGTTCACCGAGAAATAGAACTGCATTTTTATAATACTGAAATTGGAAATTTTGACGGTTTCAGCTCAGCTGTGCCATTTGGCCCAATTCTTTCAATTGTTTATTGCAAATGTGCTGCTTCCCATCCAGGTTTAAAACATCACATCATGACTCCTTTCATATACAAATGCTTTTAAATATCAAGCAGATTCCAAACTCAGTCAAGGTGAGTTTGTCTGTTGCTACTGACATCCCATTAATGGAACATCTCTCACACACATGCCCTTTCTGAACTGTTGCTTTCCCCCTTCCTGAAACCATTCTGAGCAACCCCCTCTCTTCTGTCTTGGACCCTGTATGGGCTTGCAATTCTTTTGAAAATTTATGAGCAGTAAGGATGAGCAAAGTTGCTGAAAGTCATAATTACATGTTTCAGAAGATGTATTTGACAAGCTTCTAATGCTGGGGTGCAATATGAATTGAAAACTAATCTTAACAGTTCCCTCTCTCTTTCTCTGGAGAGCTCTCACAGAGCTACAATTCTGAGCACCATACAGTTCACGGAATTTTGGGGGGAAGCATTGAGTATTAAAATAGTATGAGAGTGCTTTAAATGTATTGTGTGGATGTGTCCAAAGTCTTTTTTTCAGTCTGCTGTCTTATATACGTTAAAGAGGCCATAGGCTAAGGAGTTTGTTAAGAAAAGCTGTTGTGCTATTGGCTGCTTGGCATGGGAAGTTTCCCAGTGCTTGGTCAGACAACCTGAGTAGCTGCACAGCTCCATTTCCTCTAAGGCCAGTGTTGCTGGGATTGTTTACCAGCTTAGGAGGCCTTAAACAAACCCTGTGTGGGTGGGTTTGCTTAGAGAGTGGCGATTGTGTGACCTGGGCTTGGACAAGCAAGCAAGAAAATGAGATTTTGAACCAATCTAATATTGTGCAACTAACCTGAAGAATCAATTTCTTCCCCTCATTTTATGTTCTCAGAAACAAACAAATCTCATAAATGTTGTCTGAGTGTGTCCATAACTAACTAAAATGTTCCAAAGCATTCCACCGCACCAGCTGTGCCATTTTCTAAAGGTAAAGGGACCCCTGAATGTTAAGTCCAGTCGCGGGTGACTCTGGGGTTGCGGTGCTCATCTCGCTTTACTGGCCGAGGGAGCCAGCGTTTGTCCGCAGACAGCTTCCGGGTCATGTGGCCAGCATGACTAAGCTGCTTCTGGTGAACCAGAGCAGCACATTGGAAACGCCATTTACCTTCCCGCTGGAGCAGTACCTATTTATCTACTTTGACGTGCTTTCGAACTGCTAGGTTGGCAGGAGCAGGGACCGAGCAACAGGAGCTCACCCCATCGTGGGGATTCGAACCACCGACCTTCTGAGCAGCAAGTCCTTGGTTCTGTGGGTTAAACCACAGAGCCACCCATGTCCCTATGTGCCAATTTCTAGGAAGGGCTTATTTCAATCAACTGAAGCTAAAAATCACAGTGCCAATTGCTGTAGTGGTTTCAAACAAAAACAGTCTCCATTAACCTCAATTTGTTTTTAATTTTTCTTTAGCTTATTTGATTTGGGGGCAAATTGGCAAACCATTTTCTAATATATTTTGGTAACACTACATGTACTGTTTTTTGGAACCTTAATTAGTCTATCTAGGGATGCGGGTGGCGCTGTGGGTAAAAGCCTCAGCGCCTAGGACTTGCCGATCCAAAGGTCGGCGATTCGAATCCCCGCGGCGGGGTGTGCTCCTGTCGCTCGGTCCCAGCGCCTGCCAACCTAGCAGTTCGAAAGCACCCCCGGGTGCAAGTAGATAAATAGGGACCGCTTACTAGCGGGAAGGTAAATGGCGTTCCGCGTGCTGCGCTGGCTCGCCAGATGCAGCTTGTCACGCTGGCCACGTGACCCGGAAGTGTCTTCGGACAGCGCTGGCTCCCGGCCTATAGAGTGAGATGAGCACACAACCCTAGAGTCTGTCAAGACTGGCCCGTACAGGCAGGGGTACCTTTACCTTTAATTAGTCTATCTACGACTGTAAGTTTTGTCCTTCCTGTTTATACAACATTAGTTTTTATATTAATAATAGATGTATTTGCAGAATTGGGTATGTGGCAATGTTTATTATCCCACAGCTAGTTTTGCATATAATGAATGTTAAGATCTTGGGAGATGTTAATTCCAGTGCATAATCTGCCGCTTCATTCTGTTAGTGTTCTTTAATCAGTCATTGATCTATTTGAGGGTCTGTCCTCTTACCCTATAATGTTTTAAGTTTTCTTCAGCAATGCATAAGGCCTTTGGTGAGAGATTTCGGTCAGATGATCATAGCTTTGACTTTGTAACTCTCATTCATTTTCATCTAGACTATATGGACATTAAGTATTAGATCTCAGAGTAGATTCCAAGCTAGTTTTCCCTTATCCTGAAGAACTTAGTTTACAATACACAATATTCTCCCAATTACTTATGGTATTACTTAAGGATATTCATCTATGGAAATCTGGTGCATGCTAAACAAGATTAAATGAATCATTGTTATTTTCCATTGTCAGCTGAGACCATCTTGATGGAATTACAAAGTGTTATCAGTTCTCTCAAGATTGCTTAGTACCAGCTGCTGCATGGTTCCATTCCTCTTAAACAGCACAGTTCTTTGGCCCAGCGCCTGCCTAATCATTGTTTAATGCTTCGAAAGATAGCATCTTTACATTTGAGGCAATCTTTCCGAGCAGTAACAATACTTACAGATTTGCATGTAGTTGAAATAATTGGAAAAATAAAAAAAGCAGGGGGAAATGATGTGCAAACAACACTGCATTTTATGAAGCTGAAAATATACCATATACATAATCGAATTACAGCATGAATGTGAGGAAGCTTAAAGATGTTTTTACAGTAAGGCCCATGGTTTGTCAGGTTCACATGTTAGGGAGTGATTATTTTATTTATGTCTCAGTAATCAGTTTCTGACTAAACTGCGGGAGGCAGTGGAAGACAGAAGTGCCTGGCGTGCTCTGGTCCATGGGGTCACGAAGAGTCAGACACGACTAAATGACTAAACAACAACAATCAGTTTCTGTGGAAAGATGCTTACAGTGTATATTGAAAATGGAAGTAAATATGGTCTTCAAATTTTAAAAGCAAAACAACTCATTGCTTTGCCTTCAAAGCATAGTATCTGAAAGTGTTGAGGGAACGGGGGCGGGGGGGCATCATATCAAACATCCTACTACAAGGCATGCCTGTACGTATCATCCTGAACAACCCACTTGATCCAGGGCAAAAGCCATTCATTAAAAGCAGAAGAATGGGAGTAATGTGGCTCTTGTTGGTAGGTCATCAGCTTGATTATCTACCACACCTGCATTGCCATGCGGTACTGGTCCCAGCTGTTTTTATAAGAAATTGTTTTAATAATTGCGGTTTAATGCTGTAAGCCACCCTGGGACCTTGGGATGAAGGGCAGGTAATTAATAAACATAATAAACATAATAATAATACCTCCGGGCAGTTGAGTTAAAAAATGCTTTATTAGTGTGAACTTCATTTCATTGCTGTAAAGCAAGTGGGGGGGGGGGAGAGAGAGAGAGAGAGAGAGTCTTGAGTTAGTTACAATAAATTGGATGCATGGCCTAATCAGTGGAAAGCTTTCTATCTAATGGAAAATACTCTAGGATAATATTCCCATTTCATCAGTAAGTATCAAACTGAGTTTAATCACCAGCAGATTGCTGTACAATACCTCAATCACATTTAAAATGCTGTTGAGAAACAGGTAGAGGAATTATTCACTGAGATTTCAGCAAGGTTTGACATTCAGTATAGTAGTTCACAGGACCGTAAAACATTTGTAATGCAAACACATGGCTTTCATCCGAACTGGGTTTTCTCCAAACCAGGGGTTGTAGTTTAATACTAACTATGATCGGTTTCAGTACAAGCCAACTTGTTAGAACTGTCTTCTGGCTGCTGACTTTGTTCTGATAACTCCCTATGGGACCAAGTTCATTGCTGCTGTTTTCAATACCCTGCATTCTAAAAGAAACTCACGGGAGTGCTTGAAACTGGCTCTGGGAGTCGCCAACTGCCACAGTGCTTGAAGTTGATTGGCTGTGAATGTAAGCAACCAACACTACTCTATTCAATTAACTTTCCTGATTGGCTAAGGCGTTGCATAAATAGAGGCTACATTTGATGCCCATAGCCAATCAACTTCAAGTATTGTGGCTTTCCTTGCCCACGCTGAAGGATGTTCTTCACTGGGGATTGCTTCAAGAAACTCTGGAGAGTTATGGAGATCAGGCCAGGTCACACTGATGCAGAATCTAAGCAGGTAGGAAGACAGATAGACAGGGCAGTAAGTGAGTGAGTGAGTGCGTTCAGGCTCTGGGCTGCTTTTCTATGATGCCCCAAAGAGACCCTTACATGGTATGAAACCCCAAAGATCAAATTCAGCAAGGTACTTAAATGTGTGTGTAGCATTATGTACAAGAGCAGCCCCTAGGTAGGTATATGCTTGGCATAAGCATTTACTCTGGCATAAACATAATTGTAATGTGAATGGTTTAGCCATTGTCTGCATCAGTGGCAATTTGTTTAAGGTTATAAACTAAAGCTGTTAGAATTTCTGAAGTGAAACTTTCATCCAAAGAGAAAGAGATAAAAAAGGGATGAAATTTGTAATTCCCTTTAGAAAAAGGGTTCAGAATCCAGAAAGCAGTACGTTATGGTACGTGACTTAACATTTTACTACATTGGGTTGGTATTAAGGTGCATTAAACACTAAATTACATAAACCTAAAATCAGGGCATAATACTGCTATGAGGCCTGAGGGACTTAAAGAGAGATGCATATAACCATTTAAGTTGTGTGATTAAACATTCCTTATAGACTCAAATGGCCTCCAGAGAAGTATATTTAAAGAATGGTGTAAGTTTCTAAAGAAGGCTGCCTATAGCTTTAATGCCAAACATGCTACTTTTTTGAGGGGATGACTATGAAATAACTTTAAGTTGCTCTTTCTTAGTTGTGCCAAAAGCTACAGCTTACTAGTCACACAAGAAGTAATTCTATATTAGTTAATTATGCAACAAAGTAAAAATAACATTTTCAATGTTGTTTGGATCTTCTGTGGGAGGGAACTATTTTTTCTCTTTTTATGCCCATGAGGTATCATTTAAACTAGTCCCTGTTCACAGCCAAAAAGCTCCTGTTCAGAGAACATTCCTAATACAATGCTGGGACTCAGCTAGATTGGTAAAGAAAAAGCTATTTACAGTGGTACCTCGGGTTAAGTACTTAATTCGTTCCGGAGGTCCGTTCTTAACCTGAAACTGTTCTTAACCTGAAGACCACTTTAGCTAATGGGGCCTCCTGCCGCCATGCCACCGGAGCATGATTTCTGTTCTCATCCTGAAGCAAAGTTATTAACCCGAGGTACTATTTCTGGGTTAGCGGAGTCTGTAACCTGAAGCATATGTAGCCTGAAGCATATGTAACCCGAGGTACCACTGTATATTCATTGTAAGTGTGATATAACATTGTGCCACCAGATGGCACAGTGGAGTCCCATTTTTCTCTACCAGTTTTTCTTGTTTAAATTTACAACGCGTTTAACTGAAACGCTTCTTTGATATGTCTAGAACAGCCCTAGTCTCTTTATATTTGATTTATATCTGGTTTATACTCACATAATTGTTCAGGACTCAGTTACTAGACACATTTTATTATTATTTTTTCAAATACTTCAATATTCTCTGAATGCACAGATTTTATATGCCTTCTGAAGAAAATCATACTGTGAACTTTGATTTCTTAGTGAAACCTGAAGTATGGTTAAAATATATGAACTCCAAGAAAAAATTTTAGAGGCTCACTGATGCCAGTGGGATTCTAACAATGGGATGGTCATTGAATCATTCCCAACCTTTTGTTGTTTTGAAAAGCATTTGGCTCACATCCAACAAGTGTATGCATTGAAATGTGAAATTCATTGTCTACTTGTGTTATAGCAGTGATTATGAGACTGAGTGGTAATTGGCGTTGATTAGTTAGTCAGATCCATGTCTGCTGCCATCCTTATTTAGTCAAACAAAGAGAATAATAAAAGCAACATGCAAAAATGAAAAAGAAAACTTCTCCCTATTGTAAAAAACCAACCCTCAGGATATTACATCTGAACTAACTGTGGTACCCGTAAAGAAAAAGGAGAAGGGATAATGACATACAAATTTTGCTGCAATTTGATTTCATTCAGATTAAATAGCATGAAGTGCATCATAGAGCATATGAAAGGATACCTTTATTAGGCTAGCTGGAAGCAAACAGAAATCAAACAATGAGGCAATTGGAGAAGTTGTCTAGGGCTGTTGCAGAATCTCCTTGCATGGAGGTTTTTAAAATGGGAGGAGATGAGTTGAACGCTCCCCCCAGTCCAAATAGATATTGCAGAAGATTTTACGAGGTGAATCAAGATTGCCTTTATTTATATTGTATGCTAGTATACTTCTGCTCTCCCTTTGTATGGGTCTTCATCTTCAAGCTGAACTTCAGCCAGACAGCCCTTCCAATAGAGGACACCTTCTGACTAGAGGACTGTCCTCTGACAGCCCTTCAAATGGAGGACTGTCCTCTGAAGAATAGGACACATGACCACCCATACTTACAGCACCGTAAAGATTTAGTGTAGCCTAGATTACCCCATACACGAAAACATAAACACCTGTTATTCTAAGTCCCTCAAGACTGTTGCTGTTTTTTTATCGGTGATGACATTGCTCAAAGTTGTGCACCTGCAACTGTGGGTAATGCTCGCTGAATGAGTGGTGCAGCTACGTTAACTGGAGTATAAAGAGGAGGGGGGCTATTTGAAGGAAGAAAGTTTAAAGGCCTTAGAAGTTGGGAACCCAAACTACAAAGCAAGCGACTCCAGCTCTGGCACAGCAGGCAACTTGAGGGCCTGAGAGAGACAGCCTAGAGCAAGAGCAGAATAGAAAGCTGAAAGATAAAAAGGCCCACATGGCTACTGCATGTAAAACACTATGAAGCAAAACTTCAATGGATTAGCTTCACATGCCTAGTCTCCAGGAGGCCAGGTCAGTATCAGATGAGAAAGTCACTCAAGAAAAAAAGAGGCCAAGCTAAATTTCTGAGTGAAGTCAAGTTTCTCCCCTTGTGTTTGAAGGTATACAAAAAGGTTGGAAAGGGAGGGAAAGGAAGGGAGACTGCCTTGGCTGGAAGGTCACGTACATTATCTTTGTCAAACTGCAACTCCATGGCTATGTTCTAGTCACTGGTGCTTTTGAAAAAGATTGGTAGTGGGTGAGCAACTGGAGAATGCACAGTAAGGATAGGGCTATAGACTCTTGCCAGTCTTTCATATTTCTTTTTAAAAAACAAAAAAAATAGAGATGACATCCCATGAGGCAAAACATTCTCAGTCAAGGGAGTGGGATGGAGGCCTTTGAGGTATAAAGACTTGGGCCTGAGCTCAGTGATTTCTGGTCGATTGAAAGATCATTTTTTCCTGATCAGGTGCTGGAGTGGGCAGAGGTGAGACCAAAAGCTGTGATGTAACCTAAGGTGTATAGCTAAATAAATAAAAACTGAGAAAAATACTGCACTTGACCCCTTTCCCCTACCACTGTACAACTGGCTTGAAAGCAAAAGAAGGTCTAGCCATGTTTTTAAAGCATCACAGATAGAATTTTCTTTGGAATAGAGAATTCCTAAAAATGTTTCCTTCCAGCAACAAAACATAAGGCTACATTTTGGGGATATTTTTTCTTCTCTGACCCTTTCCTCCAGCTCTTGTAAAATATCATTTATCCTTTTTAGTCTTTATTAATGTAGCCTTGCATAGGGACTACACAATAGTGTTGCGTCTAAGGGAGTGGTTAATTACTGCTCTTCAGTTCCTTGTAAACTGCTGCTATCTAGTTATGTGATCAAGAGCTTGCCATAGATTTGTATGTCCCCTTCCTTTTCCATTTCCCATTTCATGCACAAATTTGTCTTCCCATTTCAGCATTAAGGAGGATATAAATTTACATTTACACCAAACAGTGCTAACATTTGTTAGCTTTAGGGCAGAGCCTTTTGAGAAGCCCACTCCTCTACTATGGAAATGGTTCAGGTGAGTGTCTCTGCAAATTACAGGCACAAATATAGTAATCAATATATTAGTATATGTGTGTGTGTGTGTATACACACACAGACACACACAGCGGTACTTCGGGTTACAGACGCTTCGGCTTACAAACTCTGCTAACCAGGAGGTGGTTGCTCCAGGTTAATAACTTTGCCCCAGGATAAGAACGGAAATCATGCACCAGCAGCGCAGTGGCAGCGGGAGGCTCCATTAGCAAAAGCACGGTTCAGGTTAAGGAACGAGGTTAAGAACGGACCACTGTCATCAGGAAAGCCATCCAGAGGGAACATAGTGCTTCCTGATTTGACTTTGTGGCATCTTCATGAATCTGATTAAATATCATTAATCAATCATATTGATTAACTATCACCACTAACCTGACTACATATCATCATTGCTCCTGTGGACCCTAATTAGTATGGATTGCCTTAGAAGAAGCCTTGCTGCATATTAGGGAAAGAAACAACTGAGGACATGTGATAAAGAGTAGGTGAGAGTTTGTATGTAAAACCTTTCACTCCAAACCCCAAAATGCATCTCTAGTTTGCATTCATAAAACTTGATTATAGAGAAGTCAATTTGAAGCTTAAGCATTAACATTGGCACACACATTGTTAGTTTGGAGTTCGAAAACGTTAGTTCCAAAAGAAGAGGAGAGGGGACAATTCCTGCATGGGAAAAGAAGAATAGGGCTGGGAAGGTCCACAGGACACTTATTTTAAACTTCTCTTTCAACTCATTATCTGTCTATTTATTGGCATTGCTCCATGTCTGGGCAAAACTACCCGTAGAAAAGGTTGTGCTAAAAATGCCAATTAAAGCTAAAACTGGTGATATTCCCTTTGTGCCCTGTGGATTACAGAAAGAGTACTTGTAGGTCACAAGTGCCACACAGGCTAGGGTAGCGAACACCATTGTCTTAAATAATTCATTGAAACGAAGAGAACATAATTAGCTTCACGGTGAGATGTTAATTGCTCACCTGTCATTCCCTCACATCATTTCTTTGGGATTCTCCTTCAAAGACTGTGAGCAACTCAATTTAGCCAGGGCATTCAGTGGATTGATGAGTGAGGACTATTGTAATTAAGCTTCTATTACATTGCCCCTAATCAAATTAAGAGATGTCTATGACTTCCAACCAGATGGATTTTCAAGCCTCACCCCATCCCATTCTTGGCAGTTTTTAGGAATATGGTTATGTTCTGTTTGCTGTGTGGCCAGAAATTAATCAGCTGGAACACCATATGCCATTGTGAGATCAGCTGCGATGTGATGCTACCCAACAGGAGCTACAGGGAAGTTGGCTTGGGTGAGACCATTGCTAATTCATAAACTACTTTTGGAACTCATGGAGGGCGTCTTGGAGCAGGGAAGCAGCAAAGAGCCCAAGTACAGTGATACCTTGGGTTACATACGCTTCAGGTTACATACGCTTCAGGTTATAGACTCTGCTAACCCAGAAATAGTTCTTCAGGTTAAGAACTTTGCTTCAGGATGAGAACAGAAATCGTGCTCCGGAGGCGCAGCAGCTGCAGGAGGCCCCATTAGCTAAAGTGGTCTTCAGGTTAAGAACAGTTTCAGGTTAAGTATGGACCTCCGGAACGAATTAAGTACTTAACCCGAGGTACCACTGTACTAATTGTCCCCTCCTCCTGCCCTGTCCCCATTCCAAATTCCTTTTCCCCCAAGCTGCTCCCCTCCCCCCAAAACACACACAGAGAGGGGGGGGGAGAGAAGAGAAATTTCATTTGGAGTCAGTTGGCAACCTTATGTCTTGTTGCTCTGATTATTAATTTTTGTGTTCTTGAACAGTTCAGAAAATTCCAGATAACAAAGGGGATTGATACATACAGTGGGTGCTCGGGTTGCGAACGTGATCCGTGCGGGGGACACGTTTGCAACCCGTGACCCGTGCATCTGCGCATGCACGGGTCGTGATTTGGCGCTTCTGCACATGCACATTGCGCGATTTAGCGCTTCTGCGCATGCGTAAGCGCTGAAACCTGGAAGCAACCCATTCCAGTACTTCTGGGTTTGGTGCGGTGTGCAACCCGAAATCGCGAAACTAGATGCGTCTGTAACCCGACGTATGACTGTATTAAGAGTGTTGGACTAGGACGTGGGAGACGATGCTTCCAATCCCCATTCAGCCATGAAGTCCACTGGCTAACTCTGGGCCAGTCAGTATCTCTCAGCCTACCTTACCTCACTGGGTTGTTGTTTCTTAGATCATTCTGTGTCACCAGTATCCTTACTGGTTTAACATCCTCTGTTTCCCAGAAGTGATCTATATATTAATTCAAGTTTGTTCTCACGTTTCCTGCTTCACAGTTACATAGCTGTAGAACATTTACAGCAAACAGCTATTTGTGAGTGGAGTGCTATTGTCATATTGATAGAAACCGGGGGTGGGGGTGGGGTGGAGGGTGGACAGACAACAAACCTGATACATTCTAGTTTCTCAACTACAAATTCAGATATCTATCTTAAATGAAGGTCCACTGAAAAATGTAGCATCCTCCCAGGAGCCTTGCTAAATAATCACAGCAGCAGTCTGCAGGGGGCTGAAAGCTTCAACGACCTGTCAAACTAGATAGCTGGCTCTCAGTAGCAGACATCCATCAGCACCATTAAAAACTCTGGTGCTTTATACAAAACATGGAAATGGTTCAATTTTGCTGACTGCCATATCCATTTGTGGGCAATCAGAAAGAAAGAAATTAGTTACAGATGAGAACATTTTATATAGAACACAATAAGGAAAGGAGAGAAGGCGCCGTTGAAAAATACGTATAGAAGAAAGGAACAAATGTTGAAGCTCTCAAGTCAAAACCATGGCAGATGCAATGTGGGGTGGGGGAGCACAGCTTTTGTCACAACTTTTGTAATAAATACAAAGTAAGGAGGATGTAAATTAATTAGGCCAGTTATAGATATCTGAGGAAAAGGTGGACTAAGAAGAGTACATCTTTGTGTAATTGTGAGAAGGGGATACAGAGGGCAACTTCACACATTATCAGGAAGTCTCGACAGAAAATGTATGAGTTATTCATAATCCTGTTTCTGTACTTCAGTGTTATGTAACGTGCGGAGGAATGGCTCACAAATTTCTACCATGTTTCCTAATAATGTGCCAAGCCATCTCTGAACCTTTATTCTAGTCTATTCCATCTACCCTTTATCTCACAGCTGGTTTGCATCTGGAGCTTTAGGGTCCCCTCCTGCCCATCAGCTATTCATGAGAATGGAACTGAGAGGAGAAAGTGCTGCTGATGTTGTGGAAAGTGTGCAATTTCAGTTCCTTACTCAGAAAGAAGGTCAAAGCACATGGGGAAATGTCTGAGCAGAGAGGTAGACCTGTGTTCGTTGCAAAATATCTATTGCATGTATACAGTTTTCAGATAGAACAGGATCGTGCCACATGACTTCAGTTTTGTGTTAACTTACCTGGGAGTAGCCATTACTGAACTCAGTGAGACTTTTTGGATTGTATTAAAGAATACAGGGATGTTGCAACACACACAAATTCTCACACTGAGAATTTAATTTTTGGCACATTTGCGAAAAGAAAAGAGTTACAATGTTTAACCCAGAAGTTCACCTGCAAACCCTGATGCACATGTTGTTTTAATTGATTGCGATAATGATTACTCAGTTGCCAATGGCTGAAGGACTGCAGACCTGTCTGCTTTCAAAGTAGCAAGCCCCATGGACTCCTTCAGTTTCATTTATTATCACTGAGAACAAGACACATTTTCATTAGCTGTCTGCTGCATTTAAAAGCTTCCTGAAACAGAACAAACTCAACTTGATTGATGTTTATTAGCTAGCACATGGTAGGTTAAGCAGTGGCAAGATTGAATGTAAGAACTGTGGGCTCAGGTGAAGCAGGATCAGTCTTTCAGAATCAGATGAAGGTCAGGAGATTGTAAGGTCACTGCAAGCCTGCCTCAACATAGATCTGCCATCAAGGGGACAGCCACGTCTCCTACCATAGAAAGGACGGTCTGGTGTTTGAAGGAAGCATCTATTTGAAAGGCTGTTGGTTCCAAGTCTAGTTTAAAGCTAAAGAGCCATCAGAAGAGGGGACAGGTCCTTGAAGTTGCCTCTCATCATTTAGCAGCTGGACAGCGGACTGAGCAGGCATACAGATCACCTGGCCTTCCCCACTGTAGAGAGATGTATTGTATTTCAATTATGTGCTATTTATTTCATAAAATGTATACACCGTTTGATTGTTAGAAAACCTCACATTTATTTAAAACATTTAAAAGATAAAAGCAACAATAAACTAAAAACACGCGCCAACATTATTCATGTTTGGGTAGGAAGTAGGTTGCCAAACTCTGCTTTCCATATTAACAAGCTTTATTGAGATTAGGGGTGGATATTGAAGGGTTCGTTTAAAGTCCATTAACCAAGAAGCACTTCTTAAACCTGGCACAACTTTATTACTACGGCTAATTAATTACTTTTTGCGAGTTCTGCCAGTGAGCTATTCCCAAGGTTTTTCAAATTATTTTGACAAAATTTATTCTTCCTTTGTGTGGCAGAAAGTACTACTAATTTTTGATGGATGTCAAGGTAAAGGTAATCGATTATGATGATCCAGGCTGCAATTATATAAAATGGCTTTTGAGGCAGTGAAGAAAATTAGTGATATATGTGCACATTGGAAAGTTAATTCCTTAAAGTTATAAAGTACTCTCATGAATTTGAGTGATCTACAGGAATATTGCTGAGAATTCTAAGAGAGTTTACATTCAAGAAAAGCATCTTATGTTCATTCATGATAAAAACAAGGATGCAGTTGCTGTTAATTAAAAAATCTGTTCAACAAAACATTCAAAACCTTCTGATTTTGTCAAATCTTTTGTCCCAATAAAAGGGATATAATTGTTATTAGAGGAACTGGCTGGAAAGTTATCTGGTTAGGCACTTCAATCTTTACAAGAGATGGGTTTTATATGGTATTTTACAGTGCTACAAATCCAGTCCTGTTCTTATAAAACAGCTTTATTATTATTATTGTTAATAGATACTTGTGTTTTTATCAAATTTTGTTGCTAGCTGCTTTGCACTTTTAGAAAAGGTGGAATCTAAATGTTATAAATATGAAATGTGTAAAAGCTCCTTGACAAAAGGTTTAGTGCCTCACAGTAAATACAAAGTCTCATTTAAAGAATTTAAAGTGTCCCAACTACCTGATAGGGGTCTGGGTGGCGCTGTGGGTAAAGGCCTCAGCGCCTAGGGCTTGCCGATCGAAAGGTTGGCGGTTCGAATCCCCGCGGCGGGGTGCGCTCCCGTTGTTTGGTCCCAGCGCCTGCCAACCTAGCAGTTCGAAAGCACCCCCGGGTGCAAGTAGATAAATAGGGACCGCTTACAAGCGGGAAGGTAAAACGGCGTTTCCGTGTGCGGCTCTGGCTCGCCAGAGCAGCGATGTCACGCTGGCCACGTGACCTGGAAGTGTCTGCGAACAGCGCTGGCCCCCGGCCTCTTGAGTGAGATGGGCGCACAACCCTAGAGTCTGTCAAGACTGGCCCGTACGGGCAAGTGGTACCTTTACCTTTAACTATCTGATGCTGAAGCTCTCCATACTTAAGTGCCGTTGAACTCGGTGGAGGTTCCTTCTGAGAAGATACGCATGGAGTTGCAGTGTGAAATACACTAATTTTAAGTCTCATTTTTTTGTGTAAGGGTGACATTAATTTCATTTTAAAATGGTCTTTTGAATGCTCATGGAAACAGGCTCATGGTGAAAGGGGAGCAATTTAATTAAGGCTCAGCTTTACAATAAAATAGATCTTGAAGATTCATAGTGCAATCCTATGCATGCTATGAAGTAGCAAGCCCCACCATGTTCAAGAAGGGCTTAGTCTTAGGAAAGTGTGTCAGGGATGGCCATCTCAGTGCTCTGCTGGTAAAACCCAAAGACTCTTGTGCATGTGCCAAGTGCTTCCACGTGTGTGCTGGAGCTCTCTGAATTGCCCCAACTGGCAGGACTCTCTTTTGGGAAGGGGCAGACAGGCTGCAGTATGAAGGAAACTTTTTGGTAGTCCTTTTGACACATGCACATTAAAGATGTTTCATTTATATGTATAACTTGATTTTAATTTTGCCATATAGCTTCTTGGACCATAAATAAATGATTTCAAAGAGTGCCAAGAGAGACTGACAGGGGTGAATTGTGGAATGTCTTTCTTGAGACTACGATTGGCAATAGGCCATATTTGTGAATGAAAAGATTAACCCTATATGTAAAAGAAAGGGTTCCATTGGGGTAGCCACCTTTGTTGCTGGAAAACACACACACACAGTCCTGTGGCATGTTAAAGAATTGATAAATTTATTGTGACATAAGCCTTTGTGACTAGAGTCTGTTTCATCAGATGCACAAAATAGAGTTGTTGTTTTTTTTAAAGAAAGGGGGGACTATGTACAAATCTCAGAAACTCTCTTCATTCAAAGTTTGAAAAGAACCAGTTCAAGGTTCTACAGCCTGATTCTGCCCAATATCACTTTGTTTCCTGAGATCAACAGGGGGAGGTGTTTTTTTACACTGCAGCACCTTCACACACCACCTTTAATCCAGTTTCCAGAGGCTTGCTGGTGGTGTGGGGAGTAACAGTGTGGCCTGGGGCCTCTCCCATAACCAGTGGTACGGAAGAGAGTAGCAGATCAGCAGCTTCCACTCCCAAGGCAATGTGAGAAATGGGCCTTAGACTGGTTCTCAGATTCTGAAAGCTATTCAGTGGTGAGCATACTCTTGATCAAGATGCCGTAGAAAAAAGATAGACACTCTTGCTTAGAAATAGGAAGCTTTTATCCTGGAATTGTTACATAGTGGTCCTGAATAATGTTTGGAAATACCCCAGGGAATTATAGCTTGGCTAAATCTGTTGTAAATGTTGCCCCACCTGTAAGAGGCTCGTTGCTACGTTGGTTTGTATGTTTTATATATCTATAGTAAGCTGCCAGGATGAACACACCCTTAAAAGAAAATTACCAGCTGGGCTCTCACTCATCATGTAGGTTGTCAGCAGGCACACACTATGCCAAGAGTAACACTAATGAGCAGATTAGCATATTTAGTTTAAAAATAAATTGCATCCCGAATGAAACAGAATTTAAGCAGGAAGAAATGTTTCCCAGTGTGCTGTGGGATGCTAATAAGCAATTGTGCTGCTTTTATCATAATGGAAAAAAAAACAGAGATGGATTTGGGTTTCTGATTACTACCAAACATTTTTCAATTCCTGGTTCCTTTCTGCATCTAAGCTCTAGTAATCACCCTGCTTTGCACAACATAATGAAATATATTAAAAAGCAAGCCAACTGTATTAAAATATGTTTTCACTTGTAGCCATTATGATAATTATTGCTGTATCCTCTGATACTTCCCATTAATAAAGCTAAAACTAAACAATACTTCCCATTAATAAAGCTGAAACTAAACAGCGACTATGAAACATTAACATCTGGTATTAAAAGGCTATTTAAACAGAAACAAGGCAATTTATGTCTTTATAAAGCTGATGTGTAACGTCTGAAGAGATGTTTTCTGAATGAGGCCCTTACATCATAACACATAAATCAATTAAACTGGATTGCTTGGACCTAAACCAATTTAGTTCCATTGACTCTAATGGTAGTTAATGGGCTGATATCCAGGTATATTTCACAAGCTCTAAACTCTAGCATGAAGATCGTAATTCATGCTCTGAATGTGGAACAATGCGAGATGCACAAGTGACAGTGATGAACAGAAACTTTGTTTAATTGAATGTATAAACAGTGTCCAATACACAGTGCCATCTTTGGAATGCATCTTGCAAAATGTATAAAGACGTCAGGATAAATCATGACATTCTAAATTAAGCATGTTTCTTCTGCTACACTTTCTGTTAAGGGTGTGGCATTTAAACATCACCAAAAATAGGGTAGATTTCCATTAACGTTTCCACATACCGATTTATAGTTATAGATGCAAATTTAGAAGCAATTACTCCAAATTAAATAGAAATATAGTACAGAGGAGATAACTTGTTATTTTTGTGATCTGCAAAGATACTGTACAGCTGATTAGATGTACTTCATCCCTCTATGCTTATCACATCATGACCTGAGCCATCTGATGTTCAGTTGCAAATATTTTTTGTCCTCTGTTCACACATTCAGCGCCATGTGATTGCTGTACACTTAATCAAATGATGAATATGTGAGTGTGAACCAGGACTGAAACTGGAAGAAGTGGGGTTTGGATATGTGGTGAACTCAGGGTGGTGGTATGAGCGGTGGAATGGTTTTCCTGTGGCCAGGATAATTCACAGCAATCGATTAAGTGAGTAGCCACAAATTAGTCAAGCATAGTAGACACCTCAGACTTTTTCAGCTCTTGGGTGTGGCTGATAAAAGGCCTTTGGAATGCAGATGTCATCAACAAACAAAAAACCCTTCTTTCTTCTACAGTGGCAATCACCATTCATCAAAGTACTGGTTCCAAGATGCTATATATAGTTGTGGTAACATTCTGGAACTGCTTATGTATTTTAAATGAGAACATATCAAGCTGAATAATGACAGCATGTATAGGGCAGACTCTGAGATACAGATACTTGTATCAGAAATTTGAAAATGAAACCTTCCATATCAAATATGCACCCTACAATATAAAACATGATGCGAAATGACAGATACAATGTGAGGACAGTTTTGAACCCTAATTCTAAATGGCATAAAAATGCCCTCTTGGCCCATAAATCAATCCCGTTCTCAGTTATGTCAAAAGTGAAGATCAAAGAGGTAGATGATGGAGTGTTGTATTGTACTACTGTCGGCCTTGTAGACACTGTTACAGCATCATCAGGGTCACTTTCTGTCATGATTACTCAAATCTGATCCACTCATCTGATTCCACTTAATGGAAAACCGTCCTCCCAAGTTCATAAAGTTGTCATACATTAACTATTGATTTGACTTGTGACTAACAATATGATACGTGAGCTCTGATGAACCTTTTTAGGAATACAATAGCTATGTGATTTCCATACAATTCAGGATAAGTCAGAGTGTCTTCATATAACTTTATTCCATCTTAAGGTTACTTTTTTTTCTTCAAACAATAAAGTTGTATGGCACAATGCAGAATCTAATTATATTGCACACTTATTGATTGTGTGACAAATATGACATACAAATTTGGGTTTCATAACTTTAGGTTCAGAAAAACAATACTGTATTCAGTCAGAAACATATCACCACATACCTGGATTGCTTATCGTCATTTCACAGAATCTTTCTTCTGGTTTTTAAATCCATGCATCATCTCTATGACATGACAAGGACCTTCCATAAATATGTCATACATCACAAAGGACAGAGGTAGCAAATTTGTGAGAAAGGGCTTTGGCATTTTGGTTTGGCATATTTTCTTAGTTTTGTTTTTAGTTTACAACAAAAAAGAGACAAACTAAAGAAGGGCACCAAGCTAGGTAGAAGAGCAGGTTCAGTGTTCATAAATAGGTACTGCTAATTCCCCAAGCTTTTGATTTGAATAGATGTTGCGTACAAAATGCTTCTGCATTCAGCTAAGCATGCAGTTTTTGTTTGTTTGTTTGTTTGTTTGTTTGTTTGTTTGTTATACTTAAATCATACTTTACAGCCCCAAAGGGCTCTCAAACAACATACAAAAGAGTTCAGTAGAGAATTACCATATGCCTTAATAAGCAAGCATCTAATTTCACAGAATATAGCCTGCTCGTATATTTATAAATTCATTCATTCATTCATTCATTCATTCAGTTTCTATCCTACCCTGCATCCTGTATGATCTCAGGTCAAATTATTGTTGAAACAACAAAAATCAAAATCACGTATCACAATTAAAAATTCTAGCATTTGTCTAAGCAGTATAGTAAGAAGATATTCACATGTGGCTTATCTAAGCTCAGATCCCCACAAAGCCTGGCCAAAGAGATACTTCTTCACATTACACTGAAACATATACAGTGATGGCACCAGAGGCACCTCTGAGGGAAAGGAGATCCTCAGACACAGTTCCGCCATAGAGAAGGCCCTTGCACGGCAAGCAAAGATAAGTTCTTTCCACTGGGGAATTCTACTTTTCTAGTATGTCTACCAACTCAATGGGATGCAACTAATCCATTTGGCTTCCCCGGGTCCTATAGTTTTCCCAAATCACACTAAAATGTTAAAACTACCCTGTTTGGAGAACACAGTATTTAAA
The DNA here is from genome assembly GCF_027172205.1 of Podarcis raffonei. Taxonomy (NCBI): domain Eukaryota; kingdom Metazoa; phylum Chordata; class Lepidosauria; order Squamata; family Lacertidae; genus Podarcis; species Podarcis raffonei. The sequence continues at coordinate 67,766,987 of NC_070602.1, forward strand.
TTGCTGACTTTCTTTTAAAGAATGTGTAACTCTTCTTCTGTGTTACATTCATGAGTTTAGTGTCCAGAAGATTTGATTTGAACCTTTTCAAGCTTCCAAGTATGGCAGCCAGTTTGTTGAATCCTTCGGTTACAAATGAAAAATTGACTTGAATAGCTTCTCAATAGGTGTTTCTCTCTCTCTGCTGCATTTAAACAGTTTCTGGTGTGGTGGTGTCAGAGGCAGTCTACTGTTGAGACGAGGTGAAGCACCTACTTTAGGTGGTGGAGGTGCAAGAAGCAGAGTCCTGCTCACCGTACTGCTTCCAGCTCACAGTGTTGCCACTTATCTTTCCCATCCTGGGGTGGAGAAGACAAGCAACAATGCCTTGTGGAACGCCTAGACTCTCACTGTGTTCAGCAAGAGGGGGAGCAGTCTGGTGGTGGAGGAAGTTGTGGTGGGTCACAGCGCAGCGGCATGGCTTGGTATGGCGTGGGAGCAGGAAGTGGCAGGAAGGCCTCTCCTGGGTGGTGTGTTTCCTTTCTCATTCTCAACAGGGATTATCTGTGCTGTTGCTGTGGAGAAACACTCCAACTGGCTAGAAATAAACATCATTTTATAGACATTATTGCAGGAATTCACTTTTCTCTAACTTGCACTAGAGTTAGTTTGTACTTCTTAAGAAACTGGTCTGCCTTCAAAAAGAAAAAAAGAAATAAGCCTAAAGGAGATTTCACATAGAAAGCAAAATGAATAAAATAAAATAATCGCATGACAATCTCATAAAGGAAACATGTGTTTTAAACAATGAGTTTTCGGTCATAATTATTTTACTAGTTAAAGTTCAATGCATTTTATTTTTCTTCTTCCCTCCTTTATTCTCTGTTCCTAAGAAGCCAAACAGAATTCTAAACCAGCGTTAAGATTTCCTATCAAAGAGAAAAACAGAAGCTTGCCGTTTCCATTTGCCAGATTTAAGTTCAATCAGGAGAGGCCCATTAATTTATGTACTGCAAATGTGCATATGTACTCTTCTTGTTGGCCACAGCAGCTTCTGAATTCAGACAGTTTAAACATAGCCTAATTTAGTGCAAACTTCATTCATTCTGATTTGGTGTCTCCCTTTACCTGTCTCATTACACTGAGGACCTTGTTACTCATTTGTCTGTCTGGGTTGTTATAGCCAGCATATGGTAGTTATTTTGAACCTACCTGATGGCAACGGAGTTGTTAGTTCTTTTTGGGTGCTTTTAATAACTGCATGACAAGGGAGAAATTCAGCAGGTGCTGCTTTCCCTTTTATGGAGCTAGAATGACAGCAAAGCCTCATGCAGAGATTTGGTGGTGTTATTGTCTATTTATGGTGAGAAATTCATGATCCATCCCGCCTCTGTACCAGAATCGTACAGTGCTGGGGGTCATGAACCAGTAGAGCCCAGGCACCTTATTCCTTGTACCACTGGAGTAGTTCTCATGTGGAGGGGGCTATCAGTCCTCCTGCAGCACCACTGCTGGCCAGAGCAGGCACTGCTGCTCTTCAGCCCAGCCGAACCAGGTGGCTTCAGGAACCAATAGAAATAAAACAGTTGATCCAGGTTTTTCATTCTGAGCAATTTGCCTCTGAGAAGTTGAAGAGAATCCTCTTGTGTCACCTCATTGTCTGCATGCCTATTCTAGAACCTGGACATCACCCATCTTCAGCCACATCATCTGCCTCTGGCTCTTGCATTGGTGTCCACCCATTCTGGGATCAGACCTATGTCCTCTTTCTGTATCAGACCAAAGGCCTATCCTGTTTTCACAGTAGCCAACCAAATGAGCATGAGAGCTCTGCAAACATAATTTGAGTGAAACAGAACTCTGAGAAACCCAACAACTAGTATTCAGAGGCATGGTGTCTCTGACAGCAGAGGGAGAACATAGTCCTTGTAGGTAATAGACACTGACAGCCTTAACCTCCATGAATTTGCCTAATTCTATTTTAAAGCCATCCAATTTGGTGGCCATTACCCTTGTCAAGACCTGAAAGATGTCATGTGTATCATAGAATGTTTTATTAATAATAATTAATTACCCACCCTTGACCGTAATGTCTCAGGGTGGGTACTAACAATTAAAACACATATCAAGAACAGTTTAAAGCAACTGTTAACCGCAAAAATAAGGTGGGTCCTGAAATATATGCATCTCAAGTGACAAAAGCCATGTAAAGAGGTGTGTTTTAACAGGCCGGTGTAGGCACATTCAATTCCCATGATCTGCAGTGTACAGACATTACATGCACACATAGTACTGTATACATTCTACTGCATCTGCTGACACCTGGGCATGTGCAAAGAGTGGGCACGGCTGGTAGAATCACAATTGTCCATCCAAGCCCACAGAAAGATGGTACTGAATGCCTGCCCAGGGCTATTCTATGTACTCAGTAAACTTATTTAAAAATAACAACAAATTCTCACTCTTCTTCTCAGCTGTGCCTGTTCCAGCAAACTCTGACCTGCCTCTGATGGCTTACCTGGTTTTATATAACAGAAAATCCAAGAGTCACAGCTGTCTATTGTGCTGACTTCACTGCCCTGTGCAGCTGATGAGATTCACAGACACCAGTGCACTTGAAAGCATATAATTCTATCAGTCCTTCCTATTTGACCATTCACTTCAAAAAGAGGGGGGAAAGGGTGTGTGTGACAAGATTATAAGTAGCAAATGATAATGTGTCTGCAGTGTTTGCTGCTTTTGCTATCACATTTTTGTCCCTGGTTTGGTTTGCAAGCGAAGAAGTATTATAAGCATCTTTAATAATCTGCATCACATTTGGGGATATGAAAAACAGATGGTAGGCGTTCCGCAGAAAACTGTGTGCGGATCCAGGCTGAGAGATCTGGATTTTGATGACATTTATTTTCCCAAACCAGATTTCTTGTGAAATGGGAAAGTTAACTAGGTTCTGGAAAGCCTCTCTGATCTGCTGGAAGGGAGGGGGAGGGAGAACTGAGCAAGACCCCAGAAGACTTGCGTATGGGATCTCCTGAAGCAATAGATGAGTGAAAAAGCACACTTTGCAGATCATGGTCCATTACTAGGGATGCAGCAGCCTACATCACAGAAGCAAGAAGATGGGACAAGGCAGGACACAAGAACAACTGGTAAAAGGGAGGGAAAGCAGCTCTGACAGTGAAGACAGAGCAGAGGCCAGAAGATGAGGTGGCACTGTTGGCTCCATCGCTTAGAAAAAGAAGAGTTTTTTTCAGCTTTGATATGTATTTTGAGGTTTTTTAAAAGGTTTTTAAGTACAACCTTGTCAAAATACTTATTTTGTATGTGAATCTATTATTATGAATGAATAATGGACTATATTGCCTTCTTCCCAGCTCCTCCTTTGCAACTTTACACAAAAAGACAACCTTGTAGATCAGCCCACAAGAGATACAGTGGTACCTTGGGTTACATACGCTTCAGGTTACAGACTCCGCTAACCCAGAAATAGTACCTCGGGTTAAGAACTTTGCTTCAGGATGAGAACAGAAATCGTGCGGTGGCGGCAGCGGGAGGCCCCATTAGCTAAAGTGGTACCTCAGGTTAAGAACAGTTTCAGGTTAAGAATGGACCTCCAGAATGAATTAAGTTCTGAACCCAAGGTACCACTGTACTAGTGTGCCATACCCAACACCACTGCAGATCCTGCTAGGGACTGGCAAAAGAGGAACTTTGCTTTCCATCTGTCTTGCTCCTCATTCCTTGCTGCACTTCCATTCTGGACACAGAAGAGGGCATTTTTCTTCTTTAGCAATTTGTTTCTTTGCTGGAAGCAGAGGAGGGATAGAGTGCTACATACCTCCTCTGCTATTACATCTATTACTCTGCTTTGAATTCATTCTTGTCTATGGCTTCCAGGCTATTGTTTTAAATGCAAGGCTATGCTAAAATGAGATTATTGTTTTAAATGCAAGGTTATGCTAAAATGAGATTACTAGTTGTTGCAGGAAAGTAAAGAGAATTTGTTTTTTTCTTTACTGAGATCTAACCTAAATTTTATTTTGTGTATCATATTGGTAATGTTAATTCTAGGTATGAGGGATCCACAAATACAGTTGCCAGTTTACCAGTGACCACCATCAATTAATTTATGGTGAACGTCACGGCAAGCCTTTATTGTACTCCATCTTAAGAGCAATAACATTTCTTTAAAAAAAAGAGATTGACAACACAGAGAATCACAGCATGTTTCTTTCAAAATAGTGGTTGGCTCTGTCATGCTGGATGTAGCTTCAGTGTCAGCAATTGGAGAGAATTGTTGCTTTCTACACACACACACACACACACACACACACACCCTCCTTGAGCTTCCAGATGAGGTCAAACAAGGCACACATTCCTTGTAAGATTCCATCTTTGAGTATTACCTATCTTCCTAAGATTTCTTTAACACCTAGAAGTATAGAACAGAAGCCCCTTTCTGCAGTCCTTTTTTGACAATAGCTGTGCAACCCTCGAGCTCACCTGACCAAGTATCGGATTGCAAAAATAACAGGCAGAAGCTCTTTATATGCATTTTGTGATCATAATTCAATCCTAAGAACCTCAAGCCTAAGACCCTCCAAAGTGTAAGAAGCTGCTGCTACAAATTCATATTACAACTCATGCAGTAAGTGATATGATATGTGATGTTGTGGAAAGTCTCATTTGCAGCAAGCACCAGGGTCCTTTGTTCGTTGAATGGAGAAGGTGATCCTTTTGCAGTTTGAGTCATCTTGCCTTGAAAAAGGAATGTGAGACATCACATGTAAAAATAAAATTGTTCTCACATTGTGAATAACGGCAGCAGAATGTATTGGACATCAAGGAATTTGATTAGATTGTATTTCTGCTATGTTCTGCAGAAGTCTAGCTCACTGATTAAATAGCAACAGTGCCAATATTAGAACTAATATTGCATTTGGTTGAGAATGCAGGACAGAATGAATTAGGTTGTGTATATCCAACCATAAGTTAATGAGAAATTGAGAATGAGCGAGTGAGTGCTATATTTTACCAAGTGAAAGACAGTCATGAATGAAAGGCAACAGCTAATCATTGGACAAGGTTATATTTTCAGCTATTCTCCTTTGAGAGCCATCTTTCTGAATGAAGATGCAACACTCAACTTTGTTCTCCTATTACTCCTTGTCTGTGTTTTTCAAGTAGACCATACTAGCAACCTTGTATCCAGGATTGCTTGGGAATTCTAAGAAACTAAAAAAATGAATGCAGTTTTGAAATTGGTTAAAATCAGTGCAATTTTGAAAAGTTCAGTCTGCCATCTTGTTTCAAAATGGCATCAAATTAGATCCAGACCTGTGCATCAATCTCAAGAACCACCGTACAAAATTTGGTTAAAATCTTTGCAGTTTTGAAAGGCTCCAGCTGCCATCTAATTTTCTTGAAACGTAGATGAAAACATGCTCCTTGATCTCAGGCAAATGTAGTTATGATATCTTCAGATGTGTCCAAATGTATAGTTGCCAGAGAAATAACCCTCCAAAATATATAGTAGATTAATTCATTTATTCATTTACCATGCGTCTGTTCAAGACCCAAAGCAATTAGGTCATGATGCCAACTGGAAATGATGCAAGCTGATGTAATTAGAGTTGAGCTAAATTGTTATGAATTTGAGCGGTGTGGTCGTCAATCTATCCTACAGGCCACACAGCTTAGGGAAGCTCCCAAGTTTTGGAGCAAAGCAGCTGTGTAATCCTTTTTTTTTTTTTTTTTGGCAATAGTCGTCCAATCCTTGAACTTGTCTGACCAAGTCTGAGGTAACCAGACAGCTAAAATATAGGTAGGGAATTTTTATATACTTTTTGTAAACCTTCCTCACTTTTACCAACTGCATGGCCTGTGAGGAGGTCTTGCAGAGAGAGATGAACTGACTCTGCCCAAGCTTGAGATCATTGCTGGGGTTGGAACAGCTGTCCTTGCTTCCAAGGCTTAGAAGACTTCCTGGCCTCTGGCTTGTGGGCTAGCTTGGGAAATGCATGAAGTATCATGGAGACATAAAAATCATTTGGGTGGGTGGGTAATTACATAGCTCAGCATAAGCTGCAATCATTTTCCAGGTTACATCTCTTTTGCATGTGGAAAACCAAGTGAACTTCTTCCCTCACTCAATGTGATATACTCTTCCTCCCCTCACAGAGGCCTAAGGTAATGGCCACAGGCCAAGAACACACTTGGGGTTCTTACCCTGTAAACAAAGCCAAAGGCTTGTGCCCTTTCCAGGCGCTTGGCTTTTAAAGTACCTGGAGGTGGGAAGCAACATAACTATCAAATATAATATAAAATAACTATAAAACAAATAACTCCATGAGTTGCAGGTGGAATATAGGCAACTACTTCCTTCTCCAACTAACAATGAAGAAGTGGGTTTTGAATCCCCCCCCCCAAAAAATCTTGTAAACCGTATTGAATTTTTTACGGAGGTGGAAAGAGGAGTAGAACCAATGCTTTTTTCCAGGGGGACGCAGGTGTATGCATACCCCTAAACATTTTGTGAATCTTTGTCCATTTACTGTACAGTGGTACCTCGGGTTAAGTACTTAATTCATTCCAGAGATCCATTCTTAACCTGAAACTGTTCTTAACCTGAAGCACCACTTTAGCTAATGGGGCCTCCTGCTGCTACCGCGCCGCTGGAGCCTGATTTCTGTTCTTATCCTGAAGCAAAGTTCTTAACCTGAAACACTATTTCTGGGTTAGCGGAGTATGTAACCTGAAGCGTATGTAACCTGAGCGTATGTAACCCGAGGTACCACTGATTTATTTTCCCCGATATGAACTATAAAATGGTGATTTTCTTGAGTCAAAATGAGAGTACCCCTAAACATTTTTTAAAGAAAAAAAGCAATAAGTAGAACTATGATGCACAAACCATAGGTCAGTGGTGGAGTCTATGCTTTTCATGCAGAAGGCTCAGCCCTGGGGGAGACTTGTGCTTGGAATCTGAGAGAGCCACTACCAGTCAGTAGTGGACCAGTCACTACCAGACATTTCGAAGTCTGGTAAGCCCATGGTCTGGCTTGCTATCAGGCATCTTCCCGAGGTATTGGCAATTGTAAAAACGATTTGCTAGGGATGAATCCCTGTCCTCTAGCACACTTTGTTACTGTACTCTGAAACTGTCAAAGGCAATTAGATTCAAAGCCATTTTATGTTTCAGCAGAGCTGATCTATATGAGAAGTATGACAAATTTCATACTTGAAATTCTTTGTATTCTACAAGAAAGCTTTGTTGCTTTAAGGCCCTGGCGGGATGGTACGTGCATCAGAAAGGTCAGGATGATATGTTTCTGTCAAGAAAGGCATTCAATTTGGGTAGCGGGGGGAGGAATTGATAAAAGTACGCACAACGCAGAGGTGACTTTGAGCATCTACCAAATCCAGCCATGATCCTGGGTGAAAAGCTCCCATTTATGTCAGATTTGTACTTTAACAATCTTGACAAGATAAGGCCTAAGGACAAAAGTCAATGGCTTGCTCTTTAAGCACCTGATGAATAAGACCAGTTCTCAGGCAAAAGCTGCTAGAGCGCCGCATCACCAAATGAGCAATGAGCCTCTCAATGGTGTGTGAAGAGATATCCCATTCCAACTTTTCTTTACCACTCTGTGAAAGGTCCTAGGTCATTTGTGCTATGATCACTTTATTAACACAAGAGCAATACCTGCACCAGATCCAATCTCCCAGCACTTCACCTATGCTTAAATTCTGTTGTTGTGTCTACCAGAGCCACACAAGGCCAAAGACCAAGGGTGGATTTAAGATGGGTGAGTCTGCCTTTGTCCATGTGTGATTATGCCACAGGAGCATATTTGTCTATATACACACACAAGTGCCTGTTATTATAAATTGAATTGGCCTGCATGTACTATGTATGAGTGCCAGAGACACAAACCTGTTTATTATGGTGTGTTCAACAGACATAAACATTGAACAAGAATGTTCTTAAAACGGTTAATTGCCTCTTAAAATACTGCATGGTACAAAATTTAACTTTAGACAAATGTAAGTGTGGGTCTTTGGGCCTTGGCAAGAGTCACTTACATAGAGAATAAGGTGCGTGTGTGAAATGAAACCAGCTGTGCCCAGAACCCAGATTTACGGTATTCTCATGTCACCTGAATATAGGGAAGGTTTGGTTTAAATATTTAAGACAAATTGATAGTGGAGAAGCATTTACGGTACAAGTGATAAAATATAAACAAAACTGTCCTTGAATGGAGGCTGAACAAATAACGATTCTGTTGGAGGTATTGATCTTTAAGTCCTTGAGGTAGTGGGCTATGTTTTCCAGTAATGCTTTCCCATTATGCATTTGACTTGGCATAGAAATGCTACATACATAGCTAAATGCTTAAACATTACACTAAATGGAGGGTCCTGAGCTTCCATAGTGGTGAACAAAGACAGACACAATGAATGGAAGGTGGAGTTTTCTGTGGATATTTTGATACAAAGATGCTTAAAAACACAAACACACACCACAATTTTGTGAAAGAGAAAATACATTGCATTTGAAATAACAGGTGGACAGTGAGGGTTCGCAAATCCACAGGAAGTCTTCACAAACACAGGACACTTCCTGCTTCAGATAGCTAGCCTACACTCACCCCACTAGTGCACTCTCGTGCGCGCGCCCACCCGCACCCACAACTGCTCTCCTCTCATATGCTTTCTTAATACTTCATGGTAATTTTTCAAGAGGGCTTTAAACGAATGGGGAAATGGTGCTGAAGCTGCAGTCAGTTGGGGTCATCAACTAAATTATTATCACCTGAATGCTAGGTATTGGGTGAGGGATATGCGCGAATAGGTATCAGGGGTACCACTGTGCAAAATCTTTCCATGCCTTTCATAACTCGTGAAGACTTGCCCAAAGGGAGCCTGTTGTGCAGCAGAAGAAAATGTTTGCCAAATATGCCTCTTGCTTTGGCTCATCCCTACAAAGTGTGTGCTTTGTTTAACTGAGAGAGAGAGAAAGCCACAACCCCAAAGCTGCAGCAGAATCTTTACAGCACAGAGATGGAACGTGTTGTCAGAGCAGAGAGAAGGCACATGTGAAGGGGGCATAAATAATTCATTTCCTCCCTTTGTTTCCATTCATCCCATTGTTTATTTTGAAAACCTGACAGGACAGTTCCCCCACCCCTGTCTTAAAAAGAAATGGTGATGATATAACTTAACTGCCGGCTCTTTTTCTCAGTCACGTTAATATTCATTTGCAAAAGTAAATTGGTTCACGTAGTCATTTACTTGGAATTTATGTACTAATATTTAGACTCCAGAGTGTTTTAATTAATGCAATGTGATAAGGGGAGACTTTTGTGCTAAGAACGTTTTGGGGAATGATTCAGATGAAAAATGCCTTTCTTTCAGATCTCTTCTACTTCAGCACCTGTCCTACTGATGGGGCTCAGCAGCATTAGAACTATTTCATTTGCAATAATATTCCAATATTTCAACATGGGACCGTAGTGGAGAGATTTTATAATAATAATAATAATACATTTTTATTTATATCCCACCCTCCCCAGCCGAGGCCGGGCTCAGGGCGGCTAACAACATGAACATGGACAGAAGAATTTACTATTACTCTATTACTCTATTACTATTATTCAATATGGAGGCATGGTGGTGGGAATTACTGGAAGTAAAGTTGATATTGGGGGAAAAACATGGTTGACATTTACTACTACTAATAATAATTTGGGAACCCTTCTTGGACTTTTTATGGAAAAGAAAATACTTGGAGGAGATAATTGTTTAACAGAAAGTGGAGAAGTTGGGTGTTATCATGGACTGGATGTCTTAAATAACATTTTTAAAAATGTAACCAGCAGATGGAAAATCGGAAGTCCTTTTAATTTTTCTTTATTGTTTCTTTCCCCTTTTTTCTTCTCTCTCATTTCTCTTCCGGCTTCCTTCTCTTTCTTTCTCTCCCCTTCCCCTGCTCTTCTCTTTCTCCTTAGGCATCTTCTGCTACGGTGCACCCATGGGGGGGGTAGATGGCTGGTGGAGGGACCTGGGTGTGAGAGGCAGGGAAATGCTGGTCTCCCAGGGTGAGAGGCTAGGAGGAGAAAAGAAAGAAAGATCCTCAGTGAGAGCTATTGCAGGCATAGGCAAACTTGGCCCTCCAGATGTTTTTGGTCTACAACTCCCATCATCCCTAGCTAACAGGACCAGTGGTCAAGGATGATTGGAATTGTAGTCCCAAAACATCTGGAGGGCCGAGTTTGCCTATGCCTGGGCTATTGGGTTAAGAACAACCTTTAAGAGACGACTCTGTTTTCTATTTGTATTTTTTGTAGATGCTTTTGGTTTTTTTTTGTTTCCATTAGTTTTCTATATCTTACCCTATAATGATATTTTTAAATAAAAATCTTAACACACACAGTTATTTAGAACTATTTCATTTGCCATCCTGGCTCAGGGCTCATCCAGACTTCTCCTTGTACCATGATTTTTAGATACAAGTCTGTGCTTTCCAGGCAGGAGTCTGAGCAGTGGGGTTTTTGGGGGGAAGAGGGGGGGCTATCCTGCTGCTTTCCCTGGGAAAACCTGCTGTTTACTGCTGAATCGGACATCAATTTGCAGAAAAACCCAATTGATGTTTGTTTCAATTCAGTTGTATTTGTCCAGCAGGACCAACCAACCAATCAACAAACAAACAACCCACTTGGACCCGTGTCTGGAAAGCATGGATCTGTGCCTACAAATCACTGCACTAATGAAAATCTGGGTGAGCCCTCAGTGCAGTTGCAATGCTGGTTCCATGCAAACCATGATTTGCAAACTGAAGCCCAGCATTTGAAGCATGTAGTCTATTCACTGTAGTCTCCTTTCTGATCATTGATTTAGAAAGCTCAATAATTCACCTGTGGTTAATTACTATATACATGTATTTCCTAGTGGTGACCCTACACACTTCACTGAAGAATCTAAAATGCCTGAAATCCACCTTTTTATAATTTTCATCACAAAGCAGCATATTTATATGAGCTGTTTGTTTTATAGACATGTTAAGAAAACTGAGTATACTCAATATGCAGTAACTATGCATCTGCCTCAGGCCTGCCCTACCACCAATCATTTGGCATAATGTTTAAATGTGATGTTAATTCTCATGCACGGGCATCCGTTATGTACAACCATTCCTCCTTGATTTTGAGATAACTGTGCAGTACTTGTGCAGTACTATGGTACACATACAGGAATGCTTGTGCCCATGACCTCTTTTCTTAGGAAAGGGCAATTGTTCATTGATTATGGGGAAACCAAGAAAACAACACAACATTTACTTTAAGACTTCAAGTGAGTTATAAACAGAGGGGACAGTAATTTCTCCCATGAGTAGGTTTTTGAGCAGCAATACAAAGTCCTGCAAGTACATTTATACACTGCTGTGTACAGATATATACTTGCATCAGTAGGATATCGGAGCTGTGATATTGTTCTGAGGCTTACTCTAGCAAATATATCGGCAAGAATATTCTGGAAAAGGGTGATAATATTGCTAAGATTTATCTAAGAACAGCATTAAGGAAACAATGTGGTTCACATCCCACTGAAGCAAATGGCCAAACTTCCACTGTGCAACTCAATTGTTTACTGCAGAGATTTTTGTAACAAGGCTGGGCTCCAACAAGGAAGCTGGCTCCTATTTCTTTCCCTTTATGTACACCTCTGGCTTTTTACCACAGGCCATTTCAACATAAACAGCTTATGTAGTATCTTCAAATGTCTTTTCCTGTATTCCTGTGTTTTGCAAAACTGTTGGCGTTTATTCAGTTCAGTGCAAGGGAAACCTGCAGTTTTCAAGGCCCTGCTCTCCCTTTATATCATGCACACAAATAGCCCTACCTATAAGTTGTTTATGATCTGATCTAGATGAGCACATCTCAGAAGTCAGACTGATGTTCCTAACCTCCTTTGTATTCCTTGTACAGAAGAACTCAAAGAGAAGCTAACAGAATATGTTGATGAGGTGAACACACGGAAGTCTGGGTTCATCAAGGTGGTTCGACACAACAAGCAAGAGGGGCTGATTCGCTCTCGTGTTAGTGGCTGGAGGGCAGCCACGGCTCCCGTAGTTGCACTCTTTGATGCACATGTAGAATTCAACGTGGGATGGTATGTGCCTTGCTGCTTCTGGTCTATGTCATTTGGTAGAGTTTGTTTGCGCATGTTCAGAAAAGTTCTATAGAGGAGTTAATGTAGATCCCTACATTAACTCTAATGTAGGGATCTAATCCTCTAATGCTGTATTAAATATGTAGCCACTGATTAAAAATTCATTAAGTGGCAACAAATGAAGTCTTCATCATCCTTTAAATTCCACGGGAGTTTGGCCATTGCTTTCAGTGAGTTAATGAATGCAATTAAAATGTACTTGGATTAAATCTGAGCACACAAGTGTGAAAAGTACCCCTATTCCACTGATTTTTGGAGGACTTTGAACAGTGGGGAAACTATTAGTCCATTCAAAATGAACACATAGGATCCTGCCCTCTCTCAGAATTGGCTTTGTTACATTGTCATCTAGGCAAATGCTACTGGCTGTGTAGTATTGTGACATCACCAAGCTGACTGCCTTGACACCTGATTGGTTGGCAGCATGTTAGGCTTAACCTGTTGTTGTTTTAGATGGTGCCAAGGCAGCAGACAGTCACTCAGGGCTGCAGATAACAGCAAACAATATGAGCAAGAGAGGGATTAAGGATATAATAGCTGTCCCCTCACAAAAGAATAATTGAGATGTACATGTGCACTGACACTTGCATGAAAACAGCCAGGCTGGTGTAACAGGAAGACCATCGGGCTGATAAAGCCAATAGTTGAAGCTTCACTGGCTTTCTAGACTCAGCATTACATACAACACTTTAATAAGTCACATATAGACAGTTCTTAATATATAACTAGCTTGAATAGCTTGGTTCAGAACATGCAAATATTATTTGGCTGATAAAATTAAATGTATGCGTGCTAATGGCTTAGAAAGTCTCTGTATTGGTAGTGTTACTATTCTTATTTGTTCTTACCCTGTATATAATTCCTGATAAAAGAGTAAGGTGGATTCTGTTTGAGTGGGCTTCACCTAGGCAGAAGACATAGAAAGCCACAATCTTCAGAGCCTGAAAGGTTGGAGGCACAAATCTGACACCTTTCAAAGTGACTGTCTCTGTGCCATATAATTGTATTCTATGGAGGTTGATTTCTATGTCAACTGGAGAGGTGAAAGGGGTGGAAGCTGATAGGTGTCCGATAAGCTGAGGAGAAATACAAAGAAAGTGTTTAGCATTTTAAAATCATGTTTTGAAGAAGAATATGTGAGGAAAGGTAAAAATAGAGATGCTGAAGGATAAAACTCAGGGAAAGAGATGTCCCTACATTCTGCTAAAGTGGCAGTCAAAAAGGAACTGAGCGGAAAAAGGTGCTCTTTCTGCCCTCAAGCCAGGAATAGCACATGGGACATCTCTGCTTGTGGACAAGGGCCAGAATGTAAAGCTCTAGAAGTTTATAAAGTGCTGCTCTGTGGAGGTGCAGATCCCACATGTCACCACTTGAAGAACGTCAGTTATAGGCAAGTTACCTATATTGAATTTGGCATCATCCCATTACAGTGGTGGTGCTCTGCAGAAACAGTGAGCCAGCAACTAGCATCATTTTGGTACACACAGCAATTTATCACACTTTTCACATACAATTCCTGCATTTAGGAAGGTATAATAGGATAAGCTAACATGCTCAGTTCTCTGTTCAGTTTCCTTGAGTGTAAGGAGGGGGATTTTTTTTTAAGCCAAGTGGTTCATAATGTAGTCAGAGTCTAAAAACATTTAAGGGGGTTGTAAAACATGGCCTTAAACTTTGAAATCTTTTAAAAATGAAGGCATCTGTAGTCTTAATATTCCTGTGTGGTCAGATAATGTCAGTGGAGGGATCTTATCTGTACACACAAAAGGAACAGGGACAGAAGTCCCCCAGAGATATGAATAGGAAAACAATTTTGGATAGATAAGTTCAATCCATTTTCTGAACAGACAATTCCAGCAAAAGAAAATTGAGGTGGGGTATGCAGGTTGGCTGTGTATAGCTAAGAAGCAAGCGTTTTTAAGGTGGATACAGTAGATAGGACTCTGTATTACCACCTGTTCCTTTTGATCCCAGTCCCTGCTGCTTTATACTGTTGAACAGCAGTATGCCCTGTTCCACATTTCTGCCCTGCTGATCCAAACCTTAAATAGCCTTCTAAACAAACACACATGCAAACCAAATTACGAAGGGAATACAAAATATATAAGCTTCCTTGAATATAAACTTCCTTGGCATTATCTTGCCACTGTGGCATAATCCTAAAGGCCAGGAAAGTAAGTTGTTTGGCCTTTATGGGTCATTCAGACTGGTGTTTTTGTTGTGCATCTTGATTTGGTTCTGTTCTTAAACTAGGAACAAGAAACGGCACACTCTTAGGACCACTCTTCACCTTTCTCCAAGACTATGCCATGTGCCAAATGGGCGTAATGTTCATCAGTGGCACCAGTGACATAACTGCTGCAATTAATTCTGCATTCATAGAACCATCTTGCTGCGAGACTATAGTTAATTAAAATTGGAGACCTTGCTTACCTCAGCAATAAGCACAACATTGGCTAGGGTTACTAGTAAGAAGGTTTTTGCAATCTACACCCATTTTTTTGTTATTACATGCATAACTCTATGAGAAAATGGAGCATACCCTATTCCCATGGTATGTGCAGGGCTTGATTGCTGGATGGCAGCCAAAATGTCCAGTTCTAAGTTGGATGATCTTGAAGTCCTCAGTCTTCTACTTTTTCTTCATTTGTGTGTGCCAGGGGTAGAAGGTGTCCCTAAGCAATTGATTGACATAAAGCATGTGCAGAAATATCCAGTTAATATACAACAGACCCATCTTATTGCGTGGTTTATGATTAAAGTTAATTATAGCTCTCTATTGAAAGCACATCAAAGTGCAAGTAGATAAATAGGTACCGCTCTGGCGGGAAGGTAAACGGCGTTTCCGTGTCCTGCTCTGGTTTGCCAGAAGCAGCTTAGTCATGCTGGCCACATGACCCAGAAGCTGTATGCCGGCTCCTTCGGCCAATAAAGCAAGATGAGCGCCGCAACCCCAGAGTTGGTCACGACTGGACCTAATGGTCATGGGTCCCTTTACCTTTTTAAGGTGCAAAATGTCCATCAATAAATCAGTATGGGCATTTCTTTAGAAAATAGCGGGTGTTCAAATGGGAAGTGGATTCAGATAATGACTCAAATCAATAATGTTCTGTTTGGTTACTAAAACCAGTTTCACCAGATTAGACAATGCTTTGGGTTTTTATTTTTAAAGGTGGGGGACTGAGTTTAAATCCCCCTTTTTGCTTTGTGGCTTTATGCCGAAACCATTGTAATTTTGGCTGTGGCTCAGGTCAGGTATTGAGTGCCATGTGATCACCCACATGAGATCAGGGTGCTGTGGCAGGGTTTTGTGGAGTTGTTATTTCATGGAGCCCCAGGAAAATGAAATTGCACCAGTGGTAGCACTGGATTGGCTCTGCTGATGTGTTTCCACCACACCAACATTGCCACTTCGCCCCTCTCTTTCTTGGTAAGCAGCAGTGATGCATTTGACTGAAGGTCAGGGAAGCGCCAATGTCCCACTAAATCACCCACCCCTGCTGTTGTTGCCTAGAACTTGGTTGCAGACCAAGACTGACGGGCTGGTTCCTCCACCTCCAGCTGAAGATAAGCTCTGCACAACCCAGACTCTTAATATTTGCCTCTCAGTGCATGTAACCCCAAATATGCCTTGTGACATGGAAAAGTAAATATCAGAAGAAGGAACCTGTGTTGGAGCACATTGCCACATATTTGCATGTGGAATTCTGGGAATGCCCAGAATTGTTAGTATAAAAAAAAGGAAATGGGGGCAACAGTGGTTCAAAATCAGTGCTATTCTAGCTAAAATGGCAATTAATCTCTTCAAGAAAGATTCTGATAATTATTCTACTGTGAAACTAATTCAACATATTTTAAAAGCTGCCAAATTAGTAATTATTAAAATCTGGAAATCATCACAACTTTCCAATAGCAAACTGTGATATGTTAAGCAATGGGGTGTGTTATAAATGGAGAAAGCAGCAGTTCAGGCACAAATAGTTCTCCTCTTAGGAGAATCATTGCAGGGCTTAACCGATTCTTACTATAATTGGGGAGGGGGGGTTATAATCTCTTTCAGAACAAACGAGACCATATCATCCGTTAGCTGACAACATTTTTCTTAAGAATCCCTAGCTGGCTGAGAAAGGACAAGGTCTATGAGTATGTTTTAAGTGCCATTTCCTCATGATGGAGGGCAATAACTATTTTTCAACCCAAGAACTAACCCAGCCATTTCAATTGTGCTCACATGAATGAACCCACCATGCCGTGCAGACAGTCATAGATATAGAGGCCACAGCTTCTGTGATTGCTGCATCACAACTATAGGTATGAAGATCCTGGAAATGGTTGTTGGTTATATCAGTGGTTGCTTCCCACATGCCTCTTCACAGAAGGATATACCTTATGCTTTCAGGGAATTAGCCACAGATCACAGGGCAAAACTTTTCTGGAAGAGTCCCCCCCCCCAAGGCACTGTCCAATGTAATTACCTATTCTACTCATTAGTGGCTTTAATTACAGTGTATGTCAAAGATTCATGCTTCAGGAAAGACCCGCTACATAATAAGTAATATTCCTTTGCTGCTGGAGATTTGCTGAAGTTCGCTGTTCAGTATTTTATATCTTCAGTGTCTGATAGTGCCTGCTTATTAATTTATTTAAATCTATCTAGACCAGTCTTCATCCAAACATATTCCAGGTGGTGTACAATGGGCATGCATAAAACTGCTCATGCCAGATGCAATAAAATGGAAGCAAGAATCAACATTCAACATTCACAACGAATTAGCATCAATAAAACTTTCAAACTATAATGCAGAGTAAACACAACCATTTAAAATGCCTGGGCAAAAAATAAAATAAAAAATAACCAGTGCTGGAAATACTGTAATGTCAACTGCTTCTAATTATTTGGCTGCCTCACCTGGCCAATTACTAAAACATGCTAAATTAAGATTATGTTTTGTTTTCTGATTTCAATCTTGATAGAAGAAGACTCTTTGAAAGGGTAGAAGCCTTTCTTAGGACAGCTCTGTTCTTGCTGATATCCTTGATCGTTTGACAGCTGTAAGCTGTAAGGATAATTGTCACCAATATGAAAGTCCTAATCTCTTCTTATAACTGAGGCAAGAAAGTAACAGGGAAACATGCTAAATGGTAAAACTGTTGTGTGTAGGAGCTCTAACGATCTTAAGTGAAGTTAAAGGATCCCACTGACATCAGTAGAAGTTCAGAGTAGAAGGAGAGGAGAGAGGGAGAAGGAAGAGCTATGAGTGGGAGGGGCTCCTTTCCCCATCCTCTTGACCTCAACAAATCTGCTGCACCTGGAACTGGGTGTGGAAAGTGCAGCGGAATGGAACACAGCTGTGGGCAGCCTAAAGAAATACCATCCACCTTGTCCTGTCCATAAAAAAGAAAGTCTAGAGTGAGATACCAGGGTGTTTCTAGGAACTTTTCTTGTTGTGAGACTTTTGTGGGTGAGTTGAGGGTTTGGACCCTGGGTGAGAACCAGGAAGCTGAGAGGAATGGTGTGTCAGAAGGAACATGAATTGCTATAGATTTTTATATATTTAAAACTTTGCATTAATGGAACATCTTTATATGTAACTGTGTATTTTTATAATATTTTGTTAAAGTTGACTGTTGCTGCTTCAGTTTTTTTGTAAACCGCTTAGAGAAATTTTTAATATACTAAGTCGTATAGAAATTTAAAATAAAATGAAGGAAGAAAATAGGAATTAAGCTGATGATTATAACTCTTGGAACAATCTGATTGTCTTCTCTCCCTGCCCCCCCCCTTAGGGCTGAACCGGTACTAACCAGAATCAAGGAAAACAGAAAAAGAGTCATTTCGCCATCATTTGATAACATCAAATATGACAATTTTGAAATAGAAGAGTATCCTCTGTCTGCACAAGGGTTTGATTGGGAATTATGGTGCCGATATTTAAACCCACCCAAGTCATGGTGGAAGTTGGAAAACACAACTGCTCCTATAAGGTAAAACATTTAAATGTGAGTCTTGCTGATAAACAGCCACAAGAGAGGGATACTGGCTTCATATCCTGCTTGAGGGCCTCCTGTAGGCATCTAGTATTGGTAGACCCAGTACAGGATGCAGGACTAGGTAGGCATTTGGTCTGATCCATCTGGCCTCTTCTTACATTAAGAAAATAAATCAAATTATGCAGGTGGATTTGGGGGTCATTTGGTTAAACCCCTGTGGCCAACGGCCCACCCACAGTGGGGCATTTTCAGTTCCAATAAAATACTGTTTTTATGTAACAATGACAAATTACAGAGCTGCTGTCACTATTTATACAGTCACTGGCACACTGTAATGGAAGGCCATGGCTGGTTGTAAAAAAGGCTGAAATATGCAGGTTTGCAGCAAAAGCAAGCCTGTTTCTCTTGAGGATATATTTGGGAAATCTGCCATGCTGTGAAGAGTGTACTTTCGTTCCCCACCCTCCACCCCCATGCATAGCACTGATGTCTTGGTGCAACATAATGAGGAATGGTTGGCATTTTCTTCATCATGAAGTTCACAAGGAACAGCTTCCCCTAGTTCTAAGCTGACACTTTGTTATCATCTGTACAAGCAGGGAAGGGAGATTTCAGGGGTGTGATTTAATTTTTTAAAAAGAATTTTTACGATCACATCAGGAGCAGATGCCTCAGTTTATCACAGCTTGATTATCATTGTCTTGATGAATGCAAAATGGTGTATCCTGTTCTATAACAACCCCCTGTCCCCTTTAATTAGCATCCTGTTGTCCCCAGTGCACTTCTTTTGCTCACATAATGGCACAAGTGACATTTTTCTATTTGCCAGCCTGCATGACAAAGCAAGAGTAGGGCTAAAGACAGATTAATTGTTCCATTCTCAGCCACTTTATAAAGACTGTATGGCTGAATCTCAACCAGTTCAAATGCCATTGAAGACTAGCCGGACAAGAGGCCAAAAGATACAATGCCTAGGTCTTCCTGAACATTTCCTCCCCTTGTTGCATGACAGTATTTGGAGTCATTACATTGAACTGAGTGGCTGAGTCCAATGAACGATGGAGCGAGCCACACTTCAGACAAGCATTAAAAAATGTTCTCTGAAACCGTGGCAACATCAGGATCTATCACACAGTAGCCCTGTGCAGCTAACATACGTTGTGATAACAAAGCATCAAGGCATGTGCTGGCTGTCCCTGTCCCATCCATGCATTTCCTAAAAGCTGCCGATAGCTTTTGGTGAAGGTGCAGCCAATGGGTACAATGCTGCTTGTCTCCATTCATTCATTGATATCTCCACAAATGTAATCTTAACTGGACTAAAGAAACCCATTTGAGCAGCCCAGTTCTACATGGAGTCCTCATGACTGCAAAAAGTTTGCAATGCATTTTATTTTATTAGTTACAGATGTCTTAGCCTGGACACTATTTGTAGGAGACATCATAGTAGGTCCATGTAAACTATTTTGAGGTTCTCTGAAGATAAACAGGACAGCCATGTAATCAAGGAATGTATTGGTTACTTGAGGGGCCACAATTAATACCTTAGTGTGGATGCTTCAGTAACAGCACTAAAATACCAGGTTCCTGCTGGTACCCGAGATGAATAAGTTGCTCACGGGTTCGGTCAGCTTTGGTCCAGTCCAGAAGAAAATTCAGCTTATTTCTGAGTGAAAGCCAGATCTTTGTTAATTTATCCCACTATTGGAGGTGGGACTGAATAAGACACACAAATTTTATGGTTGGGGAATTTACCTTAAATGAGGCATACCTGAAATTCACTCAACTGACTAAATTCCAGTGTTTTAATATTTGCTGCTGGTTTTTTTTCCTGTCTAGGAGCCCTGCACTAATTGGATGCTTCATAGTAGACAGAGAATATTTCCAAGAGATTGGTCTGCTGGATGAAGGCATGGAGGTCTATGGAGGTGAAAACGTAGAACTTGGGATCAGGGTAAGAAACCATCGGGAACCAACTAGCAGATTTTAGATGAGGAAAAAGTAATAGATGATGAAGTCAGAATTGGAAACACACAAAAAGATTGGATTCTGAGTCTCAAAAATCAGATATAGTCGTACCTTGGATCTCAAACACCTTGGCTCCCGAACAAATTGGCTCCCAAACAATTGAAACCCAGAAGTGAGTGTTCTGGTTTTGGAATGATTTCCGGAAGCCGAATGTTTAGCGTGGCTTCCGCGGCTTCCAATTGGCTGCAGGACGCTCCTGCAGCCAATTGGAAGCTACGCCTTGGTTTTTGAATGGTTCCAGGAGTTGAACATACTCCCGGAATGCACTCTGTTCAAGAACCACGGTACAAATGTATTGGATGAAAATAATATATTGTTGAGTAGTATCTTACATATCTTGAATATATAAGCTCTTCCTCAGCTTCAATTAATTAATAATCAAACAGATAAGAGAACAGCTTTTTGTACTGGTTTACTGTTCATCAAAAATTATATTGAATCTTGGCTACGGTCTTCTAATTTATGTAATAAGCCCAATATTACTCCTTAATTGGTCAATAAATAACTTTCCCTTGGCAGGAGTACAAACATTGATTGCTTTACCGCTATGAAAAATAATATGTTTTAAGTTAATAAGATTATCAATCAATAACTTTTATTTTTTTTTACCATGCTGTAATACAGAAGAAAAGTATTTGAAACCTTGGTGCTGTCTCAGCATGTCAGAGAGACTAGCTAATTTGTGCTTTTGGTTCCTGTTCAAAAGCTTTCTGGATATTTTTCCCCCCCAGTCCATTGATGCATAATTGTAATGAAGGTGTTTTGCATTTTCCCATCATACTTTTTATAACTTGATATAAGTGTAAAATCATATTAGATATTTGCCAATAGGGCGACTATCAATGTATTTATCAAAAGTACTGTGTTGAATCCAGAGTTGCCTTTCCATGAATTGAAGTCCCCACCTCACCAATGGACCCAAATTTGTGCCCCTGTGCAAGCAGGGTAGGGAGCAGGGTACCTGGTCAGGTGCTGAATCTTGCAACATTCAGCTTCATTGGATGTCCATGACTTCTTCTTGTGTTATGACAAAGAAGTAAAAACTGACTACCTTAGAAGCCTGTGGAAAAGATAAATAAGAGAAAGGACATAAACAATGCTGAGTGTTAAGTACTGTAAAATGATAGTGTAAAATTGTTTAAATATTTTAAAGTTTTGCTGAACAAATGAACCTTGGATAAGATTCATCGCCCTCTTTTAATTAAAGTTTTGTTGGTAGCAAGAGCAGCACCCTCCAGACACATCTGTTTGTTTAAACACAGTTGAGCCACTTTAGAAGCCGATAAAATATGAGACAGATGTGCTCTTCCTTCTCAGCATAGGCTGTACATATTTATAGAATACTGAGTCTGTATAATCATACAATTTTCATTCCACTCAATGCCATTAGTTTATTAGCAACAATCTATGTGATTTATGTCTCTCATTTCAGTCTCTCTAACTCCTTCCAAAAAATGTAATACTATTGGTTTTTAGAGGGCCAGCTGATTTTTAGACCAAGTGAAAGTATCCTAGGGAAGACAGCTGGATTGGTTTGAGCCACTTTACAAAAATAGATTTATGAACTATGCCATGCACAGCTTAACAGCACACAGCTCTTATTTGCCTTCTGTGGCTTTTTAGGTCATCGACACAGAGCATGCATGGTGTAGCCACAATCCAGAAGGACGTGATACGTCCCACACCAGAGGCAAATGCTCAGTCATTTAGCAGCCATTCACTTCCAGAAATGTCTTGGGAGCCACACAATGTGACATGCTGTGTTTTTACTTGCAAGGCATTCCAGGAAATGTGGCTGGTGGGAAGTTGTGAGTAACATAGGGGTAGTGGTAGTAGTAGAGACAATGAAAAACCTTCATAATGCTAGGTAGTATTAGAGGCAGCACTTTCTCCCCAAATACTAGTCTCATGTCCTGCTTTCCAGCTTTTTGTAGGCCTCTGGGATAACAGACTACATGGGCGTTTGGCTGCATCCACCACGGCTCATTTTATTACTTTAAATCTATGTTCCCCACCCCAACATGTTTTTCCCCCAGGGAGGGTCATTTCTCCCCTATCTGCCCAACAAATGGTTGAGAAAGAAATTTTCAGAATGCTCGGCTCAGCTCTACCCAAAGCATAGTTTGAACACCACAACTTCAGACTAGTCTCTGAACTGGAATGGAATCCAGCATGGCTTACACTCCCTGGATCGCAGACCCTGTTATAAAGGCAAAGAGAAATATTTATAAATAAGTGGTAAAGGAAACTACTTCAAGTACAACATTGAGGCTACAAAATGTACTACAGATGCTTTCATTTCACTCTCTCCCGTTTCAACTTTTCCCTCTCACTTGTCAAAGATAAAGCATTACTGCATCAGAAGAAAGGGCAAGTTCCTCACAGTGTTACATTACAGACAAGAGATGGGAGCTTCTTCTGTAGCTCCTACTAGAGGGTCGGGAGTCATGAGACCACCCCTATAAGCTGGTTTCTCTGCTTGAACTTGTGCACTGTGCTTGAAGATAGATAGTGCTTTGATTTTGAGCTGACTGACTTCCAGTTTCTTTACACTGGCAAGGAGTTTGATCAACATCTACCCATGAGGCTTTCCTAATAATTTGCATGACAGAATATGGCCCCAAAGCTCTCAAGTAATATGCTAGCCAGTCAGCTCGGCTTATCCTATGCCAAAGTTAACGGCTGAAGATCACATTGATGGAGAGGGCTAGAGAAAAGCTCAAGCCTTTGTGTAATTGAAATTTTGGGGTGTGCTGGATCACTTAAATAAAACCCAATATTGCTTTCATTTCCCAACATTTTTTTTCTTGCTCTCTCCAGAGAAGCCCAACCTGACCTACATAAAAATACTTTCATCTTTAAAGCACAACGGTGTGCAGTGGTGTAGCATATGTTATGTAACTTCTAGCCTGACCAAAAAAAAATTCCAGCTGCATCAAAACAAAAATTCGACTCTGTATTGAACAGAAAATTTTAGCAGTGTGCCACCAACACTTCATAATTCAGAACTAATCTAAATACCAGGATTGATGAATATTTATAAGGTGACTGTTAAAAAGAAGCATAACATCAGAGATGCTAGATAATGGAGATGTATATTGCCATCTTTTTCCTCAGCAAAGTTTTTCTTCCTTCTTTGTTTCTCATGAGCAAAGGGCATTATTCCAATTCATGTGTGAAAGAGGTCCACGTGTGGGCCAGTGTGGTATAATGGTTAGAGTGTTGGACCCATGACCTGGGAGACTAGGGTTCAAATCCCCACTCGGCCCACTGAACGACCTTAGCCTGATCACCATCTCTCAGCCTAACCTACCGTTAGGTATTGTTAGGATAAATGTGAGCTGAGAGGGGATTTGAACCGCATTACACACCACCTTCAGCTCCTTGCAGGAAATAGTGGTATATAAATGTAGTAAATGAAGAAGATTTATTGCTCAGATAAATCTTGGCGTCCAGCACACCCCGTCTGCGTAGCTTCTGCTGGGTCCCGGCACTTCAAGGATCACATTCCAAAGCCTCTGAGCAAAAGTAGAGATCAGCAGCGGTAAGAGAAAAGCTGCAAAACTCAGTGCTTTCTTCCAGTGTGCTTAAATAAAGTCCACTCAGGATATTAGCAGCTAGAAGCAGTTTTTTATTTACAGCAAACTATCCATTGTCAAACAGCATCATGAAAACACGTCCACTCTCCTCAAAATCGAAAGTAGAGAGACAGAACAAAGGGTTTAGACTCTCGGATATGACGCAGAATCTCCCCCCCTCTCCACAGTAGGCAGGGCGTACACTCTGAGCTGTTTAACCCTGTAAGCTCAGGTTCTCCTCAGAGTAAATGCTATGAAACTACTTTTAAGATACATTTATATTAGAGGCCAGGAACTGGAGACACCTGGGTCAAACACAGCCTACATTGCTATCCTTAAAGGCTAAAGCACAGGTAGCCATCCTGTGGTACACTGATTTGGCCGAATTTCCTGAAGATGCCCCATCTTTCTTTCCCATCAGAGTTCCTTCCTTCCTACATCCTCCTTATTTTTCTTGCCTTGTAAAACCCTCTGTAAAGTTATTTGACAGTCACCACTTCCAGCCTTGCGGAGCTTACTTCTTAGTAAGAACAGAACCGGAAATTGCATGGAAGTGGGAATTCTAATTTGAGATAACCTTGATGAGAATTGAAATAGGGCTACCTTCATTCCATATTAGTTCAGACAGAACACTTTTGGCTTTGACTCTATAGCTGCTGCTCATCATCACCTCTGTCTCCACCAAGTGACATGCAACTCATAACAGCAGGGGTGGGGGAGTTTCCCCACCCTTGGACTGAAGAGGGTGGAGTAAGTAACATTTGTGACAACAGCAGACTAATTTCAATGAGTTTGAATTTCTCACTCACATCCCAAAATGGTCTTCCAGGAAAATAGTTGCCACCCAAGTAGTTAGATCATGTTGTACCAAAATTAATGAGCACTGAGAAACAGCACCACGATTAATATTATACCTGATGTTCCATAAATAACAAAACAGGAGATCTAAAACTGAGCAGGTAGCCAATTAGTAAAGATAGGGCCCTAAACACATCATTTAGAGTTTCTGGGTGATAGTACATTCCTGGAATACATTAAAGAATTTCCATTCACTTGAAAATCCCTTCACTAGCAGGCATGGGTCTTTTAAAATTTAGCAGTTGTCAAATGCCACCTAGAATAATATCTTGAAATAGTCTCATTAACCATCCATGGCATGTATGTGTCTTTTTTTAATGACATGGAATAATGCTTCCTGGAGTCCACAGACTATTTAAAAAGAGGTGTTCTTTAAGACAGTCTTCAGAGCTAGACTAGATTACAGATGTATGACAATCTGATGCATAAGTGGCTACTAAACACAATCAAAATTGATTGCATTTATTGCTTCGTAAGTATTGTTGTGATTGTGCTTGTGGTTTATCTGAGGTAAATTATCTCTTTGCCAGTTTCACCCATGTGCTAGTCTTTAAAGCCCCAAACACTCTGCCTAGGTTGTTCTCAGCGTAGGGTATCATTGCTAAAGGCATTTTTTGTTGTCGGCTATGCTCATATTTTATGTCGTTTATTCAAGATGACGGATCAGATTCCACCAGTGCAAAGCACAAAAGCTTCGCAAGGCAGGCACCAGACTGCCCAACAGTGTCTGTGACCTAACAATTCAATGTAAGGAGCTAAAGGAATAGTGACACTGGGAGCTAGACATGAGATTGCCTGATAGGTTGTCAACAAAGAAAAAAAGTAGCTCCATGGCCTCACTAGTAAAAAGTTTGGAAACTATTGTGCCAATTGCAATGGCCCTGATTATAAACATGCAACTAATTATAAGTAGCATAGTCTGTGATCATCATTATTCAGTATGGGTTTTTTGTGATGGTTGATGAATTAGTCACAAGCATAATCACTTTAGAAAAGCCCACAGATCTTGCTTCTTCAAAGATCTAAAGTAGCTTGTATTAGGAACTTGCTGCAATCAGGGCAGACAAGGCCCTGTTCACCTTGCTGTTGCCTCTACCTATAGCTTCTCATGCCCAAGGCAAAGCTGGATACTTCCCGAGGGGTACAAGGAAACAGATGGCAAGGCTGTGTGCACAAACAAGGCTCATGAGTGCTCAGACCAAGCCCTGGCTTGGCTAATGCAGCCTCATCATCTCCATTTACTGTGCCACTCTGCAAACAATAACCTTGCTTTCTATGCGGTGTCACAGAACACATGGTGCAGCTTCTGTAGTGCAGCCATTGATGCAACTGTTTGAAGATCAGGGTGGCAGAAAGGTATAACTTTGTGGAACATTGCGGTGGGTGATGAGCATTCTCCCTGCATGTGATGGGGAACTGAATTAATCTACCTCACCATGGGCTCCCATGGATCCAGAGCTTGATTAGAGCATATCCACATAAAATCCAGTACTCATGAGCCCAATGAGCTCAATGCTCCCACCCCTAAATCTGAGAATTAGCCCTACAGTTTGAGCTAATTGCACATTGGATTTTACATGTGTACATTCTACTAAAAACTTAAAGCCACTCATAACTGTACAATATGGTCTGAAGGAGAACAAGACTCCCTAGTGGCTGACGTGGGTGTGAAGGTTCAGTATCAGTCCTCATCACTTGTAGGGAGAAGGTAAAGGAATCAGATTTTTTTTCTTGAGGAAAATCATCTGCAAAATCATCCCTCTCTACCATGTCACTAGATATATTTTTCTTCCACTGAATTGTTTTAACAGCATTTGAATTCTGAATTTCTCTTGTACTGTGTAGCAGTGTGTTGAAGCAATTTGTAGTCGCAGTGCAGAAAACAGCCTCCTGTGCTATAATTTTTCCATGCTACGCAAATGATATTTGTCTTTACAAAACATTTTACAGACTTATGGCATCAATAGCTTGGAGCATTTATGAATAATAATTAATGTATGATGTATGCATCAAATATATTATTTATGATTGCATAATTATAGCACACATTGTAGACAGCTTTGATTACTGTTATTTCTAGTTTATGAAAATGAGGTTATCGTTGGCCTCTAAACATGCAAACAAGAGAATTCAAATAACCATAAAATTAGTTGTGTGCAAGTTTTAGTATGTCAAAGAAAAGCAGCATACCCGATCTTAAGTAGAATTTAATGGAAAGAAAGTATGCTGCAAAACACTGCTTATATAAATAAATAATCAGATATTTAAGCAAAACAATAACAGCAGCCCTGTCACCTATAAATTATTACTTGCACAACAGGGTCTTGTCCTCTGCCCAGTAAATGAGATCCATTTGTAGAGGACTTGAAAATGATCTTGGTAACCAATGCCTTTTCCATTAAGGAAGGATGTGATATTTCTCCTTCATACATCTTGTTCAGGCATAGGCAAACTCAGCCCTCCAGATGTTGTGGGACTACAAGTCCCATCATCCCTAGTTAACAGGACCAGTGGTCAGGGATGATGGGAACTGGGGTCCCCAAACAGCTGGAGGGCCAAGTTTGCCTATGTCTGGTCTTGTTTCCAGTATGTGGGGATGAGGCGGAGTCCTCCCAAATACCCTCTGAAAATGACCCTCCAAGTAGGGCCAGAACCACCGCAAAGCAGTGCCATCCACCCCTAACTCAGACAGCCACTCCAGAAAGATATAATGGTTGATGGTACAGAAAGCTGCTGGGAGGTTAAGGAGAATTAACAGGGATACATTTCCCCTGTTTTTCTCCCAACAGAGGTAATCATACAGGGCAACTAAAGCAGTTTCTGTGCCAAAACTGGGCCTGAGCCCCAACTGAAATGAATGTGGAAAATCAGTTGCCTCCTAGAGTGCGTGGATCTAGAGTGTGTGGATCTGGTCCATGATCACCCACTCAAGAACTTTCCCAAAGAAGAGGATGTTGTCAAATGGCCCATTGTTACTTAGATTTTCCAAAACCAGGGAGGGTTTCTTGAGGACTGCTTTTACTGCTGACTCCTTCAAGCAGGCAGGGACCATCCCCTCTTCTAGGGAGGCATTAATCACCTCCCTGGCCCAGCCAGCTATACCCTCCCTGATGGTTTTTATCAGCCAAGAGAGTCAAGGGTCTAGAGCAGGCATGGCCAAACTTGGCCCTCCAGATATTTTGGGACTACAAGTCCCATCACCCCTAGTTAACAGGACCAGTGGTCAGGGATGATGGGAATTGGAGTCCCAAAACAGCTGGAGGGCCAAGTTTGGCCATGCCTGGTCTAGAGCACAAGAGGTCATCCTAACCGATCCAAGCACCTTGTCCACATCCTCAAGCCTTACTAACTGAAACTTATTCAACAGGACTTGGCAGAATAAAGATCCCAGTGGATGCAAGCATTATATCCTCCAAATGCTTTGCAAACAAGTCACAGCAAGCTACCGTCAGTTCTGCCACCACCTGGAAAATCTCTGCAGGATGGCACAATGAGGATGCCTTCACTGCCACTAGGTTTGATGGCATTCAAACTGAGTTTTCCTCCACCTGTGTTTGTGCTGTCTCCCTGCTTGTTTTCTTGCCCTAAGCTCTGGAGTATACCAGGGAGTCAAGCAGGCTCCATTACGTGAAAGAGACTCTGGGGCAATTTTGTCAAAGGCCTTAGCCGTTCAGATGTTCCAGGTCTCAACCAGGGCTCCGAAAGGAATGCCAGTCATATCAGCCAGAAAATCCCCCAGAGGCGTCTGGAAATCATCAAGGACAGACTATCCTAATAGGTCCCCTGGCTCTGCTGTGGGGGAAAGGTGTTGAAAGCCTAAATCTCAACAGAGAGTGATCAGACCATGAGAAGGGACTGGTGTCAATATCTCTCACGTTCAGATCACCCTCTTCCTGCTCATTTTAGAAAACAAGGTCCAGAGTGTGGTCTGCCACATGTATTAGGCGGGTGAAATCTTGGGACAGCCTCATGGTCATCATGGTAGCCATGAAATCCTGAGCCACCCCAGAGCCAGTTGCCTTGGCATGGGTGTTGAAGTCCCCCAAAACCAGCAGTCTGTCTCTGAGACTGAGGGAAAGTTTCACAGCTATTTCACAAATAATGCTGTCTACCTTTTGACTCCAGTTCATAGGTCTATAACAGTTACAGGATAATGAGCAGGAGACTTTTACCTAGCATGCTGGTGAAGGGGGAACAGATTCACCTGCATAATTTTGTCTCTTAAAGAAGAAATGGCAGCCCTATGTAGTGTGGTTGACTTGTCCAAACATTACTTTGGACTTGGCTGAAGTAAGATATACAGTATGTTCTTTATACGAGCAGAATAATTGCAAAAGCCCTTTATATACAGAACATTGTGGGCTCTCCTGCCTGTAGTACTTGGGGGATGTGATTTCAAGATTATTGTCATTTTGCAAAAAAAAAACCCCTATTTTGAAAATGGAGCAGGATTATTTCCCTCTATATCACTGTGTTTCCAACTTTATCTCAGCCTGCATAAAGTTGTGGCTCATGCCATTGGTTTCTGTCAAACCTCCAGTAACATAATTTTCTCCTCTTCCCTTTTCTCTGCAAATGTCTCAACAGTCTTCCTGCAGCTGCAGCATGTATAATTGCACATATAGGCAGCATTACCGGTTGCACTTTGAATCATCCTTATGATCGCTCTATTTTAGAGGAAGCACGTGTGTTATTTACAAGTCCCACGGAAAAGAAAAGATGATCAACGCAACACCAATAGATACTGGTGCAAAAGTTGCTTTGACCCACAATAGCCACTCTCGGTATTTTGGCCATTTCATTTGCACATGCTGAACTAGTGCACTGCTGCTTTATTGAAGGAAATTTCTGCTTTGAGTATTATAGCCAGAGAAACAAGTGTTGGAGATAACATACAACCTTTTTCTTCTTCTTACATCTGTATTCTGCCTTTCTTCCACCATTGAGCCCAATGCAGCATGCACATGACCCATTCAAGCACTGACCAGACCCAGACTTGCTTAGCTTCAGCAAGTTATTGGACTCGTGTGCCCTCAATCCATACCCTGGGACTCAACCTTTATCCCTTTTGATGAAAAGGATATGTTACCCAGGGGTCATGGATGACACTGTGGGCAGGCAGAATAGGTTTTGTAACAATTTAACTAGGAAATACATGCAGCAAACTGTTGATGAGACCATTTCCTAGATAAACTAGGAATATAGCTGAACATGGCATCACCTAACTGCTTAATATTCCAAGAGGTTTGTAGCGTTCTTCCCTGCCATCAAACACTTCTTTTTCTCTTTGACATGCCATAGTGCCTCCTTTAGTATGCTCTGTCATTGATCATCAGTGAATAAGCCCTAACCTGCAAGAGGTCACATCGCCCTAACTTCAATTTGTTGCAGTCATTAAAGGGTTTTTAAGAGAAGAGAAGCATACCAAGAAGGAAGGGGAAACAATAGGCATAAATGGGAAAAAATAAAATAAAAAATACTTTAAAAGATGAGTCCCTGCTGCAAATCGAACTAAAGGTTATACCTGTATTTAAAAGCACGGAAAACTGTTGTCCTGGAGTTTCTTAAGCCAAGGTTGACATACTCTGCTGACGGTACTAAAATTGCCAACTGTTCATTTCTCCAGCCATAGTGTGTCCCTGCTGTGTCTTTGGGGTTTTTTGTTTAGCTTCTTATCAACAGATATGGGCCACTTGTATTGCCAGTTGCAGACAAAAGGTGGCATACCTGGCTTCATATGTTCTTATGGTGGCCAATTTTTGGATAAAATTAGCAGAGGGAAGAGAAACAATTTGAAAATGGAAGTTTTGTTTTCCACAGAACAACTGAGTGTGTGCCCATTTGCTTGAATGTTTGGCGGTGCAGGGGTGTCCTTTGCCCTCTCCTTTAAAATTGTGCCTCTTACTCTGTGATTCATTACTAAGACCAGCCACAAAGAGCTGTTTTTGTCACTACCAGAAGATTGCTGACACAACAGAGCACCCAGGGGGTGAGAGGGACACTTAGAAGGCCAGAAACCAATAGCATGAAAAAATGAACAGTTGTGGTCACCTTGTTCCTCCTTTTGACATATACTTGGCAATAGAATGACTTAAGTATCCGTTATTCTTCTGTGTCTTGTGGGAAGAAGGATGTAATGTAAAACAATTGAGTGACGCTTTGTGCCTTTAGTGACCTTTGAAATGTGTTATTGCTTAGTAACATAGTCCATGGTGGAATTTACTACAATTATGAGCAGCAACACCCCAAGCCCACAACATACGTAGTTTAACCATGCATGGTAGAAGCTTTATGGCTCATGAAGCAAAGCGCAAAATTAATCCCTTCAGAACAAACGCAGTATGAAAAGTACATAATGAAGCAATTAGCTAAAAGTAGGAGGGGCAGAAAGAATGTAATATTAAACAGCTTGTTCCCTTAAGTTCCTTTTTAACTAAGGGTGTCTTGCTGGCATCTATTCAGTAATTGATTATGACTGTAAGATTATTAATGGGTTTTAAAGATCAGAACAAATGGTCTGAAAGTTGTTTGTTTCTGTTACAGAAGTCAGTGTAGCTTGAGAAAAGGGCACTGAATTCCTAATGCTTAGAAATAGATTTTACTTAGGAATATTTTCCTAAACATTTATATACCACCTTCCGTCCTGTTTGGATTTCAGGATAGTGTGCAATCAAAATTTATGTTGCAGTAGCAAATATTGTACTAAAACAGCGAATACAACAGCAATATTTATAATAATAATAGCCTGTCCTTCACAGGGTACACTTGTTAGGGTAGATTTCAGTGGGCAGCACCTGCTTCAGTCTCTGCCTAACCCAGATGGATTTTCTAATTTAGAAAATATGTGCGTTGGGGGGGGGAACAGTACTGCAATGTTTCTCCCAGTGTAAGCCAAGATGAGCACAGCTGAGCATACTTTACCTATTGGTAGCTAATGCTGACAGTGACCACACTACTGGCTCCACTAATATTTACATTCATCTTTAATTCCCACTCTAGCCTTTCAGGGCACTTTACGTTTTCAGCTGTGTAGTGTAGGACTAGGACCTGGGAGACTAGGGTTCTAGTCCCCATGTGACCATGAAGCTCAGTGTGTGACCTTGGGCCAGTCACAGCCTCTCAGTCTGACCTACATCACAGGGTTGTTGCAAGGATGGAGTGGAGGAGGGAGAACTGCACACCACCTTGAGCTCCTTGGAGGAGAGTTGGGATATAAATGAAGTTGTGTTATTCTGTGTCATTGGCCAATGCAGCCCAAGTCCTGATGTGCTTGACTTGCAGCTGCTCTCCAGGGTTTCGTGCAACGATCTTTCCCTGTCCTGCTACTTCTATAAACTACACATGCCTGGAATTGAACCTGGGACTTTTGGCATACTTTGGGCTCTTTCCTCCTGTATTAATCATCCTTATAACTCTCTTGTAAGGTACAGCCATGTAGATATCCCCATATTGCAAGGGAGGCTAGTGACTTGACCAAGGCCAAGGCTGCTTGATGAGCTCATGATTGGTTGGCTGATAATCCTTAAGTCACTATGCTGTACTACACTCAAAGTCTAATAGAAGCTGTTTTAGTATACACATCATGTATAGCTATTTTAAACTTTTCATCATGTATGTTAAATATAACAAAAGGACAATGTTTCCCCTTTAGAATGTAAAAGCCCTAAGCGTTTACTTCTATTTTTTCCAGCACGCCGGATGTATTTAGGCCAATATTTGTAAAACATTCATCACATTTTCAACAGAGGCTGGGACATTTCCCCTTATAAGTAATTAGATTGGGTTTTGAATCAGCTCTGCACAACCAGCTTCTTCTATCAGCCCTTGTCTTGACAGCTCCTGCTTAACATTTAAGATTTTAAGTGAATTCACGCTCCTTGAAGCAGTGTAATTAATAAGACTTCAGAAATAGAACAAAGACTGACAGTGTTTAGACAAGAAAGGGAAGACCAATAGGTTTGATTAATTGGAGTTTACTCAGAAACTGGATAATTGCTGTTTACAAACCATATTAAAGCATGTGTTCAATCAGGCTGGGGTGAGTGTGTGTTTAAAAAAAACCATATGCAGCTTCATTTTGTAGTTAAATTACGGAATTAATAATGAAATCAAAGAGACTGTGAAGGAGCATCTTAAATGTCACCTGCTGTTTCTAACTCATTAAAATGTGCAGTTGTTTTTAAATGTAAAGCTCTTTTCCCCCTTTTAGTCTCATGCCATAGTTGAGCTTTGCACTTTGTTGGTCTTTAAGGCATCATCTGTGCTTTAGTGGCAACATAATTCTCAGGCAGCATGTGCTATACCTGCCTGATCCCACCCCCCTTGCGAATGGCCTGAAAAAATAAAAGAATAATCTAATTCACTAATGAAAGACCAACAGGGTTGTAGGAAGGGCAGGGGAAAAGAAAACCTCTACTGTCATATCTCCCAAGCTGCAATTAGTTGGTGACTGTAAAAATGAAGATTGCCTATTTTTTCAGAACAGATATAGCAAAGCTGTTTAAAAGTATAGTGTTTCTACAGTAAAAAATACTGTTTATTGGTTATCTTAAAACCAAATTTTCCAATATGTATCATATTATGACATGGTATATATATTCATACAGAAGAGTCAATTTCTTCAATTCAGTTCCACATTTCCCCTTCAATGTGTTTGCTCTGTCCAGAGCTCCTTTCTTCTTGAAACCTGGTAAACTAGGAGAATTTCTAAAACTAATTCCAGAACTATGAAATGTTCCATTTGCCACAGATTTTTACTCCTTCAGTTCATTTGTATTACTTGGCCACTCCAAGTTGCCAACAAGCGAAGTGTGTTGATAAAATACTGCCCCCCAAAAGAGGGACAATTACAAAATCCTGTCTGTCAAACTTAGCCTTGAATTTAGTCTGTGTTGCAGGCTTTGTTTCCAGAGCAGAGCCGATAATGTTTGAAACTAGAAATATGTTCCTCAAATTTTTTTTAAGCTTCCCTTATGGTCTGCATGTACTTTTTATTTTGCCAAAGTTTGTGTTCCTTTTCATTCTCTTCATTTGAACCAGACCTTTTTTTGGAAGGAAGCCTTCTTACCTCTACCAGCTTCTTTGACTCTGCTGGAATCCTTTGCTAATCACTCTGACATGTCCTCATGATACATTTCCTGATTTGTAGTGTGTGCTCACATCTGGCTCGTGTGTGTGTCTGTGTGTGGCAGCGGCAGTGTTTTATCAAGGTACACACACGTCGATAAAAAGCCACACAAAAAGAATATTGTTGCAACCATCAGCATAATCAATCAAGATTGCCTTTTTCTGGCCTTCAAAATCATAGAATCATTGAGTTAGCTTTCTAGGTCTTCTGGTCTAACTCCCTGCTCATTGCAGGAATCTCAGAGCTAGAGCATTTCCCCCAACAGTTGGCTGTCCAGTCCAACCTCTGCTTGAAGACCTCCAAGCTGTAATACTAAACATACTTACTTGGGAATGAGCCCCACTGAAAACAGCAGAATTTATTTCTGAGTAAACTCCCATAGGAGTGCATTGCCAGCAAGGCAGAACCCACCACCTGCCTAAGTAATTAGTTTCATTATCAGTGTGCTCATGTGCATCAGCAAACAGTGAGGAAATTATGGAATGAAGTTAAGCAACAGAAAGCTGCAGCACACCACACTCTGCACAAAACTGAGAGCTTCCTTTAAAAAAAAAAAAAAATTAGAATGGTAGATGGTGATTCCTAATGCATTAGCTCCACTTTGAAAGCAAGACCAGGTAATTTGGAACTCCAAATTCCGGGCACAATTTGGATGACATTCAGAAGTTTTCTCCATTATTATTTATTCTCTTGCTGGTACAAAACAAATGGTGGGTTCTTTTTCATTATTACTCTTCTACATATATTTATACTACTGGTGATTGTTTCTTACTTATTTGTGTAGAGGTTTGATGCCCTTGAGACCAAAGCAAGCCCAAGTCCTTGTTTTGAGGGCACTGCAGATTTCTAGGGGGTGGGGGAACAATTGTCGTCTTGTAAGCATGAATAGCAAAGCTCTTTCTTGTCTCCCAGCATATGCTGGATGTAATTAGGCAGCTGCCCAAAAAAATAGGCCTTGTAAACATCCTGAATCCATGCCACATTCTCCTAGCCTCAGATGCTGCCAAATGCCTAAATGAGTGTTCAAGCCAAAAAGCCTAAATGTATAAAAAAGATCTCTAAACAGAATGTTTTTCTGGTATAGAATATGAATAGTGGGTGGACAAGCCTGGAAAACTCAAGGCTCTATTTCAGAATGCAGTATTCAGATAGCCTGTCACCTATTCTCAATAGAGATGGGATGAGAGACCAGACTGCATTACCTTGCATTACCTTGCACTGTGTAAAGGTGCTCTCTTTTGTTTCTCTTGTCCTAGAAGAGGGTCTTCTGTTTTGGTTTTATTTACTCGGTACAGTTCGTTCATTTTTTATTTATTATAATATTTATTAGCATTTTCATTTTAAAAAAAACACCGTGTGATTATACAGACATAACTCGGGTTGAATATGCTTCATGTTGAGCGTGTTTGAGTTGCACTCCGGAGCGCTTTACTTCCGGGTTTTGCCGCTCGCTCATGCACAGACGCTCAAAATGATGTCACACGCATGCGCAGAAGCTGCGAAAAGCGATGCGCGCGTGCGCAGACATGCCGTTGCTAGTTCCATTTGCTTCTGGATGCGAACGGGGCTCCGGAACGGATCCCGTTTGCATTCCGAGGTACCACTGTACATATCTTTACATTACCTATATTCTGACTCTCTTGAGTCAACGACTTCCCCCCCCCCATCCTTCCCAACTGACATTCTAACTTACAATTATAATTTCATCCACATTTCTCATCCCCCCCATCTACCTTTTCTTTTACTTTAAGATTCCTTATCATTGTAAATAAGTTTCTATTTTTAACTGACAAACCTTTAAGCCAGTCCTGTTAGTGTTGTTAAGTGTTTACAATATTCTTTCAAATAAATAATAAATTTACTCCAGTCTTTTACTCAATACAGTTTGGGTCATCTTAACACAAATGCCCTAGTGTTTTCACTGCAAGTTGTAGTTCCATTTGTTCAGCTTCATCACGTAAATGCGGCCCCCACAATTCTGATTTCATTCTAAAAGCATTTGGTTCTTGCAGAAGACACTTAGTCACAAGCATATGGTGCAAAAATTCACAGAACTGAGTATATGGGCATCTTGCCTTTGTAAGGATGGCATTGGCTGCAATGATAAGCAAACTCAGTGCTTCTTACTTCCAAGTAAAGTGACATAGGGTAAGGTTAAATAGTTGAAAAAGGATGCAGTTACTTGTCCACTATAGTTGTATGTGTGAAAGTTTACAAAGGTAGTCACATAGACTTTGGCTTGAGTTTCCCAGTTACTGTCAGAGTTAGATTTAGGTTTATAATTCAACTAAAGCACTGAAGAGGCACATAGTCATAGCACACTTTTTACACTTAAAGGACTGTAGCAGATTATAAACTTCAAATAATGTCCTTGTAAATTTTGAAATCCAACAATAGGCTGAAAATATTGACATTTTGGATACAATGGAATTCCCTAAACTGGCCAATTTATTTGTTTCTAGGTATGGCAGTGTGGTGGCAGCGTTGAAGTTCTTCCTTGCTCTAGGATTGCCCACATTGAACGAGCTCATAAGCCGTATACAGAAGACCTCACTACTCATGTCCGAAGAAATGCACTCCGAGTGGCTGAAGTCTGGATGGATGAATTTAAAAGCCATGTTTATATGGCATGGAATATTCCTCAAGAGGTGGGTCATGAATGAACACTGATACGATCACAATACCTTAGTTCCAATTCCCCATATTTTTGTGAAAATAATGTTCAAAAATGTGTTATACCAGGGCCGTATAACAGGTCTTCAGATACACTATCTAAAAAAGTGTGCATGCACACGAAAGCTCATACCAATAACAAACTTAGTAGGTCTCTAAGGTGCTACTGGAAGAATTTTTTTTATTTTGTTTCGGCCCTGTATTATATTATGGGAAATTGCTTTGTAATATGTGTCGGTAGGAGAAATTTGCACTAAAAGCCTGATGATTTTTCAAGAGGACTTGTTTAAAAAAACTTGCAAACTGATAATGGGAACGTGGAGAGTTGAAGTTAAAATTAAAAAATGGGAAAGTGAGAGGAACCAAAATTGACTGATTCTCCTATCACTAGACAAGGATAAGCTTAGCCTTTTTCTGGCTTGTGTACTTCCCCTCTCCTCTTGTCCTTCAGTACAGCCAAAATGAGAAGCTTTTGCTTCCATTTTCATCTATCCACAGTTGTCCAGACCCAAAGAACATAAGAAGAGCCTGCTGGATCTAGTCCAGTATCCTGGTCTTACAGTGGCCGAATAGATGCCTGTGGGAAACCTGCAGGATTCAAGCACAAAAACCCTCTCCCCTCCTGTGTTTTCCAGCAACTTGTAATCAGAAGGTATTCAGAAGGTATTCAGAAGCAACCCTAAACTGATTAATTTTAACTAAGGGTTGATGAAACCATCTAGTTTAATAACTTTGAAGTTGGCTCGTTTAAAACAACCATAGTTTGTTGGGTTCAGATGCCATGGCAACCTGCAAGGGCTGGGGAGAAACAATAAGCCCAAGGGGATGTAGGCTCATTCTCATCAAGATAGCCTAGACTAGTTTAGCCATTCCTTGAAAGGAAATAATGTTTCATTTCCCACACTCTTTCATTGCTGTGCAGGGCCAGTACTCTTTAGCATAGATTTTGCTTTTTCTGCAGGACACTTCTTCCATTTGGATGGAGTTTTCTACATGATGGAGACAGGCTATTTTTGTCTTTTATATGCAGGCATTTCCTAGAAAATCTTCCAAAAAGTACAGATGCACACACACACACACACACACACACACGCGCGCCTAACTCTCTGCAACAAACAATAATGTGTTATTCAAATACAGGAGCTAGCTTAACACAACATGCCAGGCAGGCTATTGCTTCATTGTAAAACATCTTTTTCCCCAAATACTATTAATTAGGTGAGAACTGAAACGTGGATTTATTACATACGTATATCAATTCATATTTATACCTTATAAAATAATTATTTCTATATACCAATGCTTCTGTATCTCCAAATAATTGAAGGCTAATAAACCAGCCATCATGCAGACACCCAAATTCAGTGTAGACATAAA
Source organism: Podarcis raffonei (assembly GCF_027172205.1). NCBI lineage: Eukaryota > Metazoa > Chordata > Lepidosauria > Squamata > Lacertidae > Podarcis > Podarcis raffonei. The sequence goes on from NC_070602.1 coordinate 67,804,829, forward strand.
ATTCTCATGGTCCCTCTAGACTGCTATTGGAGTGCAAGTATTTTCTGCAACATACTCTTGACACACTAATACTGCATTACTGGTGGATTTATTGTTGTGCGGTGCTCCCCTAATGTCACTACATTACTGCCGTCTGGAGGAGCAAAAAAAATGGGACAAAAAGAAGCCAGAGCATTTGTGGTGTAAAAAGTTAAAGGATTTCAAAAGGAAGTTATGGAATATGCATTGGTTGGAAATAGAATCAGTGCAACCACCACAAAACTTTAGCAGGCACAAACAGCACTGAAGGTGGGATCACATGTGACCTCTTCAAAATCACCATGGGCACAAATAATCATGAATGCACTTGAAAAAGGACATATTGAGGGATCTTCAATCTCTTAAGCATACTGGAGCCTGGGAGCCTGCTATAGGCTAACCCTCTTCTTCCCTAGCCCCCTTTCCCTGTTGCATGTGTGCCTGTGGTCCCATCAACACTGGACCCATGGGGCAAGCATCCTTGTGCAGTGCCAGGTCTTTTTCAAGTCACTATCAGCATGAGAAAGGTGGAGGGTGTGTGCGACAATGATCCTTTTCCCGGCAGGTTATGAGGTCTGCAGGTATTTATTGCCTGAACAAGGCTCATTTCCTAACCTACCCGATAATAAATATTTTTATGTAAAGTTTATTTATTCTTTATTTTGTTTGAGTATTTTGAGCTTTGTGCGACGACATAATCTACAGTAAGAATGTCTCATTTTACTTCCTGTCAAAGACTGGTCCTGAATTTGCATTTAGATGCCTCTCTAGAAATCTCTACCGCATAGCTATAATGAGATAAATTATTGATCTCCACTTACAGGCTCTTTATGAAACTCGTGTATCTTGAACTCCACAAAACTGTGTTACACCAGCCAAGGCTTAGCCATAAAATGCAATGAAAAGGGGAGGGGGGAAAGGTTTTGCAAATTCCTTCAACAAAAATGGCAACTGAAATCGTTGTTGTTGCGGTTAATTAAATTTCTATGCCGCCCGTCATCCGAGGACCACAGGGCAGTTCACAATAGAAAAACATAAAAATATGCAAGATAGTAACCAACAAAAACAATACCCCTCACAGACACACAGTTTAAAGGGCCATAGATTGCTTAATTAGCCAAAGGGCTGGGAGAAGAGGAATGTTTTTGCCTGATGCCTAAGGCATATGTAATGTAGGCAGCAAGCGAGCCTCCCTGGGGAAAACATTCAACAAACAGAAAAAGGTGGGCAGGATTTCTAATTGTTGCAGAGAAATACGAAAGCCAAACATCCACATTTGCCCGACAATGGAATCTTTGAAATAGACCATACCTTTGCCGGTAGAAAAGTGGTTTCCAGGACAACTTGCTTTTATATATACCAATTGTTTTTGAATCTTAGAATTGCTTCAATGACATTATTACTGTGGAACTTGATTCAAAATCCATTGAAGTCAGTGAGAATTAACCCACTGAATGTAAAATATTCTGGATCAGGCCCCCAAATGATGGTGTCTTTTATGTTTAAACACACTGACACAAATACCTCAGATTTTGTATGAAATACCTATTTATTTTAGGCAGCTAAAGTATGCTAATCATGCTTCAGTGCACATCCCTGTGTTCCTCCCCCCCTCACTGAACTGTACAAAAGAGCACGGAGAATTGTAACACGAACTGCCAGAGAGCAGGAGGATGGCTTTTATATCTCTGACATGTTTTTTTGGTCAATGTGCACAGGATTCTGGAATTGACATTGGTGATATTTCTGAGAGGAAAGCCTTGAGGAAAAAGCTGCAGTGCAAGACCTTTAGGTGGTACCTTGTCAGCGTATATCCAGAAATGAGAATGTACTCAGACACTGTTGCCTATGGAGTGGTAAGAGTCCTGCTTATTTACCTTGATTATTCATCGCTGTGGGAAATAATTCTCCCAGATAACAGCCACAGGACAAACTTGCAGGTCATTTATTTGGTTCATTTATTTTACTGTTTGGCTGCTTGTTGTTTGACATAGGTGTGATTGTGCTACTCTGCCTCACACATGCATGCGCTGCTGTATCATCTCTGTTTCTGGTGTGTTTTGAGTCCTTTTAAAGTAGAAACCTGATGCCCACACAGGTACCAAAGCATAGACGTCTGTAGCCTACAAGTGGAGGGGCAGAAAGGAAAGACGTCTGTAACTCTTCTTTGCTGGGTCATCTGAGGGAAGTTCTTCCTCGCCCTATGCAAGTGGTTATTTATAGAGCTATTTAACAATAGCTAATGTGATATGACATTTAGAATGCATACATTCTTCACATTGCGGTTTGTTACCACCCATTACAAGCCATGGTTAGCCTGCTGGGCTGCGTTCGGACATTCAAACAAATCACACGTTAACAATTCATGACTTAGTGTTATCAGTGAAAAACACCGAGTTGGGGACAGATACATGTGAGAGAAGATGGGGCTTCAAATACCCTCTTCCTAAATATTTAGGGCTACATTTGTAACAGCCAGCATTTTGAGCTGAGCCCAGAAATCAGTTGGTAAGCCAGAGCAGATTGAATAAAGTTGAAATAAGAGACTTGGAAAAGCAAACCCTGGAAAATTGTGGCTTTTGCAAGAGTGTTTTCTGTACTCCTTTCAAATTCAGCCCGATGTAGAGTGTATTGTAGTCATCAGATCTGGATGTGACCAAGTCATGTGTGCAATGGCCCAATCGGCTTTCTCTAGGAAAGATGGTACACCAAATGAATTTGAGCAAATCCCTCATAGCTGTAATTGGCTCAAGGCAATCCAGGAGCAATGCAGGTTCCAGAAGCACCCCAGACTGGAATGCAGCTCTAGGACACCTGAAATTGTATTGTTTTATTAATAATATAATACTTCTTAATGCCCAGATGGCTTTTGAGCAGTTTACAAAACATAAAAACAAACTGTATAACATTGTTAAACTAAGGAATAATTAAAACTACATCATAATTAAAATATGGAATAAAATGATACCATTAAAATGTAAAGGGCCATGATTAAAATATGCACCAAAACAATCCCATTAAAAGCACAGAAATTAAAACGAGAGAATTGCTAGTCCCTCAGTCTTGTAACTCCTGTAATTCATCATGCATGATGAATTTGACATTTGTGCATTTAAATTACACTTAAGGTTCATTGTATTCCACGTAGTACCTTTTCTCATGAAACTCAGCATTGAAAAGATGAGAAAGATAGCAGTGTTCTAGCTGTCAGAAAGTGCCTCCAAATAAAATTAATAAAATAGATTTTTATTCTCAGGTTAACAGCCTGTTCCTAATTATGTATACATGTTAGTCCAATTGCAGTGCACTTAATGAAAGCTAAAAATAAAATAAAAACTTACAGTATGACCACAAGCAAAAATAATTCTATGTTTGACAAGATGGTTTCTTTTTTAAACACCAGAGATCTAAAGTTAACTCAGACTCTCATAAAAACTGAGTTGGTTTTTCACTTTATAAAAAGAGTGTTTCTTATTGTTTGGGATGATGCCTAAGGCCTCTGTGATCAAGGATATAAAAACGGAGGTAAAAACAGAACAAGCCCATGGAATAACTGAGTTTTCTGTCACACACTTGTTGGATAAATCCAACATTTATTTGACAGGCATAAATTAAAAGCTCAGATCAGCCCTGCAAAGGTATCAACTGTGCCAGGCTTCTCAAAGAAGTTCTGAAAGAAATCTGAAATACTAAAGGGTACTGGTGCAAGACATGAAATTGTCTTGACGCAGGAAAGATAAGTAGTGAATGCAGCTGTTCATCTAGTTTCCAAGTGTACTTTTGTCACACTGTGTGCATTGCTTGCTTTTCTAAAATCATTTGTCCTCTAGATTTGACAGAAAAGCCTTTGCAAATTGACATATTTGACCAAGCCCTCATTGGTGTTGATACATGCAGCCGCATTGTTTTTAGGGGATTTATTCACAGGCTTAAAAGTTTGGGATTAATGTTGGCATTTCTGTCTGTCTCCATTATTTTCATGAAACGGAGACCTTTTGGAACATGAGAATCTGCCTTTCACCTGATCAGCTCAATGGCCCATCTAGTTCAGTATTGTCTACACAGATTCCCGGATCACTCCTGGAGTTACATTGAGGAGTCTTTCCCAGACCAGATTTATAGATGTATTTAAAAGGAGATTAAACAAAGACATGAAACATTAGTTTATTGATAACTGCTAGTCATGATGGCTTATACTGTCTCCAGGATCAGAGGCAATATGCCTCTGAATATTAGTTTCTGAGGAACTACTATAGGAGAGGAGTTTACTCTCAGGTCATGCATGTGGGCTTCCTATCACAATATAGATTAGACATGCCGTTGGAATAAACTGACATGACTATTCTTATGTTCTCTTCTTACGTATATTGATATGCCAAGAATAGAATCATACAACAAAACAACAACACCACAAACTGGCTTATAAATATAAAACCAAATTTACTAGAATAGTAGCTAGAGTAGAGATAGACTTATAACCATTAAAACAACAAACATACGAAGGTGCCATGTGCACGACAAAGCCTGGAGATACTGTAAACATGGAGTGGATAAATGTACAACTCTATCTTAACAAGCTGCATGTACAGTAAATGTTATACAGACTGGATAAAGTTTGCGGTGTTGTTGTTTTGTTGTATTATTATCACTGTCACCACATTTGATACTGTGTGTGTGTGTGTGTGTGTGTGTGTGTGTGTGTGTGTATGAATAGAATCATGACATGCAAGGTTGCTTGCATCCTATGATAAATTAACTTGGAGGTAATGGAAACCACCTGTTCTCCCCACCCCCCAAAAAGAATGCCTCCCTGGTCTTGGGCCCTCCTGAACAAACCGTGATGGAATGCAAGGAGTTGCTATTGGGATGAGGGGATGAGGAACTTTACCTCCCATAAATGTTCTTTTGAGCAAATTTCCTCACTCCCTTAGCATCCCCCAGCCCACAATCCACCTTGTTCAGGAGGGTCTCTGATTCCCCCCAAGAGGCTCTTTTGGTGAACTGGAGGGCATGTGTCGGGGATAGGAAATATCCTTAACTTATCCTGTCATAAGTACTAAGAGTCATGGCTTTTCCTTCTTATCATTTAGGACCTCCACTAAAGAGTAACCAAGAAAAGGCCAAGGCCAGAAACAATACAATAATAAAATAAGTAATCATAAATTCACTTGTGGTGTTGGGATCCTAGTGATACAAAGATTTTAGAGAATTGTAATCTTGAATGTAAATGGTGCATTATAGATGATGCTGTAGCATCACATTATTAAACATTCAAGCAATTTTGTGTTTTACTGCCTATAGGTAGTTAAAATTTTATTGCCAAGATATAACTTTGATCAAGTATAATACTTGTCCTATTTTAACAAGCATGTATTCTCTTTTTCCTCTCTCTTTTTCTTCCACTGCCTGTACTCTGTAGCTGCAGAATTCTCTGAAAAGTGATTTGTGCCTTGATCAAGGGCCAGACACAGAAAATATTCCGATCATGTATATCTGCCATGGAATGACGCCACAGGTTAGTGAGACTAATGATCTGATATCTTGCTGTTTCTTTTAGTAGGACGTGTGGGAGGAACCATATTGCAACTGACAGTGGGTTTTCCCCCTATTACAATACCTCCTTAGGCTGTTTATTAGCTCTTTCATAGTAATGGGAGCATTATTTGTGCCATGGTGTTGAGAATCACTGGTCTATTAATTAGTGCCTCCTTTATTCACTCTTGAACAAAAGAATGATTATACGGCTATGTTTATCATGAATTGTTGGCATGGACCTTTCTTATTGATCTTTTTCAATAGAAGTCTAATGTGAATATAATAGTATGTATTCAAAGAAATTTATTTCCTCTCTTGCCCTGCTACACTTTTTGAATTACATGATTTCTTTTAAGCATTTGTAAAATGTTGGAGGTCATTTCTTAATATGCGCAATCCTTCTTCTAAGAAACATTTTCCGCTTTCTGTTAAGTAAAAGTGGCATTGTAGCTCTTTCAGCTCTTCAGCAAATACTGTATTTTTCGCCCTATAAGATGCACTTTTCCCCCTCCAAAAATGAAGGGGAAATGTGTGTGCGTCCTATGGGGCGAATGCAGGCTTTCGCTGAAACCTGGAGAGCGAGAGGGGTCGGTGCGCACTGACCCCTCTCGCGTTCCAGGCTTCAGGAAGCTATCCGCAAACCGTGGGAGAGCTGCGTGAAGTTGCGCAACTCTCCCACTGCTTGTGGAGAGCTGCCTGCACCCCGAAGCCTGGGGGCGCGCTGAGCCCAGGCTTCCCCCGCCCCAGCCCCGCGCCGGGGGGGGGAATAAATTTTTTCCCCTTTATTTCCCCCCCAAAAAACTAGGTGCGTCCTATGGGCTGGAGCGCCTTATGAGCTGAAAAATACGGTACCTAGACAGAGCTCAGCGGTCCCACCATTTAATGTTACCTTCTGCTGTAGGAACATTCCATAGGATCATGTCTGCAAGTTTCAGTGGTGCTGCACCAGCCCAGTTCTAGCACTATTCTAGCCCTTCAAGTTGGCCTTATCAGCTCCATGCTCTAGCCAACTGAGCTATCCAGCCAAGAACGTGTGGGATTAGGTACAATGTATGATATACTATGCTTGTGTATAGTGTACATACTGTACATCATTTGTTAGCTGTTCTCAGAAGTTTTATTGAGTGGCCATAGTCTGACAGATAAAATAAGTTATTTGATTTAGCAATATATTTATTAAAAAGTAGAGAGACATCTTTTTTGAGGGGGTTCCGTAATCATATGCAAGCCTTTTGTCAAAGGGTTTTATCCCTCTTTATTCCTGTAGGTTTATTTTTCCGTTGTTCTTGCTTCTGACAGTTTCATGATTTTTGAATTTACTGTGGAGACTCACAACATTCGCTAAAGCATGAGCAAATGTATACCAGAAGGGAAAAACCTGGCCTTCTTTGCTGGGATCCTGAGTCAATTTTGCTCAGACTTCATGGTCCGTGGGAAGCTGTGTGTTTTACATTTTTGCTGGAATTTGACTTCTTTTCCTGACTGCTTTCCAAATTGATCACACTGGTGGGGTTGCACTTGACGAAATTATGAATGACAAAGACAAAAATATCAGACAGCTTCATCTATCTTGCTTATATGTTGCACTGACTGAGGTTGTACATTGCACAGACTGGATGTTGAACCAGATCAAGGGTTTATTGTTCCCCTTCCAAACGCCTGTGAAATTACGCTAACCAGCATTTGCCTACGGGTTCTCCAAATAACTAACTTCTCTACTTGGTCTTTCACAAGTTCCTGAGAGTCAGTTTTCTTCACCTTCTGGGAATACTCTGTAACTCTTTTTTGATGTATCATTCATCTCCAGTAATGATGCTGGAAAAACACACTGCTAATTCGAATTGGAAATTTTAAATGATATTTCACAGGCATGCACACAAAATGCTTCCTTTACAGTTAGCATCATTTTGTGTTTTGACTAAACTGTTTTGGAAACAAGTGCAATGTGAGCAAGACTGCTGTATCATGCAACCCAATGCTATAAAGCCTTTGCAGTGGCTGAGATTTAGCTCTGTACTCTCGCTACTCCCTGTAGCACAATATCCATTCTCCATGTAATGAACAGGAAGGGAAGTCCTGCTGCAGGGAAGGATAGACTTGCTATGAAACAAGGAATAGCAATATACCAGGAAAAAACCTTGGGATCATAAAACAATGGACAGTGCTGGCACAGGGAAGGAATGGGGAACTTGTGACCCTCCAGGTGTTGCTGGACTCCATATCCCATCATCCCTGACCATTGGCCATGCTGGTTGGAGCTGATGGGAATTGGAGTTCCAACAACATCTGAAGTGCCACTGCTGCTTTAAGGTGGGTGGTGTGCTCACCGATTTTCCGAGCTGATATAGAGTGAATGCACATACGATATGCAAATAAATACACCGACGAGATAAGTTTTAAAATATTTAAGTTGTAAAAAAAACCTGAGTTGCTGTTGGGCTGCTGACCCTAGTCACCACAGAGGTTTCATTTCTGGTAAAATAAATTTCAGATTAATTTGCATCACTTTGGTGGCCAGTTTAAACCAGGCCTTTCTCTTTCTAATGAGCAGGCAGACTATACTTTAGCACATGAGTGGCTGCCCTGTGGTCCTCCAGATGTTGTTGACCTCCAACGACAGCCAGGATGGCCAATAGTCAGGGACCATGATAGGCATAAGTGCTTTAGCAGATACACGTTTTGGAAAAGGCAGTTATGAACAAGACTGTACACAGCTAAGCCACATCAATTTATGCGACTAAAACAAGTGGGAAAAGAACTATCATTAGCATGTTAAAAATGCTTGTGTTTGTGCACAACCTGTTTCATGCAGACTTTCCTCCAGGGATTATGGGCAAAACCCCTCCCCTCTTGGAGAAAAACAGTCTGGCTTTTTGTGTGTTCAGATATGGTGGGAGTAGAAGCATTTGAGGACACATCCTAGGACTGGTTCATTTTTTATTAGCTCTAGGGCCATTCCAGAAATAATTGAAGTGTCTGGTGCAGACCTGGGGAGTTGTTTGTGCCATTCACTTCCAGTATAAGAAGTCTTGCAGCAAAATGCTGAAACATGAATGGCAGGCGTCTAACACAGTCTGCACCCATCCCTGTACCTTACTAAACCACTATTGTGCCTTACAGTCATCTCCAGTGTCCTTGTCGGATGCTACAAACATGGGTGTGAAGTCCTAGCAATCTGTAGGGACATCCTTGGGCTGCTCTGAGTCTCTACCGTATGCCTAAAAATCCTGGATACAAAGAGAGAGTGGTGAAGAAACCAGGGGTGCATACAGATGTGAAGCAGGGATTTGCTGCTGCTTATGACATTTATTTGTCACTTTTAAAAGCAAAAAGTAACTTGCAAAATTAAATTAAGCTTAAACTCTAGCACTGCATGGCACATTCTTCCTTCAGGTTTTGAGAAGTCAAGAAGTCAAGATGTCTTGCAATAGGTCTGTGGCTTAGTGTGGTCTAAGGTCAAAGCTGGCTTCAATGTGCAAGAATTCTGTTCTCAGTTAATATGTATTCATAAGATTTCTTCAGTCCCTCATTTTTGCTTTCATGCTTTTTTAAAGTAAGCTAAATAATATCAGGTTGAACATCTGGTAGTTCAGTTGTGGAGTTGACAAAAAGTGCTTTTGAGTGAGAGAGAGAGAGAGAAGTCAAAGGCTAGGAATATGGGGAAATATTTTGGAGCTGGCAGATGAACATTTTACATAATTTAATTGTGGTTTCTGTACATTGTGTCAAGCACTATGACCCAAATGTTAAATCACCTGTTAGTGAATGTGACCCATGATATATCTAATAGCCATTTAAATGCTGTGTGATACAGAATTTTGTTGTGAATTTGCATATCATTTTACAGTTATAAGGTTTTATAGAAATATGGGGTTAAGAAGAAATAACATTTCAAATGTGGCTTGTTCTTATCCCCTACTTTTGCAATGAATTAGTTTTTGGTAGAAACCATATCTGAGTGGCATTACCACTGGGAAGCAGGACATTTCATTCTTGTTCCAGTTTTAGGACCATTTCCCCACTCCCAATACCACATAGAAGCTCAATTATTGCTGTCGATCAGCTGATCTTTGGTTACAAGGAACCTCTTGGAATGTGCACTCCCAGCGCCAATCAGCAGATGGGTGCTGCAAGCACATCTTCAATTGAGGTTGCCGTAATCACTGATTAGGTGATTGGTGGTTACAGCAACCTCCTTTGAACTTTGATGGATGCCAATCCCTGATTGACATCCTATTGCTTCTGAACGTCATCTGAAGGTTTTGGAGAATGCTGAAGTTTCTAATGCAGCTAACTGAAACTATTTTAAAATAAAGAGCTTTGTGGTCCTCAGCATTGACCTGCAAAGCTCCTGCTGGCCAAGCACCCTGACCTTGCTGCCACCTTGCCCTGCCCCATTGTCATCCCATTAAATGCAGTGCCACCACTGCCAGGGGAACACCACTGCCCCTCACAAGCCATCACTGGAAGCCATGGGTGGGACTTGCGGAAGGCTAAGGCTGCTTCCAGATGGATGAATCCTGGTGCTACCTAGTCTTTCTTTTTCCATGGTAAGTCACAGTTTCCACGCTATTGGAAGTATTGCACTTTTCCTATGAGTACATCCCACGAGTGCTTGTGGCATAGATGTTGTATGTGTGAAGGGGAAGGTCCAATTAACCTCTTAGCAGTCTTTTGGAACTAATCGCATCTTCACCATAACCCTTGTGGTAGGCACAAAGCAGTCTCTGCATTGTTTGTCTAGTGTGGAAGCAGACTTACACCTAGTCTGGCCATGATAAAGTCAGGTGCCTTCACTAGCTGCATTTGGCTGCTCAGAGAGAGGAAACATGTTCCTTTTTCAAGCTTCTAGATCTCAGCAACTTGGCTTAGGTAGAGTCTTCCTTTCTGTATACAGACCATAGCAACCACCAGGGCAATTTTCATCTGATTTTACTGAAATTATTGTAAGTTTAGTTCTTTAGCTTCTGTAGCTCCCTGGAAGTAATCATGATTATTTTAAAATGTTTTTGTTTTTTTGTTTTGGAATACATAAAGCAACCCCTTTTAATGACTTAAAAAAAACAACACACCAAACAAGCGGACAGTGATATAATAAATGAACCATCATTGATGTAATGTCAACTCTGACCTTCAGCTTTGTCTGATGCAGTTATGACAGTGACATTTATGGTAGCCTTAAATGAATTCTGCTGCTCAAAACATCATCACCGAGGGCTGCTAGAAGCGAAAAAGGAAGTTGTCTGTACCAAGCCAGTCTTTGTTTCCTGAAGTCATAACAGTTTCAGTGAATGAGTAGCTAATCAAATCAGCCAGGTTACTGCAGTTGCCCATCCAAGCTTATATTTCAACAAGACTCTAGAGAGAAAATGCCCTTCTTGGACACAGACAGGCCATCAGCTTCAGCTTGGGATGGAGGTGGTGGGGTGGAATCTCTAAAACCTTTTTAAAATGTGTTTTTGTAGGGATTAGTCATTTCGGGATATTTCAGTAAGAGTGACGAAGGCAGTTGGCTGAGCTATACAGGTTCGTTTCATGAGATGCTAGGGAGATATTTCTCTCTCTCTCTCTTGTGCCTAGCTGGCTGGCTCTTTTAGTATCAGCAGAAAGTTCCCCAGACTCTTGCAAAACACTGGGGGGGGGGGGGGGAATGGCCTGCAAAGTGTGTTTGGTGAAGGTTTTACCACTGTCTTTTGATGCCGTGCATCATATGTTCCATCATTATCGCGTCTGTAATGAAGTAGATGTCTGCGAAGCTGTTTATTTTCTTAAAACTGACTTGAGCATGAAGTAAGCAGCCTGAGGACCCAAACAAGGAACAAGCATGCTATTTGAAGTCTCCTCCTTTCCCGAGGCAAACTGCAATGGGTTATTCTTAATTTGATGTTCCCTTTTCTTGATTTTTTATCCTATTCTGTTTATCATAGGACTTTGTCACCTACAATATAAAGTTATAATTTCAATATAAATCAAAACCCTACAGACCAATAGACCCACCTCCAGATTCCTCACTCCCTGATTCTGTTTTATTCTCATTTACAGTATTATTATTATTATTATTATTATTATTATTATTATTATTATTTATATACTGCCCTACACCTGGAGGTCTCAAGGCGGTTTACAGAAAATATCAACATAAAAACCACAATATATATATACTCAAAATAAAAACAACAACTCAATAACACCACCCTAAAGTCGTCCCCTGATTCTGGTCTTTTTTCCATTGTTTTTTTTTCATTGTTTTTGTTAATTTCTTTCTGGGCCTATGGCAGAGTCTGAACAACAACAGCAACAATGTTAAATAAATAAAAAACACTGGGTGCACCATTCAAAAGGCACAAATCCAGACACCTGGAACTGCTTGTGCACAATCTTATGCATTAGGTTTGTAGTAGCTCAGGGAATGGGGACCTGTGGTTACAATGTCCGTCATCCCTGACCATTGACTATGCTAAATGGTTGAAGGGCATTGAGATGCACCAGAATCTAGAGGTTCACAGGTTGCTTATCTCTGGTGTGTCCACTTGTCCACTCTGCTGTACACCAAGTCCTGTCTATGGTTAGATTCTTATAGGCCTCAGTTTCTCTCTTCTTTGATATCATAAGCTGTTCAAAAATGGGAGGAGAAGCAGGAAGGGTGGTGATTTCAGCTCATAGCAAAGAAAGAAAGAAAGAAAGAAAGAAAGAAAGAGGGAAATGACAGCTCAATTTTGAATTGAATATGTAGAAATGTCATTCTAAAGACCTGAAAGCAGAGCTGGTCATTTTCTCTGTTCCACTTGAATGGGAAAATAAGCTGTAAAATGATATTATTCTAGGTCGGAGAAAATCTATTCCATGCCCATTAATTCCAAAATCATTGTAAGGATACTTCAGCTATTCTTGTGTATACGTAGGAAAGGGAGCAGTGTAAGTTTCACATCCATTTCTGGAACTGTAGATTAAAAAATCTTGTTTTTGGACTGAAATACAGTTCAGAATCGTTCAGAATGGCTAAGAAACAGCTCTGTCTCCTGAGACAGACACATTGATTTCTCAATTTTAGGAAGCATTGTGTTTATGTATTTTGTAACTTACAAATTAAGATAGTGGATTCTAATTTGTTTTCTTTCAGACATTTGTGTTGTGAAACTCCGTATAGTTTAATAGATACCATGAACCATAAAATAAAAAACATGTGTGGAAGCAGATTGCCTGCCTAAAACCCTACATTCTTTTCTCCTGTGCTGGATCACAGCTGAAGGCTGTATGTAGTAGCTAACAGTGGTACTAGGGAGAACATCACAAGCATTTTGCTGGAATAATTTAAAAAAAATCAGGTTCATGTTTTAAAAATCTAGCAGTTTCCCAAACTTGGGTCTCCCGTACCATTTAAGGGGAGAGAAGAGAAATGGATATAAAGGCATTTGAAAAGGAAAAGGTTAAAGGATAGAGTTGATTCTTAGGTGAGATAGACCAATAGAGAAGGTGGTGTGACTGGATGTACAACCAACAGTGAGGGAACTCTGCAGCTGTTCCAATTCATTAATTTCAAAAGGTCTGATTTTCTGAGCTTTGAAAAAAATGAAAACTGATAACCTGGGAGGAGCATATTTTTATCATACTGTCATGCAGGTTCCCTGTAAAAGTGAGTGAACAAAGCATGGCTATTTTACAGCAAGGGCCCAGTATGGAAGCAGCCAGAATTCTCCATAGCTCTTAAACGGGGATGGACTGATGAACCAGAAGTGTAGCCTTGGCTTTCAAATGTAAAAATAATGGGGGAAATACTGATCTAAATGACATACAGCGACACACACACACACACACACACACACACATATATATATATATATATATATATATATATATATATATATATACACACACACACACATACATACACACACACACACACACACACACACACACACACACATTGTTTGGCTTGTAAGATACTGTCTTATAAAAACATTTTTATATACATTTTATAAGAAAAGAAACAGGAATGAGAATTAAATCGGGCATGTCATATAACCAGTTTTTCTTTGCTAAAAGAAAGCTTTCAGTGCAGCACTGCACAAAAGAGAAACATCCCACGTCAGCAACTGTGATGTAAGGAGAGAGCTACCAAAGTGACCAAGGTGGTACCTTGAAGATCACAAGCAAAGAATGAGGGGAATAAAACAGTCAAAAATAGCTTGTGAGGAAACAGATCTTAAAATCTGCTGAGGCTGCAATCCCATGTACATTTGAGAGGAAGCTTCCTTGAGATTCAGCTTACTTCTGGGGGAACATGCATAGGATTGCCTTGTCAGTGTTGCATGGAATGTGCATTTTCTCAAGTAAAAGCACTCAAAAAAACGGCACTCCTTAAGATATTTTGCCCTTTTAGTTATATATGTTGATATGTCAAATAGGTGAGTAATGCATCAGTAAAAAATACATATATAATATTCATAAAAGTGAAATGACATGAAGGATGCACGAGTTCAGCGCTCCTATGTTATTAGCTCGTTTAGGGTCACTTCACACAGTACACGTTTTACAGGCAGACTCCAAATTGTGACTTTAAGAGGTTGTATATATAGTAAGCTGCCTATAAGTAAAATAACTAAGCACACACCAAATATTTTTAAGTGCACAGATAGAAATGTGCAGCCTGGATCAATCTACAGACAACTCCTGTTCAGGTGTTAAGCATGAATGGGGAACATAAACACAAGTAGGATAAAATACAACCCCTTATATACCCAGCAAATCCCTGCAGTCTGTGGAAGAGTTTCTTCTGCAAGTCCCAAAGATCTCAGAGGCCCACTCCACAATAACTCAGAGCAGGGCTTTTAGTGAACCTGCTGCTGTTCTGTGGAATAGCACCCCTGTCGTGATACAGCAGGTGCCTGCTACCTGTGCTTTTTGGAAACAACAAATGTCATATTTGTTCCAACAGGTTTTGTTCTTAGTTGGATAAGTGGGAAATGCCTTGAGTGTTTGTTTTGTATTGTTATAGGGTTTTAAAACCCTTTTTTTGGCCTTTTTTATTGTACATTGCCTTAAGACAATTGTAGAAGGTGGAAATTGTTCTGTAGTGCATTCCAGAAGCGCACCTTGAGATTCTGCAGCTATAGAGGAATAGCAATATGGTTGCAAGGAGGTCTGTGAGATAGTGTGATCAGCTTTACACAGTTTGCTACAAGATGCTGATAATATAGAAGAAACTAGGCCTCGAGGCAGCCTTCACCAACCTGGTGCCCAAGGCATGGGAAGTATGCATATAATGGCTGGGAAACAGTCTGGAGTAATCTCCGAACTCAGATAAAAATGCTGGTCCTGATCACATCCCAATCTCACAGTACCTCTGCCCCAACCTGAAGCTATTTTCTGGTTGGGATGCAGTTCCGTCCATTCAGAACATTGAGCTAAATCTGAGCTGATTTTCACAAAATGAAAAGGCCCTAATTGTGTGGTGCCTACTTCAGAGCTAATGCAGTGTAGTGAATAAAAATGTCGATAGCCTCCCATCAACTCACCGTGGCTGCAGACTAGTCCTTCATTAACACATTGGGCGCCTGTTGCCGCCTATAAATAACTTCTCTTGACATTGCGGAAAAGCCCTGCCTGTATGCAGTAATAAGAATCCAGAAGACGTTTCATGATTCTCCCTATGAGCAATTCATTTGGCTGCAGCCCTCTTTCTTTTTCCAAAACAGAGCTAAATTGTGGAACAAAACTAGCATGCCATTGTATTGTTTCTGCTACTCTTGCTGGCTCATTGTCGCACACTTGTTGCACTGCTAAATTCTACCGATAACTATAATATTTAGCTTTGTTCTTGTTGTGAATTTGAATTCTCATCCAGCCTTCAGCACCCCTATGGTCTTTTCCCTCCCAAGCAGCAGTCCACATGCAGCTCTTAATATTTGCAAACCTCTCTCTTTGTTTTTTTGTTTTAGACTTGTAGTAAACGACTTTGAATTCCTTTATATTTTCATTATGAGTCACTTTGTGTTTCCTTTATAAAGGAAAATTATATCACAATAATCAAACGAAGAGCAGGACCCCTGTGAGCATCGTGCTAACCCCACCCGGTCAGTTTCAGGCCAGTGCTGGAGGAGCTGTGTTTACTCCTCTACAGATAAGTAATCATATCAATCTGTTGCAAAGGGAGAAGCAAGGGGCACAAAATCAAGCCTCTCGTTTCTCAAAAAAAGCTGATCATTGCAATTACAGCTTTCTGAAGTGGGCTTGGGGCACCTCCTGGGATCAGAGATGGCAACTCCAGGTGCAATACCTCCAGTTCCTTGCCTAGCTGGGGAGACCTGTTTGGAAGCCTTTGTGTGTGCTTGGTTCTTACCCAGAATATGCAACTTAAAGCCCCGTCTTACACATTTCATTTTAGTCAACGTTCTGCACACTGTAAGCTTGGTTCACTATAAAAGGAGAAATATGGGTATTTGAATCAATAATAGGTTCACTCTGTTGAGAGTATGGTTTTTATCCACAGTTAGAATTTATTTGGCTTGTTTATTTACTCCACGTACATTTGAGGTAATGTAAATCACATGAGTAAAATAAATATATGTACACCGGGAGATGCAAAATGTGCACCCCATATGTGGGTCTGTGATGAATTTATGTAAATACATAGCCATGAGAAATCAAATCAAAACAGCATAGCATTAACTCACATAGGAGACAAAGTGCATTTGAAAATTCTGTTTAATTTCCTTGACTGAGTATAACTCTGTTCTGCTAAAAATAAGCATCCCAAATCCAATGCTGTGCTGTTTCATGTCTTCACCCTACTGCTGAACTTTTGAGGGTGTTATGGCATAATAGAGAAGACAACCCCCCCATGCAATATACAAACCAGGCTGAAAGCTTTTTAAGCAGGGGTTTCTTTCTCACACATTGTTAAATATTTGGATGGTTTGGGTAATCAAATGTAGCCCTGGAGCCAGATGACCTTAGTCTCTTGTAAGCTCTTGAATGTCCCAGGTGCCTCTGCAAAATTTCACCAGAGCCTCAGATTTGCTACCGCTGATGTATATATAGGAGATGGGGACAAATCTGACAGTTTCAGGTTCCCATTTTCCACATTTCTGCATCAGTTTTTTTGTTTTAAATAGCCTCATGAAAATTCATTTTAGTGCAAATTTCTCTTAATGTACATATTTTGTATGCTGTTTCGCCTGATACAAACATTTTTGCAAGAACTTTTCCCATGTATAGTGTGTTTTAAATGTTTTTTCTCATTAATATATGCACATTTATGTGCACTCCCTCTAATATATGCATTTCGGTACACATGGGAATGAAAGGGAGAAAGATGCCGTCACTTAGGGTCCCTGGGACACAAGCACCTGATGAACCCCAACTTAGAACATATAGTTAGGAATGTGTCCAGGACACAAGATAAGTTATCGTATAACTATCTCCCCCTCCCTCCATTTCTATATCACATGTATAAAGTACATTGCAATTCCTTATACCTCGTTTATTCAATCAGTAATCCTATAAGAAAAGTTAGCAGTTTGCCCAGTACCCAAATGACCCCCAAACCTCAGGGACTACATTATACTATGCAGTGGTACCTTGGTACTTGAACGGTACCAAGATTTACTCACGAACAAATTGGCTTCTGAACGCCACAAATTCAGAAATGAGTGTTCTGGTTTGCGAACATTTTTCGGAAGCCAAACGTCCAACGCAGCTTCTGTGGTTTCCATGGCTTCCAGTTGAGTGCAGGAAGCTCCTGCAGCCAATTGGAAGCCACACCTTGGTTTTCAAACCATTTCAGGAATCGAACGGACTCCCTGAATGGATTACATTCAAGCAGTCCAAAAACTACTTCTTGAAAGAGATACCTCTTTCCTCCAGTTGGGCTTGGCACAGCTCTGCCTGAATTGCAAGTAAATCAAATTCTCTCTTGATAGTTTTGTGTACAGTATTTTACATTTTGCCAAACAAAATCAGCCAAGCCTAGATTGTGATTTTTATCTCCACAGGATATTCTATTTTTAGTTTTTGATGCATTAAGCATTGCACCATTCTACCTAAGATTTTCTGCTCTTTTCTTTTTTTTGCAAATGTAATAGAAATATTGCAGGCTATGGGGGTTAGCACTCTTGAACCTGTTGATCTCCATGGGAGAGATTTATGCATGTTCTTAACTCTTCCATTGGAGTTAATGGGACTTGTTAAATTAATTTCACTTTGGCTGACTCATGCTCAATATTGTGAGCATTCTGCCCACTTAAAACTCTGCCACGGGAAAAGTTCCCACTACCTTCAGTTGGAGAGTCAGTCCAAACCCCATGTGGTTTCAGTGATATTACAGAAATTATGCAAGATGTCCATACAAATAGAGTGTAACCATGAAACAAGTTTTTGCAGTGACAGTTCATATGTTAAATGTCTCTCAGTAAATGTTTAAATCTACATTTTAATTTAGATACGACATCCATATTTCGCAGCAAATTGGTTTAAGTAAGACAATATTAAAAACTCAACTGCAAACAGGAATAAGAAAAATTCTAAACAAAGTTAATTCAAGTTTTTTTTAAAAAAAATACAGAATTACATTCTGGCTTGCAGAATTACATTGCAGAATGTTCCTAATAATGTATCCACAGAAGCTGTGTTGGTCTCATTGAGACTTCTGGGTAAGCATACTTATAATTGCAGCTTTACTGGGTTATGCAAAAATTTCTCTTTTTTTCTTGGCTTTTATTTGTGCCTCTGTTCCTCAACTTTTCACCATAATTTATTTCACATACAATGAAATAAAACTAGACTCACAGTAGAGGAAAATTCCATTGAACTCACATTGAACTCAGCGAAGCTTACCTCCAAGTCAACATGTAAAGTAGTAAACATACTTTGTTAGCCAGCAACCTTTAACCTGTTTAGCCAAATAGCAACATTCCCATTTATTTTCATGGTTGTGGGTTGTACATCAAATAAATCTTAACTCAAAAAGAAAAATAACCATCCAAAATTCTTGCCAAGTGAGAAATGTGTCTTTTTACCTTGATAAAATGCCAGTTCATATGTGGCTTTTGTATGTTTTTTTCATCATGAATGTAATATAACCCAGCATAATTGAGTCTTGGCATCTTACTTTTCCCCTTCCAACCAGTTAAATTATCAGTGATCCTCTATAATACTCATGAACAGAAGGCAGAATCCAACAAAGCAGTTCCATTAGCATAAGGATTTCTGTTTGCACAGTGGAACTGCGCTCTCTCCTCCTGCGCACCCCCTCAAATCTGCTCTGCACGGTTGGGGGAAAGCCCATAATAGGATAAGGAAAGGGAGGGAAAATTCATTGCACAGACAGAAGGTCTTGCACTAGTGGACCACCCGTAAGAGCTGCTATGTCTGATACATTTTTGGTGATATTGGTGGTGGTGGTCTGGGCTGCTCCCAACAAAATATTAAAAATGCAATAAAACAGCAAACATTAAAAACTTCCCTATTCAGGGCTGCCTTCAGATGTCGTCTAAAAGTCAAATAGTGGTTTATTTCCTTGACATCTGATTAAGATCCAGTTTTAATTAGCGGCTATGTTTTAGTTGTTACTTATCTTTTTAATCTGTTGTTTTATACAGTATTATATTATTACTATCTTGTACAATACCTTTAACAAAGAAATGAAAACATTTGTTACTGTCCCCTAATGTGTTGAAAATTAGTAGCAAATTTATGGGCATTCTCTCACTGACTTTCCCATTCCTTCCACCTTGAGTCTGATTCAATATTAGTTAATAATAATAATAATAATAATAATAATAATAATAATAATAATGTACTATTTATACCCTGCCCATCTGGCTGGGTTTCCCCAGCCACTCTGGGCAGCTTCCAACAAAGTATTAACATACAGTAGTCTGCTAAACATTAAAAACTTTCCTAAAGAGAGCTGCCTTCAGATGTCTTCTAAAAGTCTGGTAGTTGTTCTTCTCTTTGACATCTGGTGGGAGGGCGTTCCACAGGGCGGGTGCCACTATCGAGAAGGCCTGGTTCCCTGTAACTTGGCTTCTCGCAATGAGGGAACCGCCAGAAGGCCCTCAGCACTAGACCTCAGTGTCCGGGCAACCGACCTCAGCTCCCAGCCCCTCTAGACGGCCCAGAAGGATGTTATGGTTGATGGTATCAAAAGCCGCTGAGAGATCCAGCAGAACTAGGAAACAGCTCTCACCTTTGTCCCTAGCCTGCCGGAGATCAGCGACCAGCGCGACCAAGGCACTTTCAGTCCCGTGATGAGGCCTGAATCCCGACTAGAAGGGATCCAGGGTTTATTTAACAAAAGTTGAAGTCCACTTTCTAGAACAAAAGACCTTCAAGTGGCTAGAATATTCTTTTAAAATATCATTGAAAAGCAATAATCAAGAGCAAGTTATATCATAAAATTAAATATAAAATAAAATCAGTAATTCATTTATTTTTAAGGTATACCTCATAAAATCACATGCATTGGTAGGCATGCCTGGATAAGCTCTGTAAACAACACAGTGAAGGTGCCTGTGGGGAATTTCAAAGTGCAGGCGATGCCACACTAAAAGATTGATTTTGTGCAAGTGTGAAATGGCTGCTATCAGGCACTTGCAAAAGTGCCAGCTTGGCAGATCTAAGTGGTGGAGTGGGAACATATGAGGTGAGGGAATCTCTCAAGTAAATTACTCCACTGTGAGACAAACTGGAGCTCATGGCCAGGCCCCTATTGTGTGTGTTAGCCAATGCCTTCAATTTGCACAGGGGCAGCCAAAATGTTGGGGAACGCCAGATTTGTGAACTCCTCAAACCCCTGACTATCAACCCGCACTAGCTGGGACTACCAGGAGTGAGGGCACCGCTTTGGCTACCCCTGACTCAGCGAATATGTGACTGCTGTTATTTTCCTCATTGCAACACCTCTTTCTGGAGCTTCTGTGATTGCACAAAACCCAGAAGCACGTGACAGTCTCCAAACAGCATGCATGCTGCCCAGCCCCAAATAGTGTGGCTGCTTCACATGCTCCCAAGACAGCCACAAAGGGTCTACTGGCTTGTGTGAGCCAGTCTGTTGGCATCCAACGTGCTCTTTAGTCAGTTCTTCATCTTTTAAGTCCTTAAGTACAAGTGGCACAATTTTTGATTCTCTAGGTTTCCCCACTACCCTCTCATTGTAAGTGTTGACAAGGGCAAGACACTAAGAGCAAATAGTGCTAGACATTCAGTCTCCCACGTGCAGGTCCTCCTGTGGTTCTGACTGTGATAAATACAAAGCTCTCTTTCAAGACAAAAAAGGTTCAGAAGCCAGCAGTTTTAATTCCAGAGTGGAAAGAAAATGCAGTTTGTTTTTATTTCAGGGATTCATCTGGAAACAAGCAGATTTGTAAGAGACCTCTTAACATTTTATACCAATTTGCTTCTGCTGCAAGTTATAACGGCTTAGTGGAATTATTGATGGTGCCTGAAAGCTTAGTTTGATTCTCCAAATATTCCTTTATTTGTCTCCCATGTTCAATTTATTAAGTACTTGTGTACAAGAGCATCAATGCTTTGCACAATTCAAAGTGATGTCCTAGAAATAATGTACGTTTATATGGTATTTTGGGGATGCGGGTGGCGCTGTGGGTAAAACCTCAGCACCTAGGACTTGCCGATTGCATGGTCGGCGGTTCGAATCCCCGCGGCGGGGTGCACTCCCGTCGTTCGGTCCCAGCGCCTGCCAACCTAGCAGTTCGAAAGCACCTCCGGGTGCAAGTAGATAAATAGGGACCGCTTACCAGCGGGAAGGTAAACGGCGTTTCCGTGTGCTGCGCTGGCTCGGCAGATGCAGCTTGTCACGCTGGCCACGTGACCCGGAGGTGTCTGTGGACAGCGCTGGCTCCCGGCCTATAGAGTGAGATGAGCACACAACCCTAGAGTCTGGCAAGACTGGCCTGAACGGGCAGGGGTACCTTTACCTTTACCTATATGGTATTTTACCAACGACAGAGATTCACATTGGGATGAATTCTTCACTTTTTTTAAAAAAAAGGCTCAAACAGAAGGTGTCCATTATCATACTGTTATGCAAGAAATTTTTGAGACTTAGGTTTGGGAGTGGGGAGTCAACTAACTGGATACTACAGCTGAGCCATCTGTTCCATGGTTTGCTTTTATTTTCTTTGTTGACCTGATAGTTTATTCATGGGCACAGTCTGTACCAGTGCCACTGTTTATAACATACATAGGTTTCATTTAAATTCTGAATGCCAAACTGCCATATTCTTCCTCAGGGTGTTCTGACTATGGCACTGAATTTCTGTGAGTTTTGATTTTTGCTGCAAAACTTGTCATTTTGAGGTACCCCAGTTGTTGTTTTTAAAGAAACCCCTTCCTTTTACTTTTCATGCATTTCCCCACATATGTTTGCAGGCCATTGAAAGTAATGCACTGCAGATTGAAAACATCCATCATGCAGAAGTTCCCAATCCAGAGTGTGTTACTTTCAGTAGATTGTGCATCTCTGTTTACAGTCTATCCCAGCCAGTCAATATTGCACAGCTGGAATTGGACAAGGAAGCTTTGGCCCAGTTGCCTTATAGCAACTGGCCCTCATTCTTTCTTCATCCAGATACCTGCCTTCCAGTGAGAGTGCATAAACAAAGCACTACACCAAAAGATGGAGTGTGTCATGGTGAATGCTGAGATGTTCACAAATTGATGGCAAGTAGTGTTGAGCGGAATCAGCATATTCTAAATCAGTTAGTCAATATGGTGCCCTATAGATGTTGTGGACTAAAACTTCCATCATCCCTTGCCACTGACCATGCTCACTAGGGCTGATGGGAGGTGTGGTCCAACATCTGTTAAGCACTATATTGGTCATCCTTCATCTAAGTATTCAGATAAGATTCAGGGCCCTATTTATTCATTTTTTATTGTTTGGAAATGGAGTGGTGGGACCATGCTGATGTCCTGTTTGGCACTAGCCATGACTCCTGAACACCTGTGGGTTGGTGCTGACCCCTAACTAGGAAAAGCTGGTTTTACTCCTAGGCTTGACCTATGCAGACATTCATACCAATACATGTATGTCCAAGGAACATAACCTTGGATGCCATCACACATGACACCAGGGGTGGATCTAGCAACACAGTCTCATGTAAATGTTTAAGACAGAGGAGAAAGTTGCCTCTTTAAAAAATGATTGAACTGTTTGCATGTCAACTAATTAAAGAAATGTCTGGGTTTAAGGGAAGCTTTCTCAAACCTTTTGGGTGCTTTTGTAAAGCTTGTTTTAGAAACTTGTTGGACAGAAGCTATTTATTGCTTTTGGAAAACATGATACAGATCCTGGCTTACAACTATTATGCTTTTTCTACTTCACTTTCCATGCCTTACTAAAATATGAAGTCTTTATTTCTGTGCATTATAACTGTGTAGTGTTTGTAGCAGCATTGCATCTCTTGAGAGCTAAATTCAAAAGGCATTGAATTTGCAGATGACTCTGCTTCAGTCCTAAGTACACTTATGTGAAACTAAGTGCCCCTAAAATCAATACGACTGGCTTCCAAGCAAATGTGTTTATGGCTGCGTTGTAAGTGGAATAAACTAATATTGCTGCTGGAAGTGCAGTTTATATTCCAAGATGGAAAACATTTTCTCAAAAACAAATTCCATTGAAATCAATGAAATTTACTTCTGAGTAAATACGTAAAGATTGGCATGAGTGACATCTTTATTATTACTTTGAAGCAAGTGGTTTCATCTTATAAAAATATTGCTTGCTGTCAAGTACTTTTCAGAACTGCTTATGAAGCTGAGAAATCTTCACAATAAATAACTGCTTTGTGTGAGCTGCATTTTGGAGCTTCCCTGATCTGTAACCTGAAAGCTGTCACTGGAGGCAGAACAGCAAATGGCACCTTTGCCCCATGCCCACTCAAGATACATGAGGGGCGCCAACCTGCCCCCCACATTGAGGGGGCCCGGCATCATTTGACGTCATATGCATGTCATGCACAATTTGCAGGGAGCGCAACTAGGTGCTCCTTGTACAGTTTCCCATTGCCCCCTGCTGGTTTGGGGGGATAGGGAGCGCAGAGGGTGATGCAAAATGGTATTAGTTTTTTCAATCAATTTCTCATAAAATTTATCCATCTTATATAGGGTTAAAATCACCAGTCTTATTCCTGTATCCCAGAAGCTCATGTCCCCATCTTCCCCTTTTGTTCTTAATCCTAAATGTGTATATTTATTAATCTTCATCCCTAAATAGAGAAAACTTGACTTCATATAACGTGATTAGTGTCTCTGACTCTACATTAGACAGATAAATTATAGGATTCTTTTGATCCATTTTTTTTAGTAATTATTTATCATGAATAGTTTGTTTTTAATTTTTAAAGTCCACCTTTCCTTATTTCTATTTGGGTTTTGCTGTGCGGTGGGGGTTTTTTTAAGCATTTTACATTGTTTCAAAGCAGTCAGATTTCAAATTGTTGACTTGAAATGTGAAGCTTGGATTTTGCCTGACATGTTAATTAGAACACCTGCAGGAAAAGATAATCAATGAAGTGAGATTAATTAGTAAATTGATTCAGCTAGAAATGCCAAAGCAGCTAATCTCCAGGGGGAGATAGAGCAAACTAGTTCCAGATCTCAAGTAATTGTTACACTTCAGGAACTTTGTACTGTTAGTTCATTAGCTATTTTCAACTGGTGAGCAGGAAAGTATGAGGTCTATAGGCAATATTAAATAAATAAATAAATAACTCGCTAGCTCTAGTCTTCTCCAGTTTTAGAGAGGCTACATTTGAACATCATGATAAAACCATAGTTTCCTGTGATGAGAATAAGCCACAGTGAATCTCAGGTCTGCATGCTCCCCTGTCCTTTCTCCTCCTTTGTCACAGTTGCAAGGAAGAGTGCAGATGCTGTCGTTTGCAATTTTCCATAGCCACAGTGTTACATTTTCCAATTTTCCATAGCCATAGTGTTACATGAACCCTAAACTCTGGATAATGTTGACTGCGGTTTATTGCAACAAACCAGCTTCATAACCCATGATTCGAAGCCATTGTGCTTCAAACAAACAATTGTTAACGTCAGACAGAGTTTGTCATGTTTGGATGACATGACATGCTATGGTTAATTTCAGCTCCTCTCTGTAGCCACACTAGAGGAAGTAGAGGTGGGAGAAGTGTAGATCACCGCAGCTAGCTCATTCTCAGCATGCTAAATCAGGAGTGGGAAACATTTTTTAGCTCGGAGACTGTATCCACCCACCTAGCAGTCACCTAATATCCTTATAATGTCTGGAGAGTCAAAGTTCGAGTTCAAGTCTCTGCTTGCTATTTTAAAAAGCAGCAGGCAGAGGCTTGTCTCCAGTCATGCACAGTGGGATCATAGTGCTAAGATCAGAGTATGTCTCTGCTGCTGCCTTTTATAATCAAAGTCTCAACTTCCTCTCCATTAAATAACAACACTTGGTAATACATGCAGGCTTTTCTGCACAGTTATCTCTAGAATGATCAGACCAACAGCCTTTCATTAGATATGAGTTGGCTCTTAAAGATGTTGGTGGATCCTAACACCCCAAGTACCCTCAAGGAATGCATTCTGGACAGACAGACATGAGCTTACAAAAACCAAGTGGCTTTATGTGGGGTGCGTAGTGATGGAGAGGAGAATTCAGGTTCTGCTGAAGAGAGGCATAAATAGGGCAGGCTTCGCAATCGAGTGTGTTTCAGGGGGTCCAAGGCAGGCTCCTCCCATTGGAATGCCATTGTTTGAGATACCAGAGACACTTATGGATGTGGTCATGAAACAGACACATGAAGCATGTACCATACATGAAACATGTTCACTGGACTGGTGTGTGTTTGTGTGTGTAAACAGATGGATAGATAGAATAGAGAGATAAATAGATTCCTTAGTGTGCATAGGAATTGAAAAATGGGAGAGATTTAAGAAAGACCTAGAAAAGTTTCTTGTTCTGAATTAAGATTCTACACACACTGGGGCATTTCCAGACTACATTAACTACCTTCAATGTCTGGGCCAAGCACCATTCTGGTTGCATTAATTGTCAGTTGGATTTATAAAATAAACTATGCTCCAACAGATTGCTATTTTGATCCCTTTATCTTTGGTGGTGCACCTAACGCAGCATGGCATCCCTAGCCAATAAAAAGGGTCTTACCAAGTGGTACTCCTAGTCCTTTATCCTGGCCAGTCCACTCATAAGGCAGCCACCTTGTTCCATCCACCCCACCACCAGAGAAGTGAGGAGAAGTTGTGACTGTGGTTTCCAGCAAGAGCTCACAAGAGCTGCACAAGACCTTGGGAGAGTTCAGCAACAGCTCATGGGATCTCACCAGAAGCCACCGCTGCACCGCCCTGGTAAGCGAGACTTTGGCCGAGGGGACAGGGGCAGCACCTTCCCATTTCACCTCAGGTGGTGAAATGGGACAGGCCACCACTACTTTTTATTATTTTCCTGAGTTTGGCTGAGGATTACACTGTTCTCTCCAAAGTCATTGTGAACAGGAGATGGATAGGATCCTGTGTGACTCTAGAGCAGCCCTGTTGTATGTAGAATGCAGTAGCACCAAAGATTTATAAGAAATAAGGCAGTACGATATCATTATTTATGTTCTTGGATAAATGTAAATATACAACTTGTTTATACTCTAAGGAATTAAGGCAATATGTATTTGTATTTCTTAAGATAGTAACATGAGAGCATAGAGTTAGTGCTGGTATAATGCAGAGATTATACCACTGTACTGGCTTTGGGGCCCTTACACTTGATCCTCGGTGTTTTTTCAGTTGTGTACTAAAAGCTTAAGACAAAGCCAGAGATTTGTGAAAACAGTAGCTCTAGTTTTTGCCCCTAAGGAAGAAATTCAATTGCTAGAGGGTTCAAGTTACAATCTGCGCTTCTGCATTCATAGCAGTGGGCTTGGGAAGAGTCTCTTTTGTTTGAATCCTGACAACAAAAAATAGCTTTTTGTTGTTTGAATGCTGGTACATCACAATGGTGGAAAAAGCAGAGATATTTTCACTCACAAACTAAGCAATAATTTTATCCCTCTATAAAGGCTTTGTCAAGTGCATACAGCGTTTTAGAAAAGTAAGCAAAGCATATTCCATTTATAACCCCAAAACAATTTCTGAAAGGACAAAGGAAGTGACAAGAAAGAAAAGTAGGATTTAAAAAAAGATTTTTACCAGCCATTTTACTCTTGCATATTTGTATTTGCCCTTTAGAAAAACTCAAAAGCTCCAGCAAAAGCTAAGTATGTTAAAACATACTGATTTAAACTGCATAGAGTTAAGAAAGTACTTTAATTATACAGTAGAAATCATTAGTTCTGAAGTATCTGATGTTGACTGGAGTGTGTCTGTGTTTGATGTCTCAGGGTATAGTTTTTCATTACAAAAAGATCAATAGAAAATAATTCAGAAGTATTTGTTCAATAAAGAGAAGGAATTATAAAGATCTGAACACTCCAATTTTAACATTTCAGAAATAAATCCCATTGATTTAAATGACATTTATTTCCAAATAAGTATATTTAGGAGTCTCACGTTGATCATTTAAGTACCACTGCTATTTAAATCTCAAAGATTTTTATTGTGATTTTGTTTTGTACCATGTGCTTCATTTTTGTGCTTCAATGCATTTCCACTTCCTTCTATAAATGACAATATAAGTCATGCTTTACCTTTCATGAGATTTTACTTTGAGATCTGTGTTTCTGGGTTGCTTCAGTCCTCAATGTAAAATCTACTACCAGCCTCAGTACTCCTTGCAAGGAGAGATTTCAGGGCTTCAGTCTAGGCTGAGCAAAAATCCGGTAAAAGACAATAAAATCCAAACATTTTTGGAAATGAAGGGGAAAAGGTGTTATGTGACTGCAAGTTTGAAAGGGGGGGATGAGTATGTGCACTTTTAACAAAGCCTTAATTCCTTGTGATCAGTTTCCCTAGATGTGTACTACAAACATGGATGTCAGAGAGTTCTGATGGAAATGGGAGTAGAAATTGCTGATGTTTGCTAATTCATCCTGTATCGGGAATTGAAATCAATCCAGCAAATACAATCAGTGTTCACTACTATTTCTTTCAGTCCACAAATGATACAAGATTAATTTTTCCTCCATTTGGATTGCGTTCACTTTAAATTGAAATGAATGGGGTTGAATAACATAAGGACAATGTAACGTGCACATTATATGTAATTTATGTAATTAATTATGTAAATTACACAAGTTACATAGTTCTTTTCCACAGCAAGGCATATAACCTAGTTTTTGGTGTAAACTGCCATGGAACAAACCAGTGACGAATGCAGGGCAAAATGGCAAACGATGCCTTCTTAAATCTCAAATTACAAATGGTCCAAATAATCATTGGTTCATGTCCTAAAAAGGCAGAGAAAATGATAAGAGTGTTGCACTAGGACTATAAAAAGCAATGTCACTGCAAGGCTGACAGTTTTGTCATTCCAAAGGGGAAAAGTTACCCGCTAGAAAGTAAACTGCAATTCCTGAATCCACTCATTTCAAATGCGCAACAGCACACCATTCTCCTGTGTGTTTTCACTTGGAAAAGCTGCCATAAGGATCAGGAATAGCTTTCGGGCTGGGAAATTGGTGTATATTGCATTAAGCTTTCACCAGGGAGCTGGCAATTTATCTTTCAGATAATCATCTTGTGTTAAGTTGGACACCTTGCTGTAACTTTTTGCTACACGATAGACCAGGCCTCAATGAATAATTTACAGTGATGGGAGCATACTTCATCAAGTGAAGTCTTTATCACTTACAGCGGGTTTTCAAAGTTTGTTATTAACTTCGTGTCAAATGTTCGTCCCATGATAGCTTGGCAACATTTTATTGTTAGCATTACTGGAGTCAAGATTTCCCCTCTGAAGAAGATGCTGTTTCCCTGGGCAGAAATTCTGTATCTTACCCAGGATGATGTGCTTAAGAAATGTGGGGATGGCTGAGAAAGTACAGTTATTAATCTATTTTAGGAAGCTCAGCAGTCACCATTGCTTGCTTGCTAAGGATCTCAAGACACAATGGGGGCAGAGCAAAAGGATCAGCTGCAGATGATAGGGTGGAAAAGGCCTCTGCAGGGAGCTGCTGCCAGTCAGAATAGCTGGAACTCAGCTACATCAGCAAAAAGACTGACTCTGACCTGGTATAAGGCAATTTCCTGGGTTCCCGAACTATACATGGTGTTAATCACAGTTTGTTCATCCCCTAAAAGATGTCTTCACCACCTCCCTCTTCCTGTCTGGGGTAGTGATTAGGGTGTCAGACTAGTTGAAATCCCTTGGCCGTGACACTCACTGGGTTGCCTTGAGCCCAGTCACTGCCTCTCAGTCTAACCTAGCTCACAAGGTGGTTGGGGGGATTAAATGAGGAGGGGGGAGTACTATGGTAGGTACGCCACCTTCAGCTCCTTGGAAGAAAAGGTAAGGTGTAGATGCAATCAATCAAATGTTTGCATGTCACAGTTCTGTTGAATTGTCCCCCACTGGTGGCAGCTATTTAAATTTTAAAGCTGTGCTGGTTAATTGCTTCCATGCAATTAATGTTGCGTCTAGTTTGGCTGTGTGCCTCTGCAATCAGGGGTGATTAAATGAAAGGCCAATAAGACTTGGGCCAATGGGAACAAATGGACTTTCAAGTGAACTTGGCTTGGATCAAGCTGCAATATCAGTGTGAAAACGAGTTTGTTTTTTAGATGTGTATGTTGTTTTTAATATTTGATATAAATTAGCAATTCAGTAATTCATATATTTGATCGGTCATTAAAACTGGCACACTTTATTTCTATCCTAACCTTAAAACTTGGGGTGAGGTGATAAGAAAGTGAAACATAACTTCACATTTAGGGTTAATTTAAGCCCTATTCAGGTGTTATGAAACCATGTAAGCTATCATGTGAAGGGGCAGTCGAGGCAACCCCACTGGGTGTGTATTCCTTCATGTTTCTTTCAGAGTTATTTATTTATTTATTTATTGAGTTTATATACCGCCCTATACCTTGGGGTCTCAGGGCGGTTAATCTAGCTAGGCTAGATAAGTAGCAGTTAAGCAAATGAACAATAAACTGGGAAAAGTGTAACATGTGTTTATTTAGTGGCCTTAGATAAATGACTTGAAAGATCTGGGGGAGAAGCACTTTATAAATACTCAGCAAATGAATTATTGGACAAGTCCATGGCGGTGAGAACCTCCATGCACATGTTTATAAGGAGATTTCTGAATTGGGGAGCTAAAATTTTAAAATGTGGTTAGAAAGCAGAAAGTACACACACACACACACACACACACACACACACACACACACACACCGCAATGAATTAGTGAACCTATAGTACCTTGGCTCCCGAACGTCTTGGGAGTCAAACATTCCAGCTCCCGAACGATCGAAAACAGGAAGTGGGTTTTCCAGTTTTTGAATGTTCTTTTGGAAACTAAACGTCCAACGGGGCTTCCATGACTTCTGATTGGCTGCAGGAGCTTCCTGCAGCCAATCAGAAGCCGCGCTTTGGAAGTCAAACATTTTGGAAGTCAAACAGACTTCCGGAACAGATTCTGTTCTTCTGATTTACTACAGTACAATTGTGCATTTGTTGAATGGAATCTATTGTGTCCCAGAAGAGTTTTGTGTCATGCAAACCACAAGCTAGCATGAATTTAAGTACATTTAGGGTTGTATCTAACTAAATCATTTATTTCAGTGGAGCTACTCTGTGTATGACTTAGCCAAATATAACCCTTAGCCCCAAACCAAATGATTTAACTGGATGTAGAAATACAGTCAGAATCTATTTGTTTTATCTTGTTAGTGGTGAAATAACAAATACTAATATGTAACAGCCCAAAGCTTCTGCTGGTATTTTTCCTTCCCTTTCCTTCCTCTATAATGAATAAGCAAGCCATAAAAAGGAATCTGATTTCTTCTTGTTGTTTAATCTCCAAATCATTCAGTCCTCTCTTTCTCTGCAAAAGTATCTGCTTTACACACTTGAGCATTCAATAATCTGTCTAAAAACTTTACCAGGGCACTATAACTGCTCTGCTTGCATACATATTTTAACCTACTACTTTTTAAAAAAATAATCTTTATTAATCTTGTCTTGATTAAAAAAAAGCCACCCTCCATTTATATCAGCACATCACAAATTATTGGAGTAGTATGGAGTAAACGGCAGCATATAAAATGTGAGTAGGGTATTAGGACAGATTAATACAGAAGTTAATTACAGATCAGAAGGAGCTGTAAAAAGTTCACTTCTATCATTCTTTATTAGGTTGTTCACAAGAGCTTGCAAATATTTTTGATATGGAGGAAGTATAAGAGATGAAGTAATATGAACCCAAATAATCACAATTATCTGCAAAAGCAGCATGAATGAATGATAGAAGTGAGCTTTTTACAGCTCCTTCTGATCTGAAATTAACTTCTGTATTAATCTGTCCTAATACCCTACTCACCTTTTATATGCTGCCATTTACTCCATATCTACTCCAAGAATTTGCTGCAGTAAACACAAATCCCTGTCCTGATCTGCAGAGCCCTCGACTATTTTATGTGCGCTCTTTCTTCCTCCTCCTTTGTGCTTAATATTTTACGACAAAGTACTCACTGTTGCATGTACAAATATGATGTCAATTATACACAGCATCAATAATAAACAGATACCAAGAAGTGCTATCAAGACCCACGAGAAGGCATTTCCCTCAAACTTTTCTAAAACACAAATCCATATGGCGTGTGAAGACTCACACATCATCCGTTTTCGGTGATTAACATTTAATGGTGGAGCAACAATAAGATCACACAATCGTTATCTTCGGCACTGCCCACATGCTTGGATGCTTCTTGAAGCCTGATCTAGTTAGACAACTTGTGCCTTTGAAAGAGAGAGACAAGTGTGATTGTTAGCAGTCTCTGTGGTATGAAGGTGCCAGGAGTGCCATCTGTTGAGATCCAGAGTGAGATGTCAGTTGAGTCAGAGCAGAAGAACATATTATCTGTCTCAATGACAACAGAGACTTCTCAGAGCCACGTAAAAGACTTTCACCAAGAGATTCAAAGGTCTCCTTTTTGTTAATAGTGTCAACAATTATCAACCAGTCTTGAAGATCATATATGGCATGAAGTGAATCCAAGGCCAGGTCATTTCTCATCACTGTGTTTCTAGAGCAAATCTCAGCCTCCATTCTGTATTTTGTATCGTTCTGGTGCAATTGCTTTAGTCAATTTAGCACTCTAAAATTCAAGCACTCCAGCCTCAACAATTTGGCTTGTGTGTATACATTACAGAATATACACACATATACACAGTGCCTCTCACCAAATGTTTTGCCTATGGTGCCTTGGCTCCTCTGAATTGTGCCCCTGCATTCTCAGTACCTAGGACTTTCCTCCCCCATCTGAATGATTACAAAACCGATCTGGCACCTTTTTGATAGTAAGCACAAGTGGTCTATTTCTAGACAATTCTGTTATTCTGTCCTGATTCAAGTGGAGCACATCCCTTCTGTATAGGTCTATCTTGTCCGAAAATATTCTCCAGATCGCCACCCCTCAACACCATTAAATAGATGATATCTAAAAACTTATGCTCTGTACAAAACACAAAAAGATAGATGTTCTAGCTCTTGCTTTCCAATTAAGACAGTGAAGTTCAGTGGGTAGCTAACAAGAAGAGGGTATTTTTGGTAGTAGCACATCTACTATGGAATAGCTTCTCCAGAAAGGCCCACCAACTACCTTCTTTATGGTATTTTCAGCACCAGGTGAAGCATCAAGTCTTTTAAACTTTTCTGTTAAATTCATGCTGTGCATTGAGTTATGCTCTATCCATTGTATCTTGCTTACTTTTATTGTTTGTTAACCTGTAAAATCCTGCACTACATATATTAAATTAAGATGAAGAATACAGATGGTAATACCTAGGTAACTTACCACAGTGTGCATGAACTATATCGTCCTACCAAACAGGTAGCTTGATCTGCCTTCTCTCACCCCTCTTTGATAACTCCTCAAATGATATTTTGAAAACTTTAAAATATGACACTGCTTCTTACTAGAAAAAAAGGACTTTTGGTTGCTGAAGCATGGTGTGAGATTCAGTTCAGGTCCATGCATTAACTCTTGCCATTGGTTTCTGATAGAAATGTTGCCTGCGTCTTCAAAGCCCTGAATGTGTTCTGTTTTCTCATTGCAGAACGTCTATTACACAGGTAACCAGCAGTTCCACGTGGGTGTTCTAAGTCCTACCATTGATGATGATGACAACAGATGCCTGGTAGATGTGAACAGCAGACCCCGACTAATTGAATGCAGTTACGCCAAAGCCAAAAGGATGAAGCTTTACTGGCAATTTACTCAGGTGAATTTTATTTTTATTTCAAAACAAAACACGAGTTTGCAGTTTTCACTGAATTATGAATGACTTCTCAGCTCTGCAAATAAGAAATGGCTGTGTTACTTTGAAAAGGAAATGGTAGATGAGATGGGAAGCTTCTGCCTCTGGACGGTGTTACTTCAGACTGCAGGTATGAAGGCTTAAACCAGGGATAGGGTACCATTTTCATAGCAAGGTATGCATTCCCTCATGGACAGCTTGCCAGTAGTGGGTGGGGTCAGATTAAAAGTGGGTGCGGCCAGATAAAAAAGTGGGTGGAGCCAGATAAATGTGTCATAACTTTGTATAAGAAGCTTCATTCTAGTCACATGTAAGCCAGAGGTTTCTACATAACCTCCCCAAAAGATCTTTTCCTCTTCCATCCAGAAAAGCAAGAGACACTATCACAGTTCAAGGACATATTCCAGCAAAGCAAAAGCATTTCAGGAGGCCATGGATCAAGGCTGGTGAGGGAGCAACCTGGGGACAGTCCCAAGGGTTGAATAGAGAGGCCTCAACAGTCATATTTGGCCAGGAGAAATGAGGTTCTCCATTTTTGGTTTCCATGAGGGAATGTTCTGCCTCCCCAAACTAAAACAGATCCCAACCTATAGAAAACTTAGGGAGACATCAGAGAGAAGACTGGATAACTGGGAAGGAGGTCAAATTTGTGTATGGATATGCATAGTGGCATCCCTTTTGAATGCTTGTCACCATCTTTACAAGTGGTGGTGTCCATGAAATAACGCTGCAAGTTAAAATAGATGTCAGAAAACACTCCTCCTAACACCCACAGACAAAGCTCTGAAGAAGGGAAGATGAAGCTCCTTTCTTTGTCTCCTGATGATAAGAGGCAAAGGAATAATTAAAGGCATGCTGTTCAGAAAGGATTGTTTTGCTAATACCCAGTGTGATTAAAGTGTTGTTGTTTCAGAACACATAATGTGATGCAAAGTAGGTTTGCATGCTGTAAGCTACAAGGAAACTAATGAGAGTAATCAAGGACTCCGAGAGATGTTTGCACATTGTATTGTACTTGCTTCCATTTCATCTAGCAAAACGAGTATGCCTCTCTGAGAAAATGAAAAAAATCTCTTTGTAAGAATGCTCAACTAATCATATTTTAACATTTACAACATTGTGAAAATGCACAGGGTAAGGCAGTGCTGCCATCCTGAATGAAACTATAAACTTGAGAGTAGTCCTTATGGCCTACGTGAAATCACAGTGAAGTAAATTGTTTTGAATGCCTGTATGAAAACAGTGCTTTAAATATCCTGCTACACAAAACTTTCCAGTGGAGTTACAGCTCAAGCCAACAACAATAACAAAGCTTCAAACAACTTTCAGTGGCCTTCCAAATCCTAGTTTCCCTTTCCATGCTATTCATTATTGTTAAATTCAGCTTCTTATCCTAGCATTTAGAAAGCTCATGTAAAGGCCTAATCACCTGGGAAGCTTTTGACTACCATTACGGAGTCATTTGGGTAGTGAAGATCTGGTGGTACAGTGGTACCTCAGGTTAAGAAATTAATTCCTTCTGGAGGTCTGTTTTTAACCTGAATCTGTTCTTAACCTGAAGCACCAATTTAGCTAATGGGGCCGCTGCACCGCCGCTGCACGATTTCTGTTCTCATCCTGAAGCAAAGTTCTTAACCCGAGGTACTATTTCTGGGTTAGCGGAGTCTGTAACCTGAAGCGTATGTAACCCAAGGTACCACTGTACTGGGTTCCAAGACAGTTGGAAAAGGTCTGTGAAGCAAGCCCTAACACAGCATTTGGAGGGAAGGCCGAAGGAGATGTCTTGCAGTCTTGTTATTGCATTTATTATAAGAATATCTTTTTAAAAAAGCAAAAAAAGTTGCATTATAAACTAGATCCTAAAAACAGAGCTGCATACGCACTCTCCCAAACTCTCCACCTGGATCAACCCAAAGCCATGTGGGTGTGAATATAGCTAAATAGATTGTTTCCAAGGAATTGGTTTCAGCGGAAACTAATTATATAACAGTTTAAACGGCAACAGCATTGCATTTCGTAAATCCATTTAAATTGTGAAGAGACTGAAGTTTGACTTTTGTCCGTACCTAACTAAGTGTTTGGAAGGAATGGGGAAGAGTGAGGGAGCTGTCAAATTGCAGCTTAGAGTGAATCAAAGATTAAATATGTCAGTGGGCATATGAAACCGTTTGTTAAAAACAAACCAGAATGTCTATATTTCCACACACACTCTAAGAGAATTTTCCTAAGAGATATGGCAGCAGCCGCTGCAATTGTAGTTAGCCATGGTGCTTAAAACTTGAAGGCAACTACTGTATAAGCAGATGTCTGTAGTGTGTGTGTGTGTGTGTGTGTGTGTGTGTGTGTGTGGTGGCACTGTGGTCTAAACCACTAAGCTTCTTGGCCAGGCCGATCAGAAGGTCAGCAGTTCGAATCCGCTCGACGGTGGTGAGCTCCTGTTGCTCTGTCCCAGCTTCTGCCAACCTAGCAGTTCAAAAGCATGCCAATGCAAGTAGATAAATAGGTACTGCTGCGGTAGGGAAGTAAATGGCATTTCCGTGCACTCTGCCTTCTTTCACGGTGTTCCATTACACCAGAAGTGGTTTAGTCATGCTGGCCACATGACTCAGAAAGCTGTCTGTGAACAAACGCCAGCTCCCTCGGCCTGAAAAGTGAGATGAGCGTCGCACCCATAGTTGCCTTTGGCTGGACTTAACCATCCAGGGGTCCTTTACCCCTCCCTCCGTCTCTATATATACAGTCGTACCTTAGTTCTTGAATCCGTTCAACTTCCGAAAATGTTCAAAAACCAAGGTGTAGCTTCTAATTGGCTGCAGGAGCTTCCTGCACTCAATCGGAAACCACGTCGGACGTTCGGCTTCCAAGAAAAGTTCGCAAACTGGAACACTCACTTCCGGGTTTGCAGCGTTCAGCAGCCAAAACGTTCAAGTCACAAGGCGTTTGAGAACCAAGGTACGAGTGTGAGTGAGTGTGTGTGCGTGTGTATAGATTGAATGGATTGTAATCCATTCACTCCCAAACCATGACTGCCATATTGAAAGCATGTTCTCAGGCCATTTTCAAGTGTGGTAGTATGAGGTTGAGAGAGTTTGTGCATAAGCAGCAATCAAGAGAGAATGTAGCCTGAAGAACTTTATGTCTACCTCCACTGCCAGAGGCAATAGGCCTTTGAATACCAGTTGCTGGGAATCAGAAGTAGGGAGAGTCCTCTTAGAGTCAGAACCTACTTCTGGGCTTCCCATAGGCATCCAATTAGCTGCTGTGAGAACAGAATGCTAGGTTATATATGGGCCTTTGGCTTGATCAGCAGGATCCTTTTTATGTTCTTACAGCAATATAAGACATGTGTGGAGTCAGGGGGAGTTAAATTCAGCATCGTGGAAGTGCTTGCCTGCTGACCGGCTGAGACAACCTAGTGGTTACCTGACTGCTTTTGCCGCCTGTGTACAGTATTCCAGGCACTAAGGGCATTAGAGCTACCCTCCCCCTTGGTAGGTGTTCATTTCCCGTGGCCTTACATTGGTTCTCTGTTTCATTTGTATGTCAAGTGAATGTAGACAGAATTCGAAAATGGCTTTTTGTCCTCTAGTGCCAGCAAGTGCATAAATACATCCAGAGACTGAAAGGCATTCTCAGCAGCAGTCTTGGACATTTGATATATGTAGGACAATTCCCATGTAAAATGCTTGAGAAACAGAACTGTGAACTGTGTACAGTGCATTTTGATAAGTCTTTTATTCAAAATTATAACACTGTTCTAAGTGCTGTAAGAGCTTTCACATTCCAGCACTCTGATATAAGGCTATATACAGATTATATGGGCCCTCAAGGCAAGGAAGGACACAGGACATTTATATCACAAGCTGCTCTGGTTGCCCAAAGAAATACGTTTATGGAGTTTAAAGTCTCAACACACCCCAACAATTCAAGAATGGCTACTGAAAGCAGATGATTTATCCATCAATGAAAAACATAGTTTACAGAAAACAAGATAACGTGTAGTGTGATATTTTCCCCTCTTCCACCCCTTCCTCTAGGGAGTGTCTTGGGCCAAATTAATGTATGGTCTTGATAACGACATGTCCCAGGCTCAGAGGCTTTTGCTGTTTGTTTTTAACTCCTCCACTCATAAAAGCCGTTATGTATTTCTCTTATAACTTTGAAAAGTCTTACTGCACCTAGCCAAGTCTTCTGTTCTCACAGTGGCTAACCAGTGGCCAGCTTGTGGAAGCCACAAGTAGGATACATATTGGTGCAATAGCAACTGATATTCAGAGGCAAAATGCTTCTGTTACTGGAAGTCTACCATGACAGCTGAGCATCCTCAGGAGTCTTTGGTGAGGAACTTTTATCACCCTAATCTGCATGCTTATTTTCAATCTCAAATCTAAAAGGTTAGTAAGATGTGAATTACTTAACTCTAATTTATGTATCTGTTTCCAGTTTATTCAGGCAGCTAAAGTCTCAGCACACCCTAACAATTCAATTTCATTTAAATTGGGGAGAGGGGAAATTGTGTTTTCATTGGAGAAAACATATACCAGCCTCCCTAAATTATGTGAATGTACTTGTTTTCAAGCCTGTTTGTTGAAATTGCTTCTCCATGTGTGCTTTGAGACTATTTTTAATGAGACTTCTTTCTGGGAACAGTCACGTCAGGGATCTCAGAGAACAGGATGAAATCACAACCTATATAGTCAACCACATGCTCTTATGTGCAATTTGCTCTGTGGCAAATGAAGGAGCTTATGGGAAATACTGGCTTCATTCTTAGTTGGGTAAACATTTCTACCCATTTTCCACACACCACCCAACCAAAAAACAAAAATGGTTACTAAGGTAACACCCCCCCCCAGTTTTGTTCATGACACATTAAAATCCTTCAGCTGAGCACTTAATTTTCCAGCATACGTCCTTTTAGATGCCCAGCGACACCTGTTAGAAGGTATATGGTTCTGAGGTCCAAAGAAGTATTGCTGATGCCTCTACTTAACATTTCTGTCACAGCACTTCTTCCCATTCATCTCCCTGCATTGCTAGCACTGCTTGGTAGTTATTAAAGGACCCTCTGAGTATAATTATGCCCTGTTGGGATGCACCACATTGAGTGGTCTAAATGTTAACTAAACTCAGCAGAAGCACAAAGCAAAATTGATGTTGTGGTAACATGATACAGCTGCTAAGTAACCAGGCAAATGGTACACTCATCCTAAATAATTTAACACATTTCACCATCTTTTGCTGTGGTTCATAATTGTTCCCCAGAAATGGCCTGTCAGGCTGAAATAGTTCACTACTCTCCTTAGTTTAACAATACAATAAAAACACTGGGATGCTGAAAAGAGAGAGTAAAAGAAGGAGGCTTACGTTCAGTATTTTCCAAGTGATGTTTACCATCTTTTCCACTTGACTTCTTTGCTTTTTGTCTTGTTTGCTCAAGATTTGGGTTGTTTTTCTTTGGATGGAGAAGGGGCTGTTAGAAAAAGGATAAACTGAAAACTAGAAACAATTAAGGCTCATATTTTATTGTCCAGCTTCCAGCTGAATTCTGCAGCTCTGGCCAACTTTACAACGACCATATCCACAAGTGGAAACCATGTAGACTGAGTACATTGGAGGGAAGCAAGATTGTGACCACGGTCTCCATCCTGATCTCCATGTGTCCATTGGCCTACAACAAGGAAAGATCCCCATTCATGTAGAGAGCTTCCATGCAGAAAAAGCTCAATGCCAGCTTCCCACAGCCTGGTGTTTCAGACGTTTTTGACTACAACGTCCATCAGTGCCTGCCAGCAGAGGCAGGGTCAGGGATTATGGGAGTTGTAATCAAAAACCTCTGGAGGGCACCAAGTCAGGGAAGGCCACTGAAGAGCCCATGAACACAGGGAAAGTGGAACTGCGGACAGCAGCTAACAGAGTCCTGTTGCTCCTCCACATGTTCAAAGAATTGAGGAGTTGGAAGGACCACAAGGGTCATCTAGTCCACCTCCCTGCAGTGCAGGAATCTTCTATGCCACATAGTTCCCAGCTGTGTGAAAAGGACTGAAATGCCACTCTACTTTTGATTTACTTCATGCAGGGGTAGATTTGCTGGTGCAATGTTTTGGGATGATCATCT
The DNA here is from genome assembly GCF_027172205.1 of Podarcis raffonei. NCBI lineage: Eukaryota > Metazoa > Chordata > Lepidosauria > Squamata > Lacertidae > Podarcis > Podarcis raffonei. Next base: position 67,843,924 of record NC_070602.1, read on the forward strand.
CTGTTTAAGAAGATGGCAGTTGCTATCTTGTTTTGCTTTGCTGAAAGTATCACTACTACTGCAGATCCTCTTGCAGGCTGGAATTGTATGTTCTGGGATTCTTGTTTGATTATAGTAATGAGTGTTTTCATGATGAAAAAGTTAACTGGAAGAGAGGAGTGGCATTAAATTTTCTTTTAAACCTTGGGAGAGCAATAAATACAGCAGCAGCATTACCTTCTCCCTGATGCTTTTTATGTAGCAGCTCTCTCCATATTTTATGAATGCATCTAAAATACAGTGGTACCTCGGGTTAAGTACTTAATTCGTTCCGGAGGTCTGTTCTTAACCTGAAGCACCACTTTAGCTAATGGGGCCTCCTGCTGCCGCCGCGCTGCGGGGCACGATTTCTGTTCTCATCCTGAAGCAAAGTTCTTAACCTGAGGTACTATTTCTGGGTTAGCAGAGTCTGTAACCTGAAGCGTATGTAACCCGAGGTACCACTGTATAAAGTAACCTGAGTGAAGCCTTTGATAGGCAGCCAGCTTTAAAGGGGCTTTCTTTTTGACAGTCATGTTTTTCTCTCCCCTCTCCTACTGATTGTTTGGGGTGTGCTTCTGTCAACACAGACTTCTTGCCTGCACTGAAGTCTTTAGGTTTAAAGAAGATGGCTGAGTTTGCTTCCATGGGAGCCAAGTGTTCACACACATTCATTGTATAGCTGTCACCCGTCCCTTATTTGGCTGGAAACTCCCTTATTGCAGCGCCGTTTCCCGCTGCTGTCCTTATTGATGATGTCCCTTAAATTTCCTGGGTTTCAAAGGAAGCAGCTGGCCAGGGAGAAGGGAGGCTCCAACTGTGTTGCTTGGCTCCGTTCCTCACCCAGTAAGGAGTCTAAGAAAGACTGGGGGTGGAGCTTGCATGCCTTGTGCCGATCAAATCGACTGCGTTGCCTGGGGACTTGCCTTTTCTCAGCACTTCCTAGCGGAGAGGTGACGGTGGTTTTCCTTACTGCATCCCCTTTGCCGGGTTGCTGCGCTGTGGGAACCACTGCTTGAGGCTTCATTTGGCTGCTGGCTGGGCTTTCTGCCTTTGGCTCGGAGGGGCTCAGAAGTTGAACATACCTGTGCTCAGAATCGGATGGATACGTCATCTACGGCCCACTCACCCTTGCCGGGGAAAAGGTCTGTCTGGAGCTGGGGCACATGGTGGGGGGAATGGAAAGGCGTTCTTGTGGGGGGGGGCTTTTGGATTTGTTTTGGAGGCTCCTTCGATTGCTGATCCCTTATTTTCAAGGCTGCTGGTCCCTTATTTTCAAATCTGTAAGTTGACAGCTATGATTCATTGACAGTGGGAATGTAGCTTCTATTGAGAATTGGGGGCTCCAATTTTGCAGAAATGCAAGCTCCGATTTTGCAGGTGTAATACCTGGTTTCTGTGGAGCTACAGCAAGGGTTTTATTTCAGGTAGGCAGTATACACTGTAGTTAATGTCTTCCCCTCTCTGTTGCAGAGGAACCTGGGAGACTTTATTAGGTGTTGGTGGTGGAGGAAGATTGAAGCACTTGTTTGGAGATGGGGAGAATTTTTGCATGTTGACATCACCTGGATTCATAAGGGTCCTCTCTAGACTGTCACTACCCCCCCCCTTTTCATAATACTAGAACTCATGGGCATCCAAAGGAACTGAATGTTTAGATTCAGGACAGAAAAAAGAAAGTATTCCTGCAGTGCATAGTTGAACTATGGAACTTGCTCCCACAGCAGGCAGTGATGGCCACCAACCTGTTGTAGTTTAGTCGTTTAGTTGTGTCCGACTCTTCGTGACCCCATGGACCAGAGCACGCCAGGCACTCCTGTCTTCCACTGCCTCCCGCAGTTTGGTCAAACTCCTGTTGGTAGCTTCGAGAACACTGTCTAACCATCTCGTCCTCTGTCGTCCCCTTCTCCTTGTGCCCTCCATCTTTCCCAACATCAGGGTCTTTTCCAGGGAGTCTTCTCTTCTCATGAGGTGGCCAAAGTATTGGAGCCTCAGCTTCAGGATCTGTCCTTCCAGTGAGCACTCAGGGCTAATTTCCTTAAGAATGGATGCGTTTGATCTTCTTGCAGTCCATGGGACTCTCAAGAGTCTCCTCCAGCACCAGAATTCAAAAGCATCAATTCTTCGGCCACCAACCTAGATGGCTTTAAAAGAGGAATAGACAAATTCATGAAAGAGAGGACTGTCAAAGGCTACTAGTCACGCAGGGTATGCACTGTCTCTGCAGTGGGAAGCAGTAATGTTTCTGAACACTAGTTTCTGGAAATCACAGGGGAAAGTGCTTTTGTGCTCAAATCCTGCATGCACAGGCCTCTGGTTGTCTGCTAAGAACAGGATGCTGAACGATGTGGTTCATTGGTCTGATCCAGCAGGCTCTTTTTATGTTCTTATGTACAGGAGAGAATCAATTGCATGCCAAGAAATTTAGTGGATTAAAGTGCTCTCTGATACTCCTGCAGAACAAACCCATTAAAAAAAAAGCAAGCAAACTTTTTGTGTTAAAGAAAATGACTGGAAAATGCACTAGAAAGTGTGGGATAGCAATTGGTTGACAGAAAATCCACCCAAACGAAGCAGGTTAAATGTTTAGTAAACAGCAAGTGTTGAATAACCTCCATGCAAATAGTTCAGAATGAATGTGCAATAAACAATAGATAATCTCAGTTCTTAATCCAGTTCAGCCCTATTAAACTCAGTAGGGCTTGCATTATTAACTTTCCTTCAGTATTTAATTTCCATTGCTATCTGCCATTGTCTTCCAGCCGGATTTAAATTGTCTTTATTAAAATGTCTTAATTTAAAAAAGTATTAGATGTTCATATATAAAATAGTTGTTAAGTACCACAAAAATAATATAAATGGTTATCCACTCTAGCATTCCCATTATAAGGGAAATAGATTGCAAGAGTTGATGTTAATGAAAACTATAAATGCATGCACATTTTGAGGGCATTTTTGAATATTCTAATACAAGCATTCAGTCGGATTCATCATTATACTTCATTATTGTAAATCTGCAAAATAGAAAATCACTATGTAAGTCAAGAATCTCAGTAAAGAAAACAGTTTCCCACAATTGGGACAGAAAGGTTAGCAAAAAGTATTTTTTGATCACTGCTGTATAATGGCTTGCCTTGTGCACTTTGGCAGGAAAACGTAACTACTATAGAGATAGACTTCTGAATAGGAGTCCTGAGTGGCTCTTTCATTCATGGTAGGGACTCTGATCTAATGCAGACTCCCATTCTGGAAGGGAGAGGCAAGGTGACTTTTGCCAAATCCCCTTTCCCCTGATCTGCACTGTATCCCAGTCGTCTAGTGTAGGTTTTCTGGAGGGTGAAGAAGGAAAGAAAAATAAACAGTTTCCCCTCCTACCTTCCTTTCAGGGTCAGAGTTTTTGCACTTTGAATTTTCAGTATATTGCAGGTTCCTTTTGGGAAGCTCAGCTTTGTGAAATTCGTCCCTATTCACTGAATCTGTGGCGTTCTAAGAGGATTGGCTTTGCACAGTAAGAATAAACACTGAGGAACAGGAAATAACATGTCAACCATCCTGAAATCTTTCGATGAAGGGTGGTATATAAATCTAATCAATAATAACAACAAAAACTGTAGCAAACCTAGGTGAAAAGAAAACCCAAATCCTTACTGTAGTTATACCACATTGGTTGTTGAACATAGATGTATCCAGCAAACCGAGGATCTTATACTGAATAGGGTTATATCACTCATAGAATGTGCTCCCTTCTTACTGGATTGTTGCAAACTCCATACTGGTGTAAGGAACAAACATTATGGGAGAGATCCAACACCTTTCCAGTAGATTTGGCAGGACTTTCCTTCCTCCTCACTGCAACCCCCAATCTGCATTGGAGGGGATGCCAACACCCCAGAGCCAGTTTTGGGGTGCACAGGGCTGCCGGAGAGAGGAAGGGTAGGTCCCATTTGCACAAGCAAGACACCACAGTTGGCTATCACCCTCACTGACCATTTTGCTGTGGTGTAATAATAATGTTTCATGCTACATTTATCACAGGATAATTAATTACAGCCTTTCATTTCATATCTTGAATGTGTAAACTGTCTTATCTTAGGAAATTGTCTAATAGTTGCATCATGGGGCAATAGTTGCAATTGTGAAACAATTAGTTGGGTCAATATAATCACTCAGTGACTTGCCACTTACTAGTTGCAGTCTTCCAGTCAGTCAACCAAAGCCAAGACATATATCTCCTCTTCATGTCCGCTCCAATGGGCATGAGTCAATCCAGTACTTCAGTCTAGTAGTGCAAAACCGATTTGTAATATACTGAACGCTGATACAGCTAATGCAGTGAGCAGAGAATGGGGTTAAAATAATCCAATAAATTATTTATTGTGAATCATTCAACTAGGAATATATGCTATGCACAATTGGACGCCATTATCCTTTTTAAGTACCCAATCTTTGTACAACTCCTGCTTTTATCTCCCTTTATCCCTTTTATCTACATAGCTGCTTTTGTCTTAATAGTGACTAACACTTCAAATTCAACCTTGAGAATCTGACTTCTATTCAGAAGAAAGGGAAAGGGGTAGAAAGTATATTCTTTTTTCTCCATTGAAGGGAAAAAAACAAGAGATTGAAATTAATAGAATTTATCAGAATCACAAATCATAGATGGTATTAAGTTTGGACAACAATGTCAGGATAAGATTAATAGTTCTTTTCCCGATTAAGTAGCTCAATCTCTCCCTTTGTTATAGGAGTCATTCATAGCCTTTCAGAGTAAACGTAACCTTAAAAGCAGGTGGTAATTAGCATTTAAAGAGAAAAATAATAGTCAAGCTCTAATCTTGGCTCATCTGTCATAATTCACAACCCTCTGAACACCAGTTGTTGGAGAACACCTGCAGGACCCCCAGGTATAGGGGCAGTATATAAATTCAATAAACAATAAAATAATAATAAATGCACCCATCTTCTGCTTTTAGGCCTCCCATAGGCCTCTGGTGGGAAGTGGAATGCTGAACTCTTGGTCAGATTCAGCCAGTTACCCAACCAGAATGGTGGGGAACTGGATTCTTTTTCCTTTGTGATACTATCCTGCTTGGGATTAAAACTTTGTGACTAGAGATAGTTTACAGAGCAAAAGATAGGAAACCAGCTGGCTGGTGATGATGCCATGCAGTCTGCTTCTGATCTCACAATCTTAAGGTAGAATATGGAAGGAAGTGGCTGACATTCGAGTGAGGATCTGTTACTGTGCAGGTTTTATCCTTCAAATACAGGACTCTCCTCTGTAAAGTAGGACACCTGGCCACCCTAATTAATTTGTTACTTTGTTAAAGTTAATTTGTTAAAGTATTACTTTAAGAAGCCTCCTTTTCTTTTCATGACTGCTAACACAAATTTAGCATATTTTTCCATTGCTACAAGAAGCATTATATGGGGGAAAATATGTGAAGTCCTAGAAGTGGAAAACTGCAGAGTTACTTGACAGTAGTAAATCAGCCAAGTGGCTGTAATATCTGGTTGCTGTTGATTTTTATACAGGCAGGATATCACAGAATTTATTTATGTTAGAAGCTTCCTATTTCTGTTGAAATGACTATTGTTACATTTTATTCCATTTTTGAATCACTCCATATGAAGAATCTCAAAATGCTTTCTCAATACAATTGAGTCTTAGAACAGAATGGAGAAGGTGTCATACAAACTTAACTAGGCAAAGACAGATGTGGTTCAAAAAGATATCAGGTTGTAGTAAATCAGCAATGGCTATTCTACAAATGCAAATTAAAAGCCAGCAGTTAGTTATACTGAAGTAATTCCTATACGGCCTAGGACCCTCATACCTACGGGACCGCCTCTTCTGGTATGTCCTACGGAGGACCTTAGGGTCTTTAAATAAAAACATCTTGGAGATCCCGGGCCACAGGGAGGTTAGGCTGGCCTCAACCAGAGCCAGGGCTTTTTTGGCTGTGGCCCCGATCTGGTGGAAAGGTCTGTCACAAGAGACAAGGGCCCTGCGGGACTTGACATCTTTCCGCAGGGCCTGCAAGACAGAGCTGTTCCACCAGGCCTTTGGCCATGGCACAGCCTGACCCCCTCCTTTGGTAATCCTCACAGAACTCTAGCCCAATGGTTGCCATTAATTTGATTTTGAATTGATTTTAGAATACATTTCAATTAATTGATCATGATTTTATGTAAACTGTGTTACTTTTATTGTTGTTAGCCACTCTGAGCCCGGCTTCAGCTGGGGAGGGCGGGATATAAATAAAAATTATTATTATTATTATTATTATTATTATTATTATTATTATATGCTTAGTATTGCAGAATAGGGTTGGACAAATCTACAGAAGGCTATTTATTCTCAGGCTGGGTGTTTGCGAAGTTTCTTTCTAAACCTGCTGCCATCTTTGACATTTGCACTGGGTTTTGTAGCTTCTGTGTCTTGTAGCATAATCTCACTGCAGGTTTATTTGGGAATCTTAGTAGGACATACACTTAAGTAAGTTTGCACAAGACTATATTGGCTTATAAGAGTTTATATCCTTCGCTTCTTCCCAGGAGCTGTGTACACAGGTCTAACCCCATTTTATCCTCACAACGACATTGTGATATTGCCACTTCTTGACTAGGTATTCTAATGTGGAACTGACTCTCTTGACCCAGTAAGAATCATAGAGTTGTAAGGGACCACGAGGGCCATCTAGTCCAACTTCCTGCAATGCAGGAATCTCTGCCCAATGTGGGGCTTGAATCCACAACCCTGCAGTTAAGAGGCTCATGCTATTCCAATGGTTAATATTAGCAGGATGTGCCTGCTGAAACATGGAATGTTATGTAGCTTACAGTGGGAGAACAATGTGGGCAATGCTAAAAAATACTCCTGGCTGGAAGCACCCAGGGTACTCTTGAGACCCATGATAGATCTTCGTGGTTGAGCAGTGAATTGAATCTTGGCTTCAATCCGACTGTTTCCCACATGGATACTCACTTATGGCTGACTGCTGAATGACTATTAAAATCCAAATGATCATGAGACTGAAGTGGTGATAGGTGACTTTCGATTAAATGTGTTTTTCTTTCTTCGTTTTTAAAGGGAGGACCAATCCAGAACAGAAAATCCAAACGTTGTCTGGAGCTGCAGGAAAACAGTGATAATGAATTTGGATTTCAGCTAGTTTTACAGAAATGTTCCGGCCAGCGCTGGTCTATCACAAACATCCTGAAAAGCTTGCCGTTATAGACTTTCAGGAAAAACAACAACAATCCTTCTACACAATTCTCTTGCTACTGTGTAGCAACCGTTTGCAATGTTGCCTGCTGTACTATATATTTTTTTCTTCCTCTTTTAACCTTTGTGTGTGCGTGTATGAGTGGCTGGGTGTTGGATTTGTGGGCTGAGAACAGAGATTTTTATTTCATAATGACATTTTCATGGCATTTATAGAGAGATGCTGAATGACAGGTAATGGTAGAATATCTTAAAATATTTTGCAACTGTAAATAGGGAACAAATGGAGAATATTTATAACTCGGACAATAAAATTTTATTGATTAAAAACACAGCCTAATACTGTCTTTGATGTGTTTGTGGTGGAACAGGTTTTGGACAACCCAAGTGCTCAATAGATTTCTAATCTGCTTTTTTCTTACGCCTTTGCAAGGAACATTCCCTACATCAGTGCTACACATTCATTTACGAAGACATTCCCTTGCATAAAAATAAAAACTGTTGGCATTTCAACCATAAATAGTATCACAGCATTTGTGTATATTTAAAAATACACATAACATTTTAGAATTGCTACATGTCATTTGCCTTTCTTCATTCCTTTTTTATTTATTTGCACTGTGGTAGCACCTTAGAAATTCATTTTCCCAGGGAGTATTTAAAACAAATATATTCTATATATTTACTGATGAACACTAGCTTTTTTGAAAATATTGATTTATCTATCCTACGGGTCCCCCCACTAAGATTCCAAAGGGTTTTCTGTGACCCCACAATACCCCCTTACTATTATTTTACAAAATGTGATGCTAAAAGGTAGAGGTAACACTACACTATATCTGCATATATATTTTTATTCATAAAAATACCTACTTTTTCACTTTAGCTGCACACCCAGAGAGCTGACCTTGGCCTTAAAAGGGTTAGCCACCACTGTGATACCTCAAACCCAAACTATTACTAACATATAGGGTACGTGGACTGTTTATTTGCCAACATTTCGTGGTTATTATCTACTGTCTATTACTATTATCCCATCACTTCTCTCACTGCAAAAAGTCCAATAAGAAAAGTGAATGGATATCGCACTGGAAAGGACAGAACCTCCACTAGTTACCCCTAATGTCTTATAATCCCTGCATGAATATATATATTAGCATGAATGCTTAATAGACAAGCAACTCTAGTACAGGCTTTACACAAACATATCAGCATGCATGCACAATATACAGCTCCTCTGGAAGTTCCCAAAGTTAGATAGTCCCACACTGGCAGACTTAACTGCTTTATTCATTACTCTACTTTGTAACAGATAATGCCACCTCCTGTTAAAGCAGTCACAAAATAAAGATAGAGATTTCAATCACAAGTTCTTACTATAATTGAAAAGCTAATATATGAAGCCTTAACTCTTCTGGGATAGGTTGAGAAAATAGGCTGCTCTCAGTGCAAAATGGTACATCACCACTAAGGTGATAAGAGATTCATTAGCATTAATGACGCAGGTTCGGAAAACCCTGTTGATCACAGCTTATATGTACTCTGGGCAAATGAAGTATTGACTGGAGGTTTATTATTCTGTAATTCACTTTCAAACTCAACTATGAGTCAAATGCTAAATTTAAAGCTAAGTTGCCACCTGTGGCATATAATATCTTTGCTCTGCCAGTTTTTCCTCTGTTTAGGGGACGATCAAGATATCAAGTGTTTAAAGTGCTAAAAGTGAAGGCAAAGTCAGCCAACAGTCAGATCCTAATACACTTAAAACTAATAATGAAAAATGCTGCAGGATTCTGTTTTCTCTTTGTCTGGGGACACATTTTAAAAATGCAAAAAGGAAGGAGAAATTAAGCCTTATGTCTTTTCCCCCCTCATATTTCGCAGTGTGGGCTCAGCTAGTAAATATGTTTTTGATAGTAAGGAAGATGAAACCATCTCTTTGTTAGTAGACAAAAGCATATATACAGCATGGTAGTATTTGATACATTTTGTTAAAGGTAATGGAGCCAAACAAAATAAAATGGCACTTGAGCCCATAGAGATGAGAAGGACAAGATGAAGAAATATATTAATCAGCCCTACCTCTCAAGTAATGCCAGTTTTCTGCCATACAGCAAAAGACCTTCCTCCATTGTTACTATAGAAAAGAGAGAAAGATAAATGGCTTCCATTTAATTGGGCCTCACAAAAAGGTCTCTGGCAAAAGTGTGAACTTTACTTCACCTGTTCTTTTCTCCAAAGAGGTATGAATTATTCTTTATACTCACCTAACATATTTGGGACTGAACAGCAGATGTGGAACAAAATCTACAGGGAGGGGAGGGTTTTTTGAGTAGCTATCGTAAGTATTCTCTACACATTGGTTTCTATGTCTCCTTTTGTTTTTATTTGTATGCAACTAATCTTGCTTTTTTATGATAGCACTTACTCATTTTAAATTATGCACGTATTTCTTAAAGTGATTCCTTTAGACAGGTGTTGCATCTAATGATCATGACACTAGAAGACAGCTACCCCTGTGCAGCCCTCAAAAGCATCTCCAGAGTGTTAGGTGACCCCAACAATGTGGGACTAAGATGTATGGGACTGCAACGGAAGGAGGTTAACACCTGAAACTGGGTGAAGGAACTGTGCCCAAGCGGAGCACTGCTGTTGTGAGATTCTGCCACCCAATTTCAGGCACTTGCCTCTCTCTCATTGCAGACCTTTACAACACTGACTACACTGTTCAGAAGGACCACCCAGCCCTCTGAAGAGGCTTCGTGGAGTTGCAGGGTCTACAGAGCAGGAGATTGGAAAGGAAAAGATGGGTTGCCTTACTTTGCAACCTGTGCAGCCATTGCATACAGCCCATAATCTCCTGGAGCTTGTAAAAAAACCATAAAGTTTCCCCCTATTTTACAGCGTTCTCAGTATCAATGTTCTTAATGACTGTTTGACAAGGACCAACTTACACAAACTATGTGATGCTTCAAATTGCTGTTTGTTTTGGCTTGTAGTAGACACGTTGCATGTAGCCACCCCTGAGTGGCCTAGCAGTGGCTTGCTACAAGATCTGTCCTGGTCAAAATATACCTGCAGACTACTAGCTCACCAGGCACAGCAATTTCAAGCAACTGTGCCAGTTGGTCATGAAGGTTGGACCTATATCATGGTCATTTACACCTAGAAAAGGCCAGCAGCATGATGATGATAAATGAGAAACAACTTCTGTGTATCTTATTCTAACTAGGATAGCATATAAGGAACGGGCTGACGTCAGTTGAATTCCATCTGGAGGACTAAAGGTTGTCCATCTCTGTGCTACAATATGCTATGTTGGTATATATGAATCTCCTAGATGTATGGGGAACCATCTTCAGCCCAGGGGCTGTATTCCCCTTGGGAATATGCAATCTGGGGTGGGGGGTGATCTATTGCATTTGTTTTATAGATGTAAACTACTGCTCAGGCCTCCTGGTGAAGGGTGGTATACAAAAAATGTTAATAAATAAATACATTCCCTCCAGGATAACTTCTGGAGGGCACATGACAGAGGTAGGTGGGGGGCCTTCAGGTAGTAGGTTAGTTTTTTCATCCAACAGCATCAAAAATAAACAGATTGGTTTCACCCACTGACTGGTTTTACCTAAGAAAGAAAACAGAAAGGAGGTCACAAAAGAATCCTTATCCTGGGGGGTCAAATAGCAGCTGGAATAATTTTAAAAAGCAGTGTCAGCCAGATTATGGAAATATGGAGAGGGTGAAAATGGCCATGGAGAAGACCAGCCCTCTTCCGCCTTCCAAGTAGCAATGCCTCGGCTGCTGTCAGAACACAAGGAAGGGGCTCTTCAGCAGCTCGGGTAGTGGGCAGGCTAGGATGGGAGAAGCTGGTCCCTGAAGTGTCCTGAGCCAAGCCATTTATCACTTCTCAATGAGGCTGCAATTCAGTACAATGCATAGTAGGATTAGAATACCAACTTGCACAGATGGGGACCTTTTTTTTACTGCATAGTTATAGATGGGTAGCAGGAAGCTACAAAGCCATTTCTTTGAGCATTGCAAAAGGAAATAATTTGTTGTCTTTAATTGCTGCAAAATATCTTTATGCTTATTTTCTAAGTATAAAGAGACGTAATGTTTTCAAATTCAATATGCAACAACACAGCAAAGAACTGCAATTTTGTTTATTGCCAAAATTGCATTTTCATTGGAAGTTGTGAGCAGCAGCAGTTTTATTTGAATTTAGATTACACAGAGAAGGACCTAAATTCTGACAAAGCATCTAAAATGTCAAGTTACAAAACGCATTATTCACTAGCGTTTGTGACTTTCATCTGAATAGCACCATGTCCAACTGGAGAGGGTGTGTGATAGGATATTGTGTTCTAAATTTGACTGAATAAGCAGCCTGCTTCACAAGCCTGGGTAACACTGACATATTTGTAGAGCTCTACTCCAATTCCAAAATGTAGTAGCCAAACCATATTCAGACTCATATATATGGTTTCTATGCTCTAGTCCCAAGTAGTTCCAGTGCTGACTGTGACACCATACTTTGCCTGTCATTTAAATAAGCAAAAAATTGTCTGAAGAAGTAGCAGGACCATACAAAGGAACAGGAACACGGGGTGCCAGATTTCTTTTCAAAACTGGAGGAAGAAAAGTGGACCACTGCATTCTTCATTACAGAATAGCTTTAACAGAGAAGAAGACTGCCACAGAGGCACAGACGTGTCTAGATTCAAGTAAGGCTTTCCATTTAGTTCTGCTTGGCACCCTAATTAAATCATTAAAGAAATATATTTGGAACTGACAGAAACAATGGCTTTAAAAAAAAACCATAGTAATGAACAGATAGATGCAAAACACTGTTCTGGGGACGGCAGATAACCCATGAAGTAATAATAATATTGGTGATACTGTGGAAGACATTCCAAAATGCATGTTGTCCAAGTCTTTTCTGAATATGTACTTGGACAAGGAAACATCGAACCAGGAAATCACATATATTAGATGTGGAAAGTTTTACGATCTAAGAGACATATGTTCCGACCTCTGACATCACAAAAGCATTTGCTGCCAGGCAAGCATTTGCTTGTGTAAATACAAACACAAGGACAGCTGCGACAGTGTGCAAAACTGTAGGAGGATTCCCATCAGTTTCAGTCAGCATGGTCAATGGTCAGGGAGGTTGGGAACTTTAGTCCAACAACATCTGAAAGTCACAGGTTAGCCCCCTCCCCTTGCCCTAAAATATTTGCTGCCCTGCCAATAATCGGTTAGTAAATGGCACAAAACTGGGTCATCTCACTCTACCACTTGAGAACAATGGTGAATGAGAGAGACATTTGAGGGTTGCCTTATCCTATAGGCAAGTTACCCAGAGCTGCTTCTTTGTGGAAGTAATCAGTGGTGCACAATATATTACTTATTTAGTTATTAAATTTGTATGCTGCCCTTCATCTGAAGATCTCAAGGCAGTAATTAACAGCATTAAGAAATCCAGCAAAAAAACCAAAATACATAATAAAAACAAGAACAAACCAAACCAATAATCCATTGACTGGTGCTGCCATTGAGATGCCCCATGTGATTGTTCTGATCGTGTGAAAAGCTGAAAAGATTTACAGCAGCCTCTATCTGGGGCAATATTTGCATCAGCCATGTGTTTTAACTGGTTTTAACAAGAGACTTGGGGCTCATCTAGACTTCTGTTTGTGCCATCATTTGTAGACACAGGTCCATGATTTCCAGGCACAGGTTCAAGCAGAATTCTTTTTTGTTGTTTTTTGGTCCCTCCGCTTTCCATGGGGAAACCCACTGTTTACCACTGAATCAGAACAAATGGCAATCAGGTTTCTGCAGATTGATGTTTGTTCTGATTCAGCAGTAAAGAGCGGGTTTTCCCAGACAAAACAGCAAAAGAACAACAACAAAAACCTCTCAGACATGCGCCTGGTAATCATGGATGCAAGTCTGGATGAGTCCTTGCAAAAGACTACACAATACAGTCAGGCAGCCTCCCATAAATATAGGTCAGTGTCTGCTGCTCCATCCTTCTCAGAAACAAAAAAGCATGCATGCTTGATTTTCTTTTTTGCAGGCATTCCCAGGAGGGTAAAAAGGGAGTCTTTGTTTTAACAGTTCTGTTGGCACTATAACATCCTTGAATTTAATTTCAACACTCAACAGCTGTGCCTCCTGGACCTAAATTGTCTACGTTGGACCTCTCACAGAAAGAAACTCTTGCAGATGGCACAAACCCCAAACACAACTACATGCCCTAATTTAAAATACTTCTGAAAGAACATGGTAAATTAGTCTTTAGAGAGATTTCATATGTATGGTGGGCTGAAGCAAATGTGAGAAGTCTCTTTCATCCAAGTTGGAGGTCTCCAGTAGGAACACCTCAAGTTACTCTACAGATCTCTTATATGTTTCTGTACCAGGTCTGTTCTGTTAGTGAAAAGTGATGCTTTCTCAGTCCCTACAATACATCAAAAATACACAAAGACAGGACAGATAATGAAAAGATGTAAGCAGAAGTATTTCACTGAAGGTGTAGCTCCTTTTGCAATGATTTAGAGCTAGCATTGCTGGCTTGGTGTGAGGATAACTCAGCCCCAAATCGGCTTTTAATATGTAGATTACAGATGACTAATTTGCAGTGATGACTACCTGTAGTTTGTGACATAGAACATTTAAAACTTCATTTCTCTCTATACTTCTAAAATTAGGATATGTCATCCAGTTTTCAGACAATCCAACACGAAATAAAGATTTTCCCCCGACATTTTATGTTTTCTGCTGCATCATCTTCATCAGGATAATGTACAGAATATTTTAAAGAGTAATGTAAGTCACAATGTGTCTAACATTATCATTAGCTCAGTTTTCTCAGACACATTTTAGAAAATGTTTGCTGTAAGTTTGGGAAAAGGGAAAGCAAAAGGAAACCAAGGGCAGAGAAATCCCTCTCTATTTACAGTCAAGGTATCACCATCTCTCTATTTAGATATTTAGTGTCAAGGGATCAGAGGCTGAAATCACAAGAGGAATCCCGACACTTTCGCCAAGAATAAAACAGTGGCAAAATAGAGACACTGTTTTACTGTAAGCCCATGGAAAATAGCGAGTGTTATGATATTTGTCCCCACAGTAGAAAATTCCAGGTTGTATTCATCAGATACAATGATTTTTGCTAGAAGATTGCTCCTTCTTCCTATGTTTGGAAGACACACGCAAACACATGCTGCCGGGGGCGGGTAACAGTGTTTTCTTAGATGTACTTTTTTTCCTGTTCAAAACAAGCACTTCCTCACTTGAAAACATGGTGAAGATGTCATGAAACAGTTACCACCTCAGAGATAAACATGTGACTCCGTCTTGTATTTTCTCATGGTAATAGACATTAAAGCACACTGTTCTTGTCCACTAATAAGCAATGACAATTCTTCCAAATTCCCAGCCCCAATCCATTCAAACTGACACATGAAAGGACTTCACAAACAGGGCAGTAAAAAAAACCCACAAAAAAACCCACAACTGATCCGACATCTAGTAACTGCTTTGGCAGAATGAGTGCACAATACTTTTTAATAGCAACAGTTGGGCTTCAAACCGTTGTAGTGCTCCTTATTATGGCTCTGTCTGGCCTCACAATCAACAACAGCTGCCTAGCATGGGTGATTTAAAGGCCCCAGCTTCTTAAGAGTGATGTCTTCAGGTATTAAACTCTTGATCGAAGTCTCTCAGGAGAGATTAAATCACAGAGCTCTGTTCCTTTGAAAAGGTCTTTGGCCTTCTTTTGCTGCATTTCAGCTCACGGAAGCCAAGGAGGCTTGCTTTTCTGATTTGGGATTGATTGGCTCAGTCCCAAAACAGATGCTCTGTAGGGCAGAGCCATTATATTTTGTGATGAGCAGACAGGAGGTCCTTTGTAAGTCATGGGAGTACAGCCAAAGTAAAGGTGAAACACAGCACGAAAGCAGTGATGTGGCTCCTTCCACCACACTCAAAGAAAGCAAGGGAACAGCCAACTATTCCATAAACAGCAACTTCACTCTTCTTAAAGTTCAGGCCTGGAAGGAATTCTTCTTCCCTCACTCCTCAATTATACAGCATCATCAATATCTTGAGCAAAGTTACAGACTAATCCATACGCCATATTGGGGGCAGTGGCACTCTGCAGGAAACTCCAGTATTATAGGACTGTTTTCCACAGCAAGTGTATAAAGTGTGGGAAAATATAATATTCATGTAAGTCTTTAAACATGTCATGAAAAGAAGAATGTGCCTAGTTTTTCTAGATACATACAGACAGGTGTGCATGTGAAATATATCCTTTCCATATCTGGTGTGAACACAGAGATGCTACCTGCAACAATTATAATGCATACCAGTGACCATGGGAGTGGGAGAACTTTTCGAAATCATTTCAAGATGTAACATGCATTCAGTTGATAGAAGACTTTTGACCATCCTAGAGTTGCCACCATTTCCTTAAGTAATGGGGCAGAGAAATAAGAAAGCAAACAAGTGAAGATCCCATCTCTACTGCTAAAGATGAGCAGCCACCCAAATTTTGCCATCCCTAGAAAAACTCAGAGAAACGGTCCTCCAAGTTTGCTGCCCACAAACTGGGTGATGAACTTTGGAGTCCATTTGAACTCAGTCCTTCTACTTGCAGTAATAGGGTAATTTTAAAGCAGAAATAAAGTGTATAGGTGCATAGGTATTTTGCAATTACAAGATGCTTCTAACACTGAGGCAGCTGGAAAAAGAAGATATGTCTTTAGTATGTCTTAATGGCTGCATATTTATGTATCTAAAACCCAGGGTGATTGCTACTTAGATGTTCAACAGTCAACATCACAGGCAATTCATTCCACCGTCTTTCCTCCAGCCACCAGATGATGAACATCTGACTCCAGAACAATGACTTGGTTGCCATGTGGCTCTTATCCTCAGCTGCCCTTACACACTGTATCTTAACAGCTGTCAAGTCCTTAACTCAGACACAGTACTTGTGTTGTGTTGGCTTTTAAACCCAAGTAGAAATCCCTGAGGCGCAATGTGTGCTAGGAATCCTAGTCAAGATAGATAGAGGCGTTGTTCTTTTACGGATTTAAAGAGCATCTTTCCTACCCATCAAGACATGAGGAAAATACTATTAAAGTCATAAAAATTACTGCCACAATAGAAATGTATTAGCAACAAAGAAACAGGAACAACAACAATATCCTTTAGAAGAACCAGAGGAGGGCAAAGATTTTAACGAAACTCAGAAGCAATGCAAAACAGAAGGAGGCCATAAACTGCAAGCTGAAGCATAAACACAAACCTAAGCACCTTCATTCTGGGTATTAAAGTCAATCTTCAAGAGACTTTTTAAATTGTCTAAGGGCCAATTCTTATGTTATGGATGCCAAATGGAGGCCATTAAGAATGTATCTTCCTGTTGTATTGGTTCTGCCCATAAAGTCTGAAAGCAAGTCTACAGTCAACTGACCTGAAGACTTTCTAAGTGATGGAGCTCGTAAGGTAAGGATTTCATACATAATTGCCCTATCATAAAACTATTTGCAAAGAGAAGCTTCCACATGATTATGTTAAAAATGGAATGCTTCAGTTGGCCTATGTGGCTCTCATATATCGTAACAGTGATTAACAGTGGCATGTGAACTAAAGACAACAGGTTATTTTTATAAAAGAATCAGAAACCTGATTGCCATTTGTTGGTGAAACACACACAACCTCTGATATTTACTGGTACATATCTATTAAAGGGCAACTCCCAAGGAAGTTAACAGCATAATTAAAAACAAACCAACAAACACAAACTTTTAGAATGGCATCTAATAAAAAAGAGACAAAAATAAAAGACAGAACAATGGGCAGCCTCAATAACAATTCAAAACCAACACAGAAAGAGCAAACAACCATCATAATAACTAATATGAAGTAAAGCACATTGCTGGAAATCACATCTGAACAAAGAAGTCTTCACTTGTCACATAAAAACAGATTGTATGTGTAGCAGGGGAGGGTCTGCTGAAATTTTTCCAAAGCAGCAGTCCCCATCACTTGGGTCTTGCTGCCAAAAAGTCATTATCTCTAGTGTCTGCAAACCAGTCTGCTTCCAATGCAGGTGGGACACAGCAGGGCCTCCTCTGAAGACTAAAGCGTATCCTCAGGTTCTTTGATCCCCAACAACTACACAGGGGTTGCTTCAGGGGTTTCCCCTACAACAGGGGTGGCCACCTCCCAAGAAACTGTGATCTACTCAAAGAGTTAAAAACTGGCAATGATCTGCCCCCTTTTGGGGGGTTCAGGTCAAAGTTGTTGAGCTTCTCTTAGGAAGGAAAGCCCTGTTTGGGGGGGTTCAGCTCAGTGTTGTTGAGGTATTTTTAGGGAGGAGGAAAGCCCCGCTTTTTGGGGTGCAGGGCAAAAATGCTGAGCATTTTTAGGGGAGCCACAGTTGTTGAGCTTCTTTGGGGGGAGCCAGTGATCTACCGGTGATCTACCACAGAAGTTCAGTGATCTACCGGTAGATCACGATCTATCTGTTGGATGTGCCTGCCCTACAACATTTTACAAAACCCCAAGTCTTCACATTCCTTTAATGTCACCAGTCACTCAATCCTGCCTCAGTAATGCTCCCTGCACCATGTTACTGATATCCTGAGGTAAAATTAATAGAAAATCTGCATTATATTTAAGCTTTACTATAGAGCTGTTACATCTCATATTCCTTCTGCTGTTGCTCACCAAGGGAATTCAGAGGCCTGTAGAGCTATGCTTGTTGTTCTGAATTCTGTGTTGGGTTTTATTGGGGGGGGGTGCGGGGTTGGAAGTTAAGAAACAAGCATCAAGCACCTGTCTTGTCTGTTTCAAGGTTGCAAGATGAATGTTTAGCAGTCCAGGAAGAAGAAAGAAAATGATTGTCTCAAGATTTTTCTTTGTAGCATTCACTGTTGATTGTTGTTTTATTGTACAAAGAGAATGACAAGTTTCCCAGTGTGAGAACTGACCTCTTATTATATGTATATGTACATACATAGTTATTTGTAGACCTCAAAATAAAAATAAATAAATAGTGTGCATTGAACAGAGTAGCTTTTCTTTCAAGTCAGCCTCCCTTACCCAGAAACATCAGTGACACGTGGCTGTGTGTTGAGATCAAGTTTGTAGGCAATTTAGGTCTTAGATATTTATGGTTAGATTTGTGGTGGCAGAGGGCAAGAAATATGATGGGCAAATTCATTAGACTTCCTTTTACCATCCAACAAGTGAAGTGCTCTAAATCCTAAGCAGTATTACTTACTTCCTCTTATTGAAGTGAATAGCTCCAGAACAACTGCTTGAGTTTAGATCTTTAACCTTGATTCATGTGGGCGTGCAGTAATGGCATAACAGCTGCCCAATGCCACTTCTGAATACATAAAATTTATCTGAATAAATAAAATTAAAAATGGGACCTCACTGGAGAGTAAACATAGCAGCAGCATTTATGAAACAGCCTGCCAGAAGGTCACAATACTGAGAGATACCAGTCCATTTATTTTAAGGCAACTAGGCCATGAGGGAAGCTGGAATCCATAAGAAAAGCCAGCATCTAGACTATTCCTATAAATGAACCAGCTGTCTATGGCTGACCAAGAAGCAAATGATTTACGATGATATGTTTGTTTTTCAAACCTGTGGAAAGTCACAACCAGAGAGCAGTGAACTCAATTTGTAGCCCAGCTGTTTGAGGGAAGTCAAACCACAGGTAGTCAGGCACCGAGAGTCGTATGCTAGCTCATTACTGCCTTAGGATTTCTAGTTACTGAGTGCTTCAGGAGAATAATTGGTAGCACCACTGAGCTCATTTATTTCAGCTTTTCCCCAAGATCCATGTGCCAAGATGCTGTCCGAAGCTAATAAAATCTTATTTTGCTTGTTCAAGATCTGCCTGCCACCCTCAGGATAGGTTCACTGAATAATGAACTTCTGTAACACGGAAGGATCAGAAACTGAACAAACAAGTTAACTTTAAGAAAATCTGCTTCGTTACTTAGGGCTATAGCCACATATTGCTCACAACAACTACATCGTTTTAAAGCTGTTTTCTGAGCACTGACCCTTCATGTATGTACAGAAACCTCCAAAGAGGTAAAGATTTACCTTTCATTTCCATGTCAATGACCGCGGAAATGAGAGGGAAATGAGAGGTCGGACAGGGGAAGGAGTTCACGAGAAGCTTTATCAAGGAAAGGAAACAGAGTAGGGGCACAGTCATTTAATTGTTTACATTAAAAATAACTAATAAAATAAAACCTTCCAAAATAGCTAACATCAGTCAAATAATATATATAAAACAATAAAACATTCAAATTAACAAGTGAAGCAATAGCAGTGAAAACCATCAGCACCTCCTGCAGTGGGAGAGAGTTCCCAAGATGGGGTTCACCACTGAAACAGCACTTTACCTGTGAACCGCCGAGACCTCTGGGTATAGGGCAGCATATGAATTCAATAATAAATAATAATACCTGATATCCACCCAGAGAGAGTGTTCCCCGGAAAGAGGGCTTGATTGTTAAACCACTCTGTGAATTATAGCTATGTGAGAGGAATAGGGATCTCGTAGTGACTCTTAGCACCCCTGACAAACCTTAGTTCCCAGGATTCTTTGGTGGGAAGTCATGACTGTTTAAAGTAGCATGATACTGTATAGTGCAGATGAGGCCTTAAGGAAGGAATATACATACAACCTGGTACAACGCCTGATCCTCACTGTTGGTGTTGGAATTTTGGTAGAAATAAAAGCTTTAGGTATAAAAAGAAGAATTCCTGGATGCCTAGATTTAGGTTTAGGGCAAGTACTCCCTAGCAGAGATTTAAAATCACAAAAAATGCAGCAAAGTAAAGTTTGAAAACATAGGCTGTTGGACCTTTTAAATATCCCCTTCTAAATTGCTTCCAAAGTTTCCCTCTTCCCTTAGCATAGAAAGAGGCCATACGATTGGGAGGTTAAAAATGGTTTGCTTACAAACTCTTCTTAAGTTTGTAGTGCTTCATTGTCTCAAAACTCTCAGCTGGAATTATCATCATTAATATCATCACCATCATCAGTGTGTGTTGAACACTGCACTTTCCCTTGGAACTTCAAAGTAGAGAGGAAACAGAAACTCTGCTGTGCAAACCCAAACCATTTATTACTGCTCTCATTTCTGACATATTTATGATTCTTTAATAAGGTCTATTATTTTGTAAAAAATAACTTGGTGCCAAGCTTTTAACTCTGTGATCTTGTTTTACCACCCTCCCAAAAATTACACGTATCCACAACAATTCCATAGAGGGCTGTAATTTCTGGAGGTTTTGAATATAGAGATTAAAGGACTGTCAAATGGAATTATCTATTATTTCAAAGTACAACTATAACAGCTATTTAAACAATTGTCTGGACAACAGGCTGAGGCTATAATTAAGAAAAGTCCCTGTGTATTAGTTCAAATACTGGTCATATTTACTAAGGAGGCATGCTGGCATTTCATTTGTTTTATCTTGAAAACACTTTAAACTTCTACAATTCTGATTTCCAGGCATTTTGTTGTTGCTGCTAAAAGGTGGTCTGGAAATAATACAGTCTAATGATTTTTTCTGGGTATCTTTCATTGGCACTGCAGGTTTCATTGCTTGCTGCTTAGTTTATTTGGCTTAATATTTGAGAGCAACTATGTATCATATTTATTCATGTATACCCTCTCTGTCTTCCTGAAACTCAAGGCCACTTCCATGGGAGTCCCAGGGGGTCTCCCATGAAAGCAATGAGCAGACTCAGGCTGCATAGCTTCAGTAAAGTCTGAGGTTATACTGTGCAGCCACCTTGCTAAAAGTTATAGAGGTCTGGGTTTGTTCTGTCCCTGCTGCATGGCAGACCACCTGGGAACTCAGTGCACGTACTGTGGAGGAAGAAAGGCAGAATATGCTAAAGAAACTAATATCATGTGCCTTCAGGCCATACAATAGAGGCAGTTTCCTTAGTTGTCAGAAAAACATCCAGCTTGTATGGTTCCCTCCACCTTTCCTTTGGCATTTTAATTCTGTTAACAACTATGGCAGCAATGGGGCTTGCTTCTGAGTAGACATGGTTAGGTTGCTGTAATGCTGCAACAGAAAGCGAGCAGGCTTGAAGAGCTGGAGTAGATTCATGGCTCATTCATGTGATAATACAAATTCTGATGGTATCTCCATGTTCTGCAGCACAAAGCTGAAGAAATACTAATGAACCCCCACCTCTCACAATCAGAGCAAAAAAGGTAGGGGGATAGGGTTTTTTTCTCTCCAGATGGACATGTTTCAATGACCGTTCATTGCCATTAAGAAGCAGACAGATTCAACTGCTTCTAATATGAATGTGTACACGCCGTTTGATGTAAAGTATTTGGCGAGTGGTCATTTAAATGGATGCTCACAGCAGGCTTGACAGAAACTGAGGCATTCTTCTCCATTACATAGGCAGAAAGGGATCTCAGTTAATGAGATACCACAGATACCGTGAGGCTATTTTGTTACACTGATAAGTATTTTAGCTTAATCACAAGATTCATTTTAATGGAAAAAATAACGGTATTCCCCATAATTGCAGGACTCTGTCACACATCTAAGACACAGGGTTTGGTTGCTGTTTTTTAGAAAAGAAAAGAAAAGAGGCACATTCTCCCTGCAGAGAAATGTTAAGAGAATTTCACATTCTCCCTCAAGAATATCCAGCCCAGTGCTCCCCTACTTTGACCTTCAGAAATAGAGAAAATTTTGAGATGCCATTTTCACTCTGCCTTACATAAAAGTCATGTCAGGAAAAGAGACAACCCTAGAAATAAATAACTGCCCCCCTTTATGGATACAGGTTATGATGGAGCAAAATTATTGTACCCAAGAACACACTATCCCTGGTGCTGAAATTGCAAAGGTGGTATAGCTTTTCTTCCTCTTCCAGCACCCAGTGGGAACTTGCTTCTGTGAGGAGATTTTCTTCAGGAGCCTGAGAAACTCACTCCTGGTTGAAATGAGTTCCTTGCAAGAGAATTGTTAAAATAAATGAGATAATGAATATAAAGTGCTTAACATCCTTTTATGAAGGGTTCCAAAGCCATAGTTGTTGTTGTTGTTTTTCATGTACGAATTTATATGTAAATTTTAAAAACCTAAAATATATATTTTGAGGCGAGAGGGTGGTGATGGCAGCAGCCCAGCCAGCACAGCAAAAAGTGAGTCTAATGATGTGACTCAGATGGTTGTCATAACAACTGTTTTGAAACTGCTTTTGTTCGTAATAAACTCAATTCCAGCTTTGTCCACAGCTTTTTATAAATGGGTAAGTATGAGATTGCTTTACAGAAGAGATTGCTTTTTTAACCCCACAGTGTATCTTTTAAACATGTACAATATCTCTAAGAAAGATGCTTGTCACTGTTCAGAACAATAAAAAAATTAATGAATACCTCAGGCTCTGCCACATGGGCCCCAAATTCCCAGCCCACACACAAGGCACCAAGAATGTTCAAACAGAGCTCAGCACCTAGGATTTTTTAAAAGATGCCTCTCAAAACAGGGGAAAGGTATATTTCTCAACTAGCTGATTTATCACTTTGTGTGTGAGAGAGAATAAGATGCAAATGAGATGTAACTTTTATCAATAAATAAAATGCACCAAACACATAAAATGTCCATTACTGTCTTATTTCTCCCATAGAATGTAACCCTGAATGGTTTCTGAGAAGAAAGGATTGCCTATGATTTGTGAATCTTGTTCATTTTAAAAAACAATTTAATTATTTGTTTGTTTTTATTTAAGCCATTTATATACGGTGGTACTCCTGGTTATGAACTTAATTTCGTTCTTAACCTGAAACAATTCTTAACCTGAGGCACCACTTTAGTTAATAGGGCCTCCCACTGCTGCCGTGCGATTTCTCTTCTCATCCTGAGGTAAAGTTCTTAACCCGAGGTACTACTTCCAGGTTAGCAGAGTCTGTAACCCAAAGTGTTTGTAACCTGAGGTACCACTTTAGTGCTTAAGTACAATATTTTCTAAGTAGTTTGATGTATTAACGTTATTGACTGATTTGCCTTGGAGACTCAAATTTCAGCAACACCCTATGTGACGCTAAAATTCAGTGCCTCCCACCTATCACACTCCATTCTAAATGATAGTTGTAGCATCCTTGCAGCATCCCTGAGGCTCAGCACCCAGTTCGACCAAACTGGTCGTGCTCCCCTAAATCCGCCTCTGATTTAACAAAATGTATATACTGCTTATTCCACAGAAGACCTCTAAGGACAATCTAAAATATTCATTTAAAATATTGATAAAAGCAAACATTAAAAGGAAGTTAACATCTAAACAAAACCAGCAGTTTTAAAACAATTATACGTTTTAGAAAAATACAAGTTATATTTACATGCCTGTAGTTTCATTCTCTTGTCCTTGTCCACTGCTTTGCTCACTGGAAGGACAGATCCTGAAGCTGAGGCTCCAATACTTTGGCCACCTCATGAGAAGAAAAGACTCCCTGGAAAAGACCCCTGATGTTGGGAAAGATGGAGGGCACAAGGAGAAGGGGACGACAGAGGACGAGATGGTTGGACAGTGTTCTCGAAGCTACCAGCATGAGTTTGACCAAACTGCGAGAGGCAGTGGAAGACAGGAGTGCCTGGCATGCTCTGGTCCATGGGGTCAGACACGACTAAACAACAACAACAAGTTTCATTCTCTCTTGTGAGCTGCCCTGTGATCATTTTGTGACAAAGGGTGATTTACGTTTTACAAATATAATACAAGATCTTGTAATAAAACATTCTTGCACCTCGGCATGGCCTGGTGAAAAGAGACAGAGACTAGGAGCCCTCAGGAAATGTTACGTGTATGATATACATGTTGTGCAGGAATGGCCGCTCACTGTCTTCCTGGGGGCGATGTTTGCAGCCCCTCATGCTCCAGTCTCTTTCTTCTTGCTTCACACACTGGCTGTTGCAGGGAATTCCCCATGCCCTGGGGCTGGGCATGGATTCCCACCAAAAGTGCCCACTGAGGCCATCCAGTTAGTGGCACTGCCAGGGCGGAACCTTGCTGGCTGTCCAGGCCAGGCAGCAACACTTCTAAAGGCCAACCGCACTGTGGAACTCTTTAGTGCAGTTGGCCCAGGAGCGAGAAGAAGAGCAAAGACAGAAGAGTGGAGAGAAGAAGAGGCAAAGTAAAGAAGAGGAGCTGTACTGGATGTCAAGATCGACACGGGAAACAGAGCCCAGTGCTCCCCCCTGGGTGCTTCAAGCCAGTCCTATAGTTGTGGGGGCTAGCTGGTTTTTTTGCCCTGGGTGAAACCTTCAGAGGAGTGCCATTGAGGCTCTCAGACTGTGTGTGTTTATGTCTGCAAATGCACGTGGGTTGGTCTGCTGAACCGGGTCTTTGAAATAAAGCCTACTTGCACCTCTGTTCAAGCAGCAGCAGAGGAGAGGGCATGGAGCCCATTGGCGGTGAAGACAAAGAGAAACCTCTGAGCCAAAATCACGGGCGGTTTGGGTGGGTATGGCAGCTCCAGTCACAAAAGAGAGATCTGAGAAACAGCCAGGTCTCAGAACCAAATGAAATGTTATCTATATGGAAAAAGAACATGTGGACTTAAACCTACGTCTGGGTCTTCCCCACATAGTACGCATGCATGCACAATGCACACAGGCTCTGCCTTTCTGAAACTAACATCCCATTTTTCCTTAAAATGTATACACTTTTTGAAGACAAAACAAAAATATACAGCTGCATAGGATTTCAACATATGATAACCAAATAACAGCAGTGAAGCTTTGTAGAAGGCAAAAAGGTACATGAGACAGCCCTGGAATCAAATGAGCACAGTGCCTCATTGCTTTTTTAAGCAGCTGCCAGCAGGGTACTGCATATAAAACCAAAAGAAAAATACAACATGAAGCTGTGGAATCTATCTCTCTCATCCAGCTTTTGGAAACAGCTACATTTTCTTTCCTTGCCAATGAAACCACAGACAAAGTTGTTGCCAAATCTTTAATTAAAATTTGGTAGAGCTATTGGATGCTAGGAATAAAATTGTTTTGTGGGCTATCCTCAGCCAATGAACTTCCAGCTGATTTCTGCCCCCCAACAAAACACAATAACAGGTTCATTGCTGATAGCCAGAAACTTTAGATACATCAAGATTGTGTAAAGAAGGGCCAGAAATGCATAGAAGCAGGAAGACCAAAGCACAGGAGTCACAGATTTGGGGCAGTTTACCACATTATAGCTTGGTTTGCACATAATGCTAAACACAAAAAATCTTTGTTTAATAAGTCAGTATATGTATGAACAGAGGCCTTTTAATTTGGTTTGATATTGGTGTGCTGCTCAGATCATTTTATAGTATAGTCCAGGCATTCCCAACCTTCGGCTTGTAGTGTTTTGAACTACAGTTCTCATCATCCCTGACCACTGGTCCTGTTAGCTAGGGATCATGGGAGTTGTAGGCCAAAATATCTGGAGGGCCGCAGGTTGGGGATGCCACCCCCAACCTGATTGCACTTGGTTTTTTCTCCTTTCTCTCCGTGAAATCATGGCTTTCCTCTGTTAAGCAGAAGAACATTGTATGAGGGTGGAAATGACATTGGTCAGGATTAATACAGTATAGGGGCCCATAAGGGGCCTGAGGGGGGGGGACTGACCACGGCAAACCCAAGCGTGGGTTCGGTATCTGCCTGGTTGGAATCTGAACCCTGGTCCCCCAGTGAGACCTTGCTTCCTTGGCTTGCACCACGACAAGGTTCAACACTGGCTGACTCATATGGAGCAGGTTTGGAGCGATCCAAACCCAGAGGATCCATTCCATCAACAGGGGGCTTGTGGAATGATGATCTGATCGCGAGACTGAATGCCATGCCAACCCTCTCCCTGCCTGCAGCTGTCAATAAAGATTTGACTTGATTTTATCCCATCACCGTTGTACAGTCTGGTTATTTTGTTGCCCTCATGGGTCACATAATGCACCTGCCTGGGTCATAAATAAATGCAATACATGCCTTTTTCATGGGTTCCACCCCACACATAAAAGTGTCTTCTGTATAGAAGTGCTATAAGATTTTCAGTATATGACCGGCAAATAGGTGGGCATCTCTCTCAAAGTAAACTGTGCTACTGCTAACCTGCCAAGGTATATCAAAGTTATCCAATGATAATAATGATAATAATAGGTAGTGGGGTGCAAAAAAATTGAAGACTTTTCTCCTGCTGAAAAGGAGCAAGTAAATATAAGATAAGACAGATTCAGAAATGTGACACCTTAGAAGTCAACCTGTTCTTCTTGTTCATAGATCAGTAAGTGCTTCTGAACCTACGCCATCAATTTCTGAAACAGGATTTTGGAGAAAAGATATGAGAGATGGTTTTAATGACTCACGGCATTCTAAAGCTAGTACTGTTTACTTTCATTCTGCAGAAATACCCCTGGAAACTCTCCCCACCAGCCTAGAGAGAAATAGAGAAAAACCGCATATATCAAGGTTTGCCGTTGAGTATGGCCAGTAACATCCAGGCAATTTTTTTATGTGTGTGCACTTGCATGAGTGTTTGCATGAGTATGCATGGGGATTTATTTATGATACACAGACATCAGAAATGCATTTCAGTGTCTCCAATGAAATGTCAGGTTCTGTGGGGGAAAAGGATCAAAAGAAGGCAGAAGCAACTTCTCACACAAGTTTCAAACAGGGTGGCAACTTATGCATCACAGAAATATTTGAATATAATTTACATATGCTAATTGCATAAATGTAAATTTAGAAGTAAACGACTATAATTTAAGTAGAAATACAACAAATCTCACCATAGTAGGGAAGACTGTGAGCAGGAGACCTATGTTCCTGCCCAGTCGACTTTTCAGATTATATATATAGAGAGAGAGAGAATATCCAAAGAAGGGCACATGGCCATGATCTAGGAGGTATGTGTAGGAGGTTGGTTGGGTTTTTCAAAGTCCCATTGCACACTGCAGACTCAACAGGTAGTGTGCTAACAGGTGTGTGCCTAATTAAACAGAGCTACAGTTGCCCAGTAAGAAGGCTTAACCCCATGTCCAGAGATAGTGATGGGGACAGATTGGCGATGAGGCTGTTTACTTATTTAAACAATCACATCTTGCTTAACCACCGTCTCTAAGCAGTCTTCAGAGATACAAAACAAAAATAAATATCAATTCAAACTATAAAATCAAACATCAATTAGAATGCCTGCTGGGATTTTTAAAAAAGAATTCAGTAGGTGCTGGATGTTTAGTAGGGAGGGAGGCCTGTCTGGCCTCAGCTGGGAAGGAGTTGGGCCCACAATACTAAACACACACCTCCTGGTGGATACAAGCCATGTATCAGAGCCATGAGGGACTACTCACAGTGACACTCCCCTGAAGACCTCAGTGATTGGGGAGGGATATAAGGAAAGTGGCCCTTGCTGAACTAATTAGGCAAGACTTGTGTTGGTAGCGTTAGCAACAACATTTAGGGTGGTCACATCCAACTCCCATTACTAATTACATAACAAATAATGATGCTGCAAACTAAAGCAACCCCCAATAACTACCAATTGTCACTGGAGCTCAGGAAATGTCTGAAGGATCTTAGCAACAGTGAGTACAGAATATAACCAGCAAAAGGGGGGGGATGAAGTAGCAAAGGCAAAGTACTGAATGAACAAGCTTCAGCAAAACCCGACTCCACATTACAACAGGTTCCCAACTGCAGACATAATGGAATTGTTCAAGATTGAACCACCAGAGCAGTTTGTTTTCCAGCCTCCTGGAATATGTCCTAAGTGGATCAGACATTTCAGCTGATTTGGGGAAGTCTCTAGTAACTTAAGGCTTAGCCTAGGACATTAGTATTCTCTGTGGGAGAACAACTTTCTCTGAAGAGCACAGAAGTCAGTATGGTAATGCGGACTTCAACAGTTTCATGGTCTGAAAAAAAGAGTTAACTAGTGCTGAACTAAAGCATTCAGCCTATCTATCATCTATCTATCTACCTACCTCTTAACCTGAAACTGTTCTTAACCTGAGGTACCAATTTAACTAATGGGGCCTGCCGCTGCTGCCACATGATTTCTGTTCTCATTCTGAGGTAAAGTTCTCAACCCGAGGTACTACTTCCGGGTTAGCGGAGTCTGTAACCTGAAGTGTTTGTAACCCGAGGTGTCTGTAACCCAAGGTACTACTCTCTCTCTCTCTCTCTCTCTCTCTCTCTCTGTGTGTGTGTGTACACAATTCAGCACACCTGGGCTTGGTAGGAACCATCCCCTAAAGATTGTAAAATCTTGTGGGTGAGGAAGTTTTCCTTTTTTTTGTAGAAAAGCTAAGCTACTAAACCACAGGTGGTTCTGCTGTGCTCATACCCAGCTGCAGTTCCCTTTAAAACTATGACCCAGATGCCCCTGGGAACAATGGTAGATCCTGGCCACATTCTGAAAGGAATTGTAGAGTGCGAGGTAGCTATTGCTTGGAGTGATGACTTTTAAGTTTTTCTAAAAGGGGAGGAATAACCCCCCCCTGCAATTACCTCATCAAAGTAAGTACACCTGCCCCTGAAAGTGTGGTGTTCTTTTATTCAGAACCTCAGGAGCACTGCCCCATTACCTTCATGGTGTGTGTCCTCCTGCGGTCATGTTTTCCAAGAATCATATAATTTTAGAGTTGAATAGGGTGGCAGATCATGCTTCAAACATTATGCAAACCCATCAATTTCTGTTGGTCAAGCAGCAGTACACGGAAGTTAAAAGGCCCCTCAAACACAGTCAG
This sequence comes from Podarcis raffonei, assembly GCF_027172205.1. Taxonomy (NCBI): domain Eukaryota; kingdom Metazoa; phylum Chordata; class Lepidosauria; order Squamata; family Lacertidae; genus Podarcis; species Podarcis raffonei. The sequence goes on from NC_070602.1 coordinate 67,872,991, forward strand.
GAGAGGCTCTGTATGTTTCATCAAGGGGGTAATAAAAAGCAAGAGGCAAGCCCACACAAAGCAAACACAACAAGTAGCTCTGTCAAGAGTGATGATTGCAACAGACAAGATGTAACAAGGGACAAGGCAAAACTGAAAATGCAGGACATCCATATTCTACCTACTGTGCAGTAGAAGTAGTATGTAAAAAATGCAAAAAGAAGGGTCACTAAATGATGATAATGTTGATTATGTATGCTATTTATTCATGGGAATCAATGAAAACACAGAACAACTTTAGCTGATGATGAAATTTTATTTTCTTATATATTTGTATTAAAAATTTATATCCGAATTTTCTAGGCAGAATGCCCACTCAATGTGTCTTTAAACAGTACTAATTTAAGGTGGTATTCAACTCATGCACTCATATTCACTGTGTTGAGCAGAGTGTGGGGCTCATCCGCTGGGCATCCCCACTGGCCCTTTCCCCTTTCCCCCATACATTCAGGGAAAGGTTTGAAGAGGGCAGAGTACTCTGCACAGGAAGATTGCACATCTTGGGGAAAGCCGTTTATCGTCAGACCTCCCCCTGCTCGCACACAAAAGCGAATGGTGGAGACATGCAAGCCCATCACAGAGGAAGTGGAGGCACTGGTGGAGGAAAAGGGGGGTGCGGGAGCACACCGCCCTCGGCACCATCGGGGAGGGGGGTACCATTGCAGCCACCCCCGGACATGTGCCGTGCACCCCCACACCAGGCTGTGCATCAGGCTCCCATGGGCAGCGCACCACGCCCCTGGGACACGGGTGGTGTGCCATGCCCCCAGACACGTGCCACGCCCCTGCAGGCGGCACGCCACACCCCCAGGACACATGCCACACCCCTGGGATATGCACCAGCCATGCCCCCGCCTGCTCTCCACCCCCAGTGTTGGAGCATGCAGCTTTGCCAATGAGTGGAGGCAGCAGACACAGGATCTGAATGCCTGAATAGTATTGCAGTGATAGGATTTGGACACTCACCAGTACAGTAGACCATTACTTCCTTTTTCTGAGTACCAGCATCTCATTTTTTAACCCAAAATCCCCACCGTAATAAACACAGAGAGAAAATGTACACCATGTGCTTGAAGATTTCACTAATCTTGGGATGGGGAAGCTGTGGTTCTCTGGACAATGATGGAATCAAATTTCCATCTTTCTGGTCATTGGCCATGCTGCCTGGGTTACATGGGAGTGGAGTCCAACAAACATATAGAGGGTTAGGTTCCCCATCCCTAAGCATTCAGCTTGGATAACAGGGATCAGAATCAATTGACATTAATTGCGTAGGAAAACACATGGCTATAAGAGCAAAAGCTACAGTTACATGTTATGAAACAGGCATGTGCCCTGCCCTGCCCTACCTTAACCACACACTTACGTGGCATCCACAGTCCCCTTCAATTTCTCCAGCAGCAACAACAACAAAAATAACAAGAGGAAGGGGATTTTTTTAAAAGAAGAATTCAAGCGGATAAAATATTTTATGTACAGTCTTATAGCAAGTTATCAATTTGCATTCAGCCTTTCTCTGCATTTTTAAAGCAAATTACATGCTACTCCAACAAGCAACTTGCGTTATTAGGAGCCAAGACTATTCAAGCCTCTTGCAATTTTGCAGAGCTTTGAATCTGCACTTTCTGCCTCTGAGTAAATTAAATTTGTGCTCCCATCATCCAGCTACCTACTTTATGGTGATGACTTGAACCTGCATTTTGAAAAGCAAAAGCAACTGGTTGGCCAGTTACATACAACTTACATTTTCTCTCCTGGCATAAATTTGGCTTAGAGTTAATAAATATGTAGCAATAAAACAGAGTGTAAGGGATTTTCATTTAGCTGAATGTTTTACAGAATTTGATCAGCGATTTATACAATTTATACAGCCCAGCAAGCCTGATGAGTATCTTAGAATGCAGCAGGGTAAGCTTATTAGTCACACAAAATTGAAAACAGAATTTCAGGATGAAGGTACTGATTGCTTGACAAGTGTCCTTAAAACTGAACTCTAAGGCAAAAACGTAATTGAGGCTATTAATATCTAGATGCAATACTTTTCATGGCTGATGTGACAAAATTATAGAAGTTAGCAGGCATTGGTCTGTATGAATACATTTATGAGAATGATGCTTAGCAGTTTTCCAACTATAAGTCTAATGTATGAAAACTCATGTTAGCACCCTGGTGAATCCAGTCAGATACCTTTGTGACCATCAGCTCTTGGAAAAGCCCAAGATAACTGTGCTAGTCAGAACAGTATTGGCTTAACTAGATTACTGGCTAGGTACAGTATAAAGCACAACCTACTACCGTCTTATCCATGGTGGATGAAAGACTCTGTACTTCTGAAGCAAGCAGAGGAAAAGGAACTTTCAAACATGTACTCTCTGCCTCAATAGAAAGATTATATAACTAATCCTAAGAATCCTGTGAACAGATAAAGGGTCACAATGCATCAGAATGAAAGCACATGTCACAGCTATTTCAGATAAAATTGTCGTTTGGAATATGAGTAATATCCATTATCATTATCTAGCAAATCTGAAAGAGGGAGGTGCAGAACATCTGTCAATAGTGCAACTCCAACAGGGTTTTGTGACCAAGATGTCAGATTGCTGTCCTTGAAATGCTATGTGCTACATGAAATTGTTTTCTTTCATGCTTTTTTCTAATGCCATTTTGGAACACCTTATTAGGACAAACCTATCATCACAGAGAAGGCGATGACAGTGAGGATTTGAGTCCAAAGGGAGACAGGTGGAAGGAATTAAATAGATACAAAATGTGTGTTCTCTCCACTTACTTGGGCTGGTCTGTGGCACAGGCACTGTGATATGTTGAGCCTATACTTGTTTAGTCTGAATAATATAATAGTGGGTAAAGGCAGTAATTAGTAGAATATACAGTATTTACTAAGGGTGGCGCTGTGGGTAAAACCTCAGCGCCTAGGACTTGCCGATCACATGGTCGGCGGTTCGAATCCCCGTGGCGGGGTGCGCTCCCATCGTTCAGTCCCAGTGCCTGCCAACCTAGCAGTTCGAAAGCACCCCCGGGTGCAAGTAGATAAATAGGGACCGCTTACTAGCGGGAAGGTAAACGGCGTTTCCGTGTGCTGCGCTGGCTCGCCAGAGGCAGCTTGTCACGCTGGCCACGTGACCCGGAAGTGTCTGCGGACAGCGCTGGCTCCCGGCCTCTAGAGTGAGATGAGCACACAACCCTAGAGTCTGTCAAGACTGGCCCGTACGGGCAGGGGTACCTTTACCTTTACCTTACAGTATTTACTTGTAAAATTATGTTTGTTTGTTTTAAAAAAAACAACGCTGAAAAGGTAGGGAAGGGATTGGGCATGGGAGTAGGCATAACATATTAAGTAAGCAATAAGTAAGCAATTTTTCAAATATTTTAAAGTATTTTGATAGTATAAAAAGGAATTAGAGTATGATTATGATGACTGTTCCCTTCATGGATCACTGCCTTGCCGTGGCGAAGGGGCTTGAATAACTCAGAGAAGCTATGAGCTATGCCGTGCAGGGCCACCCAAGATGGACAGGTCATAGTGGAGTGTTTTGACCAAACATGATCCACCTGGAGCAGGAACCGGCAAGCCACTCCAGTATCCCTGCCAAGAAAACTCCATGGACAAAGACAACAGGCATATAAAAGTTATGACGCTGGAAGATGAGCCCCTCAGGTCGGAAGGTGTCCAACATGCTACTGAGGAAGAGTGGAGGACAAGTACAAGTAGATTCAGAGCTGATGAAGTGGCTGGGCTAAAGCCAAAAGGTCATTCAGTTGTGGATATGCCCGGAAGTGTGGTCAAATATGAGATGGCAAGAATAGATATTGACATCCTGGGCATCAGTGAACTAAAATGGACGGGAACGGGTGAATTCAGTTCGGATGACCATCATATCTACTACTGTGGGCAAGAATCCCATAAAAGAAATGGAGTGGCCCTCATAGTCAACAAAAGACTGGCGAAAGCTGTACTGGGATGCAATCTCAAAAATGATAGAATGATCTCGATACGAATCCAAGGCAGACCTTTTAACATCACAGTAATCCAAGTTTATGCATGAACTACTGGTGCTGAAGAAACTGAAATTGACCAATTCTATGAAAACTAACAACACCTTCTAGAAATGACACCAAAGAAGGATGTTCTTCTCATTATAGGGGATTGAAATGCTAAAGTAGGGAATCAAGAGATAAAAGGAACAACTGGCAAGTTTGGCCTTGGAGTTCAAAACAAAGCAGGGCAAAGGCTAATAGAGTTCTGTCAAGAGAACAAGCTGGTCATCACAAACACTCTTTTCCAACAACACAAGAGATGACTCTACACATGGACACCACCAGATGGGCAGCATCGAAATCAGATTGATTATATTCTCTGCAGCCAAAGATGGAGAAGCTCTATACAGTGGTGCCTCTCAAGACGAAAAGAATCCGTTCCGCGAGTCTCTTCGTCTTGCGGTTTTTTTGTCTTGCGAAGCAAGCCCATTAGCGGCTTAGCAGATTAGCGCTATTAGCGGCTTAGCGGGCTTAGCGGATCAGCTGATAAGCGGCTTAGCGGCTTAGCGGATCAGCTGATAAGCGGCTTAGCGGCTTAGCGGATCAGCTGATAAGCGGTTTAGCGGCTTAGCGGATCAGCTGTTAAGCGGCTTAGCGGATCAGCTGTTATGCGGCTTAGCGGCTTGGGGAAAAGGGGGGGGGAAACCCGCAGGAACTCGCAAGACATTTTTGTCTTGCGAAGCAAGCCCATAGGAAATTCGTTTTGCGAAGCACCTCCAAAACGGAAAACCCTTTCGTCTAGCGGGTTTTCCGTCTTGCGAGGCATTTGTCTTGCGGGGCACCACTGTACAGTCAGCAAAAACAAGACCTGGAGCTGACTGTGGCTCAGATCATCAGCTTCTTATAGCAAAATTCAAGCTTAAACTGAAGAAAGTAGGAAAAACCACTGCGCCGGTAAGATACAATCTAAATCAAATCCCTTATGAATACACGGTGGAAGTGAGGAACAGGTTTAAGGATTTAGATTTAGTGGACAGAGTGCCTGAAGAACTATGGATGAAGGCTCATAACATTATACAGGAGGCAGCAACGAAAACCATCCCAATGAAAAGGAAATGCAAGAAAGCAAAGTGGCTGTCCAACGAGGCCTTACAAATAGCGGGGGAGAGAAGGCAAGCAAAATGCGAGGGCGATAATGAAAGATACAGGAAACTGAATGCAGATTTCCAAAAAATAGCAAGAAGAGACAAGAAGGCCTTCTTAAACGAGCAATGCAAAAAAATAGAGGAAAACTATAGAATGAGAAAAACCAGCGATCTGTTCAAGAAAATTGGAGATATGAAAGGAACATTTCATACAAAGATTAACATAATAAAGGACAAAAGTGGTAAGGACCTAACAGAAGCAGAAGACATCAAGAAGAGGTGGCAAGAATACACAGAGGAATTATACCAGAAATATATGGGTGTCTCGTACACCCCAGGTAGTGTGGTTGCTGATTTTGAGCCAGACATCCTGGAGAGTGAAGTCAAATGGGCCTTAGAAAGCACTGCTAATAACAAGGCCAGTGGAAGTGATGGTATTCCAGCTGAACTATTTAAAATTTTAAAAGATAATGCTGTTAAGGTGCTACACTCAATATGCCAGCAAATTTGGAAAACTCAGCAGTGGCCAGAGGATTGGAGAAGATCAGTCTACATCCCAATCCCAAAGAAGGGCAGTGCCAAAGAATGCTCCAACTACCGCACAATTGCACTCATTTCACATGCTAGCAAGGTTATGCTTAAAATTTTACAAGGCAGGCTTAAGCAGTATGTGGACCAAGAACTCCCAGAAGTGCAAGTTGGATTTCGAAGGGGCAGAGGAACCAGAGACCAAATTGCAAACATGCGCTGGATTATAGAGAAAGCTAGAGAGTTCCAGAAAGACATCTACTTCTGCTTCATTGACTATGCAAAAGCCTTTGACTGTGTCAACCACAGCAAACTATGGCAAGTTCTTAAAGAAATGGGAGTGCCTGATCACCTCATCTGTCTCCTGAGAAATCTCTATGTGGGACAAGAAGCTGCAGTTAGAACTGGATACGGAACAACTGATTGGTTCAAAATTGGGAAAGGAGTATGACAAGGCTGTATATTGTCTCCCTGCTTATTTAACTTATATGCAGAATTCATAATGCAAAAGGCTGGGCTGGATGAATCCCAAGCCGGAATTAAGATTGCTGGAAGAAAGATCAACAACCTCAGATATGCAGATGACACAACCTTGATGGCAGAAAGTGAGGAGAAATTAAAGAACCTTTTAATGAGGGTGAAAGAGGAGAGCGCAAAATATGGTCTGAAGCTCAACATCAAAAAAAACGAAGATCATGGCCACTGGGCCCATCACCTCCTGGCAAATAGAAGGGGAAGAAATGGAGGCAGTGAGAGATTTTACTTTCTTGGGCTCCATGATCACTGCAGATGGTGACAGCAGTCATGAAATTAAAAGACGCCGGCTTCTTGGGAGAAAAGCAATGACAAACCTAGACAGCATCTTAAAAACCAGGGATATCACCTTGCCAACAAAGGTCCGTATAGTTAAAGCCATGGTTTTCCCAGTAGTGATGTATGGAAGTGAGAGCTGGACCATAAAGAAGGCTGATTGCCGAAGAATTGACGCTTTTGAATTATGGTGCTGGAGGAGACTCTTGAGAGTCCCATGGACTGCAAGAAGATCAAACCTATCCATTCTTAAGGACATCAGCCCTGAGTGCTCACTGGAAGGACAGATCCTGAAGCTGAGGCTCCAGTACTTTGGTCACTCATGAGAAGAGAAGACTCCCTGGAAAAGACCCTGATTGAGGGCACAAGGAGAAGGGGACGACAGAGGATGAGATGGTTGGATAGTGTCCTCGAAGCTACCAGCATGAGTTTGACCAAACTGCGGGAGGCAGTGGAAGACAGGAGTGCCTGGCATGCTTTGGTCCATGGGGTCACGAAGAGTCGGACATGACTAAACAACTAAACAACAACAATAATGATTGTGATATGATTATACTATTATGAATTAATCTATGTGTGATATTATAAAATAAGCATTTTCTTGGATCCCATGCTACTGTTTGCTTCTTCATCTGTCGCACTCCGTCTGGCCTCTGCAATTCCCCTCCCATTCCCTTGGCGCCATTCCCTGCTCTTTCTAATTTCAACTTTAGTGAGAAAACAATAGGCAACAGGATTGCATGGATCCCCATACGCAGCTTTGTGCTGCTTGGAAATTCCTTTAGGAAGCCACCAAATTTGAAGACATGCTTTGTTCAAGTTCAAATGGAATGTTCCCACATATTAAATTGCCATTAAATGTGCCGTCCATACGTACACATTAAACTGCCACAAGAGAAGACTTTCAATTTCCAAAGAAGTATTATTATCCCTTTCTGCTCTCCATAATACCCCTACATCACCTAATCCAATCTGAGTGCACTGAATTGACATAATATAAAACAATGATTTACAAACAGAAATGTGCTACTGTGGCATTCATACAGAGCCTCCGATCGTTTCACGGACTATTGACCTGTACATCACTACTTTATTCTTCCGCTGCCACCAATTTTGTGGGGAAAACCCAGGGTTCCCCAGTGAAGTATTGAGTCTCAGTCAGGTAGCGCTAACAATGAAAATTAAAGTTTATTTCAAACACAAACAAGTTTTAAAATATATTCAAAACGCTGTCACTCTATTCCCTCTCAGTCTTGTCCCTGTGTCTAACTCACTCTGACTCCTCTATCTCCCCCCTCCCCAAAATAACCAACTGAACTAACTGTCAAAACCTCTGGGCTGAGCCTCAAAATCAGGTAGGCTCCGCCTCTGGGCTTTCTTATTGGTCAACCTATTAACTCTTTTTCTCTCCCAATACAAACATATCCCCAAAGAATGGGCAAACGCCACAGCTACATACCATACATCTGCATATGCACAGAAAACACCAGTATGACATTCCTAATGTGTGTGCCTATTTTGGAAATGTCTTTGGTTGGATGGTAATGCTGTTTACAGAATGCAGAATAAACTGATTTGCAGACTAAATCAAAGAAGCTTTCCTTATCACCTCTCAAAACCATGCAACTGGCGAGAAAGCTGTAACACAGAATTAGGATTTTTGTGTGTGTGTGGTGTGTGGTGTTGTTTCCTAAGAAGAAAATGAGCCAGTGTCAATTACTGGCCAATGAACACATGCAAATACAGATTCCACCCCCCCCCCGAGGCTTATAGTTGAATTGTATCTATTATGTCATAGATACAGTTGCTTGAATAAAAGGTCAATCTGCAGGCTTCTTGGTCTTTTGTTAAACAGTGACATCATCACTGCATTTAGTTTGTTCGTGATGCTACCAGCTGGAGCAATGAGTCAGAACTCTATCCTGGGTAACAGTCAGGTACTATCCTGTAGGATGAAATATCAACTTACAAAGAATTTTGAAGATAGATATAGCATAGAACAGTGGCTGGTTGCTCAGACATGCCAGAAAAACATATATAATTTTAAGAATATATGTTTGCAAGTCACAAAGAACCCCATGTCATGGGCTAGCACACTAGTTTAGATGTATTGTTTTCATTATTATGCAAGGTACAAAAGCACTTTAGAAACAAAACTCTTGATGCCTAGGCCCACTTTTTTTTTTACTCAGCTTGCCCTTAATGTTGTGCTGTGTGAAATGTATTTGCACAAGTATCAATGGACACCTATTGGGTGGTGCCTGTGAATTCACCAACAACAAATGATCCAATCCTCTACTTCCACTTCTACATAATTTTGTTCACTTTCAACGTTTTTACTTATTTGAAATGAAAAGTTTTTTCTTTATCTTTAAAAGTCCTTAGAGGGGCACACCCCACCCCTCCTAAGAACAATGCTCCACCATTTCACAGACATTTCCCTTCATCCCTCCTTTCGTTAAATCTCCACCATCTCCACTTTCTTTTTGAAGCAGAAAGCAGGTGCATGGCTCAATTGCATTATCTGTATAATCCCAAGGGCCGCCAGGTGGCAGTATATAGTGGGCAGGAGAATAAAGTTCAGCTGTTAACTTGACTTCCCCCATGAACCTTATTTAGAAGTTCAAGATCTGAGGACAAAAATGCAGGAAGGAGGGAACAGGATAAGTGTGCAATCATTCCCTTCTGCTGAGCCCCAGGCATTGATTGGCAGTCTACACTGATTGGCAGTGTCTCTCCAGGATTTTAGACAGGAATATACCCCTTTATTTAGAGATGTCAGGATTTGAACCTGGAACCTTGTGCATACAAGCATGTGCTGCACCACTAAGGTGTGGTCACTGCCCTCACCCCCATCCCCTGCTGCATTGATCGGGCACAGATTTTGAATGTCTATAGCATCCAAGCCATTGGTTAACCCTACAAGCTATAGCCCCAAAGGTACAGGATATCACATAATTCATGGGGGGTTTTTACTATTTGATTGCCCCTGGAAAGATCAACAAACAAGTCACAAAAAAGAAGAAGAACTATTTATAAAAGAATACAGCCTGACTGACTAAGGAACTTTTCATTCATTAGTTTCACGGAGCCAAGTTATTCTGCTTAATTTGTGATGAGTTTGCAACGAAACTTTGACAGTTAGCTTTTGGAAGTAAGGTGGTGGTGGGGAAGCATTTTCTATCTTTTTTCTTGGACAACGAAATAATGCAGCCAAAGAAAGGCACAGGGGGGATGGCATCATGTGATAATGCCAGAGGCATGAAAACAGCAGCCTGGGTTAAATCTTTGCTTGCAAGAGCAACATTCTTGTAATCCAGGCTTCGGAACTGGCACTGTGAATGCTCGTTCAGTGAGCTCGGCCTTGCCCCTCTTCCTGCAGTTTCCTGCAGGCCTTCTGTTAAGCAGCACTGTAAGAGACTCGGTCCTCGTTGATGAGACTAAATCTTCCCTTGTTTCCCAGCACTAATTATTAGAAGTTACAAAGGTGAAATGGGTTTTGGCTTTCATTTTTCATGTTCTCTGCTGATGCCTGTCCCAGAAAGGCAAAGCAGCAAGATGTACAAGTACAGTACATTCACATTTGTTATGCTGCTATGAACTGCCAGACAAGAGTTACAGGAGACAATTTTTACGTTTGAAACATGGACACACATAGTTATTTCTCCCTCTCTCCTCAGCTAACCCCATACCCTGCAATTTCCCCACTGGTAATTCTCCCAATTCTCACATATTGCCAAGTGATGCCTATCTTTCATTCATCCAAGCTTCCCAAGCATGCTCTGTTGCAGACCCTAAGTCACCCATTCCCAGTTTGTTACATGCCTACCTGAAAGTTCTCTCTTCAATCTCTCCATGTGATTTCACAAGCCTGGTTCTGCAGCCTCTGTGAGGAGCACATTCTGCTGTTCTGGGATCCCTCTATAAGTCCCAATAACACAAAATGAACAAAATGAGGGGAGGGGAGCCACAGTCAAGCACCTGCTTGCTGTCCCAATTCTTTAGTCTGCCCTCTGGGTCTTGGCTCTTGGGGAAAGGGAGCTCCATCACCCTTTTCTCTTCTCCCCCACATACTAACAACTCTCTCTAAGCACGATGCCCAAATCCCACTGGCTTTAAATAGTGACTGCTCTACAGCAAGCATCTATGCACTTGACATGAGACATCAAGAGCCCACTGCCTATAAAGCCACATCTCCACCACTCTGGTACAGAGCCATGGTTTCCCAAGGTCTCTGCTATTCTGCCTCTGTTCACATCTGGCACATTGCCCAGGGAACTGTGGCTATCATTCTCTTCTCTCTCAATGGCTTCCACATCTGGTTTCTTTAGGTTGCTAGCCTTGCTGCCAAGGCCTAGGGTGGGCTACTGGAGGGAGCAGATCTTTTCCTCCCCATAGCAGTATGTACAATCAGTGCTTTTTCTTCAGGGGGTAGTCAAGAGTATGCAATACTGGCAACACTTTTTTTTTTTTTTTTTAAGTGTGACACTTACTGTAATAACTTTATGGTGGGTACCAGCACCTACTTTTCTTGAAAAAAAGCACTGTGTACAATAGTTTCTCCAAAACAACTGTTTACAGAAAATAATGGAGAAAACAGAAGCATTGAAGTCCCCCACCCCACTTTCTGTGCATACTTTCCCACATGTAAGTACCCAAAGTACTTAACATACCATCTTTACAAATGCCATGTCTTATAGGATAATAGTATTCCAGTACTGGGAGATGGAGGGGCACTGAGAGAAGGGTGCTTCTTAAGGCCACCTAGGATATATGTGGATAAAGCAATATTTAGCCTGGGGATTTCTAAGTTTATTGGTAATTCGCTGACTAGTCATGCCACATTTGTTTATCTAGAACAGCCATTAACTGGCTTCTCAGCCCAACCCCACAACTCTTGGATCTGTACAAATCCTCTTTGCAAATCCATTTGGGTTAATTGCCCTAGATGTGTGGAAACCAGGGGTCATTTCACTTGGTGTGCAAATGTCTCCTGTCCTGACCCACAAATCCAGCCCCTTATAGAAAAAAACACAGAGCCCTTTAAAACTACAGCCAGCTACTCCAGAGACACAGAGACCGGGCCATGCTCTGCAAGATGTCTGATGGCTTAGGCTCAGTGCTGAAGCAACATTCCTCCATTAACTCCAACAGGGAAACAGCTACAGTCAACAGAGCTCACTGGGAGCTTTCCCTGGTCCTGAAAAGTTCTGCCTGAATATGGATGTGCCTTGTTCAGTCAAGCTACGTTCTCTGAATGTTACTTTACCTGATTTAACCTAAGTATATCCGTTACCCCAGCAGTAACCTCATGCTTTCTCTAGGTAGGCTCCTTCTGCCTACCATAACTCAGAAAAAAATGGGTTAGGCGTTGCAGCACAGCTCCATCCACCTGAAGCAAATGACTTACTTGTCTAAACATGGGACTAACGCTTACCAGTTCAGGCTACACAGAGCTCTGTCCTAGTTTTCTAGTCATGTGACTTAAGCTTATTTTGCTAGACGGCCTCCATCAGTTGGCCTGAATAACAATGCCAAACTGCTTCCTTTGCTGTCCAGAGACACTGAAATAGCATCTGTCCCACATCTTCTTGATGTATGCTTCTTCTGTCTCTCTCCTTCATTGATTGTAATAGACCATGGATAGCCAATGCAATAAACTATGCTTGGTTGCTTATATTCTCTACAACACCCACTCTTAAAAAATCTAAAGCCTTCAAAGAATGATATAGTCAGCAGTTGTCAGCCTGACTCAGCCCAATTTTGGTCTGAACAGACTACCCAGGCTTTAAGGAATGTTGTGACAGGGAAGTGATTTACTCTCACTGCCTTCCTCATGGTGGAAAATGGGCATCTCATTCATAATTAGAGTGATTGAGCCTTGAACTGCATCCTTTGCCAGATGAGCAGCAGTATATTCATAGGAACTTAACAAGTTCCCCAGAGTCAGAAGATAGGCCAAGGATTTTATTTCAAAATAAAAGTAATCTCATGCTGTAGACAGAAGCTAAACTGAAAAATCCCAAAATGGGTTAGCAAGTACGGTATTTGTTAGATGTCTTTATAAGTGTCCCAGTCCACCAAAACCTTGAGGGCAGGTGGGTCTTGTCAACCTGGGAAGGCAGGAGAAGGAAAGCTTTGATCCTAAACCTCTGCTGCTGAAAGAGATTTGAGTAGCCAAACTGGTCAGCAATCTAATCTTAAAGCCTACTGAAGGAAAAGGAGGGGGAATTCTATTAGCTTCAGTGGGCTTTTGATTAAAAAAATCAATTCCAAACGCAAGTCAACAGGGCTATTTGTGACACCATTTAAAATTAGGCCTAATTCACCAGTTGCAGTTGTGGCATGTCTGAATATCAGATATAAACAAATGTTTCAATACTATATTTGAATGTTTTGGTCCTATGATTCAAATTTTGACTTTTTCTGGCAATGAAAGCTTTAATAATCCCATGATATTCTTCAGTTCTCATAAAGAAGAACACTTAAACTTTCAGAGTCCATGAACATTTATTTGAATTTCTGTGGTTGAGAAAAGCGAGTTTAAAGGATGAAAGCAAAACCTCACATCCACAAATCCCAGTGGTTACCAGCTCATAAAACTCTCTACTTCCTTTCCTGAAGCAAATATAGGAAACTGCTCTTCAAAAGGTAGACTTGTGTGTGTTTCTCCCCCTCCCTCTTATTTATGTTTATGAAGTGGGAATGAAAGTTCCTGCAGCATTTATTTCTTTAAAAAAAGATTCTGTTGTGCTGCATTAAAGACAAGTACTGGTGAATGATTTTTTAAGTTCAGTTTGGGGCATGGCACAAAAGGTGGAATGAACTGCCTAGCAGTAATAGCCTGGCAAAAACTATTTCATTTATTAAGAAAAAGGCAAACTGATTTCTTTGTCTTTGAGAAATCCTCTCATCCTATATGAGATGTAGCTGCTGTTATTGCACTTTGTCTCACCAAGGAATGCAAGGGAGTGTAGCTTCACCGTGGCAATATTTAAATATCCCTTTCTATTGTTAAAGAAGAAGAAGAAGAGTAGAAGAGTTTTGATTTAATATCCCGCTTTATCACTACCCGAAGGAGTCTCAAAGCGGCTAACATTCTCCTTTCCCTTCTTCCCCCACAACAAACACTCTGTGGGGTGAGTGGGGCTGAGAGACTTCAAAGAAGTGTGACTAGCCCAAGGTCACCCAGCAGCTGCATGTGGAGGAGCGGAGACGCGAACCCGGTTCACCAGATTACGAGACTACCGCTCTTAACCACCTCACCACACTGGCTCCCAGAAGGTCAAGAGGTCTCAGAAACTCCAACAGAAGACAAGTATCAGGCAAGGTTAGGCATCACACAGCACTTCCCATGTCTTGAGATTCATGCAAACATCCATGATCCATGATCCCTGTAACATAGGAACTGCTTGCTGATGGTTTGAGCAATGAAAATACTGGTTAAAAGTGTTGCTATTGGAGATGGGCAGCAGACCCACCTGTGCTATATACAAATCCACCATTAAACAAAACAAAACTTACACGGTATAATCAAAGCATTAAATTGGATTAATTATCCGCTATGATTATGTCATTTAGAAGACAATGGGGTCTAGTGAACTTCATGGCCAAGTGGGGATTTGAACTCTGGCCTCCCAGGTCCTAGTTTGGCACTCTAACCACTACACCACACTGTATTTGGTTAAACTGGAAACTATAATAGTTGTTCTCATTGTAATTTCATTTAGTTTTATGATGAAGTTGTTAGTGTTAATTAGTGTTTTACTGGACTTGCTTTTTAACAGAGTCTGTAACATTTTAAAAACAAACGTAACTTTTTTCAGCATAGTTTTACTGTTATTTTCTTTCACTGCTTGCCAGTGAAATCGTCAAATAGTCAATGAAGAAGGAGCTATAGATGTGCATAATAATAATACTAATAATTCTCTCTGACTGATTGCACATATGCTTCATGCTGCTTACCAGAAGTACATAGATACTTAATTTTATTTGCGTGCCAACTTTCCATAGTTCAAGCTATGCTCAAAGACACTTACAACGTGAAAAAATACATACTTACAACATAACAAAAGTAGTCACAGACAATAAATAAAGCATCAAAAAATACACAACCAAATCGGGCAATTTTCACATAAATCATAATAAGAACTAAAATAAAGATACGAAAGATTAATATCAATAGCCCCAACAACTCCCCTCCCCCAACAAAACCTCCTAAACAATACCCAGGCCCCAAGAGTCTGCTCAGCAGCCTCAGCTTTTGTAGCTGGAGTCAATCAGGGCCCCACCCTCCCAGGCCAGGTGGGAAAAGGCCTGCAAGGCAGAGAGCAGGTCTTCTAGGACTCACAGCCCAGAGACAGAAAAGAGAGAGATGCTGATCTTCTCCAGATTGAGAGGGCATAGGCTTCCAGAACTTTTACACACTTCCTGCACCTGCACTGCTTGTGAGGCATTTAAAGGTCATGAAGCTGTATTTCACATGATCCAAGCATATTCAGAATGGATGGAAATCTGCATCCTGGCTCGGGGTGATACATTTCCCCTGTGTTTGGCAACGCATAAGGGACCACGGGTGGCATTGCGGTCTAAACGACTGAGCCTCTTGGGCTTGTCGATCAGAAGGTCGGCGGTTCAAATCCCTGTGACAGGGTGAGCTCCCTTTGTTTGGACCCAGCTCCTGACAACATAGCAGTTCGAAAGTACACCAAAAAGTGCAAGTAGATAAATAGGTACCACTCCAGCGAGAAGGTAAACAGTGTTTCCATGTGCTGCTCTGGTTTCGCCAGAAGCGGCTTAGTCATGCTGGCCACATGACCTGGAAAAATTGTCTGCAGACAAGCATCGGCTCCCTCGGCCAGTGAAGCGAGATGAGATGAGCACCGCAACCCCAGTCTTGTCTGTAACTGGATTTAACTGTCAGGGGTCCTTTACTTTTACCTTTACCACACTAAGCCCTACCATTTGACAAGGATTATTATTTGTTTCCTGAGTCATTTATATAACACATTGGTCTAAATAATAATAATAATAATAATAATAATAATAATAATAATAATTTATTATTTATACCCCGCCCATCTGGCTGGGCCTCCCCAGCCACTCTGGGTGGCTTCCATAGAAACCAAAAATACAGTAAAATATCACACGTTAAAAACTTCCCTGAACAGGGCTGCCTTAAGATGTCTTCTGAATGTCAGGTAGTTGTTTATCGCTTTGACATTTGCTGGAAGGGCGTTCCACAGGGCGGGCGCCACTACCGAGAAGGCCCTCTGCCTGGTTCCCTGTAGCTTTGCTTCTCGCAATGAGGGAACCGCCAGAAGGCCCTCGGCGCTGGACCTCAGCGTCCGGGCAGAATGATGGGGGTGGAGACGCTCCTTCAGGTATACTGGACCGAGGCTGTTTAGGGCTTTAAAGGTCAGCACCAACACTTTGAATTGTGCTCGGAAACGTGCTGGGAGCCAATGTAGGTCTTTCAAGACCGGTGTTATATGGTCTCGGCGGCCGCCCCCAGTCACCAGTCTAGCTGCCGCATTCTGAATTAGTTGTAGTTTCCGAGTCACCTTCAAAGGTAGCCCCACGTAGAGTGCATTGCAGTAGTCCAAGCGGGAGATAACCAGAGCATGCACCACTCTGGTGAGACAGTCCGCAGGCAGATAGGGTCTTAGCCTACGTACCAGATGGAGCTGGTAAACAGCTGCCCTGGACACAGATTTGACCTGTGCCTCCATGGACAGCTGTGAGTCCAAAATGACTCCCAGGCTGCGCACCTGGTCCTTCAGGGGCACAGTTACCCCATTCAGGACCAGGGAATCCTCCACACCTGCCCGCCTCCTGTCCCCCAAAAACATACTTCTGTCTTGTCAGGATTCAACCTCAATCTGTTTGCCGCCATCCATCCTCCAACCGCCTCCAGACACTCACACAGGACCTTCACCGCCTTCACTGGTTCTGATTTAAAAGAGAGGTAGAGCTGGGTATCATCCGCATACTGATAAACACCCAGCCCAAACCTCCTGATGATCTCTCCCAGTGGCTGCATGTAAATGTTGAAAAGCATGGGGGAGAGGACAGAACCCTGAGGCACCCCACAAGTGAGAGCCCAGGGGTCTGAACACTCATCCCCCACCACCACTTTCTGAACACGGCCCAGGAGGAAGGAGCGGAACCACTGTATGACAGTGCCCCCAGCTCCCAGCCCCTCAAGACGGTCCAGAAGGATGTTATGGTCGATAGTATCGAACGCCGCTGAGAGATCCAGCAGAACTAGGAAACAGCTCTCACCTTTGTCCCTAGCCCGCCGGAGATCATCAACCAGTGTGACCAAGGCAGTTTCAGTCCCATGATGAGGCCTGAATCCCGACTGGAAGGGATCCAAATGGTCCGCTTCTTCCAGGCATGCCTGGAGTTGTTCGGCAACCGCTCGCTCAATCACCTTGCCCAAGAATGGAAGATTTGAGACTGGGCGATAGTTGGCCATCATGGCCGCATCTAAATATGTTTTTTTAAGAAGCGGTTTAATAACCGCCTCTTTTAGCGGGCCTGGGAAGGCTCCCTCACGGAGGGAAGCATTCACCACCCCACAAAGCCCATCGCCCAGCCCTTCCCGGCTAGCTTTTATAAGCCAGGATGGGCAAGGATCAAGGAGACAGGTGGTTGGTTTCACTCATCCAAGCAGCCTGTCCACATCCTCGGAGGTAACAGATTGGAATTGATCCCACTCAACTTGACTAGACAGAACTCTAGCACTCTCCCGCCCCGGCCCTGCTCCCATGGTGGAGTCTACTTCTTCCCGAATCTGAGCGATTTTATCTGCAAAAAACTTTGCAAAATCATTGCAGGAGAACATGTGGCCTGTACTGGCCCCCGATGTTGCAGGTGGTTCCGCTAAATTGTGAACCACCTGAAAAAGTCTCCTGCTGCTGTTTTCTGCAGATGCAATAGAGGCGGTGAAGAAATTCTTCTTCGCCGTCGCTATCGCCACTTGGTAGGCTCAACGTTGAGCTCTAACCTGTGTCCGGTCAGATTCGGAATGAGTTATCCGCCACCGGCGCTCTAGCCGTCTCAACGATTGTTTCATTGCCCTCAGATCCGTGGAAAACCACGGGGCTGTCCGGGCTCCATGCAATCGGAGAGGGCGCTTTGGAGCCAAATAGTCAATAGCCCTGGTTAACTCCACATTCCAGCGGGCCACCAGGGAATCAGCTGAAAGGCCATCAACATGGCATCCCCTACCACTCTCTGGAAACCATTTGGATCCATTAAGTGGCAGGAATCATGTGACTGGAAAGCCATGATGTGTGGATGGGCCCATTTTGGAGAGGGTGGAATGATTAGAAATAATATTTGCTTTGCATAGACAAATACGTTTTGGCAGATGTCAACTGAACTAATGTTAATAATGTGAAGAAAAAGAAAAAAGAAAAAGCCAATGCAGAACAGGCTACTGTCTGCCAAAAGTGATACTAATGAAGTTGTAGACTAGTGATTTCAGATAAGCAGATAGAAGCAGTTTCCAATTGTCTAGCAACCAAAGGAGAGGCTTCCAACTAACAAGAGGCAGAAATTGGCCATTGAGCTCTTGCTCCAGTTGCTAGGCAATTGTGAAGGGTATCATTCTTCTGTACTTCACTGGAATTGAAACAATGGCCAGCCTGGGAATGAAGTGGAGTAAAAAATGATTATATGGATTTGCGGTGGATGCAAAACAAATGCTCTGCAGTTGGCCATATGGTAACCCATAAAAGTTCTCTTGCCAGGGTGCTTATTTTGTGAGCTAGTCTTGCTGGTGAACACATCCTCCTTCAGCTTAAGTCCCACTGTAAAAAATATTTAGGATGATTTATGTTCAGCAATTTTGGAACATTGGAAGCTGCTTGATACTGAGCAAGTCCATTGGTCAGCTTAACCCAGAACTGCCTACACTGACTGGCAGTAGCTCTACGGAGTTTCAGACCAGAGCTCTACGTGAAGTTGCCCATACAAGGAGTGAACCTGAGACCTTCTGTGGTCAAAGCATGTCCTCTCCATGCTTTGGAGCTGAGCTACAGCCACTTCCTATGTTTACAATTCATGTGTTGTACAGTGCCAGCCTGTGCCTGTCTACTCAGAAGTAAGTACCATTGAATCATATGGAGTTTCCTCTGAGGCAAATGTGTATAGGATTGCAGCCTTAAAGTTAACTGAAGAAAAAACTATTTAGCCTAGATTTTATATATATTTATACTGTTTCAGTGCTGGGTAGGCTAAAATCATATAGTCCCAGTTTGCAGCAATTTGTCAAATGTGATGCATTGAAAAGCAGCCTGCAAATGGGAATTGTCAACATTTCTTGAACTTCAGCACTGAATGCCTCAACATGCCAGGCTGAGAGTATTGCTTTAATATAGTAAAGGATTGGGAGGGGGATGCAGTATAATGAAAAAATCTTGTTGCCCTTATAATCTTTTTTCCTTCTTTTACACAAGTATATAGCTGTTCCAGATAAAGATCAATGACAGGGGATGAAGATTTATTTATTTATTTACTGCTTTAGATTTTAAAAGTCCCTAAATTGCAGAAATCAAGTCATCCCTTTAAACAAACAAAAAAGCATTCAAAAATAAGATGGTTAACCCTAACCTGTGCAATAAACTGAACTGATGTGAGTAAACACTGAATTTTTGCTACTCAGTACTAGAGACTAGGGACGCGGGTGGCGCTGTGGGTTAAACCACAGAGCCTAGGACTTGCCGATGGGAAGGTCAGCAGTTTGAAACCCTGCAACAGGGTGAGCTCCCGTTGTTCGGTCCCAGCTCCTGCCAACCTAGCAGTTCAAAAGCACAAAGTGCAAGTAGATAAATAGGTACCGCTCCAGCAGGAAGGTAAACGGCGTTTCCATGTGCTGCTCTGGTTTGCCAGAAGCAGCTTAGTCATACTGGCCACATGACCCGGAAGCTGTACGCCGGCTCCCTCGGCCAATAAAGCGAGATGAGCACCGCAACCCCAGAGTTGGTTATGACTGGAACTAATGGTCAGGGGTCCCTTTACCTTTACCTTACTAGAGACTATGATCTGATTTTTTTTTTTAAATGTACTGGAATTTGTCCTGGGCAGTACCGGAATTTGAGAATACGGTGCCTTGGTTTTGTTATTTTATTTCTAGGTTTATGTTACCTGTGGTTCTTCATGTTTCCTCTTTTGTGTATTGTTCATCCACATGTTTTATATATATTCTTTGATAATTTTCTTGTAACCTTGAGGGTTTAAAAAAAGGTAGCCTGAGGATCTGAAGAAGATGCTTGAGATTATTCATACATGCACTTGACCCTCATGCTCATAAGAGGCCGCCTCATGTCTGCCTGTTAAGGGAGGCCTTGTGGGAGGCTGATCAAAGAGTCTAACTATGGCATGATCCAACGGATGACAAAAAGTGAAGGAGGAAGTGCGTGGAATGATCTTCACATTCCCTTTGTGGAACACTTGGCAGACAGCAGGCTCAGATCTAGAAGGAGAACACAAAGGTAGGGGGTAGGTCCTGGGAGATGTTCACCAACAGAAGACTCACATTAAGAGTGGGCATCAGCAGGTGGGGATGTAATTAGCTTGGAGAATTACATTGTGGGATTAGAAGCCATATAAAACAGTGTTTCCCAACCTTGTGCCTCCAGCTGTTTTTGGACTACAATTCCCATCATCCCTTGCCACTGGTCTTGCTAGTCAGGGATGATGGGAGTTGTAGTTCAAAAACAGCTGGAGGTACAAGGTTGGGAAACACTGATATAAAGGATGCTGAAGGATTGGCTGCGTGCACACCAACCATGGCTTCCCCCAAAGAATCCTGGAAACAGAGTTTACCCCATGTAAAGCTACAATTCCCAACACCCTTGACAAATTACAGTTCCCGGGATTCTTTGTGGAAAGCCAAGTGTGTATTAAGTGTGTATGTAGCCTGGGGAAAGAAACCAAGGGACAGGAGATGGATAAAGGATGAGGTGGAGGAAACAAGCAGGAGAATCCAGGTGACAGCTAGGACTTCTAGAACTTGAAAAAGCTGTGCTGGGAGTCCTTTGGTTCTCTGTATGTATAAGAAGCTGGAGGTCAATGAACCTGAGAATGCAGGAACATATTGCAGCTCTGATATCACCATTTTAACACCAGCATTTAATTATCTACTATGCGGTCCTGATTTTTAGTTTTAGGGTTGTTTTTGTTATTGATCATTGCCTACCTTATTTTTATTATTATTTGTAAAAGAGAATCTGTAAAGACAGGCCTGCTGTGCTATGCGTAATAAAGAATTGACTTTAATAAGACAGGCCTGCTCAAAGTGTGATCCACCACCTACACATTAAGACCTAGTAAAAAAGGGGGTGGGTAAAGGACCCCTGGACAGTTAAGTTCAGTCAAAGGTGACTATGGGGCGCAGCACTCATCTCGCTTCAGGCCGAGGGAGCCAGCGTTTGTCCACAGACAGAGAACCCTACTCTATTCTTGCAGTCCAGCCTAGCAAAAAGAAGAGAAGGTTTATGGAGTTCATGGGGAGCCACCAGGCTGCATTTCCTTGGTGGATAACAAGAGAGGCAGGAATGGAGGGGTTAAATGAGACAATGGTAGTCATCTGCCTGAAACCAGAAAGCATCCCTATGCAAGCTACTGGAAATCTGCTGAATTAAATGCAAAGACGACATGAAATGGTACCTAATGCTTTTAAAATGATGACACAGCAACAGTGGAGGCCCCTCAGAAGGTAATGAGTGGCATCATGGGTCTCCGTCTTCAACTCCGTCTCAGAAACTAGTTCAGGGATTTAGATGGAAAATCCAAATAAGCTGAATTCAAGCCTAATTGAGGTTATCTCATGGTGCATTAGTCACTCTAGAAATGCAAGTTATTTATTGAAAGGCATAACTTATTGTTGTAACTGTATTCAGTAGGCATAGATAAGAATCAGAAGTGTCAGCATTGGATTTATCTAAATCCTCTTTGATACATGCAGTTCTTTATGCTATTGATTTATGGCATAGGGCAAGGATGTGACTTCTGCAATGTTCTTTTCTAAGGAATCAGTTATCTAAAACACATTTCGAAAACTCTGATTTGAGTTGAGGGGGGCAGACACCCCGGAGTTCCCTTTTATGAAGTATTTCATCCAGTGAGATATTTTTAATGTACTGGAAACATCCTCCCTGTTGATAGTGGACATGTAAGGTTATAACGTTACGTCAAAATCAACACCTCCTCAACTTATTAATCCTGAAAAAAAATACTTTGACATAGCCTCTGATGGGTATCTTCAAGTATAACTAGGAATATGCTCAAGTTCACATGGCATGATTCCCTTTGCAAATATACTATTGTGCCTCCTCTGCTCTTTCCTCATGATTCATCCGCAGGGCATCACTAAAATAGGCCCTTTTAACCTCTTACTTGATACATTGCTCAGGCCCTGACTACTATGCTGTTAACCATATTTGTCTTTCTCCAATTGTTACCTTATGGTAAAAATGTAGCCAAATAATTCTACTACACTAAAGGTCCCACTGGAAGTAAGGGATGAATCTCAGATACTCAGATCACCATCATTTTTCATTTTGAAATCTTGTCTGTGATCTTGTCCACAGCAAATTGTGGCACTCTGCAAATAAGAACCTATTACAAAGAGCTCAGTGTGCTCCCCCTACCAAAAGACTAAAGCTCTGTTTGCACATTTACTCTCAGGTAGGGGATTCATGTAGCAGCAGAAGTGGGGCCATGCTTCCTGCTCCACCTCTAATGTTGTGTTGCTGGTGCCACGCTGCCTCTGACCTCCACACATTGAACATGGAGGTCTGAAAAGGGAAACCTTTGTGCAATCAGCTCCTGCACCCAGGGCTGCCCACAGCTGATGACTAGACACATGCAGTCAGGCACATGGCTACATGTGAATGCCTGGGAAGAAATCATCTTGCTTCTGAGTTGAACCTTTATTTTATTTATTTTTCATGTACAACGGAATCCGCACATAGTTGAATATAAAGGGATAACTGTCTGTAAATCGTCTTGCCATTCCACCGAGAGCTGCTACAAGGCATCAGCGTGAGGGCTGCAGGTGGCGTAAATACTTGTCATATCACATTGTGTCAAAACAAAGACAGTTCTAGGAGTAAGCTTTCTCTGTCTTTTTATACATGCTAAGAGGACTGGAAATTGGTGAGATCTAATTGGATACACAGTGGACCTTCTACTTCATCCCATTGGACCATAGCTGAGGCCTGATGAGGGGAAAGAATTCCATCCAAATGTGGTTGGTTGGTGCGAGACCCTGTTTGGGAATAAAAGGCAAGCCGCAGAGTCAGAGAAGATGGTGTGTGAAGAGGAGGACAGAGGGAGAAGAGATAGAAGCTGCAGCCAGGCAGACATCAAGGCTTGGGAAGCCTGAGAAAAGCCAAGAACTGAAATCACTGGCTGGAGCTGAGGAGGTATCTGGGGGAGAGCATGTGTCTCAAAGGGCAGCCTTCAAGAGAGCTCTGCAGCCAAAAGTCAGCAGGTTTGCCGAGTGCCTGAGGCAGCAGAGGTTGCTCAACCAGGGTGAAGACTGCAACAGAAGTCCTGAGAGATGCCTGAGAGACTCCACAGGGAAGAGGTTGAGGACCTGAGTGAAGACTGCAAGTATAGCCCTTAGGACTTACAGTAGTTGAGAGTAGCTTAGGGAAATTGGAAGAGAATAAGGGGAAGAACCGGACCTCTTATAATTCTCAAAGAAATGGTAAACTTACAGTGTAACCATTCTGAGTAACTCAATGAAGTTCCACATATAGCAACCATAGTAGTGAACATAGCCAGCACTTTATAATGATTGTCAGTTAAAATGAAATATACGGTAATTTACTTTTTTCATTTTAATGTGGTGTCCGTGCTGCTTTGTCCCACACTTATCCACAGCTGCTGGTGGTGAAATTGAGGTATTTATTTGACACAGTATACGAGGTGGTAGCATTAAAGGGGTTAGAAATATAAGTAAGAGATTATCGCTTAAGCAAAGACTGTGTGATATACTTCCTCCATAACAAATAAATCAATAAATAGTTGGTGGGATCCATTCCTCCAGAGTGAGGAAATGCAATGAATAGTAGACTCTTACAGTGACCATGAGTGGAAATAGCCTGTCTTGGAAGTCAAATAGTCTCCAAATCAACCAGAAAGAGTTTGAGAAAGAAAAATAAGAAGGATGACATGTGCTGGGAGTCTCTGGTTTGGGTACCAGGTGTTAAGATATTGTGAATGAGAAGTCAGAATCACAAACCTAGAAGCTCTCATCAATGAAGGCAAAAGTAACATTGAAGGCCAATTCAGTGGCACCGCAGTGTGTGACTGAGCCAATATCACCCCTTTTTTAATTTATATGTTTTTCTGGTGAATGGAGATTTTCCTCCCTGGAATAAGCACACATCTTTAAGACTTTGTGATGTCTGCAGTCCATGAGCGCTCTCCTAGGTTCTAAGCAACCTGTGACTTGCCAACTGGAAATCTCCCCTCTACTGTAGGATATCTGGCACTCCCCATTTATGGCCTACTACTTACTATCCCCTGCTCCTGAATATTTCCTTTGGGAACTCTCTCATACCTCATAGCCTTTCAGCTGG
Source organism: Podarcis raffonei (assembly GCF_027172205.1). Taxonomy (NCBI): domain Eukaryota; kingdom Metazoa; phylum Chordata; class Lepidosauria; order Squamata; family Lacertidae; genus Podarcis; species Podarcis raffonei. Next base: position 67,897,112 of record NC_070602.1, read on the forward strand.
AAGAGGATACACAGCTGCCATGTGCTGGTAACACACACATGTTGTTCTTTTGGATTCAAAGACACTAAGCATGCCTTTGGGTGAAGATCACAAGTTTTATTAGCTGCGCAGCAATTATTTATGCATAAAATGTACATACTTAGTCAATAAGGCAAACTGCTTAGCATTTAAGCTGATTATAGCATAACCCTTCCCTCATGGTTTTCGTTTTTATGATCTATCTGCTGTCAGAGATTAGACACGGCAGTGAACAATCACGCTTGGAGAAGGATCTTCTCTGTCTGCATCTCAAGATCTGGGTTGGGAGCGCTATCTGTGTTGGAGAATTTGTCTGCCTCCAACAGAGCTCCTTTCTCCCATATTTTTAATTTTCTTCCAGGGAAGATGATAGATAGCCATACGCCTGTGGTCAGCTAGGGGAGTACCAATGGCTCCGGATCAGACCATTCCGAGGTACATCAAAGGGCTGGCAAACTGTCCACGCTCACTTCTAGTGTGGGACTACAAGTTACTGTCATTCCCATGGCTTTGAACCTGTGAAACCATGAGTGAACCATGAGAACTGGCAATCAGATTAGCCTCATGCATTTCTAATGCAAGCTACATCAATGCCTTTATCCCTTTGACACACCAGCCCATATTCCATGACATAACCATTATATGACATAACCATAACCTTGGCTGACTTAGCAGATTCAAGCTCCTACACCAACCCTAAATAAGGCATCAAGGAGATAACCTATCTCCTCACAATCACAATACTTTTCAAGGTATTTCTAACACATCCCATTAGTCATTGGCTGATCTGTGATTTGATGGACTATCCTTAAACATTCCATGAAACATTGAACTGTCAAGTGGACCTGTACTAGAATGCTGACAAAATAGGAAGTTTCTGTGCACGCAGTAAAACGTAAATATAGCCTGGGAATTATTCTCACACAGCCTATAGAGAGGACTTGCTGTGCTCTGTTGGTAGGAAATGGTTGGAATATAGGTGTCCCCAGGCTACAGAGTGTGAATGCTGACGAAAATGAAATGTAGTGTGTTTCAGTAGGGAAAGTAATGAGGTAGAGCGTGGCTGAAATAAATTCACAACTTCTTTGACTGATCCCTTTAATAAAAGAGATGCAATCCAATGTCATAAAAGAAGCTGCAAAAAACGAGAAAAATAATGGAGATTGAGAAATGACATTGAGGTCCAATAGTAAGCAACTAATTTTGTCAGATGAGATGACAGAGTTCATGGAGGGGGTTCGGTAACAAAGTGAGATCTAAAAAAGTAAACCCAGCAAGCATTTACTTTGCCAAAGCCTGAGGCAACAAACATTTTGTTTCTATGTTAACATTACTTTTTATAAAGTTCACTGATGTAGAAAAAAAATACACTAGAAAAACCTGAAGATACGTTTGTCTCCTAACCCTTTCACCTGTGTATTTTTCAAAACTTTCAGACCACTGTATCTCTTACGTCCATATTTATACATTTTTAAAAAGATGTCCACAGCTTGATGGAGTCTTGAGTTTGACCTTCCTAAAATCACCAAGCTGATATTGTGATTAATGAGCCAATTATTTTCTTCTGAGACACAGTACAAAACAAATAGCCTATCCCTTTTCCATTTACTGTTTAAAAAAGAAAAACAAAAAGCATTCTGGTTATATTGGTGCTTCTACCCTTAAGTTAATGATGAATTTCTTTTGAGTTATTTATTCCTGAAAATTAATAGGACACAAGCAGGGCAATTTTCAAATGCAGGGTTGTATATATTCTTGGTGTAAACAACAAAGTAAACATTGCTAGTGCCTGAGCAGGAATGCTGGGAGAAAGTGGTAATTAAGGCTGTAAATACATACAGAAATAGATGTGCAGTCAAGCACTTGTGGGGATGAATATCACTCACATTACTATGTAACTAACAAGCTTTATTTCCTTCATATGCATAGAGGTTTTTTGTGGTTTCTTCCAGGCTGGAGAATCGATCTGTATATTTTGTTGCTGTGAGACTTAAGAATATGTATGCATTTATGACTTTACTTACATTATTTGTCAGCTAGTAAGGTTGCCAATTTGTAGCTGTCCTTTTAAGAGCAGTTTGATTTGCAGATATTGACTTGAATCCACACTTTACTCCTACCAGTGGAAAGGTTGCATTTGCTAGTTCCCTGTTTTTCCTAGAGGCCTCTCCAAAAATCTGCTTGAGAGAGATGGGTGACCCACTGGAGCATCCTGGATGGCTGAAAATTATCACACACACCCCTTCCACAGTGGGATTCTCTGCTGGATCAAAAATCACCTATGGATTGTTTTGATCGAATCCATTAACTAGTAGTTACTTTTCATTCTATGAAAAGAGTTGCCTGCTGAACTTTGCCAGTTCGAGTTGTTGGTCAGTTGGCAACATAACTTAAGGAAGACACAACCATTTCAAATAGATCTTTTCAAAATTCTCAGTAAAGTTATTTTAATTGATTAACTAGACATGATAGAGGCCTAAGTTGTTCTGTGAAGATGTAAAGTTGAGAGGAGTGTGGAAGTGGTGTCCTGCCATGTTTACCCTTCAATTACCCTCCCTCCAGTTATGTTTCTGCTGGCCAGGCTGACTGCTGGTTTTGGAGCCTAGCTGGGGAGAAAGCTGGGGGCAGGGGGAGTGGTTTCAGAAAGGAAGGCACAGGTGAAGGAAGCGTTCTGCATCCTCTCCCCTTCCTTCTCCTCTGGTGTACAGCATGTCACACAAGCTCTGACAGAAAGGCTTACTGCTTTCTCATGGACCTATGCTGCATTGCAAAAAAATGTGCAAGGAATATTTTCTTATGACATTTTGAGGGTGGGAGGAAGGATCCTCCGTTTTCCAAGACCGCGCTAAGTCAACAAATACTTTGAAATGACAGAATGAAAAACTCATCTCAAGGGAGAGATAAATTAATTGCCATTTTGCAAGTAAGGTTCAGGTCATATTTTATGGTCACACAAGAACGGCCTAGCCAATTTAAGATCCTGTGAGAATGTAAGAATGACCTAGCTAGGTCCAGTGCTTTTTTTCTGGGGATATGCAGGGGTACACATATCCCTAAACATTTTGTGAATCTAAGTTTGGCCTCATTGAGGGGCAGCATTTCAATATGAGTAGGAAAATGAGAGTACCCCTAAACATTTTTTTTTGGGGGGGGGAAGCACTGGCTAGGTCAAACCAAAGATCTATCTAGACTAGAATTCTGACTCCAGGGGCCAGCCAAATGTCACAGGAAAGTTAAGAAGCAAGATTCAGTTATCACTGCTGTTCTCCTTTTCTCAATGCCAGCTACTGACAATCTGAGATACACAGCCCCTATGTATGGAGGTTCCAACACTAGCTGCCTCCGTTAATAGCCATGGATAGCAGTTGTCTGCAAACTTAGATGATCTGCTGTAGACAGTTACAGTGGTGGTCATGAATCACATACACTATTTTTGTGATAAGATTGCCCAGATCCTATTTAGTGTTTCTGTAATCTCACAGAGCTAAATATCTCCTAGTCAAGACCTTGGGATTTGAGAGAACTAACCCACCACAGAGGTCAAAGCTTTCTTGATGCTCATACACTGCCTCAATAAATCTGCATAGATCCAATGTATGTTCATTAGGAAAGTAAGAAGTTATTGTTTTCTGTTCTGCCCTATATTCATTGCAAGCAGCACTGCTTCTTTCTGCTGCAGCTCATCTCCTGCTCAAAACTATATTATTCATCACTCTGTCTGCTGTGGTGAAATGCCATAACTCGTGTAATTACCATAAATTATGTTGCCATTACATTATTCCTCTCCATTAATTTCAGTGCAAATGAAACACAATGCAAATAGGGAAGGTAGGGGTATTATAAGTTACATATCACTTGCAGACTGGAAGCAACAGCAACAGTGAATATTGATAGTATTTCCTGGGTTGATTTCTGTTCTAGACATGGGGCCAATAAGCAAACATTGGCTATTCCCACTTTGATTTCCATTCTTCTCTGGATTCACTGATGTCCCCAATATGTGTGCTCTTCTATTCCCTGTGCCTTTTACCAGCAAATGGCAACCATGGCAACCAGAGATCACCCTATAACTGGCCCCAGTGCACAGTGGGCCATAGATCTTGACAGTACAGATAAACTAACAAGGACCAGCATACTGAACTGCTTTTGATAAACAACACTCATTTCTTTCTAGCAAAAGTCATTTCTACTCCAAGCAGTAAAACACAGATCTTAAATCCCATTGCTAGTTAACAATTCAGCATTTCTTTATTGGGATAGAGATATAAATCAGCTAGGGTTGCTTATTCATTTGACTAACACACATACACTTTTTGCACATAATAATATCAATACTACATATACCAGAAATGTCTACAGAATTCTATTTGTAGCAGAAAACCTTATCTGCCTTGCAAAAAAACAAAAACAAAACAAAACTGAATACTTTGGAATGGGTTGCTAACTATTGATGTTGGTTGTGGGCATTTTCATACCCTCTAACATATATTTGTTACAGAAGCAGGCTAATCCTATGCGTGTTTAATCAGAGCACTGCCTTCAGAAACAGGATATAAGAGTTTCCATAACCATAACAGTTTTCTTTAGTTATGAATATTGAAGAGAAAAATTAAGTTCACAATGAGCCCAATTGTATTTGTTATGGAAAAGCTGCAACTAAAATACATTCAGCAACTTTGATATCTGGTTTGGGGTGGTTGGGCTGGGTGGATGTAAGGGAAGCAGAGTATGGACATTTCTTTGTCTAACTGCATGCATTTAGAGTCAAGATGTAGAAACATCTCCACTCAGGCTGCAATCTTATACAACAGAACAGCCAACAGTCAGGATTACGGGTGCCAAATCCCTTTTACTTCCACCACGAAAGCCTCTGGACCTGCAATTTGGCAGGCTTAGTCCACTCTGGAGCGACTTATGTGCCTAAACATTTCACCAGCTTTTGCCAAAAGGGGAGAAAGAGCCATTTTTAGATTCTCCATAACAGTGAACAGGGAAAACAGAGCTTCATTTCAGTCAGAGCAGCCTGGAACCAGAACCACAGATTGATGTGGACAGCACACAGAAGAGTCAGGAACAGTTCTGATTTTTTAAAATAAAGTACATATACAAAGCAAATATTGGGGCCTGTGTGCACTCGTACCCTACATGGGATTTCTCATTGCATATGACTAAATTTTAATTTTATACATGTCCTATTGAACATGTCCTTATGCACGTCTCATTGCACGTCCTTTGGAGTATAGGATCAAGTTGCTTAGCAGTACTATTAGGTACACATATTAGGCAGTAAGTCTCACTGAAATGAATGGATATCTGAGTAAATAAGCTTCAGTTCCAGCTGTCAGTCACAAGCAACATTTGCTTTAGACCCACCATTTGCTATAGCTTCCAACAGCTCTAAGTAGTTGTTCAAGGCTGCAAATGGTTAGAGAATTGGAATCACACTCTCCTGCCCCATTCCCCAGTGATGTACCTTCCTACATTGTACCTTCCCACATTGGACCATTACATTTCTATGGTGGCCTATGCATGCCCAGCTCAAGAAACATAGATCCCAAATGTGCAGTTTATACACCCTAAATTTGAGTACAGAAGACACAGATGGGCTCTACACATATGTGCAAAAGCCGACTATGCAAATATGACCACTCAACAGACGAACATCAGCAGTGGGGTGGATGAGCATGATCCTGATCCCTTCACTACATGTAGCCGAGAATTGTTTTATGGCATTTCATTGCTCCAAAATTGTCACATAAATTACACACTTGGTCAAGTTCTTCCTATTACCTCAATACTACTAAATATTAGCAACAACCAAAAATGTTCCTTATAAGCTTTAGTGAGATATGTCTAAGAACAGCAGCTCTTCAGACACCATAATAGGATGTGATCATCAAACAGTCCTTATTACTTGTTGTCTGCTGGCTAGTGGCATTCCAGCAATTTAGTTCAATTTACGGATGATGTCTTAGTGTGGGTTCCCCTTGGATATGCATTATGAGATGAAGAAAAAGCATGTGTCTGTTTCTGGCTGATGGAGCAACAGGCTGGGAAATATTAAGAAGATTCTCTGAAGCTTTTAGGTGGTAATTGCATTTTTTGATTTTTCATGCCTGATAGGTCAATGCACAATTCTTGGAACAGTGCTTTGTGAACAGAATTTATATTTTACTGGAAGAATCTATTTGTCTGGGTTTTGATGGCTTCTCTGGCAGTCAGAGAGCTCCATTCTAGTATTAAAAGCAAACTTTTTTTTCCCTCTAAACAAGCTTTGTGATGTTCTTTGCAGACTCTTGGTTAATGAGGAAACTGTCCTCAAAATGATCACACAAAAGCATTGCATGAAAGCAGCACATCTAGTTCCAATAGTGTCTCTTGGCTTAAACAGATCCACAGTTGTTTCTGGCCATCTAATGGGCAATATCCAACATTTCTCATATTAAGAGTAGACCTCAATGAAATACACCTGTCTACTTTGAATATGTCTTAGTTGGGTATAATTCTATGTGTCTTAGAACTATGACCCAGGTGAAGAAGATTGTAGCACAATGCAAGAAAATAAAAGGTATCCAGAAAAAAATTGGAGAAAGATTGATGCAAGGAAAAAAATAAAATGGCGGCTGCCTGAAGCTGCAAGGGAAATTAACTGTATTCCACCACCAGCAACAAACATCAACAAATGAATATTGAAATAAATGACCGAAGAAACGAGTAACAGTTAGTACATTGTTGTAAAGAAGTTATGAAACCACTCTTTCCTTTTCTTTTAATGAAAAGCTGTTTTGAGTAGAATTCAGAGTTGTGGGAGAAGGTGGCACTAAGTCTCTCCTCCTCCACTCTCCAAATTCCCTCTCTCAAAACAGTTTTTCATTTTCTGAAAATGGCACATAGTTCAGTTACACACACTTGCTCCACAAAAAACAAGCTAAGAACTAGAAATTAGCAGACAGAGGTCTGCCCTGTTCAACTAGGGATTGTGTGAACTCCCCTAAATTTGATTTGGTCCAGCAATTACAAGACAAATCTGTCAGATGCCCTGGAAAAACTACATTTTCCAGGTCACCCTATGCTCAGAGCATTACTGCCTACCGCTATCTCCACAGCAACTCCTGTTGTAGCAAGGTAGGCAATTGATTTGGTGGGAGACTTGGGGAGGGAGGGAAGGAAGGAAGACTTCTTCTCTGCCTCAGATTAAAATCTGCAATGCACTGTAAACCCAGCCTTGTATTAAAAGCAAGCACTACAAATTCATATTCCTATAACGTTGGAATTTATGGACTGCAGCAACTTATTCAGTTATTTTGTACCTTAAAATCTATGTAATATTGTCTCCTTGAGATTAAGGATATACAAACAGCCATACTGCATCTTACCGGGGGGCGGGGGGGTCAGTCTGACTGCCTAGCACTCTGTCTGCAACAAAGACTAGACAGAGACAAAGTTGCTTGCTTATTTTCTTGCTAGATTCTTCTTCTGCCTTCCACAAGTGCCTGGCAGAGGGAGTTTCAACAGGAGTGAATATCTATGCTGGGGCATCCTTATATCAAACTCCTGCTTGCCACACAGCTGTCCATGACAAGAACCAGTTTCCACCAATGGCTCTAGGAGGTTAGACTGTTAAAAACTGTTTTAACAGCTGCTGAAGCAGATTTGGGGTCAATCCTCTGGTTCTTATTTAACGAGATTCAATAAAGTGGTGTTACAAAGACAGACATAGATGGGACAAAAAAGCCATGCTCACAATGGGGTGGGTATAGACTCTATCCAACACAGCACAGACTTAAATGTAATTTTCAGTATAATTCTGTTTTCTGTATGCTACAAGAGGGACCCACTGCTATGTTGGGTAGCCACATGGGGCATCAATTCAGTCAGACATGACTTCTTCCCAGGGTCCCCCAATACACAGGCATCAGGCATCTGTACCCTTTGATCAATCCTGTCAGTTATCCTTTCCCCCTTCCCATATTTTCAACTTTCATCTGTCTCCTGTCAAATTTCAAATAAAAATTCAATGTAACCAGTAATGAGATACAGTTAAGAGCGTTTCTCTGCCTACATTTTAGATATAAATTGCTCAAAAGCATGTGAGCATGGTGCAGTTTCTGTCAGATCACCGAGTTTAATTTACTTTTAAAATAAAATCAGGCACATAGATATAAGTGTTAGATCCTTACACCAGTATTTCTGTCCCTGTAGACAATTGAAGAGCTAATCCAAACATACAGGCTTCAAAGTACACTACCCACCTCAAAATTTATAAAAGCAATTGCATACTTGAAGTGCCCTGACATTTAAATCTCTCTGCTCATGCAAAGATACCACATCAAGACATCAGTTTATTTTAGAGAATAAGCCAAGCATAAACGGATGCTGAACAACAACTTTATTGCCAGCCACAATCAAAAACAGGTAAGGATGGACAAATTGCTCTGTTCCACCTTCTTTCATTTTTTTCCAGTCAATTCTCCATATTTCCACGTCAAGTTTTTTTTAAAGTCCTAATTAAAAAATCACCACTATTTTAGCATTAATTTCTCCTAAACATACACATTTTAATACACAATTTCCTCTAATATGCAGTTTTGCAAAGCAATTTCCTCTAATGTCATGCATTTTGCATATTATTTTTATTAATACATATGCATTTATATGCATACTTTATCTTGGTATATACATTTTTGTACACATTACTTGACTGGAGAACTGGGTTGCAAAATTAAGAGAAGTGTGATTGCACAGGAATAGTGTGAATTAGGCAGGCTCCCCTTTAAATGTGAACCGAGCTTAATTTCTCACCCATCTCTATAAACAACACTTGCATGGCTACAGTTTAAGGTATAGTACATGTAATGGTTCAAACAGAAAACACATTTTATAACTCACGTTAACTTTAAAATAATTCACAGCACAGCTACTAAAAGTTGAATTTGAATCTTGCCCTTGACTCATTCATAGCTAATGGGAGAGCCATGACGGATGAAAAACTGGTCGAGGTAGAACATTGTATGGCAATCCCTTTTGCAAGCAAGAACTCTCACCCTCTGCCTCCTTCCTTAGCTTTCATTTGTATGTACTGGAAAACCACCCATTTAAAAAGAAGAAGCAGCGGCATATTTCCAACTGTAGACAGGGTGTGTGTGTGACCCCTTCTCACTCCTTACACAGGCAATGTTGTGATACTATCAGAATTTAAAGCTTGGCAAATGAAACATGACAGCCTTGCCAAAATATTCCATCCAAATTTACCTTTCATAATCCTGACTTCTGGAGGGCTTCCCAGGCAGAGGCAAAGGTGAAGAAAATTTAGATTGAAGCTTGTTTTCTTTGGGTTACTTTCCTCCACTAAACAGAGCTCAGGGTGACTCAACTGCTCTGCCTCCCTTTCTCTCTCACACACACCTTTAATTTTATGTAGCAGTCAGCAGTTCAGAGGAGACACACCAGCCGTGTTTACACCATCAAGACAAACCACCAGGACTGGCCTACCACATTTTGCTGGCTGGTAATTGGTCCCAGTTCCCTCAGCAACAATGTAATATGTGTGCATGCAGGTGCCCAATCAACAATCTTGCCTCAGCATTCTGCACAGGTGCAGCTTCTAGCCTTGTCTCAAAGGAAACCCCATGTGGAGCACATTATCATTACGGAGGCTACCAGTGCATGAATCATGGCATAGTTGGTGGACCAATGGAAGTTGATAATGGTGACTCCAACATGGAGGTTACCTGGGCTTCTAGTGACAAAGGTGGATCTAGGAGCACACACACACACACCCTCAAATCACATACTTGTTCCTTCAGAGGGAAAATAACCCCGTTTAAACTGGCCCTGGCAACTGCTCATCCCACGAGTCTGTGTCTTACCAGGATTCACTCTCGGTTTGTTGGCCTTCATCTAGCGCACCACAGTATCCTAATATGAGGAATATAAGGAGAGGGGGGTTAAGTGCAGTTCAAAGGGCAAAAGAGCTAGCCTTTCCTAATGACGATCATGCAATCCTAACCATGTGGCAGTCAGAAGTTAAGTCCTATTGAATTCGCTGTGGATTACTCCCAAGTGAGGTTAGAAATGCAGTCTAAGTACTTATTTTAAATGCTGTGGCTCATATCCAATTAAGAGAGCCTTCTGTAGGAAGAAAGTCATGGACCTGGGGTTCTGTTTTGGTTCTTTTGCATGCAACTACTGCCTCCTTCACTGCTGCTTAAAACACCTCCAGACAACTTGAGGAATCATCTTCTCTCTTCAGGTTTCTTGCCTTAAACTGTTGTTAGGCCACAACTGTACAAGGCTTAATGAAAGCATTCCAGCAGCTTAAAAGAAATACCCATCGTTTATTTAAGAAAATGTCTTGAAGATAGCCTGCAGGCACTTTCGTACAAAAAAGCAATTACATGGGAGTCATAGGTAAGTCCACTCCACCAGTAAATCAGGCCACTTATCTGAGACCTTAACAATGATCTACACTTGATTGCCGTCTCCCTGACTCCAACAAAATGGCATAAAGAATCACTGCTACTGTGCAGCAAGGAGATCTACTCAGTTGATACAAAATAAATATTTGCTTAGAATAGTATTAGCTTGTTTGCTAGCTGCTTTGCACTAAATCTTTCTGGAATTGCTGGCACTCTTAATTCACTCACCTTATAAATATTACAGCTGTAATATAGGGTGTTTGGCAGAGAGATAAGGCATGTTGAGCAAATCCCACTAGATCTACATTAGTGAGCTGTTTGGGGTATGAGCCTTTAGTTTGCTGGTAGAGCTTTCCTAAGCTCTACCATCAAACGTTCCCACTTCAAAATGTTTCTTAGCTGTCCGGTGGTGTGCTCAGAAGTCTTGGACTTTTAGAAATAAGACCCTGGGTTCAGACTTTGCTTTATGAGATAACAGGTTTATTTCAGAGTTGCTTGGTTACAACTGCATGTAGACTAGTGTCCTTTCTATCAGCCTTCAGCAGTGCATTGAGTTCTTCAAGATGGCTGCAGAAAGTTTATTGAGAAATAAAAGAAAGAGGGTGGGGAGAAGAGGAGAGCTTTATTGCTTTTTATGCTACCAGAAGGCCATTAAGTCACATATTCAGTGCTCTGCCTGTGTCTCTAGTTGGATTCATAAGCAGCTGCTGTGTGTGGTGGTTGTGGCTCTCTCTCTATCTCTACCATCTCTGTCTCTATCTCTAATAATGCCTTATATGCCAAGATCCAAGTTTGAGGCAAGTACTCTTTGGTGAGAGAACACCAGCACACATTTGAAGTCACAAAATATGCAGCAAACTAAAGCATGGAAACATGGCCTGTTAGAGCTTGAAAATGTGTCCTTCCAAGTTCCTTCCAAAGTTTTTCTCTTTCCCCAGCATAGGAAAAGACCACATACTTGTGAAAAAATTGTTTACTTACCAACTTTTCAAAGGTCTTGTTTGTGTGCTTTTCCATACAGCAGTCAGAAAAAAAGTACACATCCAGTAAAACTTAGCTTAGTTACAGTGGTAAAAGTTCACAGATTATTAGTATAGGCACTCAAGAAAGACTGGTGAGAGCTATGCCGCTCTTCACATGTTAGGCTTATCAGGTAGACTGGGGTGAACAATAGGCTTGGTTGCCTATTTCCTCCCAAAGTAAGAGGAAGTGACATAGCTAAGCCTGGCAGGACAGCTAACTCTATGGTATTAACCCCTTCATGCGTTAATTGGATGTAAGCATGCTGGTTATCCCACACAATTCTCTGATTCAAGAAGAGGAAGGGAGTGGGGGAAGCTGGATGTCTTTCCACATAATTCACCTAAAAGCTGATCAGAACATAAGAATAGGTTTTATACCACAAATTCATAGAACTATAGAGTTGGAAAGGAACCAAAGGATCATCTAGTCCAACCCACTTCAGACTGTTTTGCCCATCTAGGATTTTCTGCTCTATCTACAGCTCTCCAGAGTCTCAAGCATGTCACGTGATCCTTTTAATGGGAGGTGGCAGGAGATTGAACCTAGGAAGTTAGGCATGCAATGCATGTGCTACTACTCTACTACTGAGCTATGCTTCAACTTTTTCCAGAGGCTTCAGCATGTGCAGCCCCAGCTGCTCCATACAATGTTCCATTAGAGTGGGATGCAGCAGGCCCGGTTGTTTCATAGCTCTGGGAACTCCACCAGCAGAGTCAGCTCCCCAAATCCAAATTCTAAATCAGCTCTACACCTTTGTCCCTTTTAAAGGGTACTCATCATATATACTCACAAGGAGTTAAGGGTATATTTGTCACCCATTAATGATATTCACTGCTCCCAGCTCCTTAATACTATATTCAAGAGATTGGAAAAGAGAGTTGCAAGGAGCAAATCTCTGGGATGTTCGGGATAATAGAGATGCCAAGAAAGCTGTGCTTTTAAGTGTTTCTCCCTCTTCAAAACAGAGCAATTGAAAATAATATTCCATAGTGCAGTCTATTGGGCTGCTGCAAAAGCTCCATTCCTGATAACAGAGATAAATTAACTCAGAGCCATCCGTACTTCAGAAAGTGCTGCTACTCTACTCAAAGTAAGTGGGAAAGGAGATGAATATGTGCTCAACTCTCACAATGAATCAGTGGGATATAGCATAATTTAAAAAGGGCCCCTTTTAAGATCAAGACTACAATTCACAGCCACTAAAACTTCAGAAAGTCTCTTTTTAGGAAAGAAGAATTTATTTTCTAGGTTGTGAAATGCACAATAAATAATAATAAAGTGAATCATTATGCTTGATTTTCTTAAACCCCATTTGAAGATTTAGCAGCCTCATTAGAGGAGTCTTTTAAGATGGCAGGAGGGTTTTCTTAACAGGCCAGGATGCACCGTAGGGCTGGTGAAACAAAGGTCCTGAACATATGTCTCAGGAACAGACAGGTTAAGTGTTTAAAGCAGCCTTCCTCAATCTGAACCCTTCCTAATGTTTTGTACTGTAATTCCCAGCTGTGCCAGTCAGAATCTAGAATGCACCAGGCTGGGAAACAGAGCTAGAATTTTTGCCTGGGATTCAGCCATTTTAGAACTTTGTGTTCTGTGCCTTTCAGTTAATTTTGAGCTGCCTACATTTCTTCTGATGCAAAGATGCGTAAGCAGCAGCATCCCAGCGAAGCATAACACTGCAGTGCATTTAGACTTGCTGGCACCCATAAATGTCATATTATATTGCAACAAGTGCCTTGCCTGTTATGTTTATCAATAGTCACACCTCCTAATTTTTGAGCCTATGTGCAAATCCCTCTTATTCACAGTCGTGATCTGATAGATTGGGGCACTCCGACAATCTCAGGTAACATCTTTTACAGTGCTTGGACCGCCAACCAGTGCAAGCTTTGCAAAGGGGAAGCCGCCACCTTCATGCCCTGTTGAGCTGTGGGGTGAATCCTAAATACCACAAATAATAAGACTTTCACAATCTTGCTGTCACCTGAACAATCCCCTCAGGCAACATGGAAAACTGCTTTTGAAAACAAGGACCGTTTCAAAAGCTACAAAGAGACTTGTGGTACTTTAAAGATGGTAGATGTGTTGGGGTGCCCAAACTTTCTTCAAAGAGGGCCAGATTTGATGAAGTGAACATGTGTGAGGGCCGACCAAAGATGTTGAGCTTTTTTTAGGATTTGACCCCAATAAATAAACTGCCACAGGAGCCAGATAAAGCGGGGCGGGGGGCGGGGCTGAATTAGGCCCCCAAAGCGGACTTTGGACGTGCCTGGTTACATCATTAGCATTTATAGAATGGAGCCCAATCTATTTTTTAAAAATTATGGGGACATGATTTGGCTAAGACTGGCAGAAGTGACAGGTCTCTTCACAAACATTTATATTGATATTAGATTGGGAGCTAGTCTGAATGACTGCAACTCAATTCATGATCACCTAGTACTGGCATGAGATGTGCCTGATAGGTTTTTAAAGAATAGCTCCACAGTGACCCATTTATAAGGCAGTAGGATCCATAGGGGCAGCAGATCCAGCCTCCAAGGAATGCATTGCCTGCTACTGCTGCCGTGGTGCCAGGATCTTGGAGGCAGGATCTGCCGCCTCTTTGGCAGCCCCCCCCCCATGCAGCCTCTACAGTGGCCTCTTGGTGAATAGGAGGTGCTGCTGATCTCCTCCCACTCCTGATATTGATATATATTCCCCCCTTGTTCCTGATGTAGATCTTCACTCAACCCTTCTTCCCTAGTGGGAGGGGAGGGGACACCAATTTGTGGTTCACCTCAGTTTCTGAAATGTCTTTGGCTGGCCCTGATTCGGAGGAAGTGAGAAGTGAGAGATCTAGGCCAACTCCTGGGCTGGTCTAAATCTCTCGCTGCTTTGGGGGCATCTTGGGGCACCAGGATGGATTTGGACCTGAGCCATTTCCTGCTCCTCCCATAGCTTGTCCCCAACTGCCCCCAAGCAATTGTTGCAGGGCCATGGAAGTTACCACAGCAATCCCTTGGATCTCCCTCTCCAAAACCAGAGCTCTCTGGTTGTCCCAAGAGCTGTGGGGAAATCAATGCTGAGAAGCCAACCACCTAAAAAATCTTTTGAAAGGCATGGGGCTTTACCACCAGGAGCAACTTCTTCATTATTACAACCCCCGCATGCAGCTAATGGAAAGTGAACATACTATTTCCTTCTGTCTAATGACTTGATATTTAAAGCCTTGGTAAAACCAAAAAAGTAGTCATGAATTTAAAATGGAGGCGGTTTGAATCTTTTTCAAAGGATCTTGTGGAGGGGGGGTGAGAATAGGTATGCCTGATGGGAATCCACATGTCTGTTTTTGGTCTTCCTACTTATCGATTCTGTGGAAATGAGAATGCCTGTAGGAGGAAAAGAGAAAGTCTGTTTCAGCGAAGATTCCCAGATGCCATTATCAAGGGAATGTAATTATCGAAGCTTGCTGGCTTCCTCTGAGGAAAGTTTCATTTCTATTCAGTGACATGATGTTATCTGGAATGCTGTTTAAGTGGAGTACAAACTGGAACAATGCAACAAGGAGACCCCTTGTGATTAGTCATGTCCTTTGTTTCAGAACATAAATACCAGGTTTAACAGAAGGGTTTCACATTCACAAGGAGAATGATAATGATTTGCAAAGCAGGAATTAATCTCATGCTTTTCCAAAACTTCTCTTGCATGATCCCAAAGGAATCTAGTGCATTCTACAAAAAAACAACCAAAAAGAAACTCCCGAATGTGTATAGTGAGATAATGCCGAATTAGAAAAGATTTCAAAGTCATCTCTGACATTTGAGAAATATTAAATAAATATTCCCAGAAGGCTCTAGAGACAGGGGAAGCGCAATCTTGCTCATTCTCCTTGACCTCTCTGCAGCTTTTGATACTGTTGACCACGGGATTCTCTTGTCATCCAGGCTGTTTAACATCTAGATGGAGCTGCTGGGATATGTTATCAGAAATTCTGGAGTGAGGTGTCCTCAGTATATGGATGACACCCAGTTCTCTGTACTGTCTGAATCAGTAGAGGTTTTCAGGTACCAGACTGGTGCCTGGAGGCAGTGATGGACTGGATAAAGGTAAAGGTAAAGGGACCCCTGACCATTAGGTCCAGTCGTGGACGACTCTGGGGTTGCAGCGCTCATCTCGCTTTATTGGCCAAGGGAGCTGGCGTACAGCTCCCGGGTCATGTGGCCAGTATGACTAAGCCGCTTCTGGTGAACCAGAGCAGCGCACGGAAATGCCGTTTACCTTCCCGCCGGAGCGGTACCTATTTATCTACTTGCACTTTGATGTGCTTTCGAACTGCTAGGTTGGCAGGAGCAGGGACCGAGCAACGGGAGCTCACCCCGTCGCAGGGATTCAAACCACCAGCCTTCTGATCGGCAAGCCCTAGGCTCTGTGGTTTAGACCACAGCGCCACCCACGTCCCTGATGGACTGGATGCAGGTCAACAAATTGAAACTGAATGTAGGCATGACAGGGATGTTATACGTTCCTGAATCTGGGAGGTGGTGGGGCAACTTGTTCTGGATGAGGTTGTACTCCCTTGTAAGGAACAGGTGTGTCGTATCAGGGTACTCCTGAACCCAGTGTTGTCACTGAAGGCCTTGTGGGCTAGGTGTGCCTATTTCCAGCTATGGCCCTTTCTACACTGAGACACTTTGGCTACTACACTCCATGCCCTGTCAATCTCTGGAGTAGATTATTTTGATAGAATGTGTGAGGCTGCCCTTGTTTGGAGGGATAGGTGACATCAAGGGTGCACCATGCAGCAGCTAGAGTGATATCCAGTCGTACTCATATTACACCTGTCCTGAAGCATCTGTACTGGTTCACCATTTGTTTCTAAACCCAATTCAAAGTGCTCAGTAGAGAAGGCCTTGTTGGTAGTGCTGTTGGTCTTATTTAAAAAAAAAAGTAGTATAAACACTGACAACTGGGAAACACTGGCCTGCGAGTGCTCCAGTTGGAGAACAGCCTTTATCAAAGGTGACATGGACTTTGAAGACACTCAAACTCAGAACGCAAGGGAGAAACGTGCTAAGAGGAAGGCATGCTTGGCAAATCCACACTGTGATCAACTCCAGCCCGGGAACCAATGTGCCCACTGTGGAAGGACATGTCGGTCCAGATTTGGCCTCCACAGTCACTTACGGACTCATTGTTAAAACCAAGTTTATGGAAGACAATCTACGAGTGGTCGCCAAAGAAGAATAGAAGTCTGATGGTGCTGGTATTGGCTCATGACATGTTTTTCTCTGTGGTGGGCCCCCAAACTGTGGCGCTCTCTCCCCATAGAAGTGCATATGACACATCATATTTTCTATTGATTATTTAAAATATACACCTGTTTACCCTAGCTTTTTGGGACGCGGGTGGCGCTGTGGGTAAAAGCTCAGCGCCTAGGACTTGCCGATCGAAAGGTCGGTGGTTCGAATCCCCGCGGCGGGGTGCACTCCCGTCGCTTGGTCCCAGCGCATGCCAACCTAGCAGTTCGAAAGCAACCCCGGGTGCAAGTAGATAAATAGGGACCGCTTTAGCGGGAAGATAAATGGCGTTCCGTGTGCTGCGCTGGCTCGCCAGATGCAGCTTGTCACGCTGGCCACGTGACCCAGAAGTGTCTGCGGACAGCGCTGGCTCCCGGCCTCTAGAGTGAGATGAGGGCACAACCCTAGAGTCTGTCAAGACTGGCCCGTACGGGCAGGGGTACTTTACCTTTACCTTTTTACCCTAGCTTTTGGAAGCAGATAATGGGTTTTTTATCTGTTCTTCGCTGTAAATGGTGCTATCGGCTATGGTGTTGTTGTATTCCAATATGTGGGAGAAGGATGGGGGGGGGGACATTCTGTTGCGCAAGGAGAAATCATTGATCCAACATAACATTCACCTTGAGCTAACCAAACATTCACCACAACTTGTGATTTAACACTAGACATGTTCCACCAGCCCATGTATTGTGGCCTGCCAGGTTCTTGGCTCCACTTCTCCCCAACCAACCCCATTTTTTTTACAGTCAAATGAAGGCAGGAAAAATATGTGATTTATGGATCTCATACAGGACCAGTGCTTTTTTCAGGGGGGGGGGGGGCGCAGGGGGACGCAACCCCTAAACATTTTGTGAATCTAGGTGTGGCCTCATTGAGGAGCAGTATTTCAATATGAGTAGGGAAATGAGAGTACTCCTAAACATTTTTTTAAGAAAAAAAGCACCGTACAGGACTGATGGGGTTGGTGAACTGTAATTAGCTTTGTGCATTGCAAATTGGGCAGGTACTGAATACACCTTTGATGACCTTCTAAGCTTTCTAAGGAATAGCTTTGTTGCCTTGCATTTGTTACCATCTCCTCCACAATGTGTTAGAAATTGGTTCTAATTAAAAGCAATTATTCCTATGGTTCCTGTTACTTCCATGCTCTTTTCCACTTCCTTGTGGGATATGAGTCAAAAGAAATAAGTTTGTGCTTGTGTGTGTGTGTGTGTGTGTGTGTGTGTGTGTAAGGTAATTTAAAACAACAATTAAGATGCATTTACCCAATCAGTGGTATAGGAAAACTGTTAAATTGCACCGCTTTGTCCTTTATTTTAATTCATTTTTCATTACACCCTTCTCTCCCCAAATACTTAATCTACACTGAAGAGTGTACAAAAGACCATAAAAGAAATTAGAGAATGTGAGGGAAAGGTCAAGTTCATATAGTATAGATTATGTTCAAACTAACATGGGATTTTTCATATTAAGGATGTTTTGTAACAAGAAGATAGTGTGAAATGTTAAGACAGGGTATACGTCGAGTTATTGCACCTCCTCCATTTACTTCAAGCCATAATTAATGAAAGTACAGCTGAAGTGAATGGAGGAAGGGTCTCTGCAATATTTCTACCAACACACTTTGGCAAGCCACTTTCCTCAATCAATGCATCTTAGCAGGACAAATGATTTATTTGCGGATATGCAACTGCAAGCTTCTTGTTAGAGGAACAGCTACAGATCAGTGGTAGAGGGTGTACTGTGCATCTGTCGGGCCCCAGGTTCAATTCCTGTTATCTCCAGCTATGGCTGAGATGAAACCTTGTAGAGTCTGTTGACTGTTGTGGTAGACAACTACTGAACTAGATGCTCTGGCTCAGCATAAGGCAGCTTCTTATGTTCATAGCATTTATTGTATATTTTAAAAATGAATGCATTCTATCCCACCCCAAATATCAGACTGGGGGAAAATACATATGGATAGGGATCCAGTCCTGAGAACCATAAACCCACATACATAGTTTCTGATTCAGCAGGAAAGTCATAGTTAGAAGGGGGGCCACCAAAATAGAAGACGAAAGTGGACACAGATTTACATAAAATATGCATATGCTAATTTATTTGTGGGAAAGCAAATGCTAAAATAATTACTATAATTTACATATAAATACATCCCAGAGTTGTGTGGAAGTGTAACCTGGTGACTTGAGTGACCATCTGCCCAGGTGCTGAGTGTTGATGGGTAGAAAGGATAACAGCAACATTTTACCACTTTTGTAACTGTGCAAAAAAGATCCAATATTTGCAGGAGATGAATCATCTCTCTGAAAGGGGTGCATATTTGGCTCAATTTTACTAAAACTAGCAATGAGGGAACAATTTTTTTGAGTTCACATTTTAATGAAAACTCACCTGCTTTGTACTTACCAAATCAATATGTGAACCAAAATTCAGTTCTCCTTCAAAATCCACATTTCTCTGAATTTTGTGATATAGCTGTCCACCCAGATGTACACAAAAATACCCAAAACAAAACACATATTAGTGGAAAATGAGCGCAAACATGCACAATGTATATTAATTTTGGGGCTGACATTTTAAAAGTGTTCACAAACTGATGCAGAAATGAGACAGACTTAAGATTTGAAAAATGAGAAAATAAGAGAAACCAACATTGACAGATGTGTCCATCCCTGCTAAAGATCCTCTTTCCTAAGACATTTTACATGACAATAATTTATAGTAATGGTTGGATATTAGCAAACATTCTACACTAGATTGTCTTCATGCCTATCTGCTCAAACAGCCTTACTTAAAGACACAGCAGTATTTTCACATTCCAAATGCATTGTGGCACCAGGAATAATCAAAATAAATGCTTTCAGGATGCCAGTAAAAACTATCTATATAGTATTCATTGCTTGGGAAGAGAAGGTGTACATGTACAAATGCACTGATGATCTTTTGCTCCATTCTGGCTCTTCTTCATTCACCTCACAGAAGCAATTCTCTGTTGCGACATTTGAGAAACAGAATGGAGAATGGAAATTACAATGTGAATGTTTGGATAGCTCCTGCTGGAGAAAGTGCTGACCTCTGACAACATTTCATTTGAACTAACCTGCTGAGCTTTGTTCTCCTTTATACAAAACTTTGCAAGTAATTTCTGCTCACAGGAAGTACAGCTGAGGTGACTACCAATACATAGTTTGATCAATTGCTCTGTAACAGGAATTATATCATAGCCAACCTCCATTAGATCAGAAATGATGGTTCCCAGCAAGCAAATTTCCACTTTCCAGATTCTGAAAGAAAATGCATTAGTGTTTCAGGGGATTTATTTTATTTTATTTTATTGCTGTATTACACATAAAATGTCAGCTCCCATCTTTATCTTCAGCAAATATCCACCTCACTATTATTTACTAATAATATTGTTAAATAAAAATGATGATAGTGTATTAATTGTTATTCATATTGATAATATTCTTTACTTTCTAGGAGATATATTAAACTGGATCCACAGGAAATGGTGATAAATATGGGCAAAAAGGTGACAATAATGTCCCACTTCTACTGGGTACCAAGTGAAGCCAGAAACTAATGTTCAGGTGAGCAATTGTATGGAATGAATATTATTTTACACACAGACTTCCCACACACCATCAGCATTGTACTGTCCTTTGGGTAGTTTTGTGACTTCCAGGGCAGTAGAGGACATAGCAGTGTTGCTCGAATTAAGTCACAGGGATATTATTCATATCTGGGAGGGGAAATGGCCGAGGCAGCACTTTCAGCCAGAGAACGCAATGTGTTTGCCACCCTAGTATTTATGGCCGCCTGTGGTGTGAATGTAAAAATAAGCAGAGACAGGTAGGAGAGATGGATGTGGGCCGTGGGCCAGAACAGCAACTGTAGAGAAAGCAGAGGATGAGAAATACCTCTAGCCCGTGCCTTTGCAGGACAAAGACTGAACCCACTGTGAAATTACTTTTGGGTGCTGGTAACCACCTGTGGGTGCTATTGTTCCTAAAAGGGTGGTTCTGAAGCGCTGGCACATCCCATTTTGCTGCTTGAGGTAAAACAGGAAGTGCCGCCTTGCCCTTCCCTTCCCTGCTGCAGCTGCCTCGACCAACACAACTTCTCCGCTCACTCTGCATCAGTGCCAATTGTGGGTGAAATCTTACCTGATTTCCATGAGATCTTGCACGCTCTGCAAGATCTCACATGATTTTGGCCGATACCAGTGCCACTTCTGAACCAATAGGTTTTCTGCCCCATTGGGGGCTTTTGATGCCTCTGGCAGCCACCTCAGTCTGCCTCATGGCAAAGATGGCTCTGGCCAAGATGAAACTTTACTCATATGAAGGTTTTTTCGGAAGGGGGGAGCCAAATACCTTCTCCATTCTCCTTTACTGCCTTTCACTGCCTGTTTGTATCCCTGGTAACAATCTATCTCTCCACTCCTTATCTATGTTTACCCCCACCTCACCCCACCTCATATTTACCCACAGGATGGGGGGGGGGAGAAAGCGTAACCCTCCAATTAGGAGTTCATGATAAAAACAACTACATCTGGCTACATGATGACTTCTGAAGGTGGCAGGCATAGGTGCCTGTAGCAACCATGCCAAGGAGCAATTTGTGCTGTTTCTCTGAGGCCCACATAAATGGCTTCCTAGGTTTTGGCAGAGGTATTGAAAGAATAAGAAGTACAGCATTAGAGCACTAGTCTGCCACAGGCTTTTCTTCTCCGTGCTTACTCTGATCATTCTCAGGAGGGAAGCTGTGTTTGACTTCTCGCTGCAAGCATGCCACCTATTAGGGACAAACAAAGACTGAAGAAAACAATCACTGCTCCTTGTGCAACCATAGTGACATTATCAAAAAATACAGATTGGAGGAGTAAAACCAGAGATGAATTTGTTTTCTGGCTCAGCCCTAGCACCTCTTTTCAATGTCTGGGCTCCAACGTGTTAAATAAAATAGTTTGTTCAGAGTACTTTTACCCAACCATGCACTGAGTATCTACAGTCAGTCTTAACACATCAAGGATTATGAGAAAGTTCTTCCAAATCAGTATTGTTTCTAGACAGATCTGAGCCTCTGCAACTCTTCCCCCATAAAATTAACTGTATGGAGCTGCAGTGGTGGTAAATCTTAAAATGGCAGCACTGACTGAGATGGTATTCTTTTTTACCAAAGTTAAAAATCCAGACAGAAATCAGTGCAATGTTCAGAGAGACTTCACACTTCTCCAGTCCTGGATCTGTGTTTGATTGTGCATCATCTTTGCCTCTCACCTGACACTCATGAAAACGCTTGATAAGAATGTATGACAGATATAGAATGTTTTAATTTTGGAAACCATTGATCTGTTTTACAGTGACAAACTGCATTTGTCGGTCTAAATAATGTTACACATTTATCTTGACTTTGCCATCAGGCTATCAACACTCCAGTCACATGGATGGATCGCTCAGTCATTTTCTCATCTAATTCACAGGCCCAAGACTGATAGCGCAGCCTTATGCATGTCTGCTCAGAAGTAAGTCCCACTGAGTTCAGCAGGACTTCTCCCCACCTCCTCAGACAAGAATGTATAAGATTGCACCGTAAAGTAGTTTATGTCTAATCCACCCTACCTTATCAAACTTTGAGACTGGTCTGATAATGCACTTCATCTCCTTTCTTCTTTGTAGTCTCCTAATTTGCTGTGGTGTCAGTTTCTTGCTATTTATCTTTTGGGTCCAAATACAGAATAATAAAGTATCATGTCCTTTAGTCCTACTGTAGTGCTGCAAAAAACAATAACCCTTCCTCTGTGGTGAGCCAGATAAAGATGGCGAAGGATGCTAGAAGAGGGTCCCTTCCCACTCTTTAACATCCTGCCAGCAATGGATGTAATCAACAAACAGGTCAACTTCCAGGAAGATTCCCCATGCAATACATTACAGTTATTGTGCTCTATAAAGTACTACAGGACCAGGTCAATGTAGACTTTTTCTGGTTCCAAGCACTCCATCCTCATCATCTGGATTTGGCCCTGTAAGAGCAAGAAAAAGTGTGGGGTGGGGAATGGAGGGCTGGTCATAAGCAAGCACAATTTGCACAAAATTGCAAGGCATCATTCTTAGCTTCCAGCTTCCTGACTTTGTTCCAAAACAGGATAGCCTTAGCACTGGTCTTACACTGGCATTGATCATCAAGTACATTAAGGTGTCAGTTGTTATTCCCCCCGCCCCAGCTCTTGTGCAGGGTGAGGGGAAAGAAATCAAATGTAATACAGGAGCACTATAAAAAATAAGAGCCCTTCTTCAAATCACCTTGGAGCACAGAGGCTCCCAGCAGTGCAGGCTGCAAGTAATAGAATTAATTTGGTAATGAAATATTTGTTTCAATTAACTTTGCCAGCATCAGTGTTTCCAAGGACCCACTAGGGTCAACAGTAAAGGCCTGTTAATTACACGATGTTCAAAGCATCAAGGCTTTAAAGCAAATCCACATAAATATCACCGGTGCCACTTAAATTCGACTCATCATCCTGTATGAAAGATTAACAAACTGAAGAAAAATCTACAGACAGGTGGGGAAAAGAGAATGATTGACTGCCTCCAGGGACTCTCTTTGGAGCTCCTCAGATCCAGAAAGGAGAGTTATTACTACTCCACCTGTCCTCGCCTTGCTATAAGCTAAATAGAAATGATAGGCTTGTTCACATGTTACACTAAGCGCATGTAGAAGCTGTCTCTACACAGGTACAAGTGTTTGTGTGAAGGAGTGTACAACTATTTCTGCCCACCTCAACTAATGTGTGCACAGGTACACAGATTGTACACTCGTTGAATGTAACTCCTAAAGCCACAATATTTGTCTCAATTTCTTGGGTTGTTTTGAGTTTTTTGTAACATCAAGTATTGCCAGATGCAGTGGTAGCCACATATGATTGGCTATTTGCATAGGACTACATTAGCAAAAAAAAACCCTGCTAATTTGAGTTATTTCTGATTTCTAAAAGTCTTTGCTAGATCCAGCTACACGGTTTTTGAGACCTACAAGCCTCCACATCTTCCACCCTCCTTCCACCCATTGCCTGCACAATTTCCTGTAATTAAAATCATTTGCAGTGAGAAGTGTATGGCTTCATGACAGCCTATTTGTCATGCTATGAAACTGACCATAAAAACAACAGGCTATATGACTTTTTTCCCCAAGTGACTTGCAGTAAAAAGTGATTTAAATATGTAAAGCTTTAATGGCAGAGAAAAAGCCCACATTGTGGTTTTCTTTTTTTTAATCTCTGCTTGTAAAAAAAAAAGCAGAATATTCCTCATGTGAACCAAAGAGAGAGAAAGTAGTGAAAAGTTTGGTTTAAAGTACAAAAAATAGAAGCAGTTTCACCAAAACCTTTGTTGTGACAGTAGTAAAGAAATGCCTTTTGACACAATATAGACTCATATAATTCCATAGTTCATAGCTTTTTCTTCCTTGAATTCAAAGATTGCAAATTAAGCCAACGGCTTAATATAGGCAGATAAAATTCCCTTTTAACGTTACAAAGCTGTCTTTGATAATCCCATATTCCAACAAGATAAATTGAAATAGCTTCCTATAAAATAGAAAGCAGGGGGAGAGGGAGATCATGAATAACTAAAGGAAGTGTTTCTGGACTGACATGGTTCACAAGGCTTCTTTTTCGAGGAACACACTCAGTTTATAAGGCTGCAATCCTTTACTTATTTACCTGGTAGTAAGGCACACTGAACTCAGTACCATTTATTTCTGAGTAGTTGCATGGTAGTTATATGTACCCTCCAGAAAAGGAGAAAACAAAGTTGCTCCCTCCTCCATGTGGCAGCCCTTGAGATATTTGAAGATGGCTCTCATATCTCCTCTCAGTCTCCTCTTTGCCAGGCTAAACATACCCAGCTCCTTCAACCATTCCTCATAAGGAGAAATTCTTCAGCAGTATGTCAGGAATGAGGCATTTGCAATGGCTGTAGCCCAGCTTCCCCTTCTCCCTGCTACAGTTGTTATTGTTTTTACATGATGTTGCTGCAAGTACCAGAATCGCCACCATTTTCCTTCCTCTATTGGACTTAGTGTAATTCTGGAATTTTATGAAGGGAGGAAATGGTAACAACTGCCAAAAGATGGTTGAGAATCTTAAGAGGAATTGCTGAACAAAGTGTCATTCTTTTCCAGGTGTGGTAGTGAGCAAAGGAAAATCTCAGAGGTTTTCTCAGAAACAAACTGCCCCCTGAGAAAGTTCACCTCAGCTTTATCTTAGGACTGACTCATCAGGGCACCACTGCATATAGTCTTAGAACTGCTATAGTGACATAGTCTAGTGTACAGTGATCTCAGCAGTGAACCTCTGCAAAAAACAGAGGATATGTTATCTTTGTACATGTCTTTTGATGGTCAAATTCACATTCATGCACAGTGCTTTTTTTCTAGAAAAGTAAGTGCCAGTATTCACCATGTAGTTGTTATAGTATGAGAAGCAAGTGGGATTGTCTTGGAGAATATTTGAAAAAAATATATGGTATTAAGGTAAATTTTCAAGCGGGGATAAATTTATGGTCATCTGTAGAAAGGATAAGCGAACTGAAGGAGTGAAAATAGGATGGAAGAATAAAAGGAGATGTAGCAAAACAAAGAAAACGATGTAGGATGTCAAAAAAGGTTAGGTTGGGAAGCCCAAAAAAGACTTTGATGGGATGATAATTGTATGTAAATAGGCACTGGAAAATGCATCAATATTTATTTATTTTTTTTAAAAAAAGAATTATTACAGTAAATGCCACACTTTTTAACAAAAAGAGGTGTTGGTACTGCGTACCCTTGTATACCCCCTGAACAAAAGCACTGCTCATGTATCTTTTGCTCCCTGAGTTTCTCTTCTTCAAATCTCACAGTCCTCTTCCTTTTAAAAAAACACCTCTTTTAATATTTGGTAAATTGCAATCTATTTGTTTCCAGTTTCCATTTTATCTTTAACAGGTAAAAAGAAAAAAGAAAACAAATAATCGCTTGACTCATAACAGGCAAAAGAACTGCCAAGGCTACAGCTTTCAAGAATGCTTATTAAAAACAAAGTTTGCTTCAAAGTACTTTACTTAGGGAAATGCATTCATTTTCCAAACGACATACCATGGTCAGTAACAGTCTCTCCAGAAATACCGAGCTTCATTATATTAAAGCAATAAAAGGTAACATTCCTGCTGGCTTTGTGATAAAAATGAGGCCGATTTAATGAACATTTCCCCATAATATTCAATCCTCCATGTTCATATTCAGCCACTCTCACAACCCTGCCTGCCCCGTTCTCCAAAGACTCTCTTTGCTTCTTTTTAAGAGCTGGGAATACTTCAAAGGAATAATTCCTCACCCTGTTTCTAAGTGCAAAATAATGTCCAAATGTGCTTAATGGCGATAAATCCAAGCTGCTCCTTTTTTTATTTAACCATGGTGGGATTTTCGGGAAAATGCCTCCTTATCCTGTCTTGAGAAGCTCTCGCACATGCATGTGTTGCAAAGCCTTTCTCAGAGCAAGAAAACGGTGTGTTCTCACATTTTTTATTATAAATTAATCATATGCAATAAATAAAGTAGACTTTCAAAAGTTGAAACCTAAAACTAATAATTGCCACATTTACATACCGCTATCAAACATGAATAGTGGTGATTGTGGTGTTAATATCAGCCATTCTTCTTGGAAGCAATTAAACTTGGCACTGCTATCATTACCTAATGTGTTTATATCAGCTACTGTAATTGTTTTTCGAAAGCCATAAATTTCTCGAGTTAATTATCAACAAATTGGCATGCTTAATTAATGGGACCACTAATAATACACTCCTTCATACGTGTTTGAGTGATATGTTGTTAGCTGCGTTGACACAGTTAAGCTAATGATGCTTAAGTACAGTAACCTTGTTAATATCTGAAGCCTGGGTAGCGTTCTGGGAAAAGGGCTGGCTGATTTCAATGCACTAGTGGACTATATTTAATGAAACAGGACAAAGTTATTGCAGTCACTATATTAAACTGCTTATCTGATTATGCATTAGCTCAGGGACTTTGGTGCTATGACACAGGACACTCCAAGGTGCATAAGAATGGGAAATAGGGAGGCCAGGTGGCTTTAGAGAAGTCAAACCAATTCACAAGGGAGCTGAAATAATATAGTATCGTGTTTAGTACTAGAATTTCATATTTCCATGGGAGGGAGAAACTGTGAAGAGTTCATGGTGGAGGGGGGAGATTTACTAGGATCCTAGAGCAACATTATCAACATAGGACAAAGAGGCACCTTATTTATTGAGGCACCTTATTTACTGGGCAGCAGGATCCACAGAGGAAGCAAATTGGCCTCCAAGGAATGCATTGCCTGCTGCCACTGTTGCAATGGCAGTGACGGCTGTAGCACACTTCTTGGAAGCTGGTTCTGCCACCTCCTTGGCAGCATACCCCAGTGCTGCCTCTCCAGTAGCCTCTTGACAAAGGAGCCGCTGCTGGTCTCCTCCCCTAGGCAGCAAATGGCAGGACTGCAATACCTCCAGGACCGCCTCTCTCCATATGAATCTACCCAGACACCAAGATCATCCTCTAAGGCCCTCCTTCGTGTGCCTCCTCCATAAGAGGTCTGGAGGATGGAAACATGAAATGGGCCTTTTCCCCAATGGCTCTCCGTTTGCAGGATCCATGGAGGTTCGGCTGGATGTCAGGTGAAAACGTTCCTCTTTAACAAGACCTTTGGCTGATTGACATCCAAAGCTCTTTTAGAATATGTTGTGGAACGAGGGATTATTGGGTTGTCTTTGTTTTTATTATGTATTTTGTGTTTTTTATATGTAGTTTTGTGTTGTGAACCAATTCACTAGATCATGCTCCCTTCAAAAGCCATGGTATCTGGCACATTAAATGCTGGCAATGGAGGGCTATGCAATTGTATGGCGTTTCAAGCAGAAAATAAAGGGCTCTGTTTGTCCCAGAGATGTTTGAGGCATTGACCCATCTTGGGAATGGTTAGTGGTGTTTCTGCTCCATCATGCACACCTGAGAAGTTGCCCATTCAGCTCAAATGCTGAAGGAAACCATGGCTGATTTGCTCCACCATGCTCATTTCCTGCATTTTCATCCTTCCACACATCAGATTTAATAGCTGTTTAACAGTTACGTTTATTTTTTTAAGACTTGCTTTACAAAAGGGTGTGTGTGTGTGTGTTATTTTAGTTTCATAACACATTACTGTAGAGACAGAAGCGTGGAGATGGTCATGATGGCTATAAATTACTTCCAGTATCAGAGAAACCATGTTCCGCTCTGAATCAAAGGCCATACAATTGCTATGCTACTGATGCCATTAGGAAGGGGCTGATGGGGTGTCACTCAATTAAGTTCTAGTTAAAGAGCCAAGAATGGATTGGATTATGCAGAGCTGCATTTTATATCCCTTCTAGCAAAGGCAGGTGGGAAAGGGACTCTTCTGCTATGGATGCAAAATTGTCTTGCACTGAAGAACATAATGGTCTTTTCCCCACTGAGAACACTTTTCTTTTTAACACAAAAAACCAAAAATTAAGATTAAGTTGGGGACAACTGAAGAAATACTATTTTTTTTACCAATGTGAAAAATTTAAATTTTATATGTAAAACATGATAGATAGATATAGATGGATAAATAGATAGATATAGATATTTTACATATAAAATTTAAATCTGACTAGTGGCTAATGCAAATAAAGTTTCCACCTGTTTATGTAAAACATATAAATAATACTCAGATGGTTCCAGCAATATATGTTAGTCTTTCGAAACTTTAAGGATCCTTGAACTATCATGCAGCCTAATTGTAAGCTGTTGCTTTTGCCAGACTCTTCTTGAATGCCTGCAAACAAGCAAAAAAGAAAATGCTTTTAATCTTTGACAAGTACCTATTGTTCCCCTACCGATTATATTGCATTATGCTCTTTCCTTCTTATTTGTATTTGTTATATTTTCTTTTTTAGATTCTAAGGTTATTTCCAATATGAATTTAAAAAAAATTTAAATGAAAATGGACTGCCTTTCTTTTTCAGTAGGCAGCAGCACAAAATTTAAACCAGGACAATATGTTCTTGTCCTGCCATAGAATGGAAGCTGAGAGGTAAATCTACTCTCATAACCATTTTATTCCATTTTCAAACAAAATGCCAACATTGATGGAAAAGCCACCTAATGTAATTTTGCTGGCTCACACAAAAATGGGGATTATAAATCAGCTATTAAATATAAAAGTCGGGGGGGGGGAATGAAGTTTTTCCTCTATTACACCTACACATTTCAGTCATCTTTTGATCTCTAATGTCAGCATGAATATATGCTCTCAGAACATTTATCGAAAACTGAATATTTTTGAAATCTGTGTAGCATCGTATTCTTCAGCTTTTTCATTGGCAGCGTTTCCTCAAATTAAAACGTTGAAAAGGGCCATTGCCAGCAGCCAGCCTGCCTTTCATGGCTTCTAGAAGTGAACAAGAAAGAACAATCAAGCTAAAGGGTTTCCCCCCCCCCACTCCAGAATATTGAAAATTAGGATTGCCTTGTCTGCTAAATCTTCCTCACAGAGGAATATATTACATTGTATGAAAAGTAGCATGAGTGATTAACCCCCTCCTTTGTTGATAGCATTGGCAGCCTAAATGAGAAGCACATAGGGAATGTGTAATGTGTGATGCCTTCTCTCTCTCATGCCTTCTCCATGGCATGAAAACTGCTTTAACTAATGAAGTTCTTATTGACAAACAAGGTAAGGCTAAGCATGCATAAATGAAATAATTGTGTGTTGCTTCCCTTTTTATTCCTCCCACCTCATCTCCCCTTTCTTTGTTTTTTGCCTATATTTCAGTCCTTATGTCCCAACTCGCTCACCAAGGTCACTCAGAGTCGCGGTGAGATGTCTTCCACATCACAGAGACCCAACTGGCCTCAACCAAAAATTGGGCATTTTAGTGTCTCTGCTCCCATACTGTGGAGTATTCTTCCCACAGGGATTCATCAGCCATTCTCATTTTTGACTTTCAGGCATCTCTTGAATACATTTTCATGCTGGCAGGCCTTTGTAGTTGTTTTAATTTTGATTTTGATTAGTCACTTTGATAATTATCCGTACTTTTATTTTTTGAATGGTGTTTTATGTTTTAACATTGTACACCAGCCTATTTTATTTTAATTATTAAACAAAATGTGCCAAAGATAAAAAGTATAAAGAAATACTGTTACAGCAAGTTAAAAGCAGCATAAGGTTGGGCATTATCATTGATCTTGATGTTCCAAAACATTACAAAAAAATATAACAACATCCCACCCCACCCCCATAAACCTGTTTGGCTGTTATGATATGGCAGTGCAGAAATACTTCTAGAAACAAACAAGTAAGTAAATGTCAAATTTTAGATAGTTAGCTTCTCAAGGCAAGAAGCTGTCCTGTTATATGCTGTAAAGTACACACACCAATAGCAGTGTATCAGTCATTCAGTAATTAAAATATTCATAATAGCATTTAGATGACAGCAAAGGCACTCTAATCCATTGTGCTGCTAATGCAAGACCAGCCCAGTGCACATATTAATAAATCCCAGTATTAGCTTGTTTCTCCCTTCATCCGGAACTTATTTTATTTTTCTAATCAAAAGCTCTTAAGTCTGCCTTTACAAAAGCCCCTATTCCATTGAGGGATTGCTCTGTGGTTACTAGCTCTCTTTAGCGATGGTTCTTCGCCAGCCTAGCAACCTGCCCACTGTGTATATATCTCCTCTAGCAATCGCTGCCCCCCCCCAGGTTTCCCTACAACAGAGGCAGCCAATCCACGGCCTATAGGTTGGATCAGGCCTGCTAAGCCTGACCACACCTGGAGTCCTGTGTCCAGTTCTGGGCATCACAACTTAAGAAGGATATGGACAAGATGGAATGAGAGCAGAGAAGGGCAACCAGGATTATAAAGGGCCTGGAAACCAAGCCTTATGAGGAATGGTTGAGGGAGTTGGGTATGTTTAGCCTGGATAAGAGGAGACTGAGAGGAGATATGATAGCCATATTCTAATATCTAAAGGACTTCCACATGGAAGGTGGAGAAAGCTACAGAGGCTTTGAACCAATGGATTCAAGTTACAAGGAAGGAGATTCTGACTAAACCTCAAGAAGAACTTTCTGACAGTAAGAGTTACTCAACAGTGGTGTGGTATTCCTCGGGAGGTGGTGGACTCTACTTCCTTAGAGGTTTTCAAGCAGAGGTACGATGGCTTCTGCATTGCAGGGGGTTGGAGTAGATAAGCCCTGGGGTTCCTTCCAGCTCTACAGTTCTATGATTCTATAATTCTATGAAATGGCCTGCTAGAGCCCTTATTTCTTCCCATCACAGTTCTGGGATAGGAGAAGATTTAAACCTCTTCTTTCAGGTAAGTGTGATGATGGGCACATGTGTGTTCTCCTCCTGTATGTGTGTTAGAGGGGTGTGTGTGCTGTGTGAGAGAGAAAGAGAGAACGGGGAGAAGGATAGCTGTGTGCCTGCCCATGTGGTGAGGGGGTGTGCTGTATGTTTGTAGTCTTCATGTGTGGCGAGTATGCTGCACATGTACATCAACTTTGGTCATCACCACCACTGGCATGATGTGGCCCTCAAAGAGATGGCTAACCTTGAATATGGCCCTCAGACAGAAAAAGGTTAGCTACCCCCACCATACAAGGTCAAGTCCTTTGGACTCAAATAACACAGTGTTGAAGAGAAAATGTCAGAGAGAGGTACAGGATTGCTCAGAAAGGAAAAATGCAAGCTGAGAAATATAGGTTTGGTAAATCATCAAACGTGGTGATTGAAAGCCTGCAAATGAATCTGAGCAGTCAAGAGAACACAGAAGCAAAAGAGAAATGGAGTAAAGTTGTGATAGGATAACAGACACCACAATGAAAAGGAGATGAAGAATGAAGGAATATTAGGAAAGGGAAGTGCCATGGATTCTAAGGGGAGAAAATGTTGAGGAGCAAAGAATGAGATGGTATAAAAGGGGGAGAAAATCTGGAAAAAACAGGACTTTATTTATTTCAAAAATGACTGAATTCAAAGGGGCATTTGGAATGGCAAATGACATTTGAATATGCCAGTGTGTTGTACAACAGAAGAATCTAAAAATAGTGCAATTAGCATCTAAAAGTCCCCTGGGAAACAGAACAGCTTTCATTTTAAAGGAAACACGATTAGTGGCTTTGAAGGCTCTGGGGATTTAATCCAAAGTCTATTGTAATAAGTGAAAAGAACGCCGTTGAGTCCAATCGTTTTGAATTCAGAACTGCAGAATTGTTATAGCAACTGGTGAAAATACTACACCACACTGGCACCCGTTTTGTAAGGCGTGTTGGTTTTCTATGGCATTCACAAATTTGTGGTGGCTGTTCTGAAGACTTGTAGTGTGTAACCTGAAGGAGTGCCTCCCTCTATCTTGTTCTGCCCAGAAATCGGAATCTGCTGGGGAGGACTTATGCAGCATTCCTCCTCTAGGGGCCATCTCGTTTGCAGCAACTTATAGACCAGCAGGCCTGGTTGAAGCTGTCAGCTGACTTGTGGGACGACCACCACAGATGATTGGAGGAAGCAAGATCTACCTGTGAGATCTTGTGGTGCCCTGGATCCTGAGGGGGCTGACGGGATCTTGAGGAGGGGTAGGGTGACAGGACAAGGGTTGTCCATCATCCCACCTGGCCTTTTTCCTCCCAGTTTTAGAGGCTTCCCTTGAGACTTTCAATAGCCTGCTGGTTTACGGGGTAGAAAAGGAATTTTTACTCATGAAAATATCCCTGGGAAGAGGGATTGGCCATTCAACCACTCTGAGAATTGTAACTCTGTGAAGAGTTCAGGAGTTTCCTAAAAGCTCTCAGGACCCTTAGCAAAATACAGCTCCCATGATTCTTTGGGGGAAGCCATGATTGTTTAAAGTGGTATGATACTGCTTTAAATGTATACTGCAGGTGGGGCTTGGTCAAGTAGAGTATTCCCTCACTGTCTTTTAGCACCCTACTTCAAACAATTAGAAGGGGAGGACTCTGAAA
Organism: Podarcis raffonei; assembly: GCF_027172205.1. Lineage (NCBI taxonomy): Eukaryota > Metazoa > Chordata > Lepidosauria > Squamata > Lacertidae > Podarcis > Podarcis raffonei. The sequence goes on from NC_070602.1 coordinate 67,929,921, forward strand.
AACTTTCGGTTATTGTTCTGCCAGAAGTGAATAGGGAGCTCTTTGTCAGCTTGGAAGCAGACCAGAGGACAGAGCCAACATTGCTGGTCCATCATCAAATCATCATAATCTCTTGTTCCTTATAACATGAGATGCTGTTCAGAATGAGTTGCTGGTGAGGACACAGTTTAGCTCAGCCTTCTTATTACGAATTCACAAAAAAGGAGAAGGTGATAATGAGGAGCAACATCTTCAGTCTGACATCTCTGAAGAGGCCACTCATCCATTTATGTAGAAGTTTTGCATGAATCCATTCTGGGTCAGCAACTCTTCACAGCTCTGGATCAAAGGCCACACAATTGCTATGTGTTAAATGATGTTGTGGATGCCATTAGGAAGGCTCTGATGGAGTGCCATTCCATTAAGTGTCAGTTAAAGAGCCAAGCATGGATGGGGTTATGCAAAGCTGCATTTCACCCATTCTAGCACAAGCAGGTCAAAGAGGTACTCATGCACTGGATACAAAGTTGTCTTGCAAAAGTGATGTACTGAAGTGATAATGGTCCTTTGCTCACTAGGAACAGTTTCTCTCCCCTTTTTAATAGGCTGCAGCACAAAATTTAAACAAGGACAATACTAATCTAAATTCTTGTCTGCATATTCAAATTTGGTAACTTGTTGTTGTTTAGTCGTTTAGTCGTGTCCGACTCTTCGTGACCCCATGGACCAGAGCATGCCAGGCACTCCTGTCTTCCACTGCCTCCCACAGTTTGGTCAAACTCATGCTGGTAGCTTCGAGAACACTGTCCAACCATCTCATCCTCTGTCGCCCCCTTCTCCTTGTGCCCTTCTCCTTCTTCCCCTTTGGTAACTTACCGCACCCCAAAATAAGTTACATTTCTCTATAAAGTTCTTCATCTGCATTGGTTCTTTGTAGTCTTCCCATTCCTTCTGAACCAGCAATCCTGGAAAAGCCAGAGTTGGGGACTTGAATCTGCAGTCTGCATGGTGGGATGTTCTGAACTGTTGCTGATTCAGTTGTTTATCATTCCCAACTGTCCTATGGGGCTTCATTAACATAAACTGCTGACTATTTTGAACTGCACTTATTTCATTGTGCAGAGTAGCAAGTGTTTTAAATAATACTTTGCATATAAGAACATTTATTTAATTGATAATGCATATTAATGAATCCGTTAAGGCACTTTAGGATGTTAAAGTAGTTTTCAGGTTGCTCCCATCTGGGTTCTAACTACTTACTCATCTTTTTTATTTTAAAAAATGCCTTGCATAAGGGAAGGGAGGGGGGAATCAAATGAGGAATGTTTTCTCTTTCATCTGCCATATTTCTATATGGCTCAATAACTGATGTTCTATGGATAGTCTGGTTATGTCTTTCAACTCATCATATATTGGTTTTATAGGTGATTATTTTCTAGTTTATGCCAGTTGCCTATATGTTGGTTTCTTGGCAAACACATTTATATACTAATAAATTTTTGCTATGCCTGCATTACACATAAATGGCAGATGGAATTTACTTCTGTTGAAATATACATTTGTTTTTAAAGTACCTCGTAGTGATAAACTATGTCTCCTGCCACGGGTGGCACTGTGGTCTAAACCACAGAGCCTAGGGCTTGCCGATCAGAAGGTCGGTGGTTCGAATCCCTGAGTCGGGGTGAGCTCCCATTGCTCGGTCCCTGCTCCTGCCCACCTAGCAGATCAAAAGCACATCAAAGTCCAAGTAAATAAACAGGTACCACTGTGGTGAGAAGGTAAACGGCACTTCCATGCACTGCTCTAGTTCACCAGAAGCGGCTTAGTCATGCTGGCCACATGACCCGGAAGCTGTCTGCGGACAAACGCCGGCTCCCTCGGCCTATAGAGTGAGATGAGCGCGCAACTCCAAAGTCGTCCGCGACTGGACCTAATGGTCAGTGGTTCCTTTACCTTTACCTTTAGGTCTCCTGCACCCTCGATCCTTGGTGGGAATTTTATGCTTTGATTTGCTGTGAACACATGCTCTTGGTGATAGTACTTGGCAAAAACAGGAGCCAAACCTTTTTGATTCTGGCTAACAGTGGACGACATCTGTTAAGTAGGTAACTGGTGCTGCGGACAGCTTTAAATTTGCAAGAGCAAATAAACCGTGCCAATGTTAACCTTTCCATAATGATGAAGACAATGTTTACTTATGTATATTAAGAGAGTAATCCTTCCCAGCTGTGTAAAGCTTAATCAATCTAACAAGAAGGATGCCGTGGCTACAGGGGGTGGATTTCAATCATGGGTGCTACTCAGCAAACCATCAATACATAATGACAGTCTCCTTAATCTGAAGGGTCTGAAAGATGACATCCAGAATTTTCAGAAGCGCAAATGTTTCCATAACCAGAACTACACAGTTTATAGGATTGCACTGCCATCTGCTTTAGTCAATCTGGAAATCAAACAGTTTCACAACGCCAAGAAAGGGATGATAATGACCAAGAACAACTTGGAAAGCAAACATTTCCACAAAATCAAGATATGGCGTATTATGATGAAACCTTTCTGAACCTGCAAAGCAGAACACCAGGTAGTTCTGGCATACTGTACCTACCTAAATGAGAGAGCTGAAAATGTTTGTCTGGCACTCATTCTTATTGCACTGGATGGGTGGGGAATTCTCTTTCTATTGCTCAATAATACCACCACGAAAACATACCGTGACATTTTGAAATGTTTATTTTTGTGTAGCATTAGCCCTTCATAGCTTAACAATCTATGCCTGCAAAGAAAGGGGGAATGGATAATGATAAAGACTACAGAGAATAGTTTTTAAAAAATTATGGGTCCCTTGCACCTCTATGAACACCTTGCAGGTATTGGAACACAGATCTACCAGCTATGAAACCTGCCCTTTGCATTAGTTCATCAATATGCAAGTGATTGGTTGAGAGGGGTTCATATTTATACATGTATTTCATATCAGGATAAGATGGGAATTTCAGACTTTGTTTCTGTGGTGGTGCACAAAGACCTCTGACAGGAAATAGAAGTGGTCCTCAAAAACCTGAAACCACACAAAGCCCCAGGCCCAGACGGCTTCACAGCAGAATTCTATAGGAAATTCAAAGAACCCTTGATGCCCTACATGACCCGCCTATTCAACGACATCATAAAAGGGGGCCCCACCCCCAAAACCTGGACCCACTCCAAAATAGTCTCCATCCCAAAACCACTAAAAGACAGCCTCAAAGTAGAATCATACCGCCCAATCTCATTAATAAACCAAGACTACAAGATATTCACATCAATCTTGGCCAACCGCCTAAAAATCTTCCTACACAAGTTAATAGCCCCAGACCAGACTGGCTTTGTCCCTGGCCGCAATATAACAGACCCCATCAGGAAACTACTGAACCTGATCGAACACAGCAAGGCAACTAAACTCCCATTGACAATTATGTCCCTAGACATCCTCAAAGCCTTTGATTGCTTAGAGTGGAAATACATATTAGCAGTACTAACTAACATGAAATTTGGCCCCAACTTCCTACAAACCCTCAAACAAATATACTCCCAAGCCTCAGCAAAATGCAGAACTAACAATATGGATTCTAATACTATAGCTATCCAAAGAGGCACGAAACAAGGATGCCCACTGTCTCCCTTCTTATTTATCCTGGCTCTGGAACCCTTAGCAATCCGCATCCGAGCAGCCACAGACATCAAGGGAGTGGAAATAAAAGGCAGAACCTATAAATTAGGGCTCTTTGCAGATGACCTAATGGTCACAACACCAGACCCCATAAGCACAGCAACCTCCCTAATCAGAGAACTCAACACATTTGCAATGGTGTCGGGCCTACAGGTAAATTTTACAAAGTCAGAAGCTATGTGCTTCAACACCCCTCCTCACACCCAAAAAGAACTCACGAAGGTCACCAAAATAAAACTCTGCCACACCAAGTTCAGATACCTAGGGGTACAAATAACCAGAAACCTCAATAAACTGTACCTCCACAACTACAAGCCCCTGTGGCGACAAATTAACAAAGACCTAAAGAGATGGAATAACATGAATTTCACTCTCTCAGACAAAACAGCCATGATCAAAATGATCACACTCCCAAAACTAACCTACCTATTCCAAACCCTCCCAATCTGGATCCCCTCAACCCAACTCCGCAGTTGGCAGAGAAAACTACACTCTTTCATCTTCTCACATAAAAAACCAAGAATAAGCCCCAAATACCTGCACCTCCCCACCTCAGAAGGAGGATGGGGAATCCCCAACATAGAAGCATATTACATTGCCAACCAAATACGCCATATAATCCCATACATACTAGAAGATGAGACAAAACAATGGGTACACCTAGAGAGGGACACAATTGAAAATACCTGCACCACAACATACCCACTCCTCCCAAACAAACTAAAGAAAATTCCCACAACACTTAACAGGTACACACAGACCATGCTCAAAGCATGGAAAACACAAATAGGCAAACTATCCCCAACCCCATCCCCACTAATCCCCCTGGCGTACCACCCATTATTCCACCATGCAGCACAAAACCTCCAGATAAAAACCTGGCGAACCAAAGGCTTATATCGCCTAATAGACTTTTATAAAAATAACAAACCCTTGTCAACACAAGAAATACAAGACAAACTAGAAGACACCCAAATGCCCTGGTTAACACAACACCAACTACATGCCCTCTTAAACAACCCAACAGTAAAATCAGCAGCAACTAGACCCCTGACAACCTTTGAAAACCTCCTCCTAACAACAAAGGGAAACGGTAAAGGGGCGGTATCCGCAATATACAAAATACTACTCCAAAACCCCGCAAATCCCCTAGACGCAATCAAAAAACAATGGGAGAATGACATAGGCTATGAGATTAACCCCACTCAATGGACCAGAATGTGGTCTAAACCCCCCTTTAAATCCATATCAACGAAAAGAAAAGAACTCACACTGAAACTCACCTACAGGTGGTACCTAACACCAAGGAAACTAGCGCTAATACACCCAGGAACCTCACCAAAATGCTGGAGAGGGTGCACCTCCACAGGCACATACCTCCACATGTGGTGGGAGTGTCCCAAAATCCAACTATTCTGGACAATAGCCATACAAGAAATATGTAAAATAACTAAACAAGTATTAGACGTCACCCCAGAATTGGCCCTACTAAACATCTTCCAAGACAACAATGCCCATTTACACCACAAAGAACTCATAACCCACCTACTTTCAGCAGCCAGAAACACCATAACCAGACACTGGAGAGACCTGTCAGGAGTAAGCATGGACCAATGGTACCAAATAGTATGGGAAACAGCCCTACTAGAAAAATTAACTAATAAACTGAAACTGACACGGGGACAAACAGAAGAAGACACCTTCACCCCGGTATGGCTCCCCTTTATCACATACACAGCCCAACAGGACAACGACAATAATCCACCAACAGCATACAAATCAATATGGCTAACCTGATCCAAAACACCCACCCACCTCACTCACACACGAAAACAAAGATCACCACAGCCAATCACAAACAAACAATCACACCCTAGGCCAACCCCAACCTCTCTCACCACCAAAGGAACACAAGTGAACAACACAAGCACGCTGACACCAAACTCTACATACATTAAGCATAACAGAAACACCGCTACCCGACCCCACCCCCATCCATCTCCCCTCCCTCCACCCCCTTTCCTTTTTTTTCCTTTTTTTCTTTTCTTCTCTCCCTAATGCCTCATCAAATGAAACAGATTTGTAAAATTGTTACATGGAAGAAAAAAAAAAATACGAGGCATTACACTTACACTGTAAAACAAGAAAACCCTTAATAAAATATTTAAAAAAAAAAAAAAAAACAAAGACCTCTGACAAAGAAGTACAGTGGTACCTTGGGTTACAGACACTTCAGGTTACAGACTGCTAACCCAGAAATAGTACCTTGGGTTAAGAAATTTGCTTCAGGATGAGAACAGAAATCGTGCAGCGATGGCGTGACGGCAGCAGGAGGCCCCATTAGCTAAAGTGGTGTCTCAGGTTAAGAACAGTTTCAGGTTAAGAACGGACCTCCAGAATGAATTAAGTTCTTAACCCGATGTACCACTGTATAGACTTGAGTAGTTGAAAATCCCACGAAACACAGCTTTTCCCTTTTTTGCATGTGTGACTACCCTGAAATTTTTGTATATTTGTTTCAGGCCTTCCAAGGTCTGCTGTTGTCTTTAGGATGGGCAGCCAATGTGGTGCTTTCCAGATATTGTTGGATTCCAGCTACCATCATCCCCAGCCAGTATGGAATAATGGGAGTTGTAGTCTGGGCAGAGGGTTGGCTGCCTTAGGAGATATGAAGACCTCATTGTTTCTATTACTGTAACAGGTAAAAAAAGAATCTCATTCCACAGTCAACCAACCCAATTTACCTGTGTATTCGGGGATCTTTTGGGGAAACAAATTTACCATCCAAATTGTTGGTGTGGTTGTTGTTTAGTTGTTTAGTCGTGTCTGACTCTTCGTGACCCCATGGACCAGAGCACGCCACGCACTCCTGTCTTCCACTGCCTCCCGCAGTTTGGTCAGACTCATGTTTGTAGCTTCGAGAACACTGTCCAACCATCTCATCCTCTGTCGTCCCCTTCTCCTTGTGCCCTCCATCTTTCCGAACATCAGGGTCTTTTCCAGGGAGTTTGTGTGGTACTGGGAGACAATTATGACTTCCACGTGCTAGTGGATGGGGGGTCAGCAAACTTTTTCAGCAGGGGTCTGGTCCACTGTCCCTCAGACCTTATGGGGGGCCAGACTATATTTTGAAAAGAAAAGAAAAAGAATGAATTCCTATGCCCCACAAATAACCCAGAGATGCATTTCAAATAAAAGCACATTCTACTCATGTAAAAACACGGTGATTCCCGGACCGCCCAAGGGCCGGATTTAGAAGGCGATTGGGCTGGATCCAGCCCCCGGGCCTTAGTTTGCCTACCCACGTAGTGAATCATGCTGGGATAATAATGGGGTCATTGTGTCCAGAATTCACATGAAAAATAAAGTTTTGGCAAATAGTAAAAAAAACAAAAAACAAAAAAAATTATTTGGCCTTTACTTAATCTGAGCTTATACAGTAGTTCAGTTTCTCTGCTGTGGTCAATGACCATGCTAGAGTTCTTATTCAATCTGGAGATGGGGCAGGAGCATTTTTTGAGGGAGAGCCAGCATTCAAGGGCAGAACTGTTTTGCGAAGTTTGGCCCTGATAAAATGAAGGGACAGCATCTTACGTTGAAGTCAACTAACAACATTTGGCACTCAGTTCATTGCTCAGGGTCATTGTGGAAAGGTGGTGCTCTGGAACACAGCGTTCTGACTTTCTACTTTGGGTATCTATGTTAGGCTCTCATTTTCATAAACGGAAAGTGCAAAACTAAAAAGACTTTCTTATTCCAGCTGGCATGTTAATGTAGCCCTTGGTGTTATGTGCGATTGTTTTTGTGCCCCATGTTCTGGGAGTTGCTTTTATGTACGCTGCTTAGAAATGAAAACAATTAAATGGTATAGAAATGTCAAATAAATAAATAAAATGGTGGGATCACATCTTTAACCAGAGATATCTAACTCCAGAGCCCATGGATGCCTTCCTTCTCTCACCACAGGGCACACTGCCTTACACTCTTCTGCAATTTGTTCCACTTTCCTGGAGCTGCTCTTTTCGTTCTCTTTTGTCTTCATGTACCCCAGAGGGCTATTGCAGTGTATCATTAAAATTCTTATTGTGGACGGCCTGTAACAAATCGGATTTGTTTGCTGCAGGGACTTCTTTACGTCCATTGAGGCAAAAGGTCCCCAGTTATGCTGCTTCTGTAAGTTCAGTGTAAATGAGGGAGAAGGAGTATAGTACAGTTTTGGAAGGGGATAGAGAGGGAAAGATAAATAATGTGTGCTTTTCCATTCTGCCTTATGTAAATGGCAGTTTCCCCTGAGATGAGGATGGTTGGTAGACTTCCCCAATCTACCACCCTGCCGCATGGAGCACATCTACTCTCAAGGCTGGATTGACTCAATCTGTTACTTGTTTGCTATGGTGTCGGGCCAGCCGTTACAAATGGCGCTTTTCAGCATAAAATAAAGACGCAGAGAGCTAGCTTATTTCCTTGGACTGATGGAGCAGCTCTTTCAGACATCTTCTCCTCTCCAGTCCGTTTTTATTACCCTTTGTTCTCTCCAGCCGCATGGCTGCTTGCCAGTGTCTCATGTTACCTCATCTGGCCAGCTTAAACCCACCCACACCATATAGGGTCAACACTGCCCAGAGGAAACACAACTCCTTTTAAGGTCAATACAATTCTAATACATGTAAGGCACAGACATGCTGGTCACTGGGTCAGCAAGACACCAGGTGGCACTACAAACCTTTGCCAGGGCTTTCTGGCTCCCACCCTGGCTCCCACATGCCCTCTTTCTTTATATTTTAAGCATAATCATATATATCAGTACCAATGGCTTTGTCGAGCGAGATAAGCGACTCTTTTGACACCGGAAGCGGGCCGTGGACTGGAGAACCATGCAGTACATACAGAAATTAAAGAATGAATACATTGTATATAGCAACACAAAATAATGCAAATAACTACTATAATAATCACTATAATCAATAAATGTCGAAGCCAACTTCCATCTGGAAGCCAAGAATATAAGAATTCTGATTCCATGCTGCATGGTAGGCTTCTTTTCTAGTTTATTAGCCATGCACTGGTGTCACTTCTATAGCACTGAGATTGGTCACTGTATGTTCCTGTAAGAGAACAAGAGCTATTAAACATGAATTTCAATGTATATTTACAGTTTGGATATATGCCCCATGATTCTTTCCCTCTTTAATTTGAAAATAACTGGGGGCAGGCATACATACCCAACATGTAGAAGCATGCAATAAACTAATAAACTTAATCATAACTTGTACAAAAATATTATTCCTCTATATCTTATGATAATTTTCACCCTTAAAAGTCTTATTCAACAACACTGTTCTTATAGTTCGAGAGTGGCTGAGCCGTGAATACTGCCAGCCAGTGTAGGATTCAGGCAACTGCTGCTTGCCAGCCAATAAGGTGAAATATGGTGGTTTCAACTGGACCGTGTCGTCTGCTTCTCTTCCTTGTATAATGGTGCAGCAAAGGATGGCAAGGCAAATGGTTAGGAAGCACTTCTGCAGTTGAAACCCATAAAGGCTTGTCCTCGATGTCCACTGCCGCGTACCCTCGTCCCCACGTGATCAGCGGGACAGGTCCATGCCATGCGGAATCAGGCAAGCGTCTGTACACCACCAAGGGGTGGGGGAGTGCCTCCTCCTTCCTAAAATGCAATTCCGCGGGAGTATGGGTCCTAGTATTTGGATATAAGGATGGTTAAACACAAAAAGAACTTGGTGAACAGCTGAAGGAATGAGTGCTGTTGGATGTTTCGGCCGCCAAGCTGTTTTAGCAATAGTGTTTTGAACATCAGGTGCGCTCTTTCCACTATCGCTTGCCCTATGGAGTTAAAGTGTATACCATGAGTTAATTTCACATTCCACAACATACAAAATTCTGAAAATGTTTTAGAAATATATGCTGGGCCAAAGGAATAGAAAACTGCTTAGCCAATGCTTTTGCAGGGAGATGAAGGTTGTTATAACATAGTATAGGATCAGAAAAGAGAGAAGGCAGAAATGTTCTTCAGAGCTGAATCTGCTCTTGAATTTCCCTCTGCTAAATACCCTGGGTGTGATGTGTGGGAGCGAAGATGTGCAACATAATAAGGAACTCTCTGTGCTGAAGTAAGGCCTACAGGGCAAGAAACAAGGAAAACAAGTCAGAATCCAAGGAAGGAGTTATATAAGATATTGGTAAAATAGCAAAAAGCGATATACATACTGAGTATCCACAATAAGATTGAAAGAATGAGTAGAAAAGGATTGAAAGGCAAGAATCACAGCTGCTAGCTCTGCTCGCTGGGCAGAAGACTGTGAAGAGGTAAATAAACTTTCCCATTTTCCTCCCTCCTCCCACATCACCACCCCCATACTTCTTGTTCCATCTGTGAAGAGGATTAATGCAGAGGGGAGAAGTGTGAGAGACAAGGGGTTTGTCAAATCATAAGTGACTTGTGTCAGAAATGTCAAACGGTCATCCTTTGGAGGATTAAAAATGATGACCTATAAAATCAGCCAAAACAATTTGCATGGCAGCATTTGTGATCAATAAATGCTGCTGTTCAGTCTGTGAAAATGGCATATAAATTGATGCAACATCAAAACTGCTCAAAGTTATAGCACGTGAACGTCCTTTGATAACAATTGTCTGATGTGGATTCATTTGCTGAATAAATGTTCTTCAAAGGGGTATGAGGTAAATGTAACCATTCTATAATGCAGATAGTCTTCTTCTTGTCCGTCTGAGCATATAAATTTCCTGTTGGCAACAATGGTGTAGCAAATATTGCCAGATGCAGCTTGTGTTCAGCACCTCTAGGTGGCGCATGCGGAAAGGTTTCAATGCTTCATTCACAAAATTTTGGCAAAGTGTAGGGGAGTTCCACATGCTGTTGTGGCAGAACAATCCACTGATATCACTGGGTGGATTGCAATTTGTTATATACTGGCAATGTAAAAGCAAACTGTTCCTGTCTGCTGGATCCAGTGGGATAAAGATGTTTCAATGTAGCCAAAAGTTAATTGTTCAGAAATAAGCTGTTCAGAAACGAGATGGTGCCATTGCTGCGGTTTTTTCTTTTGGTGGAGGCCACTGTTCTACCCACACTGAGGTATCAGTGATCTTGGTTTGCCATGCTGGAAATGTTGTATTCATGGCTACAGGCTGGTTTTTATCTTGCGCTGCTGCCAGCAATTGAGCCTTGTGGGTGGCTGTACCAACAGACTGACAAATGCGTAGCATCGTAGTGGCAGGAAGGTGTATTATCGGGCGCGACGCAACCTTACAATCCTCAGTGGCATTTTCAAAGGCCAATTGTTTGATAATTATTTGTTTGGCTTCAGGATTTTCAATTTGGCTACTCACTGCTGTAATCAGCCTGATTTTTCTCATTGCTTGTTGCAGTAAAGCAGGAGCATAAGCACCACAGGCAATTTCCCATTCGTGAGCAAACAATACAGCAGCTGATGGGGGTAAAACTGTACGTGCCAAAGGCTTGAATTCATCTGGAGCCAAAAGCTGGGCTTGAATTCCTGCTGGAACACCAGGGAATGCCTTAGTATCCTGAGTTAAGGAACAGGCAAATACTGCACGTTGCAAAGGGGTAGCTGCTTTTGCTGCTGCTGAAAGAGCAGGATCATTTCCAGCCAGACCACGGTATTTTTGCAGATTTGGGTCTTCTGGTGAGGAACTGCAGTCTGGAGGTTTGGGATCTGGGGCTGCAGCAGGCAAAGCAAGGGCTGGAACACATGGCAGGATAGCAGGCTGAATTAAAGAAGCTGAAGCCTGTGTTGGCAATGCAGCTATGGAGATATTTTTTGGTGATAAAGAACCCATAGCATATCGAACCTTGCACCATGCATTTAAATTCCGAACACCAATGCTGGGAAGCCCATGAAAATGTGTTCCAATATCATCCCAATGTTTTAATTCCAAAGTTCCTTCTGCAGGAAACCAGGGGCAATGTTCATCGATTGCCAGAATGAGCTGTATCAAATCTCCCTCAGGAACTTCCAATTTGTTGCAGGAGAGGAGAAATTTTAAGTCTTTTAAAATTTTCTGTTGGGGAGTAGTCAAAGAGCTGCCCATTTTTCTAAAATCAATATTTAAGGGATCGACTAACCTTGGATCCGTAGATGAATAGCGCTTGCAGCCTTTTCCAGGCGAGGTAAGTCGATGAATATCCACTGCTTGGATCAAAAATCTTCTCACAGTCTTGCCCAGACTGTTTGCTTCAATCTTGCTTCTTTAGCTCTCTTTTAAAAACCTCAGTCGTATCTTTTATTCAGCCTCACACGGGGCACCACTTGTCGGGCCAGCCGTTACAAATGGCGCTTTTCAGCATAAAATAAAGACGCAGAGAGCTAGCTTATTTCCTTGGACTGATGGAGCAGCTCTTTCAGACATCTTCTCCTCTCCAGTCCGTTTTTATTACCCTTTGTTCTCTCCAGCCGCATGGCTGCTTGCCAGTGTCTCATGTTACCTCATCTGGCCAGCTTAAACCCACCCACACCATATAGGGTCAACACTGCCCAGAGGAAACACAACTCCTTTTAAGGTCAATACAATTCTAATACATGTAAGGCACAGACATGCTGGTCACTGGGTCAGCAAGACACCAGGTGGCACTACAAACCTTTGCCAGGGCTTTCTGGCTCCCACCCTGGCTCCCACACTATGGGTAGGTGTGACATTAATCTCTCCATGCATTGAAAGAACTACCTTTTCCTCATCACAGTCCAAATAAAAATAATCTCTTATCCACCAAAGCTGGCATTAACCCCAGAAGGGAAGCTTCTGTTGGTGCCAGGCATTTACATATTATTGATGCCAATGAAATCCAGGAACTTTTTAAATGCATAACCATTTACTTATTATAATCAATTATCCGCGGAAAGAGTTTGAATATAGGTTTTTCTTTTTCTTTTTCCTTTTAATTGTGGAAAGCTCTGCTAAAAATCCATTGCAACACTGCAAGCCCATAGCTTGAATAATAACACGCCTAACATACTTTTACAAGTTTCCAGTGGCAGCTGACGAATCCCCAGTTAATGCATATGCACTACATAAATTTGCTCATGGACTCAATGGTGCAGAAAATAGCTGCCCAAATTCTCAATCGCATTCAAATGCTATGGCATCTTCATCATATTTTGACATATCTCAAAATATTACAGGATGCCGTTTAAATGTTAATTGTAAGAAAATGCCATCATTCCAATCAACTGGCATTATTCTGAACTAATGTATCAAGTTATAAGCCATAAATTTCTTTTAACTACCAAGCAGCTTTATGTGGATTGAATTAAGAAAATTTTGGGATGGCCCAATTCCCTTGTGAGCTTCAAAGGTCAAAAAGTTGATCATCTAGCTTTTTGCAAAGGGCATGCTCAGAAGGCACATGATAGAACAATCTTGCTCAAGCTAAGCAGGCCTGGGTGTGGTCCATGTCAGGATGAGAGATCAACAATGAGTAAACAAACAAACCCCTGTGTTGCAAAAAATGTGGCAGATGTGCATCCTGCCCATTTTCTTTATAGATTAAAGAAATTGGTTGATGAAGAACTGAACAAAACAGTAGTTGCTATCTGGAAACACTGTTCAGCAGAGTTGAGAGTTGGATATCAGAATTGGACATTTGCAGATGATACAAAGCTTTACAAGCTTGATTTCCACCGGGTAATGTTTGGTACAGTGACTTATTCAAGGACTTTCAGAGACTTTAGTTTGATAGTTTTGCATTATTCCATAAAGTTTTCTATACTGTAATTGTTTCTGGCCATTGGGTTGCTTTCGATATTGCTGGATAAGAGATCCATCAAAAACTCTTATAGATGCTGTGTTACATCATGGAGGAAAGGTGGGGTGGAAATGTATTGATAAATTAAAAAGTCTGCTACATGCTGTACTGTTTCATTAAGATACAGTACAATAACTTTCAAATGTCAGTACCCACTTCAAATTCACCTCTCTTCTTTATGAAAATGCTCTCAGCTCACTAGGTTCAGTGCTTTGTTAAATAAATAAAAATGTTTAGGGGTATCCGTACCCCTGCGTACCCCCAGAAAAAAAGCACTGATTAGGGTCAAGGTGTTCAGCCTTGCATGTGCCTGTAAGTTCCCAGCCACTAAACAATACCATCCACATGTGGTATCAGGAAACCCCAGCTAAACTTCAACTATGACACAATCCGAAGTGCAGATAAAAATTTTCCGATTTCTTGGGTATTTAAAATTGAAAATGGTGATACTATGTTGTAGCCTTTTGGACACATTTTTATTCCTTGGCATTCTCTTTCTCTTAGCTGTATCTGTATCTTTTTATGGGTTTGGGGCTTCTTTGGCACAAAGGTGATTGTTCAATATTTAAAACAAATGTACAGTCTATATCTAAATTCCTTGGCGGTGCCACCCATGTGAAAGGTGTGTTTTTATATTGTGATCTTAATCCTGTGAACAGCCCTGAGGGTGGTATACAAATTTAATAAATAATAATAATAACAACAACATGTGCGATAACTGAAGCAAGGATATTGTTAGCAAGAAGAAATGCCAGCTAAGGAAGAGTGGCAAGAGAATTTGATGAACTATGCTGAGATGGCGAGATTAACCGTGAAAATTCAGAACCAGCAGGACCAGACTTTCCTAAAGGAATGGAAGAAGCTTTCAACGTATTTGGAAAGTAACTGTAAACAATTGACATCACTTGTAGGGTTAAAAGAAGTTTTGTAAGGAGTAATATATAAATTATTGTGAAAAGAATTAAGAATGGGTATCATAGAGCTGTAGAGCTGGAAGGGACCATGAGAGTCAATTAGTCCAGTGCTCTGCAAGGCAGGAATCTTTTGCCCAACATGGGGCTCGAACCCATAAACCTAAGAGTCTCATACCTTACCAACTGAGCTACCCATCAAACTAAGAAAGGCTGCTTCTTGGAAATCGGAGGAGGAAACGTTTATGTGCTCCTAATTTGGGGGGAAACCATCTCTTATATTAATAGGGCCAGCATGGGCAATGAAGAAGCCTAATCAAATAATAAGAACAAAATCTGCAAAGTAAAAAATAAAAAATGGCACAACTATATTTTTCTTAAGCCAAAGAACCACTACAGTGTTTCTCCTAAAACCACAATACTGTGTTTCAGTAATGCTTACAGCTCCAGAAGAAATTAATAGACTGGAAGATTTAAGAGAAAGTTGAGTGAAAGACTATAAACATTTCATTACCAAAAAAAAATATGGTCCTGGTTTTTCAAAAGGGCAGCTGTCGGTAGACAAATACTCATGTGAACATGAAACTCTGCAGCTCATTTTTGCGTGCAGTAAAGATTAACTGAATAAATTGACTGGGCAGTAAATAACCCAAAGGTATGTTGTTTGCACATGCAGTAAGTCTGGCTGTATATCATACTTAAACCTAGAGCTATGCTTATAACTAGAGGAAGCAGACACTTCCATCAAATGTTATTTAAGCTTAGAAGAATTTATAAAATGTCCTCAAAGTTCAATAGGGAGAGCTGCTGCACCAGATACCATAATGGCCGCTTGTCCCTTTTCTGCAGTGAGCACTGGTTGCGGCCCACCTTTAGTCTATTTTCTGACCAGGGGAGTTAGAGTGGTGACCCACTCCCCTACCAGCAGCAGCGTTTACAGGGTACCTGTTAAAGGGGTTGTGAGGGGAAGTCTCTGTCTGTAGAGTCAGAAGTGCTTGGCCAGTGGGCCAGTGTTTGGGTCAGCCCACCTGTGTAAACATGTGTTTTGCGATGGACCCTTCCTTCCAACCAATCCTGTCATGCCTCAGTTCCCCACCAGAGGGCTGAGAGGGATACACACCCAATGCCTATGCCAAGATTTATCTGTACAGTGGTACTTCTGGTTGTGAACGGGATCCGTTCTAGAGGCCCGTTCACAACCTGAAAAGAACGCAACCCGCGACTGCACATGAGCAGGTCGCGATTCACCGCTTCTGTGTATGCACGTGGCGTCATTTTGCGCATGCGTGAGCGGCGAAACCCAGAAGTAACCCTTTCCGGTACTTCCGGGTCGCTGCAGGATGCAACCTGAAAATGCACAACCTGAAGCAAACGTAACATGAGGTATGACTGTATCTGAAAATCAATAAAGTTGTGGCCTTTTTAATCCCATTACAGCTGTTGTCCCCATTCATTATTCCCTTTAGTCAGCTAGGCTCCTGGCACAGGGACTCTGCGGCTGGTCACGCAACTTAAAATGTTGTGTCTCTGCACATTCAGCCATTCCTATGGAGGAGCCATTCCTCTGTGGCGCCTGTGCTTTTTAACTAATTCATAAATGATCTAGAGTTAGGGGTGAGCAGTGACCTGGCTATGTTTGCTGATGATACCACATAGTTCCAGTTGGTTAAAACAGAAACGTATTGTGTGGAGGTCCAAAGGGAACTCACCCAGCTGGATGAATGGACAAGAAAATGGCAAATGCAGTTCAGTGCAAGCAATGGTAAATTCCACCCAAAAGCCAATGGTAATGACCGACCAGGAATGAGACCTCGCAGGGACAGTGGATACTTCCATGTTAACCCAGTGAACAGCAGCTGTGCAAAAGGTGAATTCCATTTTAGGGATCATTAGGAAAAGGATTGAAAATAAAGCTGCTAAAGCCATAATGCCATTGTACCAAGCATGGGGAAAACCTGGCACGTGGGCCTGATGATGCTAATGTATCATATCTTAACCACCCTTCACCATAAAGTCTCAGGGTAGGGTACAGAAATTTAATAATAATAATAATACATTACAGTTGCAAGAACAGGCGGGTCCTAAAATATCTACATCCTCGGATGTCAAACACCACTCTGAAGCAGTTAATTTCACTCTCACTATGTACCAGTGAAGAAGGCCATGTGGTTGAAATGCATTTGGCAACTGAAAGTGTTGTTTATCTGTAACAGGCTGTTTAGTCATTTTTTTGTTCTGTCTTTCAACATGCATTGTATTCTGTTACTGCATTTAGAACCATTTTGTGTCGATATTTGGCAACTGCATGTGTTGTTCCTCTACACTAGCCTCTTAAGCTGCATCTCCTTATATATTTAAAAGCATATTGTATTTTATCATTGCATCTAGCATTCCTCATATTCTTGTTTTGGGGGGGGGGGGGTTGTGTGTGAATAAATAATATACAAAGTTGATCTTACAGTTGGGTGGTTCTCTCTTTTCTGAAGAACATTCTCTCCTCAACCCCCTCAGGCAGGAGATGTAAGAGAATGAAATTTAACAGAATTTTGTTTCTTGTGACAGTAAATGAAGCAGACTGTCAGAAGAGCTGTAGCTCAGTGGTAGAGCATCAGTCTTGAAAGCATAAGGTTCCAAGTTCAGTCCCTGGCATCTCCGGATAGGACTGAGAGAGATCCCTGCCTTAAACCTTGGAGAGCTGTTGCCAATCAGTGTAGGCAGTACTGAGCTAGATGGAACAATGGTCTGACTGTATTCCTATTTGGCAGCATTTTGTGAACTGCACATAACTTAATGTTCTCGCGCTTAGAAGACATTCAAGGTAAAGGCCTCTGTACAAACTTTCTTCTAAGCTAGCTTGTCACTTGAGACCTCTTCAGCTTCCTTTTCATGCTTCATTACAAAGGCTGCCAAGTATCCTTCTAAGCCAATGTTCATTCAGTTGTTAAGGAGTTACTTCTCATGTAATTTAAACCACCAGGCACCGTAAAATAAAAAATGCATTCTGAAATGTTTTTCCCTTCCCTTTTTGAAGGCATGGATGGGAATTTATGTTGCCTGAATATCACCTCAAAGACATTTCTCATCCCTCTGAGAGTATGTGAAGTTGTTGTGTGTGTTTTTAAAAAATGAACCTATCATCCTAAAAAAATATATTCCACAACAAAGGTAAAGAATTTTACCTGGAGACTCTGAACGAACAAGCATGCTCAAATTGCCTGGAGGGGAGTAGGAAGGGTTGGCCCCATATTTGTATTTTGAGAGATATGGTTCAGTTTAAACGAATTTGGCAGGTCTGCTGTTCAGTAGTGCTATTAGATTTTATATCTGTGCCAATATAACATCTCAAGCCACAGGGACTGGTTAATCTTTAGTAGGGTTCAACATGGGATCACAATGGAAAATTTCTCTGTATCTATTGACTGCTGGATTTTGCATGTTCTTCAAAAGCATGTTTTGCCGCTAACTGTTGTAAACAAGTAAAGAAAAAAGATCTGTTTGGTCCTTCCACAGCTATCACAGTTCTTCACAACATTTCTGTATTGACTGAAAGATAATACTTTCATTACTTCAGAAACTCACTGAAGAGATGTATGGAACCAAGAACTGCCAAACAACAAGATCAAAGAGAAGCAATTCTGGTGTGACATCCATAACACCAGAAGACAGTTCATTTTCTGTCTCATTCAACCTTTCCCCTCACATGCAACATGTAGGTTCCACACACACTGCAAATTGAAAATTTCTAGTGATTAAAAGAGAGTTAATAGCCAGGGGCTATTAACTTGCTCACTCACCACCCCAACTGCACTGCCCTGATCAGGCATTTATCATTTCTTGATACAGCAGCAATACATGTAATAGGACTTTGCCTTGAAACACGGGAAATAAAATTAGTATATCTATGCTAGATTCCCCCAACAGGCTGCCCTACAGATATTTTAGAATGTTGTGCTCACTGGGGTTGATGGGAGTTGCAATCCAAAACTTGTGGAGGGACTAGTTTGGGGATGACTGCTCTGTGCTAGTTTTGTTGAAAGAATGAACTGAAAACAGACTACTAAGCAGATTTCCTTGCATCTGCTCATTTGATGCTGTTGTGGCACAGACTCTTGTTATCAATGATATTGGCTTCATTCTCTACAAAAAAAACCACATTTGAACATTACACATAAATATAAATTGCTGTACAATGTTCATTATTTACATATTCCCTGGTGCTTAATAGCTGTCCCATTAGGTACCATATTGGTTTTTCCTTTTTTCCCTGGCATTGTTTGTTGATGTTGGGTATATTGTTCATTGCTGGAGGCAGCCTATATGCAGTAAGGTTGCAATCCTAACTATGTATACTCAAAAATAATTCCTGCTGAATTCAATGAAGCAACACTGTTCCATCAGTCATTGAATTAATAGAATCGCAGAATTGTAGAATTGGAAGGGGTCCCAAGGGCTATCTAGTTCAACCCTCTGCAATGCAGGAAGGGATGTGGAAATAAAAAGGAAGACCTCTTCAGATGTTCAGACAGAAAGCACGAATGCTCAAGCTGGGGCCAGGAGGAGTGTGCATTTGCCCCCCCCCATATACTGGGCATGCGCACACTGTTGAGTGGGAAGGATTGAAGGAACATTCTAAGCACATTCCCAATTGTGGGAAGGTTTCCTAGCACATTCAGCCAAGCATACGCAGACTCCCAGTTTTGAGACCTTCCAACTAAATGCATGGAAGTTGGGATGGAGCAGGTGCTTCCTCAGTTTGAGCACCTGAAGCGGGCTAAAATCACGCACAAATCAGTATAAATTGGTTTACTTCTTACAGAACAAATGTGACATAATATAGCCAAGTTAAGCATCGCGTTGATTAAAATAGATGCAGGATATGGTCATCTCTCTCTCTCTCATGGAAATCAATGGTGTGACTTGATTTCCCCCGCAGGCGCTGACACTGTATGGTTTTGCCATTTATACGTGACGAGGTACATACTAGAGGTGTGCACTGACCAAAAGAGAAAGATTTGGTCTGAATTCTGAATCAGAAAAACAAAGCTCTCTCCTCCTGCATCTCCACCCCTACAAAGTATTAGGGGGAAATTAAAAAATGGCCAGAACTGGATGAAATTTGCAGGCACAGTACCCTTCCTGACCGAATAACTTCTGCCAAATGCCAAACAAATAGGTCCCAGGGTTTTTTGTGCCAGTTGTCCTTAAAGTTGGTGCTTGAGTGGAGGTCTTGCAGGAATTGACTTCATTTCTATGGTTTTGAGGACACTTGTTTTATTGTGAAAATGGCATACACTACAGAGCTGCTCTTAGGAAAGTAACCTAAAAAATATCAGATGGAGCTAGGGAGTTATGATGAATGAAAAAACAGCTCCAGGCTTGTGTTCTACTCAACCGATGCCAAAAGTTGCATAAGCGAAGTGCAAAACTGATTTGACAGAAGCGTGTGGGCTCATGCCGTAGAGGCAGAAGCACTTGAGAATGTCCTCCATTTTACAAGCCAGCCCCACTAGGCAGAATTATCAAAGAGTGCAGAACAGACATGGTGATGCTTTACTTCAGTACATGGTTTCAGCTGAACTTGCTCAAGTGAGGAAAAATAATATATTGTGGCTACACAGTTGTATTGAAGGAACAGGTTCAGATAAATCCACTTAAAATTTAGGATATAAGTAGAGAAGACAACTCAGTAGGACCCACACCCAGTTTTCATACTTAGCTTTTAGTGATATGCACAGCTTGACAAATGATCTTATGTGACCCTTTCATAAACATAAATGAAAACTAGGTCTCAACTACCTTATAAATAATGAAAGCGTACCTCTTGATTAGATGAGTCTGCTGAAAGGAAGGAAGGAAGATGTACTTACTTGAAGTGTCAAGTTGTCTAAAACAGGCATAGGAAAACTCAGCCCTCCAGATGTTTTGAGACTACGATTCCCATCATCCCTGACCACTGGTCCTGTTAGCTAGGGGTGATGGGAGTTGTAGTCCCAAAACATCTGGAGGGCCGAGTTTGCCTATTCCTGGTCTAAAAGAATAAAATAGTGAAAGTCTCATACATGAAATGTGGCTATCCATGCCTTATGACAATGTAATTAAGACCAGAGCTCAGCAGTATAGCACATGCTTTGCATTCAGAAGATTTCAATCATCTACAGCTAAAATGAACTCCAGTAGAAAGTGGGTGATTGGGAAACACTTCTGCCTGTAGAGCCACTGCCAATCAGAGATCAGTGGATAAATAGTCTGACCTGCTATAAGCCAGTTTACTATTTTCAAGGGGTTGCTAGTCAGTCTGAAAATCAGGGTGTGAAATTTAAGCTAGTGGTTAAAGCAGAACCAGTGACAAGATCGACAGGTCTGAAAATGTAACTAAAATGAATGAGATGGTTTATTAAAGCACAATGTTCAACACAGCAATAGCAGAGAAACAACATTGTAGGCCCAAAATGACTATACAAGGACAAAAGGGGGCAAAAATCCACCCAGGCAGTACAAATCCTGAGAAGCAAACACAAAGAAGCAAAGACAAAGAGTGAAGAAGCAAGAGAATAAAACTGTATCAGTATGCAAAATTAAACCATGATAAGGACACAAAGACACAAACATCCAGTAACTAATAAAGGCAAGATGAATAAGACCATATCCTGCACGAGAGGCATGCAACACCATGCAACACCCTGATATTGAGCACACGCCGCTGGAAGGAGCCTGGGACGGAGCCAAATGTCCCCTCAAAAATACACTGGGGACCTGAAACAGCCTCAACCCCTAGGAGTTGGCACACCTGCTCTGCACTGTCTGGCCCTACACTGCACTTCCTTACATAAAGCTTCATACAGGCTTAAAGCTGTGCATGGGGAAGATTCTTGTTCCAGTTGTGGCTGTGGAAGGGAAGTATAAGCCTTTCTTCCCTGCCCACTGGGGTCAGCGTCCCCACAGCTTTAATGGGTTAAAGGGGAAATGCTGAACATTCAGTGTAGGATGTAGCTTGGCCCTACGTTTCCCAGCTGTTCTGGCTGCATAGCCCTTTTAATTTTTATTTGCTTTTAGGTAAGACTTACATTCTGCTTTCCGAACAGTTGCTTTCCGAACAGTTGCTTGGAGCTCATGATAACAGCAATAAAAATTAACAAACATTACCATCACTACAATCACAACTACCTTCCAACAAATGCATGGGCATTCCTGCACTGTTGTTGAATCCAAGAAAATTATCAGTCTCTTGGACAATGTTTTAAAAACAGGTGCAATTTTTATCCTTTTGAAATATTGGAGGAGTGGGTGATAGGTTATCAAATAATAGCAAAAGAACAGGTAGGCTTTTATAAGAGTAGAAGTACCATTGGCCAGTTCTTTGTTCTGGGTCATCTGATTTCAAAGTAAGTGCAAGAAAAATTAAATTAAAAATAAAAGCTATGCAAAAAAAATGGCAATAGCCTTTGGCATGGTGTTGGAGAATGGCTGTAGCTTACGCTCCTAAACAGTAAGTAATATAAAATAAACAGGCAGTTCTCCATCAATCATTGTTAATATCCTATACACAAATATTGACTTACGGATTTGAGTGGCCAGCCATGGGTCAAAATGCTTGTAGAAGGTGGATTCACACAGAGATGCCATTTGGCTCATTTTCTATTTAACTTTTATGTGAAAAATATTTAAAAGAAAATCTGCAGGGCCTATAATATTTTCTGGTTACAATATCTGAATGTTACAATATGCCTCAACAAAATGGCTTAAGGTAAATTACTTGTGGTTTGGGCAGTTTTTGTAACTGGGGAAATGACAACAAAACCCAGATAGTAGTCTCTGGAAACTAATGAATGTTGGGCAGGTGGCTGTAATATTGTCCCTAATTTTAAGTTCTTGTGGGTGCTGGCTATTGATATACACAATATAAGAAGATAGAAGGAAATTCCTACTGCTCTCTATAATGGCAGCAGGTTATTGTGAGAACCATAAATGGAAATCTGAACTCAGGGGACCAACTGAGTAATTGATCTAGTGACCGCCAGGTGTCAAGCCAGCTAGGGGACCCCTGGAACACCATAATGTGTACATGATTCCATTGAGAAATTTAGCAGAAGGAACTGGCTTTGTTTCTATTCCAGAAGTCATATGATCAAGCATCTCATTATGCAGACACTTTGCTGAAGCTAAGAAGGTTTGGGTCTGGTCAGTATCTGGATGAAAGATCCCCTGGGAACTCCAAGTGTTGCTTGGAATTCCACCATGGAAGAAAGGCAAAATATGTATGTACTGCAAACAAAATACATTTTTATTCAGGCAAACATGTTGTGGCTGGGGATGAACAGGTGGATCTTTGTGGGCAGCTTTTTAAAAACAAATCTATTTAAATATTTTGATTACTGTTTTGGTGTTAAGTGCCCTGCTCCTTTAGGAGTACAACAGGCTTAAAAAAATTAAATTAAAGCATTTAAATCAATAAATAAAGATTTCCTCAAAATTGTGTTATTTGTGAAAACAGTGTTTGGGTATTAAATTCCCAATCAGCTCTGCTTGTCTATAGATAGCTTTTCTTTTTTTTTAATAAAAAAACCAACACATTTACTCCCATATATTGTTGAAAACCCTTATTAGATAGCAAAGTGAGTTAATTAGGCTTAAAAATCCATTTCCAAGGACAACCTGGTTAAAGACCATGTAATAAACAATGAGCCTAAGTAGCAAAATAACATCAATTAAAACAATTACTGTAGCTTCACATCACAAGGCATTATTATGTTTCTGGCCAAAAATAGGCAAAAGCTCTGAGTTGCTCACACATTTGTGAAGCTTTGTGGGGGAAGGCACTTTGTCCACCCCATGTATCCCTTAGCCTACTCCCATCTCAGAGCTTCAGCAGACCTGGCATACAAACAAACCGCCGTGGGCAGAAATGATGTTCGATAGTTAAATAGGTTCATTATGTGCCTTGCCAGAGTCTAAAAATAAAACACTTCCCAACAAACCCAAACAACTCCCACGAGGGCTACTTCAGATAGGCCCCATTTGTCAGAGATTTCTCTGATGCTCAAAGGGCCAAACTAGAAAAGAAACTCAATGCATCTTTGGAAGGTGTGCTTCTTGTCCTAAATAACTGCAGTGGGGCAGACATGGTGCTCAGCACTGCAAATATGGCAGATGGGGTGGGCTAACCTATGGCTTCTGTGGAGGGATATAAGAACATTTCCTGTTCTGCCCTTTCTTCATCACATGCAGCAGCGCTTCCATTCCATTGCAGTTTGCCTTCCACCCAAACCAATGCTCTTTGTCTCACGGTGTGTTGTGTGAGTTGCATAATTTATGCAATCAATTACGAGCAAGCCAAGCAAGACTGGACTCCCTGCACACCAGATGATGTGTGGGGAACATGAACCATGCAAAAGCAAATGCCATGGCTCAGCACACCCTTGTGCACCAACTTTGACAGGTGAATGAATTGGCTCATTATGTTGGCTCATAGGCTGGGCGGGGGGCCGGTGGAGATCTGGTCTTTGGGGCCAAAAAGGACTTGCTTGAGAATAAGTACTATTGGATTCAATGGACTTTACTTCCAGCAAAGTCAATATCCCCAGGATCTCACCATAAATTGAAGAAACCCAAATTAATGGATAGCAGTACAAACATAATCATGCCTACTCAGAAAAAAGTGATATTGAATTCACTGGGGCTTACTTCTAGTTAAGTGAGGTTAGGGTTGCAGCCTAAATCACTCAACTTTATTAACCCCTTCTCAGCATTAAGGAATAATTAATCTGGGCTTCAGTCCTCTACAGTGGTACCTCGGGTTAAGTACTTAATTCGTTCCGGAGGTCCGTTCTTAACCAGAAACTGTTCTTAACCTGAGGTACCACTTTAGCTAATGGGGCCTCCTGCTGCCGCTGCGCTGCTGGAGCACAATTTCTGTTCTCATCCTGAAGCAAAGTTCTTAACCCGAGGTACTATTTCTGGGTTAGCAGAGTCTGCAACCTGAAGCATATGTAACCCGAGGTACCACTGTACTTACTTAACTGAACGTACGCCCTGTTAAACATAACTGCACTAACTTTTGAGCAAATACAAAACAGAACTGTGCTACTGCTTTCCAAAATTGCCAGGAATCCAATATCCTCTCAGCACAAGAACTCTGACAGGAACATGGGTTGTAATCAACCTGCAAATCAGCGCTGATTAAAAACTACCTGCCTAGATTCATTTGCGCTCAATTTTCTAGTAGGTTATGATTGTAAATGCACCATTATGCTATGTTAACATCACACTGCTGCATGTTGAATCTTGTCAGTGAAAGCATAGGCAGCTTCATATATTATTTGACCAAAAAAAATATGTAACCTCTCATCAGTAGCTTATCATCAGTGTTACTGTCTTTGTCATTCTTCTTGACACAGGAAAGTACTAAGTACTGTCAAACCCACCCTCAGTTCACTAGTGTATTGGACCCACACAACAATTGCTATTAGCTGTAACGTATTCATGTCCTGAATAAGCATCATGACATGGTCCAGAAGAGCATCATTGTGTGGATGAACATGAAAGATGCAATTTGACATCCTCATCAAATGCTCACATGCAAGGCTGGCTGCATATCTTCCTTGCTGGATCAGGGCTATTATGGATATTTGTTTGCCCATTCATTCATACCTCACTCTCCAAAAAATTCAAGGCAGCTTGTTGGAGCATTCAGTTTAGCGGACTTTCTTATTTAAGTAATGCAGGGTTAGAGTAGCACTGAAGTTTGAGACGGTTACTAGAGAGAATGCCAGATAAAGAGACTTGAGTTCAAATCCCAGCTCGGTTACAGAGTCCTTTCATATAGTCCTGTGAAACTACTAGTCACATGCTGATAATAATGAATCATACTATGCACTCTGGTCAGTGACCGAAATAAATTGATTCATTCAATGAATCATACTAGTTTTTAAGTTGATTTTTAAATGAAAAATATTTATATTTCAGATTCTTATACTTTTTTTAAAAAAAAAAGATGTTTCCTGCTTCTTTCTTATTTTCCAACAGATGACCATATTTGTGTTCAGGTAAGAATAATCCTCTTTTCCCAAGGTAGGATTCTTTAATGGCCCAAGATAAAGAAAAGAATGCATTCTGTGACAACTTTTCTTTTGTGGCTTGGGTTCTTTCCCATAGCCATCTGGATAATAATAAACTATTTTGGGAATTGGCCACACACTTGATTTATTTCCTGGGCTGCCTACAGCACACAAGATGACCAACAGAAATTTTGAATTAAATTAATGAGACTAGGTCCCTAAAAAGGGCTCTCAATAGAATTAGAACGAACAGCCCCGGAAACCAAAGATAGAAGGAATTTTAAGGTATTGGGGCAAATGGCTGCCTGGGGAGACTGATAAGGTGACTGGGGAGAAAAGGTCTAAACTTCCAGTGGAGAATTGCCCCACCCCTAAATAATGCCTGGCATTTTATTTTTCCAAATCCATGATTACTGTTAATCATGTAATTAACAAAAAGTGTAATTAGGACCTCAGTGAAGGATTTGGTGGATAGTATGTGCCCTAGAATTGCAATGTCCAAGGAATGTATATGCATATTTGAATGCAGCAGCATCATGAAGTCAGTGATGGTTTGACTCCTGCTGGCATTGGGAACAATAAAATGGAAGTATTTCAAGTCTCATGGATGCTGGGAAATGCAGTTTTCCAGGGCATTTGAATACTTACGGTAATATGGATCTCAGGTGCCCAGGAAACTACATGTTGCAGTGTTTATTGCACCTGTGATGTCACTGTGACTACAAACTGATAAATTTTAAAGAAAAAGAAGGGTGCAACTGGGAGTGATATCATTGGAGCAGGCTTTGAAACAGCTGGACCCAAGGTTTACTGGCTTGTAGAAAGCTCAGCAGGTACACGCTAACATTTGCCATTATGAGCCACCAAATCTGGTGCCCTCATTAGAAGTTGCATTGGGGGAAGATGCCTTAAGCACAGTAACATTCCTGCTCTCTCTATTTCTGCATCATCCTATGAAATTCATTCTTATTTATTTAGGCAGCACACAGTGTACTCCACTATTTATAGGCTAAGTAGATACAGACATTTCCCCCATGAGAATCTTGCGACAGAAATGGAAACAAGCCACGATGGAGAAATCAGAGAAGCTGGTAAGTATTTTTAGAGTCAAAATGTAATAAGCGTTCTACATTTGTGAATCAAACCTGAAAGTCCTACATTTTCCCGCAGGTTGCATAAATCATATCCTTTCCCAAACTTTCACTTTGGTGTCTATCAGCAAATTTGTCTAAAAAGTACACAAAGTATTTGTGCATATTTCCCCCATTTTTAAATATTGAATTTATGGGGGGGGGAGGGAATAGTTAAAAATACAGGAAACCAAAAGGCAGAACACACATACCAACAACAATATCACTAATGAAGGGGCAAAGAATATGGTGAGAGGCTTGATGGCTTTCCACACAAGCATTAAATAAAAACCAAGGTGTCACTACCGGTATGTATAAAGATTCCGTGGTCTGCCAAATCGTATTAATGAATGTCTGAAATACAGGCATATTAAAATCTACACTTATCCTCAGCTCTGGTCTTTTTATTAAACACTGACTGGTGGTGTGTGTGTCTGTGTGTTTAAAAATTTGGTTTTTTGAATTGTTGCTTTTGTTGTGGCCTATGGCTAAAAGAAATAAACCTGAACTTTAAACATTTATAATCTCTTAAAACTGATTTGTGGATTATCTATAAAACAGGCTGAATTAAAGGCTGGTTTAGACAGATAGACAGACAGACAGACAGATGATAGATATAGCTATAGATGATGATAGATGATAGATAGATAGATAGATAGATAGATAGATAGATAGATGATAGATAGATAGATAGATAGATAGATAGATGATAGATAGATAGATAGATAGATAGATAGATAGATAGATGATAGATAGAGATAGATAGATGATCGATAGATATAGAATCCCTGAGGGTAAATGCCTGATTTCTGAGGTTAAGTATAAGTCACACAATAAATCATAAATTGTATTTATTTTGTGTCCTTATTGGACCAGGGACTGTGTTGTTAGGAATTAATTATCTTAATAGGTGCTAGGATACAGGGGTGGCATGGTATATCAGAAGGATTATCCACACGGATGGTTTTGCATGGCTGTCTTATGTTCTACAACTATCTGACCTCTGCAATCTGTTCAGTTTCCAACTTATCAGAGATTTTGACTCATCCTGCTTAATAAATCACCAAATTGTTTGATTGGCCACATGACCCTAGGGAGGTCCATTTCTGGTTCACTAAGAAAAATAGCTATATTGTTCCCCAAAAGACAAAGAAGATGAGAAGTATGTCCTATATTATATCATATAATCAATTGATTGTTGTCAAGTAAAATGGCAACTAGCTTTACAGACAGAACAAAAAGTATCGGGGATAGTATCAGGGATCCCTGTTTGGTCATTCTGCCTAAAGGAAAGGGGGCTGAGCCCAGGTTATTAACACAGACCATGGATTCTCTGGGGGCATAAAGCTTGGCATTTCCCACCTTGCTCCCCATCTGATACTGGCGAAGTAATAGATAGGGCCACTCAAGGCAATTAAATGCCTTGTAAGCATTAAAGGTAATGATAACTAAAGGATTGTGGTTGATCTTGGGGTGCCCAGTGTAGGTGTGCCCAGCCAAGGTCCCAGCACATAGGAGGAGGAAGATAGGGCATGAGAGGCAGAGGAAGAGAACAGAAGCGATTAGGAAGCCATGAGAGCATGAAGAGAGAGGAGAGAGGCATGAAGGGAGAAGAAGGAAGAGGTATAGAAAAAAGGTCTGGCTGACAAATTGTGCTGCCACAGCAGCAACAATGAAGAGGACAGAAAAAGAAGAGAACGGAAGGACTTGTTGCTGTTAACCTCAGTGGCAAGCAAGGAAGACGGGAAGAAAATGGAAGAATGACAGCGATATATATGTGAAGAAACAGAGCGGGATCATGATGAAAGGGGATAACAAAAATCTCTGAGTAATGGTCTCATCAGGGGGATATCTGAGGACTCTTTGGACCAGAGACAGGGTAAAAGATGGCGTGTCTAATCCCTTTCAAAATCCACCAGTAGCTAGGGGGCATGGTGGGCAATTATGTTATGTCTTCTTAACCCAGAGTCACCATCCTTTCCAAAGGTTTGATTCATTTATTATGTTTCTAAACCACCCTTCCTCACAAAAGTAACCCAGGGCAGTGTACAGCACGTAATATATTAAATAACTTTACCATATACAGTGGTACCTTGGGTTAAGAACTTAATTCGTTCTGGAGGTCCATTCTTAACCTGAAACTGTTCTTAACCTGAGGTACCACTTTAGCTAATGGGGCCTCCCGCTGCTGCTGCTGCTGCACCGCAGCCGCACGATTTCTGTTCTCAACCTGAAGCAAAGTTCTTAACCCGAGGTACTATTTCTGGGTTAGCAGAGTCTGTAACCTGAAGCGTCTGTAACCTGAAGCATCTGTAACCCAAGGTACCACTGCATATTAAAAACAAACA
Source organism: Podarcis raffonei (assembly GCF_027172205.1). NCBI lineage: Eukaryota > Metazoa > Chordata > Lepidosauria > Squamata > Lacertidae > Podarcis > Podarcis raffonei. Next base: position 67,958,851 of record NC_070602.1, read on the forward strand.
TTGCAAACATATCTGCTCCAATTCATGGCAGACAAAACTCTTATCAGGTTAGCCATCCCCAATTGCCTGAAGAAACAGAAACTTCTTTAGTTGGTGATGAGTGGCTGCTAATGGGGTTGGGGCTGTATTTCTAATGGGGTGCCACAGCTGAGAAGGCCTTATCCAGGGTCATAGCATAGTGTGCAGAGGCAGGACTACAAATAACCCTCCAGCCCACAGATCTTAAGGAAAATGACTGATAAGTTTTTTTAAATGATGCCAGGCTATGTAATTTTATACAAAAGCCATGGTTTGAGGAAAGTTTTCTAATAAAAAAAAACATATGTACTGTGCCAGTGATATTTCTATCAAAGAACATTTTAGTAGTTAGCAAAAGGAACATATTTGTTCTCAAACTTAGCTGCCACATATAGTCCCTTTCTCCCTCTGATAATTTCCATCAGTGTTAATGTTTCAGCAATGGTCAGAATTTTTCTTAACCTCTCTGAAATTATGGGCATATCTGCCAGTTTCCAGTGTAGTGAAAATGATCTTTACTGTGACCCAAGAATAAACTGTTCTGTATAAAGCATTTGTCATTCAATTGAAGCACAAATCAAATTGATTTAAGAGACTGACTAATGAACTAAGGTCTCTTCTGTAACCTACAATATAATATCTACAATTTTCTCCCCCCCAAAAAAACTCTTTATCAAAGCAGACCTCATTGAAGCATTCTATGATTAACATTTCCAGCACTGAAATTATCTGTTTAATAGATCATATTAATTTGAAAGTTAAATGGCATCTTCTTCTTTTTTAAGAGAAATTTTTAGTAAATTAAAGGTTTAACCTTTGGTCTTTTTCACCCCATCTCCAATTTGCTTTATTATTAGACTTGAATATCACATTATGCTAAAAAGTTTCAAAGTAATTTACCATACGAACACACACACACACACAAAATAGTAAAAACAGAAAGCAATATCAATACAGTAGGGTCAGAGGGTCTCCTGAACACTGTAGAATGGGGTGGGTGGTGGGGCTACTGGAGAACTAGTGAACTACCCAAATTGGTCTTAGCGCCTGAGATAACTTAAGGAAGCTCATGGATAGAATATTTACCATCCCCTCTTTTCTCCATCCCACAGATGCCACCTAGATGCCACCCAAAAAGTATTTTCAAGTGCTGCAAAGGGGCTGCGGGGGGGGGTGATATTCCACTTCCGTGAACCTCTTTAGCTTAACTTACCTTAGTAGCCAAGCAATGTGTACGCTTTGATAGAAGGATGTGAGAAGCATAAAAGTATGCTTTTTAAGGACCATCTTTTCATTTTCCCCAACCCCACCAATGTGGGAATGACAGATTGTGCATTCAGCATTTTGCAGAGCCGTAGGTTAAGTCCATGAATCAATGACCCAGAGCTGTATTGCCCATTGAGATGCCTGCAGTGAGGGAAATCACAGATCCACCAGGAATTCAAGACTCTTAACTAGAGTTTGCCTCTCATAGTAGCTAAGCTTGACCTTGCTGTCATGTTTTTAAAGAAAGAATTAAATGTCAAAAAACTATACCTGAGAGATTTGCTGGTCCTAGACAAGCAAGGAATTTATCTAGGGCATTTCTTGATAGTTATAATATCAGCCAGCAGCCTTCATGCCTACTTCAAGGGATATGCAAAACCATCACTTATTTGCAGAAGCAGCGTGAAGTTTTCACAACCATTGTTGTACACAACATATATAGTAGTCTCTACAACTAGCTTAATTGTTCATCAAAGTCCCATTCAGAATTATTCCCAAGTCATATAATGCGTAACAAAAATCCAGAACTGGACTGAGGTAAAGGTAAAGGTACCCCTGACCGTTAAGTCTAGTCATGGATGACTCGGGGTTGTGGTGCTCATCTCGCTTTACTGGCCGAAGGAGCCGGCGTTTGTCCGCAGACAGCTTCTGGGTCATGTGGCCAGCATGATTAAGCCGCTTCTGGAGAACCAGAGCAGCGCACGGAAATGCGCTTTTACCTTCCCACCAGAGCGTTACCTATTTATCTACTTGCACTTTGACAGTCAGTATCTGATTTTTGCAGATATGCACGGTGACCCTCCATACCGGTCTAAAATATGAAGTGAAATGATATCACTTGGGTAGCAAGTTGTGGATTTCTCTGTGGGAATGAGACACATGGACAATGTTCTCTCTGTAGTCCCCACTTGACATTTGGGCAGTGGGAGGGCTTTAAAATCATTGGGATAATAAAGGCAGCACTATGAGTTGAGAAGCATGTCTCAGGACTAGAAATAGGGGAAGCATTTCACATTTAAAGACAAATCTACCTAATCTGCACTTTCAGAAACAATATACAAACCAAAACATGTGCATATTTTGAAATGTTCACTTCTCCGAATTTTGCAATGAGGTCCTCCAGGTCAAGTAATGTGTGCAAGAATGCATGTAAATCATATAGTAGTGAAAACCGCTTTGCAAAAATGTGTATGTTAAGACTAAAATGCGGATGAATTTTCACAAAGTTGTGTGGAAATATGGAGAACTAAAACTAAAAGATGGAAAAATGAGAACTAAAATTGCCATATTCATCTATCCCTACTCAAGTCTACTCTTTCTGTGGCACTCCTTGCAGTTATTTTTCTTAATTATTTAGAACTGAATTAATTGATTCTCTCATTTTTGTTTCCTATGCTGGTACTGTGAATAACATGGAAGGCAACCCAGATAACATCATATGCCATAAAGCTGCCTCCTGTGCTCCGTGAGAGTCCCCCCGATAAAGCAGATCTTATGTCAGAAAGAAAAGTGTTTCCCTCCCCTTTTGTGGGAACTGGAAACAGGAGATGCAAGTGAAGCATCATTGGCTGCCAAGCTCCAGGGCCCCCTTTGGAGTTCCTGGCATCTCGCAAGCCCTGGAAATGAAATCACTATTCATTTTATTAGATTTCTTCTGTTTCTTGTGTGCAGAGATAAATGCGGTAATAACCCAGAGTGCCAGAATCTATTGCCAATTGCAATGAGCCATTGCGCTCCCTCTCCCTCTCCCTCTTTCTCAGGTGGTAATATGGCCTATAAGCGGACAATTGGTTTGAATATATATATATATATATATATATATATATATATATATAGTGCTAAGACAGACACAACTGCTTTAGTGGGAGTTGGGTTTCTATATCATTCGAATGTGTTAAGCACCTGAGTAGTTAAATGTGCATCAGAGATAGAATGGCAGATAAACCACTTAATTCCTGCAAAAGTATTTAAGCAATTGTAATGGATCATTTGGAGACGTTAATTCCTACATTTTTTAATGTGCTCTAAAACAGTTTTTGTTTAAACTGGAAATCGTGAAGTTAAAAGAGCAGAAATGGGTGCTGACAGCTTTCTTTAAAGTGATTTTTTTAAATGCAACACCTCCTGCCCACCCCCCGCCCCCGGCAGTTTCCCATTGGCAATTTATGTTGTTGATTAATATTTTTTAAAGAAATGCAAATGGCACTTTCATTATTCATTCATTAAGTGCGGCTGGAATCCTGACCCTGCTTACCTGGGGAGTTGGAGTAGACATGGTTAGGATTGCACTGTTAGATATCATTACTGGACATAAAGGTGCAGTTTTGTGTATTTCCCCGTTAATTCTGATTCACATGGTACAACCATTTTACAACAACCTAGTACTGCCAAGTATTCTCTTGGGGAAGAAGCAGCGGCAGCAGCAAGGGGAGGGGGGAGGATCTGTGCACATATACTAGAAATCATGGCTAACACCAGGGAGGAAGGAAAGATGAGAAGGGATTGCGTATGCATGAGAGAGCTTATTTTTTATGAGCCATGGTTTGTCAGGGGCCAGCGCTGCCTCATTTTTAGTGGGCGTGCTCCATCCTGCACAGCTGCCAGATGGCGATGGTGTACTTGCTATGCAATGGATTGAGTCATGAAGAATATTACAGAGTGGGAAGGAGAGCTTCCTGTGAAGACATCACTTCAGTGGCCAGTCCATGGCCATGTAATATAGATTCCTGCTCTCATTTCTGTGGGGGTGAAATTGGCTGTGCTGCTGTAAATAAAATCCTCAAAGCAATGCTTCTGGATGTTTCAGTCTCTGAATCTAGTTTCTCATCACACATACTAGTTTTCAAAATAACTTATTGTGCTAATTTTCTTACTTAGACTGAAATCTTGGTCCCTTAAGTAGTTCCTAGTGAAATATTGTATTGATTACAAACAAAAAACAAAAAACAAAGCCCTCTTCCTCCTCTCTCTCTCTCTCTCTCTCTCTCTCTCTCTCTGTCTGTCTCTCTCTCTCTCTCTCTCTATATATATATATATATGCTATGAGTGTGCAGTGGCCAAAAGATTCACCTTGTATCTGCAGCAGTTGAAACATCCCAATTTGTTTCAGATATGCTCTATGTCATTCTGATTCAATTCATTATTGAGATCCATATCTGATATGTTTAAAGCAAAGCTGTTTCAACCTTATTGACTGTACTGGAGAATCTAAAAACATTCATATGTTTTCTGTTTCACATAAGTGGATGGAATTTGTAGGCAAATGAGTCCCTTCAGAGTGGATTAATTTCAGCCTAATTCATTCGGGATGATTTATGCGGAGAACCTTAAAAATGTACATTTTCAGAAAGTAAATGTAATATATTACTAACTTTTTAAAAAATTCCTCCAAAATTGGATACAAATCACAGGCATGGTCACCACTGCAGAGGGGATGGAGCCTGTTCTCCTGCAAGAGACGACTTTATAGTTTTGGATGCAGAAACACAAATCATATCCCCTCACCTTGTTTTGCAGGGGTGACAATGAGTTAAGAACATAACATAAAAGAGCCCTGCTGAATCATCCAATGGACTATCTAGTCCAGCATCACCTTCTCACAGTGACAGCCAGATGCTTGTGGGAAACCCATAAGCAGGACCTAAACAGAACAGCACTTGTTTCTCCTGCAGTTTCCAGCAACTTCTGTTCAGAAGCACACTGCCTCTGACAGTGGAGGTACGCCAATGGCAACTGTGGCTAGTCTCCATTTATAGCATTCTCCATGAATTTGTCTAATCCTCTTTTAAAGCCATCCAAGCTGGGGACCATGGGTATAGACTGCACCTTCCTGACACATGTGGCCCTTGTGTGTATAAAGTATATCATTTTGAAAGAATTTTTTTTAAAAAAAAAATAATAATAACAACAATAACTGACATTTTAGAAGCAAAATAAATGAGAGGAAGCAAACACTTTCAGAAGCAAATGCAGCCACAGGTGGAGACTGCTAGTTATAGTTGAAAAGCTGTGCAAAGAAGAAAAGGAAGCAAAAGGTTAGCGATATGCTACTTTGCGGGTGGAAAAATGATGTTATTGGGGCACATCATGCTGGGCTAATGTCAAATATACTGAAGGGAGTTAAATGAGCAGGGCTTGATCTTGTCAAGAAGCATTGTACCCACTTGTAAGGGCAAAGGAAGCTGCCATATTTCCTCCAGTATCATGACAGAAATGCTTCCACTCCTAGAAGCCAAGATTAAATTGTTCAAAAAAGGGGGGAGGGAGCGAGCCTTATTCAAGTGACAGCATCAATAGAAAGTGTGTGCAAAATGTCTTGGAAGCAAAGTGTTACCAAAACAAAAACGAAAATGAAAACTTTTTTGGGGGGGGGAGTATTTAGGGAGTGGTCATATTCAGAGCTGATCATTTTTATTTTATTTTTTAGAATTCTGCACCAGTTCTTAGATTTTTATCAAATTCTTTATGAAATTTGGCATTTGAAGACATACAGCAAGCTACACGCTCTGCCAGAAGAAAAGAAACTGCGTAAGATTGTGAGGTTCTAGATAATGAGAGATATCAGCTGTATATTACATTATTGGTATTTATTTATTAAATTTATTAGTCACTTTTTCCCCATGGCAACCCAAAGTGTCCTGCAATGTTTTAGGCAAGCCAACCAACACATACATACATACATTGAAAGCAACATTTTAAAAACTAAGGAAAATTCTTTTTTTTAAAAAAAAACTACATTAAAACATCCCATCCACACAAGCAGGCTACAAATAATTAAAAGCCAAAATCCTGATGAAAAAGGAAGGCCAGGATTGGTATTATATGCTCAAACTGCCTTGCCTAGTGAGAAGAAGAAGAAGAAGAAGAAGAAGAAGAAGAAGAAGAAGAAGAAGAAGAAGAAGAAGAGTAGTAGTAGTAGTAGTAGTAGTAGTAGTAGTAGTAGTTTGGATTTGATATCCCGCTTTATCACTACCCGAAGGAGTCTCAAAGCGGCTAACAATCTCCTTTCCCTTCCTACCCCACAACAAACACTCTGTGAGGTGAGTGGGGCTGAGAGACTTCAGAGAAGTGTGACTAGCCCAAGGTCACGCAGCAGCTGCATGTGGAGGAGCGGGGAAGCGAACCCAGTTCCCCAGATTATGAGTCTACTGCTCTTAACCACTACACCACACTGGCTCTCAGTGAGCAACCTGGTTGCTGAATTCTGCAGCAACTGAAGTTACTGAACTGTCTTCAAAGGCAACCCCACATATAGCATATTGCAGTAATCTGACCTAGAAGTTACCAGAGCATGGACAACAGAAGTTAGGCCAGGCATAGGCAAACCCAGCCCCCCAGATGTTTTGTGGCTACAATTACCAAACCACTGGTCCTGTGAGCTAGGGATCATGGGAGTTGCAGTCCCAAAACATCTGGAGGGCTGAGTTTGCCTATGCCTGGGTTAGGCTGTCCCTGTATAGATAGGGGCATTCTGTGCTTCCAAGACCACCTGAGCTTCAAGCAATAGCAAAGGGTCCAGAAGTACCTCAAGCTATGTGCCCGCTCCTTTAGAGACAGTGTAAGCCCGTCAAGCAGGCCACCTCCCACCCATCCGGTCTAGGGAACCACCCACTAACAGTGCCATAGTCTTATCTGCATTGAGCTTCAGTTTATTGGCTTTCACCCAGTCCATTACGGAGGTAAGACATCAATCTAGAACATCCACTACCACACCCACATATTCTGTGATACCATACATCTTTAACCCAAGGAATGGCCAGTGGTCAGGGATCATGGAAGCTGAAATCCAAGAGACAACCGGGGGGGGGCACAGATTAGTCACCCCTACCGTAGGATATAAAATATCCATGTGTAAGAGCAGGAGCTTGGCTTTATGTGAATGTTTTGTATAGGCTAGTAGAAATTGTGGAACAAGCAGGTAGAGCTTTTTGTAGATTGCCTGTGTGCACAAGTAGAAATGAAAATAATTGTCTACCTGACTGGATTCTTTATTATTTATTGGCAGACACTGAGATTTCAACACAAGCAAAATGTCTGCTGCTGACATAGATTACGGAATGACAGGAGGAGAAAATAGCAGCATCAGGTAAGGAAGGACATTGCTAGGTGCCAAGAAAAGGACATGTGTAAATGAAACATTAAAGGAGAGAATTTGGATTAAGGTTATAGATAGGGAAAGAGAAAGCGGGAGTGGATAGGATTTGGTTCTGCACCTCCAGGACATGATTTTTAAACAAGCAAATCCACCTGTATTTATGCAGATAACAGCAGTTTTTAAAGAGATTGTAATATTGATCATATGGGATTTTAATTACCTTGAAACTGACCAGGATGGGAATTAGAGATTATTTAAAGAAATGAATACTCCTCCATTTGAATGTGGAGTTGTTCTCCTTCAGGTTTTATTGGCAATACACAGATTGCATTTCATGTAGACTTTTGGAGTGACTATAATTATTGTTGGCAGTAATGTCAATTAATAATGGAATTTTTTAGTTCAACAGCAGCAATAATAAATACTCTCAGTGCTACTTAACTTGCATCAAACATTTCCAAAATATATCCAAACACAAATAAACAGGAAACTGCAGTGCAAACAAACTCCTGAATAATTAAACAAACCTTAATGCACCCAGAATATATTTTTTAAAGTGGAATAGCCAATCTGTTCTGGAAAGGTCGGTGCAAAGGTGGAGGCACCACATAACAACACAAGTTCCTTCCAATGATTTTTGCAAGTCATTTGCAAAAGCTGAAATCTCTGTGATTGAAAAATGGGAGTATCCAGAAAAACTCCTCTTCCTCCCATGAGGATGAAGTGTTGCAGGATGGAGCCAGCCAGTTAGAAGAGTGGGAAGGAAATGAAGGAAATGCTTGATGAAGATACTTTTTTATGAATAAAATAAACATTTGTATCTATAAAAGAAGGCAGCTTCCTAGATCTTCTTCGCAAGTCAACAACAAATGGCTTGTTTATAGGAAACTGGCTTGGGTGGGTAGGGAGAGGGAGTCCCATTAAACTCAGTGGGACTTGTTTCCAAGGAAACAAGCATTGGGTCATGCTGCTTGTGTGCTAGGCTAAAGAAGTCACCAAGGCTTTGCCTTATGGTCGCTTGCAGTCCTCACTTTTTCAGTCTCCTCTTTGATTAGCTTTGCCAGCCAGTTTTCTGGCAGGGCCCCCACATCTTAAACGTTTGCACAACATGAAGAAATCAGCCACTGCATATTTTCTTATCATGGTACGTGTTTGCATGCCTGAAAAAGTTTCACATGCCGACCTATGCCTGCTGCATTTCTTTTAAAGGTAAGGATGCTTGAGGTATTCAAATCCACAAATTCCTGTGTGAAAATGACCTGATTTGCACCCCTCAGACTAATGTGCGGATTGGAACTCAGCCAGTCTCAGCAGCTTTGATGTAAAAATGTAGAGATAAAATGCATGTTTAAATAGAAAATAATATAAACGGAGAAAATATAAATTTCACTTCTTATTAAATGGGCATGAAAAATATTGTGAGAGGATTTTTTAAAAAAATTAGTGCAGAAATGTAAATGAATGTATTACAGGACACCTGCACTTAGAGAAGCTCCAGGTGGCATACGTGGTTCTATTCCTCCCCATTTTATCTTCACAACAACCTTGTGAGGCTGGTTCAGCTGAGAGTTGGTAGTGACTGGCCCAAGGTCACCCAGTGAGCTTCATGGCTGAGGGGGAATCTGAATCCCAGGTCCCAGCTCAACACTCTAACCACTACAACATCAGAACCTGCTTCATCCAAGTGCATCTGGAGTTGCACAGCCACACCCTCTCAGCAGCCTTTCTCTAGAAACAGGATAATGGGAATTGGGTGGCAGTTGTTCAAAACCTCAAGGTCCAGAGACGGCCTTTTGAGTAGAGTCCACCCACCACCTCTTCAAGGTGGGGACAGGAAACACCCCTTCCCACAGTGAGAAATTAACCTGCCCAGCCAACCCTCCCAATGATTCTCTAATAAGCCATGATGGGCAAGGGTTCAGAAATTACATAGCTGGTAACACACTTTCAAGTGTCTTTTCCGCATCCTCAGGCTGCAAAACCTGACACAGACTCCAAACAATAGCACTCAGTTTTACAGTCAATGCACTTCCCACAGTTAAGGTCCATGCATATTCCAGCAGCCTTGTACATAAAGAATAGTACTCATACTTCTTCATAGAGAGAAGCAGCTCACTAGGTGAGGCAAAGCCATTACGCAGATGTGTCACTGCTGCTTACCAGGAACAGGAGAGGTCAGGTGGCAGGGAGGTCGGCGCAGTGCAGGAGCAATGGACGCACTTCGCCAATGCATAAGCACCTCACCTGCCTCACCATTTCCCCTGTCTTCCTGCTGCTAAGGAACCGTGACCCACCTGCTGGGAAACTAGTGTAGCATCTCTGCCCTACCTGCCAAGTCACTTCTGATAACAGGAACAAATCAGGCCTTAAAGAAAACCAAACTGCAAGGTGCCCTATATTTCTTTCCTATAAAACAAAACCTATTATTAATATAAGGATAACATATCATAAAACTCCACACATATTCTCTCTTCTGCGGCCTGATTTTAGAATAAGAACTCTAACCTCTTAAAACCAGAGAAATAGGTCAGAGTTAAATGAATTTTTAAAAGAACATTAATATCAGGCCAAGTGCACAAAGTAAGAATTCTGGGGTGCTTAGAGACCATGCAGTTTTGTCAGAGGTCCATACGGCCTTGTTATAGATCTGTCTCATATAATATTTCACATAATGCCATTCCTTTTTGCTCAGTGTGTGGATGCCTTTAGCTACTTTAAGAAAGCAAAGTCTGTTTGACGTGTTAATCCACAGAGTTACCTTGAGATGATAATCAGTAGTAGTGGTTCTATTTTTACAGTAACAGAAACCTGAATATCATTACTAGGATCGTTTTTGGATATTAAACATTCCCTTCATAAGGGCATATTGATCTATCAGACAACACACAGTGAAAGAATATTGAGAACTAATAAGTCGTTCATTTTTGAGCCACTGGGAAATTCTGCTTGACGGTAAATGTGACCTTTGAAATATTACATTTTAATGAGAAAAAGAGATGATATTTTTATGAAGACTGTCATTTAGAGTAACTTGTGAGAAGATGCTTTGTTTTTCTTTATTTCTTTGTAACTCCATATCTAGCATGAACGAACTAGAGTTGCCAACTTTTTTACCTGTGCTTTTAACAGCAACAGGCATTAGGAGGAGATAATGCTTATCTCTATGCTATAAAAAGCTTCACCTGCCAATTCCTGCTAAAGGCATAGGAGCAAGCTAGGCTGGGTTTTGTTTTTTCCTTTCCCCTGTTCAGTTGAAAACCATAGCATGATCTCAGTATCCTACAAAGATACTGTGAAAGGGAGGCAGAGGTGTCAGGTAAGGTCAGTCCTTACATGCAGCAAAATGAGGTGGTGTGAGGATAAACTAGCAATGGTGTCATGCCTCTGTGAGGCCCCATTGACAATAAACAAGGTCAGGCTGGAAGGCACACCTCTCCTCTCAGCATGCAGAGATGAAACAGAAATGCCAAGAGGGAGATGTGGGCTTGACGAGGAAACAGAAAGAAAAAAGCTGAGTGAACCATAAGAGTGAAAAGAAGGCAAATAACTGTCAGGACACAGTCCTTGCCACTTACCAATGGAGCTAAAAGGGTGGTGCCCTCTAAAGGTAAAAGGTAAAGGACCCCTGGATGGTTAAGTCCAGTCAAAGGTGACTATGGGGTGTGGCACTCATTCTGCTTTTCAGGCTGAGGGAGCCGGTGTTTGTCCACCGACAGCTTTCCGGGTCATGTGGCCAGCATGACTAAACTGCTTCTGGTGCAATGAAACACCGCGACGGAAGCCAGAGTGCATGGAAACACTGTTTACCTTCTCACCGCAGCGGTACCTATTTATCTACTTGCACTGGCATGCTTTCGAACTGCTAGGTTGGCAGGAGCTGGGACAGAGCAACGGGAGCTCACCACCATCACGAGAATTTGAACTGCCGACCCTCTGATCGGCAATCTCAAGAGGCTCAGTGGTTTAGACCACAGCGCCAAGCAACATCCAGAAGGAAGTGAGGGGAGAAAGGGGATTTGGAGTCAGGAGCTCTCACATAAAGAGCAAACAAGAAGGGAACAAGAAACAGAGGCATTGGAGTCTGGGTCGAGCCCAGGCACGCCAAATCTAGGGGGCAGAGGTGTCTTCAGCCCCCTCAAAGTTTGTCTGAAGGAGGCCTAGCCCCGCCCCCAATGTTGGGGGGGCAGCGCAAAGTTACAGAAGGCTGCACCAGCCTGGGTGGTATCAGAAGATGCCGCGGGGACTGGGGCAGCCTGACGCAAGGTCACACCAGTATGTGCATCATCTCCCAATGCTGCAGGAACTAACACAACCTAGTGGAAGGCTGCACCGGCCTGCACAGCATCAGGAGACTATGTGACATTGCGTAACACACATTGTGCATGATGTCACATATGTGCAATGCACGGCTCCACCACCCCAATTTTGTGAGTAACCTGGCACCTCTGGGCGAGTCCATAGCAAGGAAAGTAATCCCAACAAGGTAATCCCAAGAAAGACTACAGTGCTGAAAAGGTGTTTGAGCTCTTATGACTGATGATGATGAATGTTGGAAGATTCAGGGCAGACAAAAGGGAGTACATCATATTATTCTGGTGCTCTGTTGCTGTTGGCACACTTCTCCAAAGTACTGATGTACTGGAGCCACCAGCTTTAGAATCAAGTTGTATCTTACTACCAGGAACCCACTAGCCTGACAACAATGAGAGAACAGAGTAGATGTAGAAGCACCTTTTCAGTTTTGCACTAATATCTAAATTGCTGCTCTCATAGAATTGCTTCTGTACAAAAGATACCTTTTTATTACTTTAGAAAATGCATTAGCCACATTCCACTGCACTGCTATGCATGCTTAATTCCTTTGGTTTCAATGGGATTTAAAGGCATGTAGCTGTGGACTGGATTGCTGCCACTGTAAATTATTTAGCCCTGGGAAGTGTGCATGTTTCTTTACAGAGGCTCTAATATTTCAATCAGGCCATTCCGAATAGACACCTTTTGCTTTGACTATTAAAGATGCATACACGATGCTTTCATCATTCACTGACGGTTAGCCAAAGCCACAATCCTTTCATGAAACACAGTATCATGAATATCTAAAGCTTTCTTTGCTATGGTATATTTTGTTATTGCTTTTATACCTAGGAAATCAGATATGATTTGTTTGCTTGGTCTGTCTTTAAAAGATAGAGTTTTTGCCTCTTAACAATTCTTTTGAAAACTAAATGGCTGTGTGTGAAATAAGAATACAAGATGTGATTCAACATTCTCTCTTCTGCTATGGCATGTAGAGAGGATAATAAAGCGAAAATACAGTATGATGGAAAAGGATGCCCTCCAAACAGGAAATGAAGAGATATGGTACTTATTAGAGGGTATGCACTTTTAAAATTAAACACGAAGGATCTATGAGCTGTTTGCACCATGCCAGTACAGAGATGATACTAGAATTTAGGGCCATTCAATGAAGCTGAATGTTGGGTGGTTAAGGACAGATAAAGCAAAGTACTTTCTCACAGTGCAATTTGTGTAATTTACTCTCATAAGATGTAGTGGTGGCCACCAACCTAGGTAGCTTAAAATGATTAGACAAATCCATAGACAATAAGGCAGCCAGTGGCTACTAGCCATGATGGTTAGGTACTACTTCTGGATCCCAGAGAGCACTGCTACACTCAGGTCCTGGCTGCAGGCTTCCCACTGGCATCTGGTTGATCACTATGAGACCAGGATGCTGGACTAGATGGGTCTTTGGCCGGATTCTAGGGCTGCCATATGTCCGGATCTTCCCAGATATTAACGGGATTTCAAAGGCAGAATTGATGTCAGGGTGGCAATTTCCGAAAAGTGGCACTTTGTGCTGGATCTTAGAGAAGTCAACTGAAAAATTGTGGGGTTTTGGTGTTGTTGTTTTTTGTTGTTTTTTTGTTAAACACACATACCAATTCTGGGGTCTTCCTAAAAAAAGCTTTGTGCCCTGCTTTTTTACTTTTTGAAATATGGAGACCCTACTGATACAGCAGCCTCTACTAGCTTCTATGTCACTGAGTAGTTGGCCCCAATGGCCATGGAGGCAGTAGGTGATGTTCTCTGCTCCTTAAAGCTGATGTAAGAGGGTTTGAGGTTCTGCAAAGACAGGCAATGCCTTCTATTCAATGCCCCTTTGTCTGGCTTGCAGGCTTCTAATAGACATCTGGTTGGCCATAACGTGATGCTGGACTAGATAGGCCTTTGATCTGATTCTGCAGGGTTCATCTTAAGTTATTACAGAAGGAAAGCACCCTGAGCAAGGGGATAAAATGTGAACAATACTGGAGCCATTGTATATGCACCCCATGCCCCACCCCTTAAACCGCACACTATAGTTCAATAGACTTGTGTGTTTCCCACAGGCATCTGGTTGGCCACTGTGAGAGCAGAATAATGGACTAGATGGGCCATTAGCCTGATCCAACAGGCTCATCTTATGTTCTCATGACTATTCATCATGAACAGAACTAGGAAATGAAAGGGAAAGAGCTGGTGTGGATCAAAAGCCATGCAAAACACTTTGTCATGTAGACACCTTCTTTGGGTGTGACACATAAACCAGTGTTACTTGCAGCACAGTTGCCGATTCTCCAGAATAAGCTCTCATCTGGCATAGCTGAAACACCTGCAGGGATGGCTTTATATGCACACATTTTCACTGTCATATCTAATCAGATTTTAAAGCAGATTTAAACAGATAATCTTTTCTTCTTGTTGTTGCATTTCGGTCAGGGGAAATATGCATCTGATTAGTTAGTTTCATATTACAAACATATACAAAGAAAATAAATTGAATGCTAATTCAAATATAAAAATTCACAATTGTTAATAATAAGCTCCCAAATCATCTGGATAATCTTTGATGACCAAAAGCTTCTCCAATAAATTAAGAGCACCAGCTAATAACATTGTACACTGAGAAGTGGTGTATGAAAATAAGTCATAATGGTAACAATAGATAACCATAATAGATAAAATAAGAAATAAATATACCTCCAGCTATTATAATCCTGTTTCTTCTCACATTCACCTACAATACTTTCATGCATAACACTGCAGCTGCACAGAACTGTCAATAGTTCATTATTTGATTCGCCTATCTAGTAGGCACATATTTAAATATTTGGTTGGTGTTATGAGACAAGGCATTTCAAAAGAGCACTTAAGCAAATATAGTAACTGTGTATACCAAGATATTACCTGCCAGCTCTTTTTATAAATCAAAAGTAGTATTTATTGCTTTGGAAATACGTGTGAGCTAGAATAGTGTCGTGCAATACAAGACATATGCAGAGTGTGATTGAAACTGAAGGGTGAGGTGTTGTTGGGTGATTTAAGAAAAATAAAGAGGCTTTGTGGGACTGACACTTTCAGAATCTGAAACCACCCATGGCAGGCAGGCCCTAGTCTCTGACACTTTAACTCTGAGTCCTTCTAGCTGGGATGTACATGGAATTCTGCCTAAATCCAGCAATTGAATTTTGATGTGTACAGATGACCATGGGAAGCCAACAAGCAAAACTTGAGTGCAACAGCACTCTCCTTACCTGCGAATCCCAGCAACTGGTCTTCAAAGACACACTGCCTCACACAGTGCTGTGAACTCTACTTCTCAACTGAGAAATGAGCACAGGAAAGAAGAATGCGAGCTGAGAGCAAGTACCAGTAAGACACTAAGTCATATTCAGAGTAGATCCATTGGACTAAATAGACTTAAATCCACTGATTCCAGTGGGTCTCAGTATGACTTAATCAAATATAGCCCCGTATTTACCTAAAGCAAGCCCCAAGGATTGCACTATACTTCCATGCTTAGATATCAGCTTTAAACTAAGACCAACACCTTTATAGACTATTTTCTACCAAACCATTAAGGATGCTGAATGCACATACATGCTAAAATGCAATCAGAATTTTGAAAAAATGTGAGGATGCAAATATGAAGATAAATAGATAAAATAACAGCACTTGTTGTTTCGCATCTCTATGACACCAGGCAGTATATTTGATGTCTGTCTTTCAGGATCTGTTTGCCAATGGTGAGAAATATAGGCCAGGCCAAGATACCAAGGGTTGCCATATTACGAAAAGTAAAATTCCTGACACCCACAAAGTTGTTGAGCAACAACTCCAAATTGTTGAGCTTTTGGGGGGAACCTTCCCCCCCTAGTGGTTTTAAGCTTGTGAAGCTGTTTCTGCTGCTTTTTCCATCGCGTTGCCACACACCTGGGTTTCCCCTGACATTTTGCCAATTCAGCAACCCCCCCCCAACGCCATTTTTACATCCGAAAACCAGGACATGTCAGGAATTTTCCTGACGTATGGCAAGCCATAACATGGGTTATATTTAGCCAAAAGTAGTCCATCAACTACACATTAACCTGCTAGGTGCTTTACAACCTTCCCACCCTTGTTTATGCAACTCCAGTCTCAAAAAGAGTGCAAGAGAGAGATTTATTGAGCTCAAGCTGTACAAGCCTGGCTGGTTGTATTTGCCTTAGTGGTATGATGCCATTAGTTACTGTCACCAACCAAATCCTACTGTGTACTGCTGGGGGAGGTGCACCCTCTGATATTAGCACATCCACTTCTCAGCTGAGACAGAAGTCTGATATGAGCTATAAATATTCTTTGGTTCACTTAATATACAGCTCAGTATTCTATCTTGTGATTGATGACATACAACATCAGTACTAGGAACAATCTAAATCTGATACACATATTTAAAACCAAAGCAGGTTTGTTGCAGCAGCTGATGCCAATGACTACTTTGCAATATATTGTCTAAGGCAGATGTGGTGACCCTTTTGCCCTCCAGATGTTGCTGAACTTAAGATCATTAGCTGTGCTTGCTGGAGCTGATGGGGGATGTAGTTCAGCAATATCTGGAGGGCAAAAGGTTCCTCACTCTTGCTGTAGGGCAGGGTTTCCCAAACTTGAGTCTCCAGCTGGTTTTGGACTACAACTCCCATCATCCCTAGCTAGCAGCACCAGTGGTCAGGGATGATAGGAATTGTAGTCCAAAAAGCAGCTGGAGACCCAAGTTTGGGAAACTCTGCATAGGGATGGAAATGTGTGAGCCTCCAGATGCTGCTAGACTACAACTCCCATCATCCCTGATCACTGGCCATGTTGGAGTCTAACACCTGGAAGCCTAGTCTAAGGAAAATTTACCTTACCCTTGCCATTACTGGGTGGTGAAAACTATGGTTCATGGGGATGAATCTATCTTGATTCTCACTGGTTAGTAAGAATGTGTGCCTATAAAGAAAAGCATGAAGGGGGGGGGGAGAGAAAAATGGGCCTCCTCCTCTGCCAGTTCCAGTGCAATTTTGCAGCTGTCAGCCCTAGGCAGGTTAACCTATTCCATGCTCTTCTAAATGGTGAGGCTCCATGTGACAGGTAATATTTTTAATGGATCTATTATATCTGTCATTCCCACTGAACAGACCATCCCCAGACCAGTGCCAAAGATTACCAGGTATTTTTACAGGAATGGAGTGGAGGTGGTCATGTGATTAGAGAAGTAAAAAATATGCTGAATGCAAGCATAGAAACACAGTACTTATCAATGGCATCTATTTGAGCTGCCTGACATTTAAGCGAATTAAACAAATATGTGTTTATATTAAAGACTAACATTTTAAGCATTCAATAAGATGCGAGTCTCCGGTCAAAATTGCTTTTCTTTTCTCACTCTTTTCACACATCACCTGAGGATCAATTTCTACCATGTTTAGAACAATCTATGGCTAATTAGAGAAAGTTTCATGGACTAACTCCTCTGGAACCAATTAAAAGAATTTGGATATGTCTATGAACCAAAAATAGGACAGTCCAAGGCCCTCAGCACCGCTGCTTACAGCAGAAATATTCCGTGCCAAGAAAGAAGCTTCTTGGCGCAGTTTCCATGTGATTTGAAGTAAAAGTGCTTTAAGTCTTAAGCATAATTCAACACTTTAAAATACATTGCAGAATACAGTATGACTAGAATTACTCCAGGAATAAGTCTTGAGAAGTCATTTTGAGCATGGTCCAATTCTCTTTCTGTCCCTGTAGAACAATCCAAGAAGATATGGAATGGGGAAAGGCAGGTCAGGATGGGAAACCGGGTGGTCCTCCAGATGTTGTTGGAGTCCACAGGTTCTCCAGCCCTGAGTTAGGTCAGCTGTTTCTCTTTCTTAGAACAGGAAAAGTTTATTAGTTTCCTCTTCCTTTTCAGTGTCTAAAGCAGCATTTCTCAACCTTGGGTTTCCAGATTTTCTTGAACTACAACTCCTAACATACATGACCACTGGCCATGCTGACTAGGAATGATGGGTGTTGTAGTCCAACAACATCAAGGGACCCAAGGCTGATCTAAACAAAGAGAGAGATTTTGTAGGGGGTCAAGGATGAGAGGAGTGGCAAAGGAGTGTCGTGGGTATCTTTGAAGAATCCTGAGACACATTTTCCACTTTTTATGTTACCCATTTTTAGTATCTTGGCTATTCTTTCCATCAATACAAGTCTAACTTTGATAGAGGAAGTGCAGTTTCATGGATCTACCCAGGTGTTGATTTAAGATCCCTGAAACATTTTGTCCTAAAACTAATTCTAGAGAAGCTTTTAATGTAATGACTTTGGCAGGCTCTTGAAAAGAAAACTAATTGATTGTGGTTAGAAGCTTTGAGTTTAATTATGATGGCTTCTTGGATTACTTAATTATCTGTAATTAGGATTGACTTCCTGCTCCCACTGCTAGGTAGATATACAGGGAAAGTGTCCTATCCATTAATATTTCAAAAGTTGTGATATGAAAGTGGTAAGAACTAGGTCACACATGTGAATGTGTTTACATAACCATTCAGTTTTTGGTGTCAAACCTTAAGAAAACGAACAGACAAAAATGAATGCCAATAACCTGCACCATTCTCCACATAGGACACGTGTCGTAATTACTATGATTTTCTGCTGAATGTTGACTAAGAATAAAGTACTTTTAAAGCTTACTTGCTACATTCTTAAGTTTGGTTGTCCCCATTACCTTAATATAAAAAGGTAAAAGTAAAGGACCCCCGACAGTTAAGTGCAATCGTGAACGACTCTGGGGTTGCTGCGCTCATTTCACTTTACTGGCCGAGGGAGCCAACATTTGTCCACAGACAGTTTTACCAGGTCATGTGGCCAGCATGACTAAGCCGCTTCTGGCGAAACCAGAGCAGCGCATGGAAATGCCGTTTACCTTCCCGCCAGAGCGGTACCTATTTATCTACTTGCACTTTGACGTGCTTTTGAACTGCTAGGTTGGCAGCAGCAGGGACCGAGCAACGGGAGCTCACCCCGTCGCGGGGATTCGAACCACGACCTTCTGATGGGCAAGTTCAAGGCTCTGTGGTTTAGACCACAGTGCCACCCATGTCCCCTTACCTTAATATACTATCAGCTTATTTTCATGAAGTTCATGGATGGGGGCAGACTTTGGTAATCTTTTGTAATATGGTGAGAGGCCAAAATTTGGTGCCCCAAAATGCATTTTCCTCAATTATAGATCTCTATTTTACACTCCCCTCAGCTTGGTGCGCTGTGTGGCAGAACTGCCTGCACCTCCCTAAATTGGGCGTTGTCATGGAGATCCTATAGGGTGCTTGTCATGAAGTACGGTAAATGTCTTTGGTGCATGTTTTAATGTCTTCTAAAGTTATTTAATTGACTTTGAACTGTGAGATAAGTGTCATTGGCTTCACTGGGAGAGAGATAATTGTCTCAGTCTGTTACCAGCAAGTAGATTCTACTTTTGACTCTAATACACTGAGAAGCAATTCACAACAAATTGATATTGATATGGCAATTTAGCATTTCTATGTACAGACCAGATTCATGTCAAAATAGATGTATTTGGGACTAGTCTCATGTGGTATGTGGTCCTGAAAGTTGGCTCATATGTAATTTGCAAAATTTGGATATGGGATGAAGTAGTTGTTCCAAATGCAACCGTCACTATTGTATCTTACAACATAGTCTGACACTTGTCTCTTATGAAATTCACTCACGTAATGTGTAGACTAATTAAGTCAAGTACTGTATTTAAAAAATGTCATGACTGAAACGTACACTAAAGCAAGGGTCAACAGTGTGGTGTCCTTCAGATGTTGTGGACTACAATTCCCATCATCCATGTGGTCAGTGGTCACACTGGCTAGAGCTGATAAAAAATGTAGTCCACAGCATCTGTTGACTATCCTTGCAATAAAGCAATCACACAACTGCCCAAACCCAGACAACTCTACCTCTTTTAGAGTCATGTGAAGAGATCCTAATTCATATTCTTAGTGCAAAAGTTAAACCACACTGAAGAATGAAATAACAAAGGTTCTGATAGTCAAAACACTTACTTTACAGCAAATGGCTTCAGAATTTCTACAAAAATGAACCTCCACATTTAAGCAGAGTCTTAATGAATCCAGACTCTGAATGAAACCCTCTAGATACCTAGCTAACAGCTGTAAAAAATATTCCCAAAGGACATACTTTCTGTGTCACTGCACTTAGTATTAAAGGTTGAATAAACAAGTGTAATAATAGACAAGGTTAATTTGATCCATTATTTATGCTTTGTGAGCTATTCAGACTGCAGCAAGCTAATAATGTTTTATATCGAAAATGGATACTGCCAAAGCACAGAAATTCTAATTATTGTTTCAGTAATTGTAATTGTAGTTGTTTATTCTGTTCTAAGTGGATTGACCTTTTGGGGTAAAAAAGAAAATTGGACTGCATCAAGGCCTTCCGTATATAACAATTTGAGCTTTCATATTGTATAGAATAGAGTATGTTACCAGTTTGTGTAACTGCAGATGAAAAGCTTGCTACAGATAATGGCTGCATAAGAAAACGAAAAGTAATTTATCAATGCACAGTACAACAATAACAGCCTGATCCATAGCTTAGGGAGTGCAGTAGCAGCCACAGATCTCTTTGAGATGGTCAGCAGGAAAGGAGGGTGTTGGCTGGACTGAGCTCCCCTAAGGGTAGGAGAGCACCATCCCCAAATCCCTTGTATGGATCCCCCTCCACACGACTGTCTGCAATCCTCATCAAACATTTGTTCTGCCTTCAGAAAATAGATTTTGTACACTGATCATTACTTCTTGAATGTTAATATTATTCTGCTTAAAGTAATTTAGCATATCAAGAACTTATCCTCAAAGTGGCCTAACACACAGGATTGTGTGGAATTTCACCATGAGATCAGTGTTTAAGTTGCTGAGTATATCTAACTAGTAGTACTCAACTTTCTGTATACATTTTTGAGCTCTAACAACCCCCTCCCCCTCCTCCCAAAAAAACAGTCTTCTGGGATCTGTCACCCAGAGCTGAATTGGCATTCTGTCAGTATGTGGGTCTTCAAAGTCAATGGCAGAATGCCAAGAGTCTTCCCAGCTCAAGCTAGAACAATTCATCATAACAGATGAATTGCGACCAACAGGTGTATTTGTATATTTTATTGGATAGGTGCGAAGAAGAAATATTGCTTATAACACCAAGTCTTAATTAGAAGCTGAAATTCTTTTCCAGTTCCAGGACTCACCCAGTAATAAACAAGCGAATCACTCCAAACACGTACAGGTACCTTTACCTCATTGTGTGAACAGTGCATCCAAAGCCTTCTCATATCTGGAATGATGAAGCAAAACTTCCACTTCAAGATCAGGAAGTGCATCCATATTCTCTTTTTTTAGAAACACATTACTTTTCATTCCTCCTTGGCATTTACTCACAAAAAGAGTGTTGCAACAATTGAGGGAATGTACTTGACACTGTATGAAATGTCAGTAACTGCATAGTTCTTCACTCCATTTTCACAAGGATTAACACTGAGCATTTCAGTGGTCCAACATATGGTCAATTTGCTTAAGTATGTGGAGTCTCCATTGATATCCTTCATCACATGCTACAGAACAGGTGGAGCCAATGTGGTGTCCTCCAGATGTTGTTGGACTGCAGTTCCCATCATCTCTTGGTCATGCTGGCTGGGGCTGATGGGAATTGTAGTTCAACAACAATCAGAGGGCAGTGTATTGGTTATTCCTGCTATGGGGTGGGGATATATTGGGAGGTACTGTAGTGGTTTTCCTGTTTTCTATACATTTGCTCAGTTGTGTTCTATTTCAAAGCCCATTAATGCCACACTATTCATGTATTTTACCTAGAATTAAGAATGCAAATAAGATGGAAAGTTTAGAGAGAAGATCAGAACATAAGAGTAACCCTGCACTATCTAATCCAGGCTCCTGTTCCCCCAGCAGCCAGCTAGATGCTTATGGGAAGCCCGCAAGCAGGACCTGAAAGCAACAGCACTAACCCCTAACTCTAGCAACTTATGAACAAGTTAAAAAGCACAGGTTAAAAAGCCTAGGTTTAAATACCAATTCACTGAGAAATCTACTTTCTACATTCATCTGTTTGGGTTCTTTAAGATACCATCTGGACCCAGTGATTTGTGAGTTTTACATTTATTACAAAGGCCTAAAACATAATCTCTTGGCAGCACTATTTGCCTCAGTTCCTCCAACTCCCTTACTGAGAAAGTTAGTTCATCCATAGGGATCTGCCCTGCATAGTTTGCTGTGAAGCAAGATTCAAAGAATTCATTCAGCTTCTCTTATTTTTCTCCTTGAGCACATCTATGATTCCCTTGTCTTTCAAAGGGCCAAACACTTCTGTGCCTGGTATCCTGCCTTTACAGTATTTAAATAATTGTTGCTTGCTTTTATGTTTTTAGCAATGTGCTCCTCTATTTCTATTTTTCTGTGCATCCCTTATTGTTCTGGAGAGATATTACTCTACTCTCTTTTCCTTCATCGTCTTCCTTTAGGAAGAGTGAGGCAGCTATCACAGGACTTTTTATTATAATATCTTTATTTCCAGGGATTTCCTACCTCATTCATTCTTTAAAATACAAATTTGACTTTTCCCTAATAATATGATACCCAGAAAAACTGACTGTGAAAGAGAATATAGGGATGCAGCCTTGTTGATCTATTTTCCTCTTTCTCTGTTTCCATTAAAAATTCAATTACTTTGAGGGTAATTTTCTTTCCAATAAAGCCAATGACATTTTCACAGTGCTTACTGAACTCCCTGTACCTTTTGTGCCTTCCTAATCAAAATGTACAAAAATAAACAAGGTGTTGCCTTGCTAATTCTTTGCCCTTTGCTGCATGATGTGCACATTAAAGGGGAAAGTCCATTTAATGGAGGAGATGAGAGTTTATGATTTAAGTTGTTATAAGCACTGTTCTAATTTCACCTGTGAATTATTTTTATTGGTGGGGTTTCCCTTTACACAGCACTGCTGTTTAAAGCCAACAGATGTGTATGTCCAAAGTTTTTTTGGGCTTTGCATTAAATCAAAGTCCTGGCGCATACATTCAGCTGCAGGTTGCACAGAACAAGCATGATGGAGCATCAGCATGAGTCCCCCACCAAGACTGCCTCCAATATAAACAGAAGAATAGTTCTGCTGGATCAGGCCAAAGGCTGTCCTCACAGTGGCCAGTAAATGCCTATGGGATGCCTACAAGCAAGACAGCAGTGCAACAACAGTCTTGCCATTTCTGTTCCAAGCAACTAATATAAAGAGACGTATGGCCTCCAGAACCAGAGGTAGCAGATAGCCATCATATCTAGTAGCCTTGATAGCCTTATGAACTTTATGAATTTGTCTAATCCCCTTTTAAAGCCATCCAAGTTTATCATCAGTACATCCTATGCCGGCAAATTCAGTATGTGCTGTGAGAAGAAATACTTCCTTTTGTCTACTCTGAATCTTCAAATATTCAGCATCATTGGATGGTCCCAATGTCTAGTATCATGAAAGGAGAAAAATTCCTCTCTGTTCACTTTCTCCACACCTTGTTTTTATATACCTGTATCATGCCCCACCTTCAATTCTCATCTTCCTTCTGAACTAACTACCATGGAAGTAGGTGTATTCTCCTACATAAGAGGTTTTTAAACATAGGTTGGATGGCCATTTGTATTCTACTTCACTTCACCCATGAGAATAAATAATCTCAGAACCAATGGAGGCAAAATATCTGTATAACAAGTTTTTCCAGACAATCAAATTCAAGGGAAGGAAGGAAAGGAGGAGGGAGGGAGGAGAAAGATGCTTCATAACTGTGTGCCAAATCAATGTCCATCATGTTTTTTATGATAGTTTTTGTCAGCTACAATATTAGAGTCAAAGTTGTACAGCCTACATAGAAAAATCCCCCCTCCTAGTGGAATTACCTGAAGAATGTTTCTACCAGCAAACATGGTATTGACTGTGACTGACTCATCAGATTTCAACACGTGCATCGCACAGCTCTCAGAGGATCAAAACTGACCACCTAATTATGAGAAATGTACCGAATCACCAGAAAGCAATTCAGCAGCTCAGCTTGAGAACAGATAGTACCGATAGCCAAAACATCCACTCCATTTTCATTTGGCAACTTCATGTCAAAGGGGATGCCAGCAAAATTCTTGTATACACTATACAAGCCAAAAAAAAGTGACTTGCAGCAAACGATATTGTAACCTTTACATTTCATCATGCAAGATTGATATTAGCATTAAAGATGTTAACAATTTATAAACAGGTTTACAGTGTGATCCTATGCATGCTTCCTCAGAAGCAAGTCCTACTGAGGTCAGTGGGATTTACTCCCAGGTAGGTGTGCATAGGATCGCAGCCAATAACTTCTCTCTTTTTAAAGAGGGGTCCATGGGACAAGTGAGTTTGAGGTAAAACACTATTCAGAGGAGGAAAGACAAGGCCTGAAATTCCCCCCTCCAGCCCCAAATTAATCAGTAGAATGAAGTGTTTTTACCCCCCCCCGGGGGGGGGGCTGTGCCACTTCAAAATGTGGGGAGAATATTGAACACTGGAACATGTCTTCCTGAAAACATATTCACACAGACAGAAAAGCAGCACATTGAAGTGAAGCACTTGGACCTAGGTTTCTTCCTGATTTTGAATCCACTTATTTAAAAAATGCTTTTGTGGGTAGGAAAGTGACAGGGAAATGCACTAAAATGGATCAGATAAAGAATTGTTTGACAGGAAGATGTATAAGTTCCATGCAAGCAAATCAAGATAAATGTTCATTGTTATATAAGTGCCCTGTAAACAAAGCAGCAAAATGCTCAATAAAACATGAGGGTCAGATGCACAAGCTTTGTGCAAGCAAATCAGAATGAATAATCAACAAACAGATTGTCTGGGTGCCTTAAGTCTTAAGGACAGGGCTATCAACTGAACGAGCTGTTTTCTTGGCAATCCAAGTTTCAAAAACCATGTTTATTGAGATTATAGGAATCTGTGGGGCGGCGAGATTATGGGAGAGGAACTGTTGTGAGGAAGAGTGCTTAGCCCTTGCTGTTCCTGCAAAACCCCACTCCCAATACATATTCTCTCTTGGCTGGGCTTATTTCCCATTTCATAGTCAGATTGGGAATGTTGGAATCAGTTAAAGAGGCTGGGGATCATTTGTAAAAGTAGAAACAATAGATGAGGAAAGAGTTGAGTCTGTTTCTATCCACAGATCTTCCCTCCCTAGTCCTATAGGGATGTTAAAATGGAGAAAGCCAGAGTTGGAAACAACTTGGTTTTTCTTGTAATGTCTAGCTCCTCTCTAATCTAAGATCAGAATTGCTTTCTTAATTCCCAGTATATTTCACAGTCCCCATTCAGCTCCAACTTCTTTTGCCCTGTTAGTGATGTCTTTGCAATTGATTGCATTTAAACAGCAGACTAGTATCATGGGGGAGCCCCTTTGGTGCAGCTAACAAGAAAATAAAACTGCAGAGCATAATACAATTCCTTTTTAAAATTGCCACAGCCCAAGTCTGCAAGAGTAAAAAAAAAGAGTACATTAATAATAAGAATCTTTACTACACAGATTTTGCAAGGTAGGAAAAATCCGTATTCAGAAATAAACAAGAATTATTCTGTTAATTTGATCACGGCAAGAGTGTTCTGATCAATACTGCATGAGCATACAGCTCTGCACAGTGTTAAGTTTTCACGTGAGCAAACACCTTAGCAATTAAATCTTTACATTTAATAAAAGCCAAAGGAAACTTTTCAGCTATTGTAGACAATATACACTAGCCATCTTGATTTCTACACTGTGGTGGGGATGAGAATGAATTAGTTCATTTTAAACACCTAGTGAATGAGAGCAAACTGTTTATCAGCAGTGGACACCACAGGGTAGGACAAAGTGCTTACTTAACTTGCCGGCAGTGGAGTCACTGTGGCTGACTGGGAGGGGCAAAGATGTGGGGAAGCTGGTGCTGTGCAAATGCACCAGCAGAGCCCATATGGCATACCTGCCAGTGTGCTTGCACAGCACCAGCCTCTCTGCTGCCTTGCCCCTCCTACTATCCTCCCAGTAAGCAGCAGCAACTCTGCTGCCAGGAGGTCTGGTAAGTGCCTCTGCCCTACCTGCTCATCCGTTCCTGTTGCATATTATGGATATATCAAAATCGATATACAAAAAAACCAACTACTCATAAAGAATGATAATTAAAGGATTGATATATGAAACACGATTATCCAGGGGTGTGCCTCTTGTAATGGTTAGACACAGCTAATATCAATCTTTTCCTTGACTGTAAATTTGGGGGGGAAATATCAACGTTGAGGAAGAAAAAAAGGCCTGGTGACATCTCTGAGGGCCACGCTCCCTCATGGGCAACCTTCCATACCAGTGGTAGATGCAGCAAAAGTGTGCATGGCCAGACACACGCCACTCCCCATCCTCCATCTGGGCGGCAAGAGGTATCATCACAATTCAAGGATACCTTTCAGCCACATAAAATCTCTACAGGAGGACACAGAGGAAGGCTGGTGAGATTTGTCCTGATAGTGAACCTGGTGGCCTCCGTTTGACCCCAGACCTGAGGTTCCCTACTCCTACTCTATTCACTATGAAACTCAATTTAATGGTTCCTATGTGGGCATATCAGTAACAAAAGCCCACAGTTGCATCTTCTGTGATGGAAGAGTAAATATACAGTTTCGCAATAAATTTCAGGCTACCTCTCGCAAAAGACAAGAGAAGCTGAGCTGTCAAGTTGACCAGATCTTTCTCTTTTATCTGGATATTCTGGCTGACTTCCCTTTTATCAAGATACTATATCCGGCATTCTAGTCTCAGGCACAGTTGATTCTCGAGGGAATATGCAACCTTTATTATAATGCAATGGTACCCAGGGCTGATAAGAAGTTACTAAAAATAAATAAAAAATGCTGAAGACTACAAGAGGGTAACTGCTTTCCAGAGAAGTGAATGCTTGCTCTTAAGGTATGTCCAAATGATTCTTTTTTTTTTTTCCTTTATAAAATTTTGAAAAAGCAAGTACCGGTACATTGCATTCTATTTTCTTCTTTAAAAACTGTTGTTACAAAAATATCAAAATAGTTGGGGAAAGAGAGATTATTAAAGGGGGGAAATAGGTAAGAAGGAGTTGTCTAGTAGTTCTGTGATCAAAATGTAAACAAGAAATTTTAGACAGGAAAATAAGGAATTCAAAATCCATTTAAGAGCACAGATATTTCATAGAAATTTGAGGTGTGCCATCCCAGAGAAAGAAATGAAAATTGAGTATCTATTGTTAAAAAGGATTGTTTCACTTCTGGGATGTTCACTCTTTATCATGGTTCAGTTTTGAGGAGGATACTGAAACAGAACATCGAGTAGAGTTGGCTTCACAACCTCATGTCCAACCTGTTTCCAATGACAAGAGCTAAAGGAATGGTATCAAATTATAATATAACAATACAATAGATTCATGACATCACAGGATGTTATTAGTATAAAGGTAAAGGTAAAGGGGCCCCTGAGCATTAGGTCCAGTCGCAGACGACTCTGGGGTTGCAGCGCTCATCTCGCTTTACTGGCCGAGGGAGCCGGCATACATGTGGCCAGCATGACTAAGCCACTTCTGGAGAACCAGAGCAGCGCACGGAAACGCCGTTTACCTTCCCACCAGAGCGGTACCTATTTATCTACTTGCACTTTGTGCTTTCGAACTGCTAGGTTAGCAGGAGCAGGGACCAAGCAACCGGAGCTCACCCTGTCGCAGGGATTCGAACCGCCAACCTTCTGATCGGCAAGCCCTAGGCTCTTTGGTTTAAACCACAGCGCCACCCGCTAAGTTGATACTTAGTATCAAATTAGGAACAGGTCCTATATCAAACAGACTTGTGCAGCATGGTATTTTAAATTTGGGGAAGGGTACCAGACTATAAAAAGTACAGGGTAATGATTGCTCCCTTTACACTTCTTGTTCATTAAGAAAAGTAGATATGGTGTCATGTTGTTTGCTGCCACTATTTCAAACAAATTCAGCCCAAATCTCAGTTTTCACTGAAGGTATTTTAAATACACAACTTTTGTCAGTATGGACAAAATCCTTTCATTACTTGCTAATTGTAATCCGTTATTAAGTGAGATTGATCAATATGAATATAATTGCAAATTAATAAGATTTAATCCCTGTTTTACTATGGAGAGAAAGATCTTGGAATCCTGATTAATCAGGGAGTGGTATATATAAAGGAGATCTTTTCCAAATTTTGATCTTGGTTTTGGAGTGGGAGCCACTGATGCATTGAATTGTGCTGCACATCAGCTGTAGGCTGTTCTTGGCAGTAGCACACTTGCTCAAAATTTAATAATATATAGAAATTTAGAAGTAAAAAATGTTACACCCTAGCTCTTTCACTTTTTATTGATTCAACAGTTCGACAGCCTTTTCTGGTTCTTTATCTCTTTTCATTCAAGAGGTGGAAGAAATGAACCAACCTCAAGCTACTGACAATTGAAGTTCAGCAACATCTAGAGGACCAAAGGTTCCCCATACCTGCCACAAAAGAAGCACTATGTGTCTGCTAAATTTGTTAGAGACCCTTGCTGAAATTACATGTGAAAAATCACATTGTGTGGGAAGGCATTCAAAAGATCTAATGAAGGAATGATGCCATTGAATTCTCCCAAGACAATGTCCTCTATCCTGGGGAAATGGGCGTAAATCCTGACTTGAACTCTGCTGGTGCAATTGTCCACTTTTTATATATGCATTCTACCTGGGGTGTGGTGGCATCCCTGCCCTCTGTGCACTCAACACCCCAGGACTATAAGTGAGCCATATCTGAGATGCCACAGTTCCACACTGCCGACAACTTCTCTCTGAAACGCTTTCCCAACATTTTGGAATTACTTGCTCTGAAAAGCCAATGCAATCACTCTATAGTGTTCTACATGCTTCCTTGAACTCATCATGGGAAAATGTCTCATTAAAAGTACATAACTTTAATAGCGTGCTTCCGCGTTGCTCCCCCAGTCTACATTGTATTCTTTAATGTGGTTTCAATAATTATCATCACTGCGGTGAGACAAAAGGTCTTGGTGCTATGAGGGGTAACTTGAATCGAAATCATCATATGCAAAAGTAACTTTTGACAAATTACCTCTATAGTCACATTTTTGTTAAGATGAATGATCACTCATGTGTCAGTTGTCGTAAGTGCAAATGAATTAACATACACTTTCAGTTTAAAATTAACCGACATGAAAGAATATTCAGTTCCTTCTTTAAAAAAAAAACCTCTGGAAATAATTACAGCATTTTACTGCCTATACTTTAGTCTTAATTTATAATTAACTTCAGGTGCTTCTTTGATCTTGCTGATATTTTTTTTTTCTATTTTCTTATCAAGAGCTTCTCTGTAGCATCTAATTATCCTTCCCAGCATGCCAGTGACTCTGAATAAGTGGATGCATTAATACATACTTTCGGAAACTATCAGCTGAACAAAAGGCAAGCTTCAACAATAGCTGCGGTATCACCCAAAGTACTGCTGATTAAAAGTGTAACGCTTTGTAAGATGTTCATAGCTTCCCCACAAAAATAAAACAATGATTTTCAGGAGTTTCCTAAAGAAACATGTGACAGGAGCTGCAATATTAGGTCATTTCCAGCAATCCCAAGCTATTCATAATATTAATATCCTATGACAACAATATATTAGTTCCATGTTTTAAAATGAATTAGGCAGCAGGTTTAGGCAATCCTTAAGAAGTAGGCATGGCTCTCCGTAATGTTTCTCACACCACAGATCTATGCTACAGGCAGTTGGACTTTGTGTGCTTCCAAATAAAGGCTCAATATTGCAAACGTCTTGCTCAGATATAAACAGGTCACTGGCTCCTAGATCCATCTCTGTCATTTGAGGCACAGGTGGTCTCGGTGCCTTACCTGCTTTGGCTGGCAAGATATTTACAACCATTCCTGGCCTACCATAGCTTGATCATTGTGGACCTGGGATTGGTAATCACAGGACTGGATTACTGCAAAGCGTTCCATGTGGTGCTTCCCTTGGGCTTAACTCAGAAGCCACAGCTGGTGCAGAATGCAGCAGCCAGGTTGTTGACTGGGGTATCCTGTCAAAACACCATGTAAAACTTCTGCTGAGGGAGATGCACTGGCTGCCAATATGCTACCAGGCTCAGTTTTGCTTTTAGCAGTCAAAGCCCTAAACTACTTGGGACCAAGTTATTTAAGAGGTTGCCTTGCTCGTTGTGTCCCTGCTGCTCAGATGGGGCACTTCTTTGCCTGAAGGGGGAGAAGGCGGAATGACCACCTGCTGCTGGTCAGCCTTCAGGGACAGGAGGAGAAGGCACTGCCTTCTTAATCAGAGCTTCCAGCAGCAGTCAGATGCTGCAAACAATGCCTGTGATTGCTGGCCCTACCTTGTTGCTTCCTCCTCTCCATCTGGACCCTTGGCTCTATGATCATCTGGATTCCCTAGCTCTGGACAGTCTGACTTCGTATGCGGACTTCTAGCCCCTCCTTGCTTGGCAATGGGGCTCAGATGGGGCTATGACATATTAGCTAAATCCTGCCCAAAATCTTTTAAAATTATTGTATATTTTATTATATAATACCTGAAGGAATGTCTCCACCCCCATCGTTCAGCCTGGACATGAGGTCCAGCTCCGAGGGCCTTCTGGTGGTTCCCTCACTGCGAGAAGTAAAGCTACAGGGAACCAGGCAGAGGGCCTTCTCGGTTGTGGCTTCCGCCCTGTGGAACGCCCTCCCATCAGATGTCAAAGGAATAAACAACTATCTTACTTTTAAAAGACATCTGAAGGCAGCCCTCTTTAGGGAAGTTTTTAATGTTTAATGCTGTGTTGTGCTTTAATATTCAGTTGGGAGCTGCCCAGAGTGGCTGGGGAAACCCAGCCAGATGGGCGGGGTATAAATAAATATTATTATATTATATTATATTTTAACCTCAGTATCCCTAATAACAACTAAATTCTAACACACACACACGTTATAATTATATATATGCACACATGCAAGATTATTTTTTATATGATTATGTTAATAATTTACATAAATCTGAAAACTGGTATTGACATGTGCCTTGAAGTGTCACCTCTATGATCACTTCCAATGTCTTCCAGAGACCAATCTACAGGCAACAGAACATATTGGTGCATTGCTGGTCACCCATGGTATTTCACAGCCTTCCAAAATGAGGAACATGTGTTCTGCTGCCTGTCCCTTTCTCCTCCTAAGCATAACCCCTTTTCTGTAAATGCAACATGCCCATATAGAACCATCTGTGTAAACTGGTGTGTAAACCAAATTACACAACTTTCGTACAATAAACTTCCCTAACTTCTTAGAATCTTAGAATCCAAACCAACATATCTGAGATCTACATTTTGTGATCTGAGTATCTCAGGCAAATGGTGTTCACACAGAATTTTTACTGCATACTCCCATCCCATGGGGGGGCGGGAATCCTCTGTGTGAAATACAAATGACCAAGTAAACCTACTTGAGCATACTCATAACCTCACCCATCCCGACAGTGCTACTTAGCAGGATGAAGGGCACATGTTACCGCAATGCAGGTTTTTCCTCCTTAATGAAGACAGTTTGTATTCTGTTCTGTCTTGAAGCAACCTGGATCTATGAGATTAACCTGTACTCGTCTGATGACATACTGCTTAAGTAGCTGCATGCTATTGTGACTGCAGATTTGGTTTGTACAAGGTGGTCAGCTTTAAGTACCCTTCAAGTTCCTAGATGGGGTTTCAGATATCTCTGCTCACTGTGGAATATTCCCTACAGACCTCTAGAAATTATAATAAAAACAACAGCAACAGAAAGTTGAAAGTTACTTGCCCCAAGCTAATGTAAGCAATTTATTATTTCCAATAGTGCATCATGCTTACTAGAATGTTAAACCTTGTTCAGCAAAGATATTAGAATGAAAATATTGGTTTGTGTGAGATCACCAGAAAAATTACCCCTCCATTTCAATCAAATGGGAGAAAGAGTTGATTTATTTCAAAGTTATGATGGGTCCTCCTGCTTATAGGGAAATATTTATTTTGGTAACATCCAATTGATAGAAAACACTCCATTTTTGCTGGAAATGCTTTTTTAAAAAAGCATAAATATGTGAATGAGAATTAAGTACATTTCCTCTAGTTAAGAGATAAAACTTGTAAGTCCCTGGAAGATACTCCAGAGCAGGCAAATAAAATTCTACACTGCCACTTGTTTCTTTCTTTGACACATACTATCCCAGAAGGAGGCCTAACAACCCTATTTATTTATTTAAATTTTATCCCATAAATCTTCTTTAAGGCAGCTGTCAAAATACCGTATTTTTTGCACCATAACACTCACTTTTTTCCTCCTAGAAAGTAAGGGGAAATGTCTGTGCGTGTTATGGAGGGAATGCCTACGGGTGGCAAGCCTACGGATTTTCCTCCTCTAAAAACTATGTGCGTGTTATGGTCGGGTGCATGTTATAGAGCGAAAAATACGGTAGATAACAATGTTCAAAGAATACTGTAAAATCAATTAGAACAATTAAAAGAATTAGGAACAACTGACAATAACAAAAAGAGAAAGTACACAAGCAGATAAATGAAAGCCATCAATCATAGAAATAAGGACCCCTCTCGCATCAGGGAAGGAGAAAAAATTTGATGCAGTTTGCACTCAAAGGTGAACCTACCTAATTCACAATTCCAGAAACAATATGCAAGCCCAAATGCATCCTTTTGAATTCACGCTCCAGCCCCATGTAAAGTGTGTTCCACTAGTCCAGTCAATATGTAACTAAGGAGTGTGTTACAGCAGCTAGGCCCAACGTCCTAAAAATGGGTGCAGTTGGTACACCTGCCTAAGCTGGACAGAAATCTCCCAATCTAGTCTCTCTTTGGGCATTCAGAAGCAAAATTCATGGGGATCTCTAAACTTTGAACCTCATTGTTCAAGAGCAGTTCTACCTCATCCAGAACAGGCTGCAGAAGTTTACTATACCCACTTATGCTTAAGCACAAACACAAACACCTCTGCCTTGTCTGTATTATGCTTCAAAAATTGAAAATTGCCGTCAGCAGTGTCACATACTGTCATATATTGAGAGATACCCCAATGTTTCAGGCACAGGGACCCCTTTGCTTATGTGTGTTCTTCCGCTGCCCAGAATATGCTCCTCATTTTAAGGGAGGGAACCAATCCACTCCTTGGAAATTCATGGGGATTTCTGCTTGTGCTAGATATAGCAAAAGAACAGTGGGTTGATAGGCTGGAAGAAAGAAAACCTTGCAAGGTGTAAAGAGTGTGATGGCAGCACAATCTTGGCTAAGCCACCAGCAGATCTTGCACTTTCTGTGGTAGAGCATCTGTTCCCTTCAGCATTCCTTTTTGAGGTGGCCCAAGGCTAAATTCCCCCAGAATTCCTCATGTGGTTCTGCATATCGAGCCTTGTGATGTATTCATTCAGGGCACCCGCATGACAACTCTCTGCTGTCAAGTGAGCTCTGTGCCTGTTCTTGCCCTACCTAAGAGCCAATCAGATCTGAGAATTATCTCCATCAGAACAGCAAGAGCAACAGAAGCATATCTTTCTAATCTAATCTCAAAACATGTTTCTCAAGACCAGTCAAATAGAGAGCTGGAGCATTTGATCAGAATAAGAGAAGGCAGAAAGAAAAATAAGGTTTTTAGAAAAATGGAGTCTGTTTATTGGAAGGATAAAGTGTAAGATCCAGTAAATTCTTACCCATTATTAGGGGATATATAATATAATTTATAAAATACTATTTATAGCTTTAAATTTGGCTTTATAGTGATTCTATTTACCCTAGATGCCTTGCTCTTAATTCTATAGGAAGTTGTGTGTGTGTGTGCAAATTTAGCTATAATTTACTGTAGTCATGAAATTAAAAGACGCCTGCTTCTTGGGAGAAAAGCAATGACGAACCTAGATCTTAAAAAGCAGAGACATCACCTTGCTGACAAAGGTCCGTATAGTAAAAGCTATGGTTTTCCCAGTAGTGATGTACAGAAGTGAGAGCTGGACCATAAAGAAGGCTGATCGCCGAAGAATTGATGCTTTTGAATTATGGAGCTGGAGGAGACTCTTGAAAGTCCCATGTAGTGCAAGAAGATCATACCTATCCATTCTGAAGTGCCCTGAGTGCTCACTGGAAGGACAGATCCTGAAGCTGAGACTCCAATACTTTGGCCACCTCATGAGGAGAGAAGACTCCCTGGAAAAGACCCTGATGTTGGGAAAGATTGAGGGCACAAGGAGAAAGGGACGACAGAGGACGAGATGGTTGGATAGTGTTCTCGAAGCTACCAACATGAGTTTGACCAAACTGTGGGAGGCAGTGGAAGACAGGAGTGCCTGGTGTGCTCTGGTCCATGGGGTCACGAAGAGCTGGACACGACTAAACAACTAAACCACAACAAAGAGTTTATTCTTATTTACTTGTAGGATGCCTTAAGCCTGTCTATACAATTCATAATATTCTATGTAATAACAAATAAAAACTAGTGAGAGCTAGAGCCTGTGGTTTGTAGATTGTGGCTGAAGTATTCTAATTAGAAGGGTTTTCAGTGTGAAACTTGGTTTCCACAAAGGAGTTTTTTGACTTCTCATTGAAAATATTTTAAAAAGGAGTATAGCAGTTTCACTGAAACCAGTGCTACGAACAAAACTGTATTCAAGCCTGAACTGTGAAAGGCGCCACAAAATAAGGGAGCAGCAATTCGAAAAGCTAAACAGATTACCCAGAACAAGAATGGCTCGTTGCCTTAGCGATATAGAGAAAGAGTCTTTGGGGAAGAACAATATCAGCTCACAGTTTCTCAATATACAAAGTAAAATAGGCATATCCTTGGAATCAGGCAAACTTCAATGTCAACTTGAAAGAAGAAAATTAGAATGAAAATGAAACATCCTATTCAATGAATAAGTCACTGGAAATAAATCTACTTGAGAAGTCTGTCACTTCTAATGTATTGTGGCAAGCATAGCATGGCACCACATTTTCCTCATACTTACTTGTTGTACTACTGGATAGATATCACTGTGTCCTTCCCACCACCCCATCTGTCATGGATGCTTTAGCTGAGATTCCTGCATGGCAGGGGGTTGGACTAGATGACCCTTGGTATACCTTAGGTAAAGGTAAAGGTACCCCTGACCATTAGGTCCAGTCACGGATGACTCTGGGGTTGCGGCGCTCATCTCGCTCTATAGGCCGAGGGAGCCGGCGTTTGTCCGCAGACAGCTTCCGGGTCATGTGGCCAGCATGACTAAGCCGCTTCTGGCGAACCAGAGCAGCGCACGGAAATGCCATTTAGCTTCCCACCAGAGCGGTACCTATTTATCTACTTGCACTTTGATGTGCTTTCAAACTGCTAGGTGGGCAGGAGCTGGGACCGAACAACAGGAGCTACAATTCTGTGATTCCATCCTTTGCCTTCAGCTTCTATCCAGCTGTAGGACACAGGCAAAATGAACAGCAGGATCCAACCCAGGATAATTTCTGGCAGAGTCTCTAAGCGTAGTTAGTATGAAGGCCCCAACTCGGAACTGAGTTTATATTTGGGGAGAAAGTACAGCGATTCAGGCCTGCTCCAAAAGCCACTTTCACCTGAGAAGCCCTTAATGTAGAGCAGATACCACACTTGGGTCATCACCTTTGTGCTGGTCAGAAGTGGTTGCCGCTGCATGCTCCCATCCCTGCTGAAACCTGAAACCTTGTTTTGCAAGAAAAGGGAGCCATTTGATAACAAGACTGTTTTGGAGACTAAGATGGAAGCTGGGAACTTATTATGGTAAGACTCAGATAAGTGCCTCTGGTGTATACAGTGGTGCCTCGCAAGACGAACGCCTCGCAAAACGAAAAACTCGCAAGACGAAAGAGTTTTTCGTTTTTGAGTCGTTCCGCAAGACGAATTTCCCTATGGGCTTGCTTCGCAAGAAGAAAGCCCATAGGGAAATCTCCGGGGACCTCTTTTAAATGCTGGCGGTGGGGAGCAAAGCCTTTGGCCCCCCGCCGGCCTTCAGAAGAGGTCCAGGAAGGCCGGCGGGGGCCGAAGGGCTTTGCTCCCCACCGCCAGCATTTTAAAAGCGGTCCGGGATAGCAGGGCTTTCCCGCTATCCCGGACCGCTTTTAAAATGCTGGCCATCGGGAGCAAAGACTTTCACCCACCGCCGGCCTTCAGAAGAGGTCCTGGACCTCTTCTGAAGGCCGGCGGGGGGCAAAAGTCTTTGCCCCCCCCGCCTGCCTTCCCGGGACAGCGGAGACTTCTCCGCTGTCCCGGGGCAATCTTAAAATGCTGGCGGGCGGCAGCGAAGCCTTCGCTGCCGACCCCCAGCATTTTAAAAGCCCCCGGGACAGCGGAGACTTCTCTGCTGTCCCGGGGCTTTTAAAATGCTGGGGGTCGGGAGGAAAGCCCTCCTGTCCCCGGAGCTTGCAGGGTGGGAGGTGGGGAGAAGGCCTTTTCTTCCCACCGTCAGCCTTCAGAACAGCCTTCTGAAGGCTGGCGGTGGGAAGAAAAGCCCTTGTCCCCCCCCCCCAGCCTTCAGAAGAGGTCGGGGGACAGACTGTCCCCGGACCTGGTCTGAAGGCGGTTTCCATAGGAACGCATTGATTGATTTTCAATGCATTCCTATGGGAAACGGTGCTTCGCAAGACGAAAAACTCGCAAGAAGAAAAAACTTGCGGAACGAATTAATTTCGTATTGCGAGGCACCACTGTATTTGGAAGAAGATAGGCACTGCCTGTACAGAGTGTTTTAGTCTAAGTTGTACTACTACTACTACTACTACTACTAATAATAATAATAATAATAATAATAATTTATTATTTGTACCCCGCCCATCTGGCTGGGTTTCCCCAGCCACTCTGGGCGGCTTCCAACAAAGATGAAAAAATACACTAAAATGTCACATATTAAAAACTTCCCTGAACAGGGCTGCCTTCAGATGTCTTCTGAATGTCAGGTAGTTGTTTATCGCTTTGACATCTGATGGGAGGGCCCAACACAGAGTAGACTCACTGGAATCAATGAACTTAATTTACTCACGTCCATTGATTTCTACTTCAAGTATGATTTGGTCAGAAACAACCCAAAGTGGGTCAATCTGGCAATATGCTCATTCCACCTGAATGCATTTATTCTTCTTTGGAGTTCCACTTTGAACAAAAGCCGTTTTTGGCAGCAGCTGGCTCTGCACAGTTCTGATTGGCTGACACCATCCATGATGTGGCCAAGACACCTCCCCCCACCCCTGAGCAGTTTTGCTCCTATGAAAAGTTAATTATTAAGGTGTTACATTTGTGGATAAATGCATGAATCCTCAGTCCTGTTCCTCAGCCCCCACAATGTTGGGGAACAGCAAAGCGACAGCTGGGGCGGCATCTGATGTGCTAGGATTTCATTATGGTCCACTAGCATCCCTTCATTTTACAGAAGGAGATCACAGCAAAACTCTGTACAGTGCTTAGGACTTTGGTATAAAGGACCTTTTTTTGTGCCAAGGGACAGGGGACCTAATGTAATAAAACTAAAGTCCTGTGCTTTTTCCGCTTTTTCCCTTTTCAAAGGTTATTTTAAGGCCCTGTAAGCCTCCAAATTAAATATCCAGCAGTGCAGTCCTTCAGTTTCCCACAGGAAAGTTTAAATACAGGCTGTTGAAAGCAAGAGCTTTAAGTGCATGGTGCCATTTCATTCTTTACTTAACCATTAAGGCTGGTGTTCTGCACATACTTACGTGAGCGTAGATGTCACTGTAATCTATGGGAGTTCAAGACATGTAATTAGGACTGCAAGGTTGCAACCCAGATATTATATGTGGCTCTTTAACAGCTCCAAAGCAGCAAACAATAGTGGAGAGCAGGTAGTTTCTTCTTCCTGGAATCTGCTGTCATCAAAAGAGAGTGTCTACAAGTAGATTAAGCTTATCCAGATAAACACAGAGAAGGGTGGTTGGAGGTTTCTTCTTCATCCCAGTTGAGACCAGATGCTCAGGGCACCAACATGCTGCAATCTTGACTCTTCCTTTACCCCCAGTGAGCGACTGATGTACCAACCTGACCTAATTATTTATTATTGCTGTTCATTTATTTGTGATGGATCAGATAGCTCAGTGGTAGAGAATCTGCCTTGCATGCCGGAGGTCCCAGGTTCAATCCCCCACATCTCCAGGTGGGGCTGGGGGGGCAACACCCTGCGTGAAACCCTGGACCAGATAGTGTAGACAATATTGGGTGAAATTAACTAATGGTCTGACTCAGTGTAAGGCAGCTTGCTGTTTCCCTATTAAAGAAATCTGTTCTAGGCCTACCCAGTTGATGTTACCCAGTTGCAAAAGGGGGCCCGCTTTCCCCTGTAATGGAATACTTATTTGATAGTTATGAGAGGGAGTCCCTCTCAGTCACGCCGGAGGTGAAGGACAGAAGGGTATTGATGCTGACAAACTTCAAGAAAACTCTGCCTCCTCAGATAGTTAAGATACCAACAGCAGTTGAAGCCATACCATCGTTGATTTTTATTTTATTTTTTAATTATCAGCAAGTACAAAATCTCTGCTAATGCTACATACTAGCATTCACAGGGAGAAAGGGCTCCACCCACCACCGCAGTTTTTAAATTTTGTATATTTTATTGCCGCAAGTCGCTTTAAGACCTACATTAGTGAAAATGATATGAATGTATAAATAAATAAATAAATGTGTGTTGATTATTTATCCAAAATTAGTTTTAAATCCTGGGCATTAGTGTATGAACGTTAACTAAACTTCTTTAATCTGTAGAGTATAGAATAGGGGAAGGGAAACTGTGTCCCTCCAGCTATTGTTGGACTCCAACTCCCATCAGCCTCAGCCAGTATAACCAATAGAAGATGGGAATTGTAGTCCAACAACATCTGAAGGACTTCCAGAGTTCACATTCTGCACCAGGGGTGGGAAACTTGGGGCTCTCTGGATGTTCTTAGACTCCATCAGCCCCAACCAATATGATCAA
Organism: Podarcis raffonei; assembly: GCF_027172205.1. NCBI lineage: Eukaryota > Metazoa > Chordata > Lepidosauria > Squamata > Lacertidae > Podarcis > Podarcis raffonei. The sequence continues at coordinate 67,997,664 of NC_070602.1, forward strand.
TGGTTAGGGGGTGATGGGAATTGTAGTCCAATAAAGACTCGAGGGCCACAGCTCCCCCATTCCTGTTATCGTCAGTTAAAGGAAAGCAAGCTGCCAGAAGTCATTTATCTACAATTTGGCAATGGTAAGAGTTTCTAAAGCTGTGAAGTATGTGACTACATGAGCATTTCTCTGCAAGGAACTATAAACCAAGCGCAAGACCCCAGTACAGATATGTGAGGTGGTAGGGCAAATCTTAGCTCAGTGGCTACTCAGGTATAAACACAGTGCATATCTCTACAGAGATCAACCCTACAGCACAATGTATCTACACAAGCCTTTTGAATGTTCAGAGGTCAAGAAGCCTTAGGATCTTCAGAGGAACAGAAGCGTGGACAGAATGGGAATGTACAGATAAGGACTTGTTTAAAACCTGAGAACAAAAAGCATTGGAAAGTAGCTCATACTTGAGTTGTGAATAAGTTTTTCTTTAAAAGCAACAACACATAAATAAATGCAGGATATTTGGGGCCTTTAAGGGCATGCGATGATGAGTATATATTAAAACAAAGAAGTTACAACTTTGCTAAAAAGAAACCTTAAAGGCCTCCGCAAGCATGACGGATGTATTTTTAGAAACGCAGCTGAACATGAGTGTGTTTTGCCCATACAACGGAGATGACTCAGCTGTTAGTTAACTACACTTAGCAGTATCTTCAAATGTTGTAAAAGAGGATTTAGCCGTTCCCAGCAGGAAAGCAGGCTCCCTAAATGATACTGCTTGCAACACAGGAGACACATTAATGGATGTTTTTAGACTGGTGAAGTTAAGAAAGCAGTTGTTCCCTAGTTAACAATTATACTCCTTTACAAGAAAGTGGGAGTTTTCTTAATCTTACTGCAGAACGCAGCAGTCCTTTGCTCCTAGGATTTAGGGGATGGAGGAATTCTTCCATTTGTTTTTTAAAGGAAGAAAATATATAAATAGTAAATCTTCTTGCACATCTTGGGAGCCATGAGAAGGTCCCAACTCTTTGCCTTTGGGATCCTGTTTGTTTGAAATGACAGCCGTTTTCACTAACATTGCTTTGGGTGGGAAGCAATTGATTAACACTGCTGAGTTAGAGGAACATTGTGGTTGCATTCCGTTTTGTGTGTGTGTCTGTGTGCATACACATATTATCTTGGTCTGTAGAATTATCTTGGATCATAGATGGAGTTGATTGAACAGCGTACAAGGTAACTAAGCATGTGGTGGTGGTAAATCATTGTGTGATATTGGGTATATCATATAATATACAGGGTTATATCCTATGCATAGGATAATGAAGGGCACCTGTAATCAATAAAGCTGTGGCCTAATTTGAACCCAAGATGCTTGTCCAAGTCCTTCTTTAATCGTGGCAGGGGATAAGAGGGCAGCAAGTCAGATTGCCTGGGCATGCAACAAAGGACTTGATAATATTGCTTCAGTTGGTCTACCCATTTTCCACTTGGTAGCTATGTGATTGTGAGTACCTAGCCCAGAAAATCATCTTAAGTACATGCCCAACATGAATGGCTCCCTTGGGAGGAAGGGCAGGCTATAAATTCAACAAATAAAGTAAAATGAATAGAACATAGAGATGTGCAGAGTATGGAATTGTGGGGGTAGCTGTTTTGGGTTAATTAACAAATAAGGGTGTAATATTGCATCTGTCACATTACAAAATCTAGAGTGTGATTCCGCAGTGCATATTCAAAATCACCCATCCTGGCTTAATGGTTCCCAAGTGCATATGGGCCACATAGAATCAGAGTTGTTAATGAGTAGTAAAAGCATTGATCTATTGTGAACTTTCAATCTGATTGCCTATAACCCACCATAATTTACACATATATGTGAAGCAATTTAGAAATGCATTCCTAGTTCCACCCCAGCTAATGAATAAATTTGTTATGTAAGAGGTTTTATAAATATATACAGCCATATGCTTTATGCATGATAAAACTATTGTCTAGGCCAAACAACACAATGTGTGATTGCGTTTCACCTATTGGTTGAGTTTCAAACGTAAAATAAAATGCATCAGGAGGGGGGTGGCAATTAGGACTGGAACCAGAGTGTGTGGAGAGGAGAGTTTACGCCAGGAGTGGGGAACCATTAGGCCCCCAGATATTGCTGAACCCCATCTTCCATTAACCCAAGACAGCATAGCCAGTAGTCAAGGCTTATGGGAGGTGTAGTCCAACAATATATGGAGGACCAAAAGTTCTCTATATCATTTTGCATCCTCCACAAGGCTCCAGGTCTAGCATCATTCTGGGACATGGCGGGGGAGATTATGGCTGCCACAAATACATTGTGGAAAATGTTTGGATAAAAATACATATTTCAGAAGTATTGTCTGAAAAAAATACATATATTGAAAAATTTCCTCTTAGCTCTAGCCAACATATTCCTACCTGGTTCTATAAAGCTTCTGGCTCTGGCCCAGTTCCTACCTCTGAACACCCCAGATTACCAATATCCGAGCTTCCCCACTTCCCTGTGCATATCCCTGCATGGCTGGTAGCTGCCATTCTCCATCCTCTGAGCACTGAAAGTGGCAACAGGTGACTTTGTCATAAACCAGGCTATGCCTGGAAGCAGGGGGAATGCCTGGCTGAAAACTGGTTTTGCAGCAGCTTATTAGAAATGCTATGAGGTAGCTAATCTGCCATAAAATATTTATCACCCTACAGGGGTCAGAAAATGAACATACTGCTTCTGAGGAAGAGAAAAAGGAAATGTGAAAACATCCTTGACAAGGAAAGTCTGATTTTGTGAATTCAGCAACATTAAGAGATGGCAAAGCAGAACCTCCACACATAACTTTAATCAGAGCACATCAATTTGCCAGGTTAAGAACATCCATTATCTACTTTCTTGCATAGTTCACTGCTGGAAAAAGCAAGAAGCATGAAGTTCTAGCTACAGCAGAAGAGATTTACCAGGTATTTCTTATACAGGATAAGAAAAGCTATAAAAGGAACTATCTTCCTGTTAAAATTGCCAAGAACCATTTTTCTGAAGTTTTTTTTGGGGGGGGGGAGATGGGGAAGGAATATCATCTCGTTGCCTGACAAGTTTTGATACTGGAGGAAGTGGGGTGCAAAAGCACAAGTTACAAATCACACCGCAAGTTAATTAGGGCAGAAGATTCAAGTACTGCAACTTTATTTCTGTCTAGTACTGCATCCTAAAGCTGATAGGAAGGATCAGTAACATTGTTAGGGGAGGAATTTGGAGCAGAAGTCCATGGGCCCACATTTTAAAGAACATGATGCAGTACATATTCCCATCTAAAGAGTCCAAAGTCCAGAATTATCAATTAGGCTTTAAGCTTTCTTTTTTTAGAAATCCGCTTCTTCTTATAATGTTATGTGTTTGGGGGTGCCAGACCCCTCTAAATTCCTGGCTCCAGTAATTATTAGAATTTAATCAAGGCTTGGATCCAGCAAGTGTTAAAAGCTATTCAAGCCAGGCTTGCCACCTGGGTGATGAGCAATTAAGAGAACAAAGGGACTCATGCAAGACGGCATATGTGTGCGAGGGGCCCTCCCACAAAAGCCAGAGTTGACAGTAGAGAAGTTAGAAGAGATGTGACCTAGCAGGAAAGCAGCAAGCCGCAGAGATGCAGAGGGAGAGCAACGTTAGACAGCAATGTTTGATATCTGTTTGAATCCATGGCTACGGCTATGGGAGAAACGTGACCCTTTTGGGATGTTAAATCTGTAGCCTCAGGTAGTATATATGTGTAAATAAACCAGATATCATAAAGACACCTATTAAGCCTCATTTCCAAAAGGAAACATGAACCCTGGATACCCCTAGAATCTCGCACCAGTCGGAAATTGGGGTGGTGTGCAACAATAGTTGTAGTACTAACAAATTAGTACTAGAGCCCTTCTGCACAGCCTCACCCAACTGGGGTGGTTATTGACATTGTGTTTTGACTCAGAATAGGGAAAGTCGCCTCAATTCTTCTTGTTATTCAGCTCACACACAGAGCCTAGTGGGTACCTCAAGAGCCTTTGTTTAACCAAAGGGTTTGTGACCCCACAAGCTGAGGCTGATTGCCAATACAAGATTGGACCTTAGATTGGCAACAACTTGCAGTGAGTTAGTGTTGACTGTGGTAAAGTGCCTTTGGCAACTCTGGACTAACTTCCTCTTTGGTCACACACGTGTTAAAGAAATTAATCACCTATTTTCCTCTGGGAGTTACTCTGGATCACTGCAGTGCAGACCCTCAGGGCATTAGGTGGCATCCTTTGAAAAGGAAGCTTGTTGTCACCGTTACTGACTTGCATTTGCCACTGGGTACTTATTTACTCTGTATGTTTCAATCCAGGCAAACCAATGAACACTAGAATTCTTTCATTTCTTCTTCTGGCAATAAAGACAATAAAAACTGAAATGCAGTACACATGCATCTCTCAAGATGAAAACAGCTGGTGGAGAAAGTGAGGCATTGTTTAGTAATATTAGATATATACCCTACTTGCTTTTTCACATTTAAACTGTCAAAACATGTAAGTAGTCTACTCCCAGAGGAAGAAACTGAGGGTGCAGTGTAATCTTCAAGGCACTTAGTATTCTGGTCTTTTCATATCTTGTTAAGAAGCCCAATAAAAGATAATACACATCAGCCACTATTTTTATTATGAAGCTCCCAATGTTATAAATATTTGAAGGTACTTTTCTATCTCAAAAATGCGCTGGCATTATTAAGATTCTGTCAGATAGAACGATGGAACAGTTTTATTGAGCAGCCAAAGGCTTTTCTTTTCCCTTACTGCCACCTCTGAACTTGGGAGGTTGAAAATACACTGCGGAGCCAATGTAGTCAAAATTAAACACGTTTTCATCCAATTAATTTGTCTGGGTGTTGTTAAGCATGAACTAAAATTTATTTTCATGAAAATCAATAGGTTTAATGTTCTGGAATAACAATGTTCTGTTATTCTTTATATCATTTATATCTTTACATCTCTGGGGAAAAAATCCTTACATGTATGTAAGGTATGTAATATATTTTCTTGCTTCTTACAAAATCATGTATTTAAAACAGAAATTTGCATTTAAAATTTCAATCAACACTCAGACAGAAAAAGGGTGTCCTCATCCAGCAAAAGAGAGTTCCCCACACAACTGGCATGGATCGACATGTTCCCCTAGATGTGCATTAGCATTGCGATAAAAAGCTGGTGCATACATGCCTCTGGATTTGAATTCACATTGTTTAATCAGAGCTGATATTCACAATTGCGTGACTCTGGAGACAATTGTAACATGCAGCTGATTTGTATCAGATCTTTTCAGATGCCCTTACCTACACATAGAGCTGGTACTTGGGGACAGGACAATAAAGAGATGAGATGATAGCCTTCTTCAAGTATTTGAAGAGTTGTCACCTAATTTGTGGGCATTCAATGAAGCTGAAAGTTGGAAGATTCAGGACAGGTGAAAGAAATTACTTTTTCATGCAGTGCGTAGTTAAACTATGGAACAAGAGGCAGTGACGGCCACCAACTTGGATGTCTTTAAAAGAGGGTTGGACAAATTCATGGAGGGTGACCGTTGATATCAATTTTCAACTCTATGATTATAAGACCTAAAATGATGAAGCATCTATGTAGGCAAATAACCATTTAAGGAGTACATCTCTTGAGAAAGAATTAACAGGATTGCTGTGAGATCCTCCAAGATAAGCTATGAAGAAAGACAGATCTTTGGTCTACAGAAGGATATGGATAGGAAATGAATCTTAATTTGCTGCTGTCACTGCTTAGACTCTGAGTAGGTGTTACTGCTCCATCCAAAGCCTAGCCACTCACAGTGGCAACAGCAGAAAGTGGGGAAGGCAGACCAGGCATAGTCCCAGGCCAGCACAATGATAGGGCCTGGTGGCAGATTTGAAAAGAACCCAAGATCCAGGGGATTCCGGACTGGCTCAGCACTGCTCCACTCCTGGAATGCCCTGTTTTGGGGTCTTCAACTGGGTTCCACTGGCGGCAATACTATTGGTGATCCTCCCACCTAACTGTCCAATGGGCAGATGGGGGAGGTATTGTCAGCAGAGTGACACAATCGTCATGCCAGTGGTAGCCAACAGGAGGCCAATTGCGGTGCTCAAGTGGAAGGATTGGTCTGCTTGATCCAAACAATGAAGATGCCTACAGAGAAGTGAGACTGACATCTTCCATCTTCATGCTGTGTGTGTGTGTGTGTGTGAGAGAGAGAGAGAGAGAGAGAGAGAGAGAGAATCCAACAAATCTTTACTCAGCTACTAATTTTAGGATTTGGCAGTTGAATTCTAAGCATATAAGGAAAACCCACTGAGCTCTGAATAAGTGTCTTTCAAATTGTGCTCATTTAGACATGACTCTTCATGCTATGAGTCAGTCTGCTTTGCAAAAGGTAGTCCTTTTTCTATCAGTGAATGTGAGTGGTAACCAAAAAGAGAGAGAAAATCACCCCCCCCCCAAAGTGTGTTCAAACCCGAGCTGTGTGATTAGCTTTTGTTTCCAATGCATAAACAACTCCAATAACAGATGGGAAGATTACTAAGGAAAGGAAGATAGAATGTTCCATGACATTATCCTTTCTTGACAAGAGAAGTTGTGTAACACCTACTCAATTATGGAGCTGCTGCAATGTGCTTCTTTCTCTAAGCCAGAAGTGGAATGAGTACTGAACTGGTTTTGGTGGTGTTGTTTTTACTTTTATATAAAAAAGAAAAATATGACATTTAATTGGCAATGTCCTAGAGCATGCTATGTATACGTCAAGCAGAGCAGATGTTACATACCTCAGAAGTTTTACTAAACCTTTCCCTGATTCAGGAAGTGAAATCTACATTGGGAGTTAATTCTCTATGGTGCCAGGGGTGTGGGGAGAGGCATCGCAGAGATAAGAGAGTATGGAGATCTCTTAATCCAGGACTTCTGTGATAGACAGAATGTGTGATTACTGAAGTGTGACAGTGATTGTCCAGAAAATAAGGTGGCAATTGGAGGGTAATGCCAATAACATGACAAAAACTCTGTGAATAAGGTGCTTTGAAAAAAGTTCATGGGTTCTTTTAATATCATTTGCATTGCTGATGCTCCATCACCGCTCCAGCAGCACTTGAGAAATTGCTTTAGAAACTGGGAACATAGGGAGATGTCTTACACCAAATCCAACCATTCATCCATCTAGCTCAGTACTGTATTGTCTTCACAGAAGGGCAATAGTTCGCTGAAATTTCAAACAAGGATCTTTCCCAGCCCTACCTGGAGATACCGGGGATTGAACCTGGAACCTTCTGCACGCAAAGCTTGTGCTCTACTACTGAGCTATGACCCATGCAATCAAATTTACATGTAACAGCTGGTATAGTATGGTGGTCACAACGTTGTACAAGGAAGGGTTTTGAAAAGTGGCTTGTGACAAAGACCATCTGGTGCTGGAAATCAGAAGCATTTATGAATGTTAAACTGGCTCCCTGGATCACAGCCATAATATTCCTAATTTCTATGCAAGATATTTCTTTTCATTAATCATGCATTTAACAGGCGGTAGTCCATTAGAACAGGTTGCTCTAAAAACTTGGTACCAGCTGAGCAGCTGTCCGTTGACACTTTGTGATGAGTTTGTGAGTATACAAGCAATTTCAGAAACAGACGTTTCAACAGCAGCAATAGTGGCCAATGATCTACTGTTAGTAAGTCAACACCTTAGCTGATTTATTCTTTAACTTCCACTTGACCAGTGAAGTCCAAATATATGCAGGGGTGTACGCATTGTAATATTGCTCCGCATGTTAAAACCTGCATAATATTGAGTAAACTAGGCAATAAAATGACAGTGGAGAAAATCCAATATTGCTAAGTCTATTGTTCAAACAGATGAATATGGTGAACAAATAACTCCAGCTCTACCTAACACCTAATGGATTGGAAGTTATTAATGGATTTGAAACAGTTCTGAAATCACCATAGCTAGTCTCCTGAAAGATTTAGCCGCAACGAAAAAGACAACGACATTAGGGTTTACTGTACAAGGCTTAAGAAACAAAGAAAACATATAGTGCCCTTATATGTGTATACAATTCTTTCCTCCTTTCTGAAAAGGGATATAGCAGGATTACAGCTCAGGTCTTTTAAGCCACCGTGATGCAAGCAGTACTACAAGTGTCTTATACAAAATCCTTAGATGGGCCAGGGAGGCTGAGCTGCAACCCTTTTCTGAGAACATCCCTCTTAAAATGCTGGCAGACAAATCAGCCCCGGCATCCATTCTTTCCATAAATCAAGGTGTGGAAATCATGACCAATCCCCACTTCCAAGTAGCTTGATGCAAATGCAACGTTCTGCTGAATGCAACCTATGTGCTCAGGCAGCAGAATGTTAAAGCTAAAATCCTATACACCAGGGTAGGTAACTGGACTTAGCTCATGGGCTAAATCATTACCTCCTCAACGGCCCCACCCCTTGTACACCTGTCAATCACCTGATGTCACAATGACCCAATGCATCAGGTGATGCAGTGCTTTGAAGCTCTGACAGACAGCTGATTGGAAGGGCTTCGAAGACCCACAGGTATCAGTGGAGCAAAACCAGAAAAGAAAACAAGATGAAAGGGTGCCCCTGTGCTCTGAGCATTTGATAGCCTTCCTTCTCTTGAGTAAAGAAAGATCTGCAATGGTGTGCTGCTGTTGTGCTGTAAAGAAAAGCAAGCATGCCTCCTCCATTCATTATAATATAATCCCCCACAGCATTCTCGGAAAGGAACTGCTGTCGCTGCTGCTGCTGCTGCTGAAGTTCAGGCCTCTAAATTAAGATGTATGCTGTAACTTAGTGCCAAAAGTGAGCTGATGACACAAATATGAAACCGAGAGCCAGAGATTTATTTGATCTGCTCTTTGTGTACATGAAGTTTTAATACAGGCAGAACTTTTATGTTAAATGAAGTGTCAGGTTGGAAAACAGAACTGACACAGACTGAATAGCATGCGATCTGTGCCGTTAACAAAATAGGCCATATGACGTCTTGGAAGGCACAAGCGTTATTCTTCTGCAGCGAGACAAAAAAGAAAAACGCGGGTAGAAGCAGAAAAAGAAATGCTTTCACAAATCTACAACAGAAATAACCATATTGCAACCGCAGGCCTTTCCAAACAATGAAACACACACACACACACACTTTATCATTCAGTGCAACATCTGCACTGAGTTCCAATTGAGCAGCATGTACTTGCCTCCCAGAATGGATGGAGAAGTGTTCCTGATCTCCTGAGGGTGGGAGAAGAGGCTTGCTGCAAAATAAACAGAACCAGTGTAGTCTAATAATTAGAGTATTGGACTAGGACCCTGCAAGTCCAAGATTCAAATCCTCACTCAACCACGAAGCCTACTGAGTGACCTTGACACAGTCAACTCTCAGACAGACACAGCCTAACTTCCCTGACAGAGCTCTTGTGATGATCACACAGGGCATGGGAAGGAACCACATACACATTAGCAGTGTATGTGTTGTGGTGTAGAGTGGCCCTACCAATGCCTGAATCACTGCTGCTTACCTGAACTGGGTGGGACATCCCCACCACTGCATCCCCACAATTGCAACCTTCACTGAGGTCCTGTCCCACCCCAGCCCTGTCCAGGTAATCAGCAGTAATGCCAGTCTCAAGGCAGGGAGGAGGCCTGCATGGTTCCACCTCACCACATGTGCCTTGAGTTTCTTGGAAGAAAAGTGGGATGTAAACTGAACAGCAGACTCACTCATAACAAGGATATACTGAAGAGAGGTAAGGAGAAGAAATTTGATCCAGTATGCATTTAAAGCCGAATCAATTGGATTCACACTTTCTGAAACAATCTGCAAACCAAAACACAGCTATCCTTCAAATTTCGCACTTATCCAAATTTTGTGATACCACTGCAGGGGGTTGAACTAGATGACCCACAGGATTCCTTCCAACTCAGCAGTTCTATGATTTTATGATCCAACCAAACACAGTTTACAAAAATGCATGTTAGGGGAAAGAGGAAATAAAATGAGCATGTTAGTAAAAATAGCATTTAAAAACGAATTTTATTAGATGAAATTGCTTGCAAAAAAATTTACGTTAGTCAAAGCTGGATTATAAACATCTGTTTATCAGCAGAAATTCACACTAAAATTCTGATGAATTTTCATGGTTCTTTTTTAAAAAATGGCAAATTTCTGTCAAATATAGAAATCTAAATTCAGGATTGGAAAAATGAGAAATGGACAGAACCAAAATGGACAAATCCTTCCACCCCTAAGTGAATAAGAGGAGTGCACTGATTTATTTATTTTTAAGCCTTTCAAGTCAAAAGGCAGTGTATGCAGCAATACCCAAAAGGAAATAAGGAAGTCTGCACAGGTGCTGGAGCACAGGTGAATCTGTGAGGAAGTCTGCCACATTTCATACCAAAAGAAGCTTTGGGACAATTTTTAAGAGCAAAGCCTGGCTTCCTCTTTCCCAACATGGCTCTTCTTGTGATGTAGGAAACGTTAACTATTCTCAAAGCGTCCAGCAAAACAAGGAAGATTCTCTTGAGAGAGCTCCGACTTGAGATGTTTGAAAACACTTCAAGACTCCTTCAGGGAAGTCATGGCCCATCATGCAAATCAGGCCGGCAGGCAAAAGAGAAATCATGATTAAAGAAGATGAGGCGGCGTGTTAACTAGCTGTGAGGCTAGAATGGTACGGAGAATGGAAAATCACTTGCCACCTGCTGTGTGCGTGTGTGTTTTAATCACAAACCCTGATTTTTATTTAGGGTGGATGGGTTTTGCCAATGGAAAATGATTTTGTGTATCGCAGCAGGGAAAAGAAGGTGGAAGTACCAATTCAGCCTTCCTCAGATATTTGGTCACAGTTTGAATCTTACTGTCGAGAGCCTAGCAATCACACCCGCGGCAGGAGGCCTTCCACGGAGGCAGTCCGGAGGGCAGCTGACATACAAATCAAGCCAAAAGAGTTTCAGAAAAGACGCTCAGAAAGTTCATGATGCAAATTACTTTGCTGGGGGCTTCCAAAAAAAGAAAGAGAAATTGCAAGGATTTTCTTTCTAGGGGAAAAACCCACACACACCCCTGAAAACAGTGACAGGTAAGAGGAAATAATTCAGGTTTCATGAAAGTTCACAGTCATGCTAAAGTAAACAAAGCCAAATATAAAACAAGAATAGATAGGTAACTTCGGGCAACAGGTCCCAGGATAGGGGTTTTTTAAGGCCACAGTGCAGAGGTGTGCCTTCAGCATCCACTGAAAACTGTGTAATGAAGTTTCCAGATGCACCTCTGTAGGGAGGGAATGCCCTCTCCCAGGCCATCACCCACCCCAATCTTCAGATGGAGGCAAACAACCAAGAAGGCCCCCCTCTGCTGAGCTTAGCACCCAAGAGGGAAGGTGAGGGGTCTTTCAGATATTTGGGGTCTAAGTCATTTAGGGCTTTAAGCACTAATGTGAGCACCTTAAATTGGGACTGGAAACCACCTGGAAACCAATACAGCTGTATTTAAACAGGTGGCTATATATGTGTATGATCTAAATTGCCTTCCCCAATGTGGTGCCCTCCAGATGTTGTTGGAGTCCTATTCCTATCTTTGCCAACCAGCATGGCTAGTGGTCAGGGATGCTGGGATTTGGACTCCAAAATATTACCCAGCCTTCACCAAACTGGTGCCCTTTAGATGTTTCATTTGCAGGAAGGTTGGTGTAACCTGTGTAGGCTGTAACTGCTAGAGAGGTCCATCAAAAGTAAGAATGAGTAATGGCCAGTTATCTCTTGAAGCTGCAGTCATCACAGGTAAATCACCTCACAGCTGTCTAGAATTTTCTGGTTTTACACTTTCCAAAATCAAATTAAGACCAGATGTGGAAATTACAGGATGAAATGGCTAGCCTGTCATTGTTCCTGCTTCGTTTGTGTTTGTAGCGTATCATCCAAAATTGAGAATGGCGCATTAAATTTCCCCTTTGGTCGGATGCACAAGCACCAGACATGCTGGAAAAAACCTGAACATCTGACCTTGGTGAGAGACTTGCTCCTCCTCCTCTTACTGTAGGTGTTACATAGGGAACAGAAGTAAAATTGTGGCCTTCCTCCTTTCTTCCTCCCCTGCCACCCCCACTCATTATGTTTCATCAGAAGCCATCTTAATTTGATGTAAAATATATAAAACATAGGAAAGCTTGTGAGAACAGCAGCAGTGGGAAGATTAATTCACTCTGTCAAGGTTCCACAAGCGTTTTGCAGCACAGCCTACAATAAAACCTCCGACATACGTATATATTTAGCAGCACACTATGTAAAGAAGTCAGTCAATACCACCAAGATGTAGCTAGAGGGAGTACTATTCTACAACAACTGCATCATCCCATGAACAGACAAATGAGCATATTGCATGTTTGGAGCCATAGGCTGGCAATATATCTACAGAATCCTTTTACAGAAAAGTGTCATTTTTCAATTTCAAAAAAACACGCATAAGAAACAATCCTTCCTATACACCCATCCCGCAAGAAACATTTGATGCATATTCAAAGTAAATGATACAGTCACATAGAGTTGTTCGTAGCAGATAAGTGTCTACTACTTTTCATCTTAATGGTTTGTCCCAGAGTGAGCCATGAGTAGCCATATGCACAGGATCTTTCATGCAAAGAAGTTCCACCGTTAGAGGAAGTCTGGAGTTTGGGATGAGTGGGTTAGTTTTTATGTTTTGTCTTCAAGCACTGTTGGTGAGCACAGCACATGCTCTCTGTGCAGAAAATTGTAGGTTCAATTCCCAGCTTCTCAAGTTAAGAGGAACTGTTCTGACGAGAGTGCTGATCTCGACACAGATGAGGCAGTGGCATGTAGGGCTCATGCTGGAGACTCCGTAAGGGCAGGGCTCAGAAGTTGCTTCAGCAGCAGTATTCATAGAATCATAGAATTGTAGAGTTGGAAGGGACCCATAGGATCATCTAGTCCAACCCCTCCAATGCAGGAATATGCAGGTGGCCCATATGAGGATCGACCCTGCAACCTTGGCATTATCAGCACCATGCTCTAACCAACTCAGCTATCCATCCTCAGACTGAGCCTGATATAGGACCTGCAGCTCTTTGCCAGCAGCTTAGCTCTGCCTTCGCTGAGAGGAGCCTTTTCATGTAAAGGTGTCCAGCATACTTGAACAGTAGTTGACTCTGAATGTGGTTGCACTAGGGCTGCTGAGCCCTCAGAGTCAGAGGAGGGCAACGTGACATTCCTGGGTTGGAGGCATGAGCTCTTCCCGAAAATGTGCTTCCAGGTGGTTAGGGGCTTGTGGGTTTGGCCCTGAGAGCAATTCCCTCTCTTGCTCTCCCTGGTCTCATACCCTGAAGAAGTGGGGTCTGACCCCAAGGTTATGAGGAGAACTCAGGTAGCAGAATCAGGCTTCAGGCTTTAGAGAGCCACTGCTGGTCAGAACAGGCAGTCCTGGACTCATGGACCAATGATGTGACTCGGCCTAAGGACTTTCATATTCCCAGTCACTGCATTTTCAAAAGGGCTTAAGTTTAAGCAAGGGCTCAAGAAGCAGGCCCTTGAACTGGGATAGTGAATCTTGTTTGCCTGGATGGCAGGTGATGGTGCAGAAACCTGGGTTTGATGGGATGGGAATGCAGCATACTGCAGAAAGGTAAGAGTCGCATCTTACCCCACCCGTCACTGAGAAGGAAACGGGGGTGATAGGCCACAAATTCTTTTCTGATTAACTGGTATAGCTTATAAACATATTCTGTATGTAGGCATTATATATTATACGTTATAGCGGCCTTCATGAGTACATCAAAAAGAGCAGTCAGATTCTTAGAACGTGAAAAATATGAGCTCTTGCCTTGAATACTGTGTACTTGAATGAAGAAGCAAAGATTATCATTTGCTTCACAGCACGTTTATGATGTCAGATTTTTCTCCCATCATTTTCTGATTACTTTTCCTTCCACGCTCTTTGCCATCATTTTAGCAATTCTGCCTGCTTATGTCTCTTTTCATGTACAGCAAGCTAAAAAGGTATTTGGAAACAGAGTCCGTCTCTCCCCACACCCCCTGCCAGCTCTTTCATAAATATGTATCTCAGAAATGAGATTCTCATTTTGCAGGCTATAGGTAACTGATTTGCTACATCTCTTAAGCAAGCACTTATCATTTGGATACAAGTGAAACTGACACTTTTCTTTCCCTGTTGACCTATGAAAGACATTTGACTCATTGCTGTTTTAGCACCAAGGTGCTTCTAAGGCAGAATTTATTCCAACATTTATGCCACATTACCATCTTATTTGGTTGATTACATTCTTAAAACAGATCTTTTGTACTGCAGACAACTAGCATGGAAACTGAATCTCCAACTTAGAATAAATGAGTAATTTTAGGTCTGCTTGATGAATTGCTTTTTGAACTGCAAGACTGAAGCTTTGGGACGCACCTTGGAAGGTTTTATTGGAAGTGATTATACCAATAGAGAAGACAGGAGTGCCTGGCGTGCTCTGGTCCATGGGGTCATGAAGAGTCGACTAAACAACAACAACATACCAACAGAGCAGAATGTTGGACTTTATTCTCACCGCCCACCCCCTCCCCGGCAATATTGAAAAGTTTCATTCTCATTACCGATATTTAATTTCCTCAAAGATGAGACTGGAAGTTTAAAAAATCATTCATAGTTGATGAGATGTGCCAGAAAATTTAAAGCAAGTCAGCTTAGGCTGCCTGCAAAGATAGCCTAACAGTTTTAAACCCTGCAATTAAAAGCTACCGCCTAAAATTCAAAGCAAACGATCCATACATTTTTAAAAACAACAACAACAACCCAAATTCTGAAAACACCCTGGAGTGAACTTGATGGAGCTGCCCCACCTCCCCAGCCCTCTCTTCTGATGCAGCCTGATGTACTTATCTACACACCTATTGAAACACCAACCTTTGCAGAGCTCACAAGTAGTAAAGCAAATGCAGCAAATATCACCTATATCCCCCCTTGCCTAATTCTATTTGTCTCTTTCAGAGGGCTATGTACAAGCTACTTATTTGTGTTCTCACATCAAATGAACCGTACAAAAATGGAACTCAAATGGACATCTGTGGACAATAGAATGGAGGCATTGCTTTACTGTCCTTTGCAGAGCATCTTATTCAAGCATAGAGCACTCAAATCCCAAATATGCCCAGAAGGGGTGTTGACAGTATGCCTAGGGGCTTTACAGGCTCCAGCCTCTGCTCCCCCCAGCCCAAGACTGAGACTCTACATGGACGGCTGCATGGCCGTCAGCATTTGATTCCTGTTTGTGTGAGGCTCCCCAGGAATAAACAGCAGGAGAGCTCTCTCTTCTCTTTAAGTGCCAAGGCTGCATCAGGGAAAGCGTCAAGTTGTTTCTTCAGATACCATTAGGTTTGGCTGTAATTCCAGTTATCAACCCCACAAATGACAAGTAAGTGGAAGGAAAAATAGAAATAGGAAATTTTCTCAACGTGTTCTCATTTGGCACTCTAACGCGTCTTCCTAAAAGCATGAAAAACGCACTTGTGAGGCGTCTGGCTTATGATCCACTCTGTAAAGCACAATAGCAATGGCAGGAAAGATGAGAAGTCCGTGCAAAGCAATACAACAGATGGCAATTTTGTAACTGACATCTGAAATTGTCTTTGGTACGTGTGTCCCAGTATTGACAAATAACTTTTAACTCTGTGAAAATAGCTCTCTCTCTCTCTGTGTGTGCCATTCCTCTGAAAAATACAAGAATTGTGCTCACCTTGGAGTGCTGGTGCCGTTAGTGAATTTTGCCTTTGTCTTGCCGATTGTTTGATCTGCGCATAAGTCAGCTTGAGGAATGTAAGACTCTGCTGGAGCTACCTGGATAATAGGGCAGCGGGTGACAACCTGGAGCCAAAAGACAGCAGACACCACACCATTACAAGGCAGGCTTGAATATACCCACAGCACCACAAGCAGTAGTAAAGCAGATTAATTTCAGGTGTGAACAGTGTGGACAGCCTCTGTGGCCACCATAATCAGGGCCAGCCTGCCCTTGAGGCAAGGTGAGGCAGTTGCCTCAAGCAGCAGGCTGGGGACAACTGGAAGGGGCGGCAGATCTATGCCCCGAGGGGTGTGCCACTTGCCGCCTCCTGTGCTTGTCGCCTCTACCTCTACCTCCTGCTCCACTGCCACTGCCTGTTCCTCTTTGGCCTCCTTCATTGCACTGGAGCTTCCCTGGGCTGTCTCCAGTCACCCCAGGCAGTGGCAGAGTGGCAGTGGAGGCAGTGTGGGGAGGGGAGAACCATTTCCTGTTTTGCCTTATGTGGCAAAACATCCCAGCCCTGTCTGGAATGAAAGTCAGTTGCTCAGATAATGGGAAGATCAAAAATGAAAACAGAAGGTCGAAAGTAAGCAGGAGCCACTTGGAGGACTACTGCTTGTCACCCAATTGCAGCAAACTCACTGGCAGGTTAAAAACCCCTCACCACAAGGATTCTTTGCATATAGTTCGTCACTTTGGTCTCAGTACCCACTGAATCATTGGACACTGCCTCAGAGAGCGGACATCATACTAACTTGGTTTCAAAACCCACAGTATACTATTCAGAGTTCTATAGCTGCTGTTTGTTCCAGTGTTTTTTGGAGCAAAATTGTCATAGATCACCAGCCACGTGTCCCTGTTTTCTAGAGGGTGGTTGTGCTTTTTTCCACCCACACTAGTGGTGAAGGTTGCTCAAACCACCCTGCCACCACTATACACAAAAGCAGGAGAAAGCTCCAAGTATCTTATTCACAATGAAAATATAGCTGAACCATTCTGGATCTTTCACAAATGCACTTTGGCGACTGCGATATTCCAGAATAACAATGGAACGATGATAGCGTCATATGGAAGCATGCAGAAAAGCCCCCCCCCCACCCCGACCAATCCCAAAAGCTATAGCACTACCAAAGATATGTCTGAAAGTGCCCTAAGTCAGAACCATTTATTTCACAGACATTCCAAGACACAGTGACTCAAGGCTAGGACACATGAAGATAGGATTGTTTTACAAACAGAATTCCAAGCTCATTGCCATTCAGTATGCCACACATTTTGGTCTCTTGTTTTACACATGGTACACTTTTTAGGTCAGTCTGATCCTTTTTTTATCATTTTTGGATTACCTTTCATGCCTATGCACTTTGCCATTATTTTACTAATCAAGTGCTTATTTTTCTTTTTGTGTCTGGAGACATAACTGAAGAGTTCTGATAAAGTATCGCCATTTATTGCTTTCATTGTTCCAACAAAAGGCATCTATCAAAGGAATTTTGAGATGCGTCACTGTATCCTTGCAGAAGACAGTGAAATCTATTTTGAGATTAATTTACTCAAATGCCTCTTACAATTCACTGGTTAAAATAATCACTATCTCTAGCCAGTGCAGCAAATTCAAATTATACAAAAGCTGAGGTTTTGCTTGCTTAGTATAATCTTTTTCTTTTAACTTCTCCAGAAAATCTGAAGCCTATTCTATATCTAAATGTGATTTCATTCGAACAGAGTGGCATGTTGTAGAAATCCATATGGAGAAGCAAGATTTCTGCTACTGCACTATAAAATATCCTCCTTTAAAAAGAGAGAGATTACAACAAAAGGATTTAATTTTGCACAGCTTTCTGTCTTACAGAGCATATAATGTGCAGCTCAGTCCTGTGCATGTTTACTCGAATGTAAGTCCCACTAAGTTCAATACCCTTTTTAAAAAACTCAAGTAAGTATGTTTAGGATTGCAAGTAAATTTGGTGTGTTGTATCACTAGGTCCCTTCCCCCTCCTTAATGCAAGTCCTTATCATTCAAGTTTTATTCCGCTTGGTTTTTTTTAATATATATAAATCTATAATTTATTTATTTGTTAAATTTCTATGCCACCCTTCATCCAAGGATCACAGGGCGGTTTACAATATAAAAACACAAAAATACATAACATACTAACAAAACGGAAAAACCCACACAGTTTAAAAGGCAATAAATATATTTTTTTTATTATTTCTTTTGCAGTACACACAATACACACCCTCCAATATTCCCCAGCGGAATAAAGGAACATTGTTGTATCTGTGTAGCACCTGTAGTCTCACACCAAGGATCTTTGCATGAGCTGGCACCACCATATCCCACTCTGCTCTTCACTGCCTGCTTGTGATCTATTTTCAGTGTCTCGGCATTCATGGGTTAGGCTCTTGGTAAGCGGAGACAGGGCCTTTTCACTGGTGGTATAATGATTATAACAGCATCATTATTCCATGCAGGTCCTGCCTCAAAACCTTGCATTGTGGATCACTCCTGTTCAGTTTTTCAGCCATTCAACCAGTCATTACGTACGGAATTTTATTTGTATGCCGCCTTTCCACAATTCAAACCATGCTCAAGGCAGCTTACAACATGAAAAAATGCATAACTACAACAAAACAAAAGTATTCCTTAAAGAATAAACTCAACTTTAAAAGATACAAAACCAAACAGAACAATTTCCACATAAATCACAACAAAATCTAAAACAAAGATTTAAACAAACCAACAGCAACAACCCCCTTCAACAAAACCCCCCAAACATCACCCCAGCCCAGGAGTCTGTTCAGCAGCCTCAGCTTTTGTATCTGAAGTCAGCCCAGGCTCTGCCCACCCAGGCCAGGTAGAAATGGCCTACAAAGCAGGTCTTCCAGGACTCACAGCCAAGATTGTCATAACACATTCCATAATGCTATATTCTGTGTCCATCTGTCCCCTCAACTGTCAGTCACCATTCTATGCCAATTGAACGTGATCTCACTGGGCAGTTATTCAGTTCTTGCTCCCATGCCCAGATTATTTTCCCCTAAGTATTTTTATTTTGGTGTGTCTGCAAACCTCAGAACTCCACTCAGAAAATTCCATATAAGTGCTAAATAAAAAAAACATGAGGAATATACTTCTTTAGATATGTGATTGGGGGGGGAATGCTTACATGTTGAACAATATAGGACTATACATCCAAGATTTATACTTATCTGTTGAAGCCTTATACCCCAAAGAGCAGTCCTTTTAATTAAGACTCTTTCAGCAAAGCAAACAACATCCTCCCATCCTCATGGCTCAGTTTTGCTTTGGCCTGAGATGGATGAGAATCCATAACAGAAATCAGCTGTTTTCTTCAGCATGCTCTAACATCTGCCTTTTTATTTCCTTTACATTGAAAGTCATTCTATGACATTTATTGAAACTGTGAACTACAATTGCCACCCATTAGCCTTGCTGTTTAATTGCTGTAAGATCTTTTCCCTTTTTTGCTATCCTTTTGTCCAGCTAGATCTATCATTTGTCTTAATTTAGAATTGTAAGCTCATGCAGAAAACACCAATTCTGAAAAGTAGCTAATTCTGAATAGCCAAATACGGGCCTTATATTTAGAACTGAGTGTTCATTAAAGGAACTGGGATTTTTCAAGGTACCAGACACTTCCTGCCAAAAAATGAAATGAAATAAAATGGAAGAAACCCAAGGCAGGGCAGATTTTAAAATCTACACCTTTCTTCCATTTTATTTCATCTCCCATCATCCCTAGCTAGCAGGACCAGTGGTAAGGGATGGTGGGAGTTGTAGTCCAACAATATCTGTGGACCATAGGTTAAAAAAGGCTGGTAAAGAGGCTTGGATTAAAGTGCTTTTTAAAGAAAACACAGACATTCTTACCGAACATGGCAATTTCTTGCAGAAATTAATCACAGTTTGTATCATGCTTTTAATGGACAGAGCCACTGGAACCTTTTGTCTTCACCATTATCCTATGAAGGCTATGAATATTATTACCATTTTACATATGGGGAAAGTGATGTGTCCACTGCTAGTGATGCTGGACCCAGACAATGCTTTTTTAAAGAACTGAAAGGGGTAGGATGAAGATATAATTGCCTTTGGTGTATGGAGTACGGGTCTTCTTATCTTGGTGACCTTTCTGGTCAAACACAATCCACCACAGGGTGAATGTCTAAAAGTCTGGAGAACCACTACCAGGAGGCAGTAGCTGATAAGGGAAAGGGCCATAGTTCAGTAGCAGAGTGTCCACTGTGCATGCAGAAGGTCCCAGTTTAATCCCTGACATCTCCAGGTCTCCTGCCTGATTCCCTGCAGAGAGCTGCTGTCAGTCAGCGTAGACAACAGAAAGCTAGATAAGCAAATGGTCTGACTCAGTATAAGGCAGCTTCCTATGTTCCTAACTGAGCTAGACAGGCCAGTGGTCTGACTCTGTAAAAGGAAACTTTCAGGCTTCCAAAACACAGAAACACACTTAGGGGATTTCCCTCCATGCCACCGTGAACTTCTAAAACAAAGGCCTGTGTTGGTGTGGCTAAAAAAACACACAAAAAACCCTCCCCATTTCTCTGACAGATCGCTGAATATAACAAATAGCTTGCTGCATAGCAAACTGCCACAGAAGCAGAGTAAGAGCAAAGAACACTGTCTCTGTGACTAGTCTTATTATTGCTACATCAACCTTTGCCGGAAACAGGCATTTCGTTTAGCTGATGAAATTCAGGCAGGCATCCAAGGCTTGTTCTATAATGTACAAAAAGATATGTGAAATTCCCCAGATGGCCATGCAGCATCCCTAACTCAGGTCTGATGCCCAGTATTGATTAGTGTAGGGAGTCATTTCCGACCGACCGGTATAGTGTGGCGTCAGTGCTAAGAAAAGGACAAGTGGAGTCATATCCTGAAGGCATATATGCTTTGTGCATTTTCATTGTGCCAAATGCTAATGGACCTGTGCCTTAAAGCTGGAGGTAGATATTCATATGGGTTAGGCAACATGGTGCCCTCCAGACCTTTGTGGACTGCGACTCCCATCAGCCACAACCAGCATGGCTGACGATCAGGAATGATGGGAGTTGTAGTCCACAACTGCTGGAGGTCACCATGTTGGCTACAGCTGCCATGCACTGACTGCATCCCACTCCCTCACCTGAACCATTTCATCCTGCTAAATTTTCAAGGAGTTTGAGGAGCCACCAGTTTATGCCTGAGGAGCAGGTTCTTCATTAGATGGCAGGGAAAGAGGCAGGTTAACCAGGGGTAAAAACACGCTGCTTGTGTACTTGTGATGGAAGCAAAGTGGCATGGTGCGACACTTGTGTCCATGGAGTGGAAACGTTGGCAGGGGTGTGTGAAATATGTCCTGCACATTCTCCTGGGATGAAAAGAAGAAGATTCCACCACCAACCAGCAGCAGTTTTCACTCTGGAGAAGACCAAAGATATAGTATCTCAACTTGGCTCTTAAAGATATGGCTGTTTCTGAGATTGGTGGAGCTGTGGAAAGCATAGCCCCATAAACTGGAGTAGCGAAGTGACCTTGGATGCAGGTTTCACATGCTAATGGGAGAATTTCACTGGATACAACCCCCCTCTCACACACACTTGGAAGCCCCCTGTGTGTGCAGGCTCCTCCATACAATCAGGAGGACCCTACACTGGATAAATATTTGATTGATGTAGCATTCCCATTCAGAACTGCTACTGAATGGGTGGAGGTCATGAGACCTGGTGGAGATGTTCATGGGGGTGGGGCCCTGGTTCCTCTCCACCTGTTCTCTGAACTTATAGAACAAACGCCTGGAGAGGGCTACCACACACAATGCATTTTGTTTTTGCATTCCTGTTCTTTGTGACTTTTCAGGTAAATCTACTTAAATCCAGTCTCTCCTGCTAAAACCTCTTCTCTTTCACAATTACACCTTTACCTTCTCACACAACTGTGTGGCCTGTTCCTGCTGTGCTCCTTTTGTTGTCCTCCACCAGAGATCCAGTTACTAGAGCCAAATGCACACCGGTTGCATGTCTTATTTTACCAAGCTATACCCTAGCAGCATTCTGTCCTTTCAGCAGCTTCTGCAGCTTTCTAATTTATTTTCACAGACACTTTCCGGATCTAGCCAGCTCTTATTCAATTACACTATAATTCTTTTCCACATTATGAAGTGGTTTATGTTCCTTTCATTTTGCATAAACAACACTAAATCAAAATCTCTTTGTGTTCTGTTTCATTAAAGACTGATTACCGTGTTTGTTTGTTGTTCAACAATAAATAGTCTGGCTTAAAATACCCATCTGAATGCTTTTGTTTAGCAGGCGTTGAATGTACTTATCCTTTACATTTGTATGATTTTTTTTATTTAAAAAATCATGGTCCTTGCAGGAATAAGCAGTTGAAAGGACGGCTGCTTGTTGCTATTGAAAAGCTTGCCATTTTTTTTACATACCTTTGTGGGAAACATGAAGAATGGGAAAAGTTCTCAAAGCTTATATGAAACTTTGATTATGTAATGAGGATACTGCTCAGCTGAGTTACATGCAACACATTTCTACCTCCTGCCATTTGCTTGATTGGCATGTTTTCACATTCCTTTTTCAATTTTCTCTTGGAGAAATATCCTGAAAATATGCAGCTGATAACAGAACCATTACAAAACTGTGTTCAGCTCTGGTGCAGATTAAAAAAAAACCCCTTTTTTCAACTGTATGGTTCAGTTCTAATTGAGAGACTAATTTTGAACCAATTCTTTGGTAGGAACATAAGAAGAGCCCTGCTGGATAAGACCAAAGGCCCATCTAACCCAGCATCCTGTTCTCATAGTGGCCAACCGCGTGCCGGTGAGGAGCCCACAGTGCAACAGTGCTACCCCCACCTGTGATTCCAGAAACTGGTATAAAAAGTAGGGGTGAGGGAGTAATTTGAACTACAGTTCTCCATCCAAGTAATCTGTACAAAAATGCATATACTGGGGCAAAGCGTGCATTTAGTGAAAATAACATACAAAATGTATTGTATTAGAGGAAATTGTTTTGCAAAAATGTGTATATTAGGAGAAAATGCACTAAAATTCTAATACATTTTCATTAGGATTTATTTTTTTAATAGCAAACTGATATGGAATTGTGGGAAACTAAATTTAAGATTAGTAAAACGAGAGACTGAGAGAAATCTTAATTGACATATTTGGCTATCTCTCATACAGAGGCATACTGCCTCTGAGCATAGCTGTCAACCTTCCTTTTTTTTGCGGGAAATTCCCTTATTCCAGCACCGTTTCCCGCTGCTATCCTGGATTGTTAGATATCCCATAGACTGTCCCCGGGACAGGTGAGGCTGCTGATCCCTTATTTTCAAGGCTGCTGATCCCTTATTTTCAATCTGAAAGTTGACAGCTATGCCTCTGAGGATGGAGGCAGAACATGGCTAGGAGCCACTGAGAACCATATCCTTCATGAATTTGTCTAATTTTCTGTTAAAGTCATCCAGGTTTGTTGAAAAAGGTTCAGACACTATGAAGTAGTTTTCAACTAGCTCAAATACATTTCATATAAATAAATAAGAACACCCCCCCCCAATGATTAGTTAGTGGTCTTTGATTTTAATTTTTTATGTGTTTTTTATTATATGTAGATATAATTTCATAGTGTTCACAAGTAGGGCATATCCCTATGGTTTCATACTTATTTAAAAGGGATTAGACCAATTAATGGAGGATTGCTCTATCAAAGCCATGATGGTGAGGTGGTAAATGGAGAAGTACAAACCAATTTGCCACACATTTCTATGTGATCCCTTGAGACACTTTAACAATCGCTTTTTGCTTCATGTCAAAGATTGCGACTTATTCCTGATGGTTTCAAAAAGGCAGGGAAATGTTACCACCCAATTGATTGGTCTTTCCTCATTAATGGATAAATACTTAAGTGGCTATTGGCTTATACAGTGCATTTTTTTCTTTAAAAAAAATGTTTAGGGGTACTCTCATTTTCCTACTCATATTGAAATACCGCCCCTCAATGAGGCCAAACTTAGATTCGCAAAATGTTTAGGGGTATGCGTACCCCTGCATCCCCCCAGAAAAAAAGCACTGGGTTTATATGAAATTGTCAGTGCCCAAAGCAGGGTCCATTTATAGTAGTCCTTAAACTGATCTTGCAGATTTTCTACAATGTGAAATATAGCTTCATAAACAGGTTTATGAGCATACTCGTTTCCAAAGTACCAATATTTTGCAGGTTTAAATACTGCAAAGCAATATTCCTTGCTCTTGGTTCATGTGGCTAAAGAATACAATTTACAGTGACACGCAGCTGTCTTGCCAAAACACATCACTGTGCACCTTAAATCATTTGCACAAAGTTGACCTAATGATGTGATAAACAGAGAAGCTTATTCACAGAGGGTTATGGAGCACATTCTTCTAAATAAATGGCCGTTTTTGCTATGAAATAGCAAATGCTATGGTTAAGACACAAAAAAGCAGTCTACCAAAAAGTAAATGGTACAGCAACAGTCCAAGATGCAATCTCATGGGTACCCCGGAACTTCTTGCAACTGTCAATGGTCCAGTAACCATGGTTTATGAGTTATTGCAAATGCACTGATACGAGCTGTTTCGCTCCTCTCCACTAGCACATGGAGAAAACAAACCATGATCCCTGGCATAGTGTTATATCCATCATATCATGTGGGGAATTGAACTTAAGATTGGTAAAATGAGAAAGTAAGAAACCAAAATTGCCAGATTTGCCTGTCCCTAAACTGATGCACTAATTTTTCCAAAATGAAACCATCAAAGACAAAAAACACATTGTGCCACATTTGGTTTGGTCATTATATTCCAAACTGTCAAACCCATTAGAAAAAAATATAGATGTTTTGTCACTCCCAGATTTGGAGATTGTGCTTAACATGCATTTCTGTCTGAAGTGTTGTTTCATCAGTAATTCAGAATTCTTGGGTTAATCTATTATGTTAAGCATGGGGAAGATCATCCTAATTAATAAGTTCATAAAACAACCACACAATTGCTGGGAGGGAAGCTTTTTAGTTTCATTTAACTTCATGGAGACCTAGAGCAGTGACCTTTAGCAGATGAATACACTTACAAAGAGGAAAACACTGCTCAGAAATCACTTTACGGACAAATTTAGCTGAGACAGGGCAACCTAATACATTTATCCCCATGTGCAAGGACAAAATTCACCCGAAATGGATTGTAGTGAGCACCTTTGCACGCAAAGACACTGTCAGCTAGAAGTTATTCTGCAAGTCTGGCTAAAAATGGCCTTACTAGCAATAATGTATTTATACCGAAACAAAACCCTTAGGAAACAGTAATACCCTTCTAGGAACAGGCACAAGATATAGCTGAGGGAACAAACTAAGAACATTGCTGTAATATCTAATAGGACATAAGTGTGTTCCGTACACTTTTCAGGGGGGCAAAGTTTTGCTATGAGGCTGCATTTAGAGAAGCAAATGGATCAGTGTGTTCTACAGTGGTATAATCCCATGAGAACTGTGCAACACATGAATACAAGCATAAATGGAGGCTCTAAGAAGTTACTCTTTCAGTTGCTGCTTAGAAGCTGTAAATAAGGGCAATTTAGAACTGTGTGAAATACCAAATTAAATTTCTCAGGAATGTTTTTCACAGCAAAAAGGTAACATTTGGGGGTGGGGACATTTTTTTTTCCCTGCAAAGGGGCAGCACTCACCTCAGGGAGGAAATGTTTACTGAGAAGTCAGGGTCTCGTCCCTCTCTCTGGGTAAAGCGATTGTAAAGAGTGAGGTAGAGGGACTGCACTCTGCACCCACTTCAGTGGAGTTGAACACTGTCCATTTTCAACTGGTCCCACGTAGATTACCTAACCTGGAGGGAAGGAGCGCGTTAGAGCAGGTGAACCACTTTGCAAACAGGAATCTCCCATTTCAGCTCAGTGCAATGCAGAATTATAATTTTCCTGGCATGCTTTAAAGGAAAGCAGTTTGTACTTGCACACAGCAACAGGGTAAAACGGATAAGGGTCATAGGAAGTTATCTTCCACTGAGTCAGACTGTTGATCCATCTAGCCCAGCACTGTTGACACATTTTTAGCAGGGGTTCTCTAGGGCTTCAAATAGCAGCATTTCCCACACACACAGCTGGGGAAGCCAGGAATTGAACCTGGAACCTTCTGTATACAAAGCCAATGCATCACAGCCCTTCTCCCTTATACATTTAAACAGTGCTTTTTTCTTTAAAAAAAATGTTTAGGGGTACTCTCATTTTCCTACTCATATTGAAATGCTGCCCCTCAATGAGGCCAAACTTAGATTCACAAATGTTTAGGGGTATGCGTACCCCTGTGTACGCCCCAGGAAAAAAAGCACTGCATTTAAAGCTACAACAACAACATGTGGTTTCCATTCCAGTGAGGCAGGGGCAACAAGATTGGCCTATCAAGAGCACGGAAGCCCAGGTGAATGTACGCATCGGTTCACATAGGCCTCCATACTGGGGCCAGTGCATTTTCATTATTGTCTCCTTTGACTGAAGAAATACTGTTGAAGTTTTGGGATTCTAACAAATAAAGTGAAGGCCCCTGAGTTCTGCTATGATGGATTGTGCTAAGCGTATTAAGGTTAAAAGGACTCTAGAAAAATATGTTCAGTTTCATAAGCACGTGGAAAAGGGCTAAATCATCTTGGCATGTGACAGACATGCATCCAAGACTACAGGGTGGCTTGGTTCGCTTTTCAGACGGCAAGCTATGATTAATATGCACCTTGCCATTCTCTATCTGATCTGCCTCATCTAAGATGACAATAAAGAACTACAGCGCACCGTGCAAAATAAATACAACAAAACACAGAGCTGTCAGTGCTTTTCCTCTCCTGTGATGTACTTTCCCTTGATAGACAGAACAGAACTGGTCTGTCACAAGTAATAGCCACGGCAACGGCAAACCTCGGGGGGGGGGGGGACAACCCATTTTGAAAATGCAAAGAGAGATAGGCTTTATTTCAGTGAACTTCCCCCCATGTTTAAGTTGTTCTATGTTCATCCTTTTTTTTTTTAGGTTATTGTTGGTTTTATTGATATATTGCTTTTTACTATTACATATAATAGCATGGGCTGTGGGCCTTACTGTGAGAGGGAGGAGAGGCAGGCAAACCAGCTAAGCCAGCCTCTCCTACTTTGAGCCTCACTACTGTCACCTAGGGGTTGTTTTTATTCTCTGACCGTCTCCGCTAAACCACCCTGTTATTTTTTCCTGTTCTCTTCACTTCTACTAATGTATTTTTAAAGCAATCAATTAATGAGCCATACTTTGGGGGAGGATCATTTTAAAGCAGATTGACCCACAAGAGCAAATGAGAAAACTTAAAACACAAAAAGTACTCTGTTTAAGAAAATCACATCGAATGATATAAGTTTGAAATTACTGAGGAAATAAACTGGAAAGAGCTAAATCTGCATGATTGCATCACCATCATTTCTTCCAGGCCGAAATGAATCCCATTGTAAACATCATGCCATGGTGACAATTAACCTCTGACATTTCTACCAGCTTTTATAGGGAAGGCTATAAACACAGACTCTGTGTTTACAGGCCATAAACGACCATGTTGTAATTGTGTAATTACCTTAGGAAAAGGTGGTAAACATGATTTAATGAATGGGTAATTGGTGGTTATTTCTGGTTTTTAACCACTTTGGAACGAGTACTCTTAAAGGAAGATAAAGTACTTCAGCATCTTTAAAGTACAAGTCACTAAGAGGCTGTAAATATAAGTGGGTAGTTTTAGCCAGAAATCTGCCTTTCACTAGAATTGTTTATTTCTACAATAGAAGCCCCCAGATTGGATATAGGGTAATATCCAATGCAATACTCAGAGTAAAGGTAAAGGTAAAGGGACCCCTGACCATTAGGTCCAGTAGTGACCGACTCTAGGGTTGCGGCGCTCATCTCGCTTTATTGGCCTTCCCGCCAGAGTGGTACCTATTTATCTACTTGCACTTTGACGTGCTTTCGAACTGCTAGGTTGGCAGGAGCAGGGACTGAGCAACGGGAGCTCACCCCATCACAGGGATTTGAACCGCCGACCTTCTGATCGGCAAGTCCTAGGCTCTGTGGTTTAACCCACAGCGCCACCCGCATCCCTCAATACTCAGAGTAGACTCATTAAAATTAATTGAAATCCATTGATTTCAGGGGGTATAATCTGAGTATGACTTACCGGTAATTGAGTATTTATTTATTTCACAAAATTTATACACCACTTGGCTGGGGCAGGGCAGGGAGCAAACAGATCTCAAAGCGGCTTACAAACAAAGTTCCTCCCATTATTTTGATGTCCTGTAATTGATTTTCATGTGGCTCTGCCAGCTGCTGTTTTAGATTTTACTACTGTTGTTACTGTAAAACCACCCTGGGAAAGTTTCTTTACAGTGTGGGGTAATTAATGATGATCATGAAGATGTTGTGAGGGACAAGAATTTATCTTAAAATATCAGTGCCCCTGCCCAAAGGACTGTGGTATATAATTTCAAAATAGGAAGGTGTTTGTCTTTCCCATATAATTGGATACACTGTGGATAATATACACAGCGTACCTGCAAATTTTGTCACATGTGAAGCAGCCTAAAGGCAGTTTTTTACATCTCCTCTCAAGATCATTTCCCTTTCCGTCTTCCCAATCAAAACGCTAAACATATGAAAATATTACAAACTTAATGAAAACAAAGCAACCATGTTGAAAAGTGTTGCTGGGGGGGGGGAGAATGGGGAGTGAGACTCCTGAAGAATCAATTAAAGAGAACTTTCAAAGGATGTTCACTGTCAGGCAATTATGTAAATTATTATTAATGAGCGAATCAGTTGCTCCCAGTGTCTGATCTTAAGTGTGATGCACATGTGTTAGCACCACAAGCAACAACTGGGAGTTCAAATAAAGGATATTTGCTACAGGGCCTACAGAATGGGTGCCCCCACCCCCGCAAAGTAGTAGATGCCATGAAAACACTGGCAGTTTGGAGCAACACTGAGTTAATCTGTCAAGACACACTACAGCACATTTTAGCTCTGACTCAGTGGCTTAACATATTCAAGCTGAATCGCCAGCTCTTTCAATAGAACTATCTAACAGCAGTCGAGGAGAGCAGGAGTGGTTAGGGAGAATATATGCATGCAGAGGGTGAGAAGTATATGGCAATTCAAGCAAAAAGCCAGATTCACCCTGGGATGCCTTCGCATTGTACTTTGCTATATGTTTACTAGTGGAGTTTGCACAAGTGCAGATATTTTTAACTAAGTTGGGTGGAAGCCAACCAGCTTCATAACTTTGAAGTCAGCTTGTTTCCTATAACCATAGCTAAGATTAACCACAGTTTGTGCAGGTTAAGTTGACATGGCAAGCTGCGTTTAATCTAATACAGAAGTGAATGTTTCCAAACTCTTTTTTGAAGCCACACTGGAGGAGAAGCCTATGAGCCCAGAGGGAAACTAGGTGCATTTTCATAACATTAATGAACTGGATAGCGGACCCTGGAAGATATAAGTTGGGGGCTTACTGTACATAAACCACATTGAGGTTTTATTACAATCATGCAGTATGCAAATATTGTAAAATAAATAAATGAACTTGCTTGCAATTTATTCAGATTATGACTGCAAAAAATAAATAAATCATAACTTGCACAGCAGATGTTGACAAATGGAACTGACGATTCTTCTAGAACCTGGACTATGACATCAATTGCCAAGGCCCAAAACACCACCACATTCTAGTAAACACCTTTTTGTGACCCAAGCACACCTTTGGGACTCTATCGTAGCTGAAAAGCATGGTATAAATATAATAAACCAACAGAGTCCAACATGTGAATAACTGTAGTCTGATATTTGCGGTGTGTGAATAAGAAGGTATTATTTCGCATGAGAAAGGAAGTGGGAGTATTTCAGTAGCATGAAATAACTTTGTGTGACTGCATGTTAAGCTAAGGAAATAGATAATTTAGACTGATTCTGTGAAAGTAGTCAAATTAAATTGAAGGCTTTTCTCACCACAGAAAATGCAAGCTGCTGGTTATCATGTTGAGATTCTTTTCTTGTATAAAAGCGATGAATAAATTAAAATAAACAAGCAAATAAACATCGCTGTCCAAAATATTGTTGTTTTTAATGATCTCAAAGTGTTGATGCATTATCCCAACTGAGACCCTTGGTCCGTCTAGCTCAGTATTGTCTACAGTGACTGGCAGCACGTTTCCAGGGCCTTTTCCAGTCCAACATGGAGGTGCCAGGGATTGAACCTGGGACCTTCTCTGGCAAAGCTTGTACTCTACCCCTGAGAAACAGCCTGTCAGGGACTGTTTGAGGAGAGCTGCACTGAGGAGGAATGGTGGGAGCCTCCCCCTGCTCCTAATCAGGATCCTGAATCTTCCCAGGAGCAGGAGGACAGTATAGATTTGGAACAGTGGTTTGCAGAGGGACATAGTTCAGAAGGCAGAAACTGGGAAATAGTGGATGGGGATCAGCTAGAAGAAGAAGCACTGGGAGAGAGAGAATTAACAGATTCACTGTCTCTGGGAAGCATTCCTCCACCCAGCCCAAGGACAAGAAGAGCTGATAAGGTGGCAGAACAGAAAGCACAGTGGTTGTGTGATCAGCTTACAAGACGCGGTAGTGACGTGGGTGACTAGGGAGGAAGTGGGTGGGACCCTTAATTGGGAGCACCTTCATTCCTAGGAATAGATTCTTTGTTCTCTCGCTGTGATCATTAAAGTTTCTAACTGGTAAGAGACTCCTTTCTCTTTGTTCTGCTTATCTACTGCCGGGGGGGGGAGCCAATTCCCTGAAGCCTGACACAGCCCCTCCCCAAGCCACATGTCTTCCCTATTAGCATCTAAAATATAGGTAGGGAGGTCTATTCTTTACTAGGAGGAGAGAAGTACTAATCTACCATTTTTATTTATGAAAATGTTTAGATACTGCTATTCATTTTTTAAAAAAATCAATGTGGTTTACAACAATCATACACAAAACCATATTATAATGTTAAAAGCAGAGGTTAGCTAGCTATTATGGAAAGTTGTGTTCTTAACTGCTTGCATAAGCATGATGGAATAGAAAAAGTTTTCAGCAGGCGTTTAAAGGTTGGGATGGAAGGCGCCTGCTGAATCTCTATTGGCAGAGTGTCTGGGCTGATGACACTAAAGGCTCGGTTTCTTCTTCTTGTTTCAAATGAGCCTTGCCAACTCAGGTTTGCTCTGCAGTTTTAAGCAGATTCTCCCTTGGCCTGAATCCAGTACTGGCAGTGAATTGGGCGGGAAGAAAATTGGTTAATGAAGCAGAACACAGTATAGAAACACAGGGAGGAAGGTAGATTTCCTTCCCCTCTATGGCATCCTTTTTTTCATATAAAAATAAGGAGTTTTCCACCCACTCCTGCTGTATTTTGGAAGAGGGAGAGGTGCATAAAATATGGCTACTATCCCATCTCCCCTGGTTTGGCTCTATTTTTCCTCTTTAAGTTGCTATTTCCATAGGAAAAGCCTTAGCATCATTATCAAATTCTTACAGATAAGCTCGAAGCTTGCTTTCAGAACAGCTGAGTGCACTTTTTCTGGCTTAAGCATGGATTCTGCTATTTTCACTATTTGCTTACTGAATTAAAAAAAAATCACTGTATGTAGAAGCTAAAGCTATGCAAAAACCTAGTTGGGTGGTGAATCCATCTCATTATATTGCTGTGCCGCCTTATCGCCTTACCTAGCATTAACAAAAATAGAGCATTTAGCCTAATCCTCTTGTTGGAGTCACTAGAAAATCTTCAGCCTGAAACCAGCAATATTTGAAAAATGGCAATAATTAAAATATACCTGAAAAGGCTTCAGTCCCAGCTTTCTGTATAGATCAAAGGAAGACAGGGTGTGGGTGGAGAATACCAAAAACAAAACCCACCTCTGCAAGGTCAGGACAGAGTTGTTCCAAGAATTTCTTGCTGTCCTTGTCAAAACTGCAACAATCTCCAGAAAATAAACATTAAGCTTTCATTTCCTGTTGTTCTTAAGGTCTGCTCCTGTATTAAATGCAGCTATACCAGCTATGAGAGACAGAAACCTCAATCATGATATGAGGAAGAACAAACACAGCAATTTACATTCATTTATTCATTGATAGATAATCAAACATTCACTGTGCAAGTTTATGTTCACGGTATATATTCATCTCGTTCTATCAAAGAAGTTGTATGATCAGCCATATCTATTTCCACCATTAATTTCAACAGAGAGACTCTGCTTCTGTGGTAATAACTCTTGGAGCTGGGTTGGAAATCTTTTCATATTGCACCTGAAGAAATATCTCCTCAAATGGGGATCATATAGGAAAGGGAGTAAAATTAAAAAATAATTCTTAGTTTTCTAGTTAAGGCAGACAGGCAGACAGGTCATGACCAGCACTGGCAGATGAAGGTGGGGCCGGGGGGGCGGTCCGGCCTGGGTGCCATCCCGGGGGGTGACATTGCGGCCGTCCCCACCCCCTGGGACACTCGGCTCTCGCCGCACACACCCCACGACTTGCGCCACTTGCCGCGCACCCCCTGCTGCATACCCTGCCCCCTGGGACGCGTGCCAGCCATGCCTCCGGATGTACGCCATTCCAAAGAAGACTGTCAAAGCCCAAAGGGCTACTGTCCTGTGCACACTCAGTCAAAGAAGACAAACTGCTAATAATTCATTTTTTGTTGACAAAAGCGCACACACAGCAGCAACTAAGGTACACTGGATACACACACACACACACACACACACACCTCTGGTGTCTATGTAGTTGGCCTTGACTTTCCCAGGTTCATGTCTGGTGAAACAGTTGACGCAACAGTGGGGCTATGTCCCCCCACCCACCAGGCTAATGTACCCTCATCTGGTGAAGTGTGTACACGACCTGAGACTTCTGCTGCATGGAAGTAATCACTGCATTTCCTCCTTCAAGCCCCTCCTGGTTCTAGGAGACAGCAGGGCAGGGGAAAGTGGGGATTTGATTGGCCCACTCTTTGCCTGAGCAGCCTCTTCCAACATTTTCTGTGGCCCTTCCTCTGTTTCTGACTACTTGGACCCTTCCCCTTCCTGCCTCATGGGTGGCACCAAACCCCATAAATTGCTGGCCCCCTCTCCTAGGTCAGCCTCCGGTCCTCCCAGCCCTGTCACACATTCAAGCCCTGCCTTCCCTGACAGCTACATATTGATTGTCCTATCTGTTAAAAGAAATGCATAGTTATATCATGGAGTGAAGAACCTTCTTCAGCTCAACCACCACTAGGTCACTTTCCAGGGTCACCTGCCCACAGTGGGTGGGCCAAGAATCAAAAGTAGGTGGAGCAATGCATGTTTATTTTGCCTTTCTTACAGTAGGCTTATTTCTATGCGCACTCAAACATCCCTCTCTGTGTTCCATCCAGGCAAGCAAAAAGTATGATCCAAGTTCAAGGATGCACAAAAAGCAAAAACTCTCAAGGAGGCTGCAGAGTAGGATCCATAAGGAATGAAATGCACAAGGAGAAATATCCTACTCATTTTCCTACCGCTAAGGTGTTGGGAAATCTGTGGCCTTCCAGATGTTGTTGAGTGATGACTCACATCATCCCTGAATTGGAGTCTGACAATATCAGGTGTGGGGGGAAGCAAAAGGTTACCTATCTATGCCCTAAGCCAACTCTCTATGCTGAAGCAGAGTTTTTTCCCCCATTGAGCATATCTTTCATAGCTCAGAACATATGTTAGCACTGTGTGCCGCAAAATAGTCAACAGGACTAGGCACTCCTCCAGACAACCTAGTTATTCACCATTCATCCCAGTTTTCTTGCACAAAGCTAATGTGGCAGTTAGACTGTATCAGGTCTTTACTGAGCATTATTTCTGATTTGTTTATAAGACATTCTTATTCATCCGACATTTATCCTACATTCAACCTGATTTAACTTGTGGGGTGCTTACATATCTTCCCATTAGTCATTCGTCCATCATTTTCAATGCATTTCCCCATCACTTTCCAAAGCCCAAAACATCTGTGTGTTTGGGGTTTTCTTATATAAAAAAGTAGCTTTGTTCCACTAGAGCAACAGAGCACTTTAATCCACTTTAAATGTGCAATCCTACAGTTCCAGGAGGCACTTGAAACTCTCCCACAAAATACTGAGGATCTAGAGGCAGCCTGAGAAACATGCCGCTGCTCAGCAAAAAAAAAAAAAATACCTTCCTTAAAGTAAAATAAAAAATTCAGATTATTCATCTTAAAGGGACCCTGAAGAAAATAGGATAGTCCCAAGTCATTGTGATGATTGTGAACCACTAATAAAACAATACTAGTTTTAGGATACTGGGATAGAATAATACTAGCTTTAACAGAATATGACTGAATATCAGTTTTTTCTTTCCTGCCTTATCCT
Organism: Podarcis raffonei; assembly: GCF_027172205.1. NCBI lineage: Eukaryota > Metazoa > Chordata > Lepidosauria > Squamata > Lacertidae > Podarcis > Podarcis raffonei. The sequence goes on from NC_070602.1 coordinate 68,031,961, forward strand.
AACTGAATAAAACTCATAGTCTAGCTTTGAGAGCCATAACTTTTCAAGGACCAGTAAGGCTCAGAACATAATTGTTATTTAATAGCTGCTTTGTGTCTGAGAACAAGGACCCCTGGCTTTGCTTTTTATTTTACCCTTGAAAAGTCCTGTAATATCTTTTTGCTTTTTTCATCTGTAAAAATGATTATAATGGTACATTTTGCAAGTCGTTCCCCTTCACCCACTCTCTTTGTATTTGGAGAAAGCGCTGTACTGGAAAATACCAAACCATAATCACTATATCTGAATTTTGAAAAGAGTCTGCTTTCATTTTACACATTTTGACATGTTCAGATGATCTGCTAATGAAATCAAGAAATCAAAGTAATCCAGATAAGGAAATGTAATCAAAAGACCAAGGTCAGGAAAGTGTGACGCGGGAGAGATGAATATGTTTATAACCAGGAGTCAAAGATGATCTGAAAACTAAATAGTGCACTTCTTTCAGAGATCAAAGAAAACTTGGATGTTAGAATGCCTGGTCTTATCAACAATTTGGAAGTAACAGCTTCCAAGCAAACATGTTATTTTTCTTCTGGAATCACCACTTATACTACACAGAGTTGATAGCCTTTAACTTTGTCTTATAGGTAGTCTGATCCTATGCCCACCTAAAATAATGGAAAGCAATGCCTAATGCTGAATAGTCATAACTGAGGTGCACAGGTAGGGAGAGTATTGTTGCACTCAAGTTCTGCTTTCAAGTTTTCCCCAGGCAACTGGCCGGCCACTGGAAGAACAAGATGCTGGACTAGATCTGCCTTTGGACTGATCCAGCAGGACACTCTTTTTGTTCTTGACTTACTAACTGAACATTTAGCCTACCAACAACTTGGTAGCAACTCCATCACAGCCTAGGTTGGATGGGGTGCTTCAGGGACTGCCACTTTGGCGGGGTGGGAACTGCTGGTCCACCACATCAGATAGCTTGAGAAGCACTGCTATATACCACAATGTGTGACCTTGTGCAAGTTACCATCTCAACCTAATCTACCTCACTGGATCGTTGGGAAGATACAATGGGAGGGGCCATTTAAAACACCCTGAACTATTTCAACAGAGAAAGAGTGGGATGAAAATATGACAAAAAATAGAATATGTTTTCCTCATAATAATATTGTGATCCAAAGGGCACCCAGTTAGCTTCATGGCTAGGTGGTAGCTCGAATCTTGGTCTCTGCAGTCCTAAAGATTCCAGCCTTAATTGGCAACACCCTAGTTACATACTCTGAAACCCATGAAAGGATTAAAATCTAGGCATTAAAGTGCACGTTTACTCTTCGCTCACCATGATTGAGAGTATGACAGAATAGGTGTGAAAGAGTAATGAATCCATGTAGTCTTGAGGGCAGACCCTTTGCTTTCTAAATAAGACAAACTGACCTTGACTTGTGTCCTTGACAGATATTTTCCTGTTAAATTAAGATTGACCTATTTTGTTGAAATATCAAAGTTATGAAAGTTCACTCCTTGATGAGTTCACGGGCTCCTGCTTCACTGGGTTTAAGATTTCCTTGGTTGGCTATAAACATTTCCTAAAGTGCTTTTCTTCCTACAATCAGCAGACTGAAATGGAATCATTTCTCTTTGTAGTACTTTCCCAGGCTAAAAAGCCATCAGATCTCTCTTTTCCTTTGAAGGGGAAAAAGCTGAGGAAAAACTAAGCCTGGGAAGGATCAAATGCAGCTGCAAACAACCCATAATACTCAAAAGCTGTTGTCAGAGTGTTGTACTTGTATAAAGCATAATAATGAAAGCTACAGGCAGGGATTTTCAATTTCAGGACTGCAAAAATATTTACTGTTTTTTCTAGGAAGTGGCTAAAGTTTCCACTGTGCTCATTTCCAATTAGAACTAGTTTTCTCTGGCTTGATTTTATTTATCACTTAGAATATTAATATCCTGCTTTTTAGTCCCAAAAGACTCACGAAAGTAGCTTACAAAAGATTCTCAAAATAAAACCATTCAAATCCTGTAGAACAACAGAAATTGCATGGGCTTTGTCATTTTTCCTGTTCTACTTGATCTGCAGCTCTAAGAACATTTTGACCCTACTCCAAAGATAACTGTATAGGAGTCCTCGTCTTGACTTGAATGGACTTTGGTCCTCCTCCTACTTGCTACAATTCTACAAAATGGCGGTTGTCACAATCACCAGTTGAAATGTGAAGTAATAACTCTTGCTTCTGACATAGCTCATCCAGAAGTCAGTTTGTTTTTGAAGCTACAAAAGTATACAGTTAGCACATTTTGAATTCTTCTTAGTGAAAGAAACATATACTAGGTTTATGACTCATTTGTGATATTTTGTGCCTGGTATGCAGGACTGTTTTAGAAAAGATATTTCTATTTCTCAACAACGTTGTTGGGGAAAATGAGAACTCATCTTTCCAAAAGCTTCTGGGCAAATCAAATTCCTGCTACTAGTGCCTCTGACAGGAAATTTTGGCAGGGAAAGTAAGAGAATATTTTTCCAGCTGCAGGTTTTTTTAATAACAAAAAGGAAAGGAAAGGAAAACATCACTTAAACAAAAGCATTTGTGTAGCTGGAATGCAGCTTGATGTATAAAGGTAAGAGATGTATTCATTTGCTCAGCCTACTTTTACCTCTGACTCCTCCTACAAGGGAATGTGACCCTGGAAGGTTCCGTTCAAGGGAATTTAGCCCTTGGACTGAAAACCGTTTCTCATTTTTAGGTTGAAACATGACAAAAGAGCAAATAAAATAACATATTGACAACATTTTAGCAAAAGCATGAGAACATAAAAAAAAGAAAAATCTTAGAGGCCAATAACTTGTCTGTAAGAAGGTTATCACACAGTGGTGCAAGACATCAACAAGGCTTGAGATAAGCCTCTCTAGGGGAATAAATGTCACAATCTGAGGGCAACTATGAAAGAGAACCACCACCCGCCCTCATGTTAACTAGAAATTAAACAATCATACAGGAATGCTTCTCCAATACCCTCCAACATCTTCAGGGCCAAAACCGAGATGCATGTATTCAGGGCTGCACATCCTAGTGAGTCACATGATCCAAAATGCTTTTTGAGGCTCCGTGCTCTCACAAAAGAGCACAGTACAAAAAATGTGTGGTGCGGGGCATCACCATCTTGTGTGGCAGGGCCTCAGCACCCCCAAAACACACATTTCTGGGCACCATGCTCTTGAGAGCACAGCCCCCAAAACAGGACGTCATGTTTTTATCTGGACAGTTGAAGGCTATGCTCTCCAGAAGAGCAGGTCGTAGCTAGCACTTTAACTTGTGTCCAAATATGAACCAGAAACTGGCAAAGCTATTTTAACAAAGGGGAAACACAATTCCAAAAATCAGCTCCAGCTGACAGTCTGGCTGCCACATTCTGAATAACTGACAGTTTTTGAGGAGACAGCCCTACACAGAGCACATTGCAATACTCCAATCTGGGTATAAATAAAGCAAAAGGTCACTATGGTCAGATCTAACATCTCTAGTAATAAGCAGCACTGATGCACCAGTCTAAATTGACGTAATAAACATTCATAGCAGCCACCACATTTCCAAGTAAATATAGCAAAAGATAACTGAATTTCAATTTGCTCCATTTCATTCAGGAATTACTGAAGCTGCCACGTTTCCCAAGAATGCTACATTTGAGACTGTTTGGTAATTGCCTCAGTCCAGGGAATCTAAACAAGGTTTGTTCAGCAATAGTCTTACCTTAGTCTTACTAGTGGTTCTCTTAGAATCATAGAATCATAGAATCATAGAATCATAGAGTTGGAAGAGACCACAAGGGCCATCGAGTCCAACCCCCTGCCAAGCAGGAAACACCATCAGAGCACTCCTGACATATGGTTGTCAAGCCTCTGCTTAAAGACCTCCAAAGAAGGAGACTCCACCACACTCCTTGGCAGCAAATTCCACTGTCGAACAGCTCTTACTGTCATGAAGTTCTTCCTAATGTTTAGGTGGAATCTTCTTTCTTGTAGTTTGGATCCATTGCTCCGTGTCCGCTTCTCTGGAGCAGCAGAAAACAACCTTTCTCCCTCCTCTATGTGACATCCTTTTATATATTTGAACATGGCTATCATATCACCCCTTAATCTCCTCTTCTCCAGGCTAAACATGCCCAGCTCCCTTAGCCGTTCCTCATAAGGCATTGTTTCCAGGCCTTTGACCATTTTGGTTGCCCTCCTCTGGACACGTTCCAGTTTGTCAATGTCCTTCTTGAACTGTGGTGCCCAGAACTGGACACAGTACTCCAGGTGAGGTCTGACCAGAGCAGAATACAGTGGCACTATTACTTCCCTTGATCTAGATGCTATACTCCTATTGATGCAGCCCAGAATTGCATTGGCTTTTTTAGCTGCTGCGTCACACTGTTGGCTCATGTCAAGTTTGTGGTCAACCAAGACTCCTAGATCCTTTTCACATGTAGTGCTCTCAAGCCAGGTGTCACCCATCTTGTATTTGTGCCTCTCATTTTTTTTGCCCAAGTGCAATACTTTACATTTCTCCCTGTTAAAATTCATCTTGTTTGTTTTGGCCCAGTTCTCTAATCTGTCAAGGTCGTTTTGAAGTGTGATCCTGTCCTCTGGGGTGTTAGCCACCCCTCCCAGTTTGGTGTCATCTGCAAATTTGATCAGGATGCCTTTGAGTCCATCATCCAAGTCGTTGATAAAGATGTTGAATAAGACCGGGCCCAAGACAGAACCCTGTGGCACCCCACTAGTCACTCTTCTCCAGGATGAAGAGGAACCATTGATGAGCACCCTTTGGGTTCGGTCAGTCAGCCAGTTACAAATCCACTGAGTGGTAGCATAGTCAAGACCGCATTTTACCAGCTTCTTTACAAGAATATCATGGGGCACCTTGTCAAATGCCTTGCTGAAATCAAGGTAGGCTACATCCACTGCATTCCCTTCATCTACCAGGCTTGTAATTCTGTCAAAAAACGAGATCAGGTTAGTCTGACATGACTTATTTTTCAGAAATCCATGCTGACTATTGGTGATCACAGCATTCCTTTCTAGGTGCTCACAGACTGTTTGCTTAATGATCTGCTCCAGAATCTTCCCTGGTATTGATGTCAGACTGACTGGGCGGTAATTATTTGGGTCCTCTCTTTTCCCCTTTTTGAAAATAGGGACAACATTTGCCCTCCTCCAGTCTGCCGGGACTTCGCCTGTTCTCCAGGAATTCTCAAAGATGACTGCCAGTGGTTCTGAGATCACATCTGCCAGTTCTTTTAATACTCTTGGATGCAGTTCATCTGGCCCTGGAGACTTGAATACATCTAGACTAGCCAAGTATTCTTGTACCATCTCCTTAGTTATTCTGGGCTGTGTTTCCTCTGCTGAATCATTTGCTCCAAATTCTTCAGGTCGGGCATTGTTTTCTTTATCGGAGAAGACTGAGGCAAAGAAGGCATTGAGGAGTTCAGCCCTTTCTGTGTCCCCTGTTTGCATTTCACCATCTTCTCCTCTGAGTGACCCCACTGTTTCTTTGTTCTTCCTTTTGCTACGAACATACCCATAAAAGCCTTTTTTGTTGCTTTTAACCTCTCTAGCAAGCCTGAGTTCATTCTGTGCTTTAGCTTTTCTGACTTTGTGTCTACACGTGCTGGCTATTTGTTTGAATTCCTCTTTGGTGGTTTCCCCCCTTTTCCATTTTTTGTACACATCCTTTTTTAATCTTAACTCAGTTAAAAGTTCTTTAGATAGCCACCCTGGCTTCTTTAGGCACCTTCCATGTTTCCGTCTCATTGGTATTGCCTGAAGTTGTGCTTTTACTATCTCCCTCTTAACAAACTCCCAGCCATCATGAACTCCCTTTCCTTTTAGTATTACTGTCCATGGGATCTCACCAAGCACTTCCCTAAGTTTTATGAAGTCGGCTTTCTTAAAGTCGAGAAATTGAGTCCTAGTATGCTTGGCTGCTCCTTTCCGCTGTATAGTAAACTTCAGAAGAGCATGATCACTTGCGCCTAATGATCCTTCCACTTCTACCCCACTAACCAGGTCATCAACATTGGTTAGGACCAGATCTAAAATGGCTGTTCCTCTTGTTGCTTCTCCCACTTTCTGGACAATGAAGTTGTCTGCAAGGCCAGTGAGGAATCTGTTTGACCTTATGCTCTTGGCTGAGTTTGACATCCAACAAATATCCGGGTAATTGAAGTCCCCCATTACTACTATCTCCCTTCCTTTTGCATGCTTGGCCATCTGTTCCAGGAAGGCATCATCTATGTCCTCCGTTTGGCTTGGGGATCTATAGTAAACTCCCACAATGAGGTCACTGTTATTCTTCTCTCCCTTAATTTTGACCCAAATGCTCTCACTTTGGCTTTGACGTTCTAAACCTTGGATCTCTTCACAGGTATACACATCCCTGACATATAACGCCACTCCTCCTCCTTTCTTGTCTGGTCTGTTTCTCTGAAATAGATTGTATCCCTCCATTATTACATTCCAATCGTGGGACTTATCCCACCAGGTTTCAGTGATTCCTATTATGTCATATTTAGTTTGCTGTACCAAGAGCTCAAGCTCATCTTGTTTATTTCCCATGCTTTGCGCATTAGTGTACAGACACTGAAGTCCATTAATCATTCCCCCGTGTCTCTTATTTAAGGATTTTTTCCTCCCACCACTAGGTCTGCGTGCTGTTTGCTCCATTCGGTCTATGACATTTGGATGATCATCTTCATCAATTGATAGACTCCTACCTTCAGGAGCACTGTCTCCCTCCCCCACATTAGTCAGTTTAAAGCCCTCCTGATGAGGTTTCTGAGATTTTTTGCAAAAACATTCCTCCCAACCGTTGTGAGGTGCAGCCCATCGCTTGCCAGAAGTCCATCTTCAAGAAACTGCATTCCGTGATCTAAGAATCCAAACCGTTCCTGTTTACACCATTTGCGAAGCCAGTTGTTCACTTCCACTATTTTTCCCTCTCTCCCTGGGCCACGTCGTTCAACTGGGAGGACAGATGAGATGACAATTTGTGCATTTAATTGCTTCAATTTCCTGCCCAGAGC